>NC_091688.1:16885000-17510000 GCF_041296265.1 Equus caballus
AGAGAGGTTTTCTGCCTTCCTTGGAGCCTCTGCCAGTGACAGGCTCCCATTCTTTGGATAGGTGAATATCTCTGACTCCCAGAGGGATGCCATCCTTGCTACCATTGCAGAGGGCCACCTAGATCGGAACACCTTCCACGGGGCTGTCATGTCTCTCTTCCCCGTCATTATGTACTTCTGGAAAAGGTAACTATCTCCCCTCACCCGAGGACCACGAGGTCAGGAAAACACGTTTGACTTTCTAGAGAGTTTTCTGTCTTCCTCTAGCCCTCTGTTTCACAGTCTCTAGTTTCGTGGGAACTGAGAGGGCGCATTCTTATTCTCCTCGCCGCCCTCCATCCCTCACACTCTCACACTGAACACTGAATCAGAGGATGGAAGGCCAAGTAAGACTGGGGATCAGAATGCCTGCTTCCCGTCTCTTCCCTGTACTTGCTTGGAACAAGGGCGTTAGGTTTTCTTAGGTGTAGATTCCTCGCCTAAGGGTGAGGGTGGACCCCAGCTACTTGGGGAGAGGTTCTGTCGAGGCTAACACAACTGTGCTAGTGCTTAACAAGCCTCATGGAAGCAGCAAAGCCAGAAAAGTTTTGCCCTGTTAAGGCCAGATCCCATACTTACTGCTAAAGGCACAGTTGCTAGATATTTCAGTTTTCAAGAGGAGCTAGAAATTCAGATTTTTGGTGTCATATTTCCCAAGGTTAAAGTGGCAAATGTGGCAATTAACTCGAAACAAAAACATGGTGAGGAAGCTGGGAAGGCCAAAAAAATAAAACGAAAACCAACAAAATATCTGCATGACAAATGCAAGCCGTGTGGTCCGCCCGTTCCTGATCTTCCTGTCCAGGTGTGGGCTGAGAGTCTGGCCTAGGTTCTCTCAGCTGGTTCCTTACTCCTGTGGTCCACAGTGGCGCCAGCTCACATCTTCCACATAGTGAATGGCAGTGCCCTGTGTGATGGTGACCAGAGGACAAGTGGCTGCAATGTCCCCAGACCAGGCTAATTGGGATATTTAGATTATTATGTGAGTCCAGCTCTTTGGGGCTCCCCTCTCCCAAACACACACAAAAAGTTACTTTATGAAAATGGAAGTGTAAAGATTACTTACCAATCACCAACCTTTACTTTAAAATCTCTAAGATAATTATTTAATACAGGATCCAAGGAAATACAAAAATCTAAGTTCGAGATAACCAGATTAGCCTTTTGAACACCAACTGCTATCTAGCACTTAATTCGAGACTGGATTCTAGTTCTCCACACCAGAACTTAGTGGGAATTCATCCCGAAACTTTCTGGAGGACCAGGAATCTCTGGGAAATATATTCTGCTCCTGGTTTGAGTCAGCACTCAGCTCTCTCTCATGCCTCCTTAGAAAGTATAGGGATGCTTCAGACAGGCTTTGAATCCCTAATCCTCGTGCAGCTGGCTCTTATCTGCTTTCCTATATACTACAAAGAGTTTTATGTTGTGCACTGTGCCCATGTATATTATCTCAGATGAACCTCTCGACAACACTGTGAGGTGGGTAGGGCAAAGCATTATTGTCCCTATGAGGAAACTGAGGTTCAGAGTGGTTAAGGGACTTGCCAAGGATCACTTGGTAAACGGTAAAACCGGGAGTAGAAACCAGGTCTCTTGGCCTCTTAAGCACCATAGAGAATGCATCCGTAGCATGTTGGGAGGTCTATGATGGGAGGGAGACCCAGTTTAGCTAGTGGAATGGGAGAAACCAACTGTGATCAAATAGAGTCCCTCTTGGGGAGGGGGAAGGAGGGCAGCAGTCAAGACCACCAGAGTCAAGTCAGGAAAAAAAATAAATGCAGTCTCAGCCAAGACCAACGTCCAAGGGGTCCAATCCAAGGGCTGAGGGATAGCAAGGGTTTAGGGACCAGGGAGGAAGAGACGGAGAGTGTTGCGAGGGCTTCTCAGGTTGCAGTGAGTATGTGAGTCTGAGTTCATGTGAGGAACCAGGGTCTACTCCAGGGAAGAGGCTGTTGGGAGTAAGGTGAGGGGGTCACAGCTCTCAGTAAGGAATAGGATGGAACTCGGGGATCAGGAACCGAGAGGAGGCCAGTCAGATGGTCTGGCTGCAGCATCTCATAGTCTGATGATGAAGAGAGCACCCCAGAGGTTAACCCCACCCCAGGTTTGGGTACCGCAGGCTTTTTACAGACTCTGTTCACTGGTGATTCCAGAAGGAAGTCCCAAGATATTGCCCATGCCAAGCCCTCACTGGAGCTGGGCCTGGACAAAGAGGAGGCCTCAGAAGAAGGGCCACTCTGAGGCCAAACGCTCTCCTCTTCTCTGTTGGACACCCCTCTCTCTGAGAGGACTGGTTCCAACCTGGTTCCCTTGAGTTCAGTGTTCTAGCCCCTGGGCTGGTGATTTTCTCCCTGTGACCAGAAGCCATTCTTCTCACAGGTTTTGTTCCTGGAAGGCAAACCGCTCTTACTTCCAGTACAGGGGGAAGAAGTTAAAGGACATAAGAATTCCTCCTAAACCTGTGTACAAGTACCCTCCTTGGAGTGGAGGTAAGTTCCACCATGACCCACAGCCCCGTTCTCTAGCACACGAGACTCACGAAGGCAAAGTGAGGGCCAAGAAGGACCAGCTGAAGACTTCACAGAGGGTGTTTGCTGGAGGGATAGGCATCTTGTTAACTTGGCCCTCAGAGAAGCATTAAAGTATATTTACCTGTGGCTATCAGTGCTAGCAAAAGGGTACCCACCCATGCACTGCTCCCCAGCAGGACCTCCCAGGATGCCTCTGGGTGTGTGGGTCACAGTGTCCACGGTGCGTAAAGGGAGCTGGTGACCTGCTTTATGGCTGTTGACGAGCCCCGGCTCCAACTGTCTCCATTCACCCTACCATTTGAAAAGCATCTATTTTAAAGTGTTAAATGAGAAAATAGAAAAGTGGATGCAGATATATAAGTGGATATATAGAGTTTTTATGAAAGCATGGGAAAGAACTTAGAAGTAAACATCAAGTGTTAATAGAATTATCTCTGGGCGGGGTGATTATGAGAGGCTTATATATTTATTATTAACATATTATCAATTATACTTTATTAATGTATATTATTTATATATTGTGTATTAGTAGTATATTTATAAATAAATAGTAAGTATATATATATATATGTGTGTGTTTTCTCAGCACAGAGCAGTTAAACTCAGTCCCTTTCCCGGCACCTGCGCTGGGATCGGTACCTGAGCAAAAGGGAGCTTTACCGAGAGGGAGGAGGGTGCACGGGACACTGCCTGGCGATGGCAAGGCTGGATGTCTCTGCAGTGGAAAGTTCTGGGAACCAAGGAGAACAGATCTATGAATCTGGGAACAGTACTAGCGTCAGAACAAAATATAGAGATAGAGCAGAAGTCTTAAAAAGAGCAGCCCAGAGGCCGGCCCGGTGGCGCAGCGATTAAGGTCACACGTTCTGCTTCGGCGGCCTGGGGTTGACTGGTTTGGATCCCAGGTGTGGACATGGCACCGCTTGGCAAGCCATGCTGTGGTAGGCGTCTCATGTATAAAGTGGAGGAAGACGGGAATGGATGTTAGCTCAGGGCCAGTCTTCCTCAGCAAAAAGACGAGGATTGGCAGCAGATGTTAGCTCAGGGCTAATCTTCCTCAAAAAAAATAAATAAATAAAAGAGCAGCTCACAGTCCCATGATGGGGCTGAGCATTCTGTTGTTTCAGCTCAAACCTGCTCAATTCTCATGCCTATTTTCCCAGATACTTACCCCCGCCCCCACTCCAGCCCCCAAAACAAGCATCCTACTGCCTACTTGGAGTTCAAACAAGGGCCCTTGAGACCTGAATCCATCTCTGGTTTGCCTGAATGGTAGAAGAAGCAACTCAGGCCAGCTGTAGGGCCCAGCTCCTGCCCCTCTGAGAGGGTCCTCACCTTAGTAAGCAGCAAACCACCGACCTCCCCGGCTGCAGCCGCCCGGATGGGCAGTGAACGTTGTTCGTTGTCATCATCTCTGCCTTGTGAAATGTTGCATCAGCAGACAGAAATCAGCAATCTTTTCAGTACACGGGGCAAAATGTCCCTGTGGGTGCAAGGGCTTATTTAGGAGGGGGGTTGGAGGTAGGGAAGAGGAGGGGTAAGAGGAAAAGGAGCAGAGGAGTGGCAGGTGGCAGGTGGCAGGTGGCAGGTAGTGGTGGGGGGGGGAACCATGCTCCCTCAGAGCACCAACAAAATGCCCTTTGTGGTAGCTAAAGAACCTCAGCCTTCGGTTCGTTTCCTGTTGCTGAGCTCCAGGGAAGTAAATCCCCAAATCTTTTCTGGTGTCAGAAGTTGGAAAAGGGCAGCAGGATGCCCTGAATTAAGAGGTCAGGCCACTGGGGTTGCAGGCCTAGAGAGTCATCATGTAGGAGCTGAGGGCTCTGGAGCATCTTGCTTTCCCTCTCTCAGCCTCGGACCCTGAATCTCAATACAGAGGTTTGAGTTTAGGTCAGGTCTAGCATTTACATCCTGTAATCCAAGGAATGTGAAACCGGAGCTTTCTTACTTACATAGCAAGATTTATTTTGTGGGGTGTCCCTGTAAGGGTTTTTAATGCTCCCCTTCCTTCTTCCCCAGGAGACCACGCCATCTTAAGATTCACCTTGCTCAGAGGTGTTGAGTGGCTGTGGCCTCAGCCGCGGGAAGCAGTAGCAAGTTCAATCCAAAACTGTGAGTTGGAGTTGGAACCCCACTGATCTTAACAGTCCACAACTCAATTAGAGGACAACTCTAAGGCCAGCTTGGCCAATTCCTTATTGACCGCAAGGAGACTGAGACCTCCCCCCAAAATGTGAAGTGACTTGCTCAAGATCACACAGCTCGTGAGTGACAGAGATGGCATGAGAAGCAGGTCTCCTGATTGTCCTTCCAGGGCTCTGAGCACAGCTCTCATTTGAATAATCGTGTCTTCTTGATTCTTTTATATCCTCTTGCAGGGGTGCCTAAATCTTCTCTATATCCCCACTGGCTCTTCTGCCCGTTTCCAGGCACAGTGTGTGATCTTTATTAAGAGACAATCATCACACCCCACTCTTCCTTTCCCCTCCCACCGAGAGCACCTGCTGGCTGGAACAGGACCTCCTGCTTCTTGGCAGCTCCTGCTAGTGGTCTTCTCATCCCTGTGAATAACACTCTGGTCCCTGCCCCCCATACTGAGGCCATGTTATATCCTTTTTCTTCCCCATCTTCATCTTCAAGGGGTCAATCCCATTCCCAAGCACTAAACCGGCCTTCATTTCCACGTGGTTTCTCCCAACAAGCCTTTCCTTTCTATCCCAATTGTCAGCTTCTATTGCCAGGTTGGGGATGCTGCGTCCCTGCTTCTTGCAGGCGTGAAATGCCAGCTTGCCTGGCCTGCCCATTTGCATATGTTCCCTTGTTGTTTAATGGGGAGGCCACAAGGAAACATTGCCCATGATCCATGGAGTCCAAACAGCCCTAGAGTCTTGATTCTAGGGTTCATCTGGCCTAATCTCCCAATTTTGCATCCCTGAGTCTATGGGGTTGGCATCATGAACTTTGCATCCAGATGAAATGTCTCCCAGGACAAAAAATATGGCAGCATCCCGACCAGGTCTCCTGAATGTCCCTGGAGCATCACTTCTTCACCCTCACTTCCCAACTCCATCCCTGGAAGTGTTCCCTGGACACTGTCCTGGGACGGTCCTCCCCAGGCTGGGGGCCTCCAGGGAGTGTCTGTGCCTTGAATTCTGACGCAGTTTTTCTCTGTATTTGTCTTTAGCTTCATCTACCAACCTCACCCAGTCAAGACACGTGCTGTCCTCCGTGCAGCTGTATCCTGTCCCAGGGTAGGCATGAGCTGAAGTCTTCTTCATCAGTTCAGAGCTGCTGTGCCCAAGTGTACACTGAGAGATGGGGAAGAAACTCCCCAGAGACCCAGCTCCACATCCTGACACTCCTCAGCACATAGAACCAAGAAGTTGAGCTTGCTGCTTCTGGAGAGGCCTGTAGTCTGGGAAGTTAGGGGAAGGTTTCTCTGTGGGTGTCCTTGCCCACCTTGAACCAGAATGGGCAATTTTAGGAAGTCAGAGCCCCTGACCCATCTTCCAGTAGAACACTATTGCTGGGGGAAGTGTCCCAGATGATCTTTTATTGCCAGCTTCCCTCATACTCCAGTCCTTCAGATGGACTCCAGCATAAGATGGGAAAGAAAGAAAAGCTGGTCTTCTCCTTGGCAGGATATTGGCAATGAGAACAGAAAGGATCTGAGCCTGTCAAGATCTGACTCAGGCTAACTCACTCTGTACAAGCATCAGAGTGAGGCTGATGCTAAGTTAGGGTTCTAGGAGTATTCCCAGGGGTCATGGAAACCACAGCTGTGCAGTGCCAAAGTGCTGCTTGAAGGTCAGGGTTATAGACAGCAGCCTCTGTAAATGGCAGGCTTGGCTTCCACACCAACCATGCCGCCTTCTCAGACTGCTGCAAGTCCAACCGGGGCCTGGAGCTGCCCAGGTATAATTTGCCAGTGCTGGTGCCTGGAAGACAACTCAGGGACTCTGATGCTCTTTGCACAGAAAGGCAATGCGTGGCTTCAGAGGTTACAAGCTCTTGGGAAGTGAGGTGAGCGTAAGAATGCAAGGGGCCCAATCTTGAAGGCAAAGGGTTTTGGTTTGGGCCATTACCATTCCTAAAGGGAATGACAGCAACAAACCAGCAGAGGACACGATGCCAGCTACCTTATCACCATTGTGTAACTGGCCACTCCTCTCTTCCTTCAGACGAAAATTACCCGGCTCCAAAAAGGAAAAGAAATAAGCAAGTCAGGCCCCCAACAGAGGCACATCATCTCTCAGAAGCATCCTAACACCGACAGAACTTTTCTGGTCAGAAGTGAAATGCCCTGGCGCCATCTGCCTTGGAAAGATCAATGGGGTGACAGCCCAGACGTGGCAGAACCGGACTGCAGTGGGTAAGATGTGGGCAGAGAGCATGAGCAGAAGTACCTCTGCCTTCCCTGAGCCTGGCAGTCCTTCAGAGATGACTTTTCCACAGTGGGCATGTAACAGAACACAGTACTCTTGGGGTCAGGAGTCCTGGGTTCTCCTCTCACTCTGCAGCTGCATGGCCTTGAGCAAATTCCTGGCTCAGAGTTGTTGAATAATCCCATGACAAGTGTAGGTAGATGGTATGGAACACTCTGGGAAGCAAGGTGCTGTTTGTATCAGCAGTGACAGATGGGGTCTTTTAGTGCTAGGATCTCCCATATGGACAATGATTCACACCCACTGTCTCAGCAAACCCTCAGCACCCTGTGAGTAACCATGTTGGAAATAATTTATTTTTAAACAGATAAAGAAACTGACACACACAGAGGGTAAGTGACTTTCCCAAGATCACTAGGTAGCGAATGGCAGAGTCTGGGCTAGAACACACCACTTGTGATTCCTTGGCTCGTTCTCATTCCATGGTGACCATCTACACAAGCTTTCATGCACTAAAGGAATAGTTCTTCCCTGGAGTTCTGTTCATTTGCCAATTAATAGATAAAGAGACTCTTAGGAAAATTTGTGACCTAAAGGCCTAAATTATTGTCATAGTTTTAGAGAAACTAGGCCCATTTTCTGTCCTTTGACGAAAATCAGAAGTAAAATGACGGAATGTCCTAAAGGAGTCCTCACTCCTTTGATAGAATTGAGGAGAGGTTGGCTCCATAGGTTGCAGAACAAGGAAAGATTAGAAAGCTTATCGAAGAATCCTTTCGAATCTCCAGCCAAAGGTTCCTGCCATGCTGATGTTCTTTATTTCCTAGACTTTTCTCAAGGATGAAAATGTTGTGGTGTCAGACCAGGGCTCACGAACACCCACGATTGTGAATCATCTGGGTAGGGCTGTGATGTAGCAGGTCTGGGAAGGCTACAGGCAGATGTGGCAGAGGAGGTCTGGATGCAGGCGAGGTGTGGAGGCCCCCAAGCCACTGGGAAAAGGTCCAGCGAGGCAAGCATTCTGCAAAAGAAAGGACTAGAAGAAGGGAGTGAGGCTTCCCTCCCCTAACAGGGCTTCAATTAACAGAAGGAGGAGAGAGCGTGAGACAGAATTCCAGTTCCTAAAAACCAAGCAAGAAACTAAGGCAAGAAGCCAGGAAAGGAATGGAGAAGAGCTGAATTGCTGGAATTGAGGTGCCAGGAAAGGGCTTGGTCAAAAAGGAATAAGTCAAGAGCCCGTGCATGGAATCAGAGGATGTTAGGCCAGCAACAAGGTGATTGATAAATATCCAGTAAAATATTGACTCAGGGTCACGTGCCTACATACCCTCACATTGGACTGAGGCAAGGTTGAACCTACAGATGGACAGTAGGTGGGTCCCCCTGAAGGAAAAGAAAGATCATTCAATGGACTTATTTGAAACCGTGATCTTTGCCCATTTCTTTATTCTCTCTCTCTCTACACACTCACCCATAGGTACACCCACGTGCAGGTACACAAGCACACACAAACATGTTACTTACACGGCCTCACGACACTTTGTAGGATCAACCTGAATAGGAAAAAAAAAGTCTACTCTTTTGTGGAGTCTTGCTGATTGCTTCCTTTGGTTTCTTATGCTCTCCATTCAGAGATCCCAGATCTAGCATTTTCTAACACCAGATTTAGGCTAATGTCACAAAGTCAATCACCAAGAATGCAAGCAGGTAATACAAATGAGTAAGGCAACCCATGACAGATAAAAGGGAGTGGGAGAGACTGTGATGGACTGGAGAACACATCTCAAAGGGGACAGTGACAGCCCCAGCCTGCCAACCCAGTGTTGCTAGAGCTTCTTAACTTAGGAAAAAAATAAGAAAGGAAAGAAAAGAAGGGAGGGAGAGGGAGGAGGGAAAAAGGGAAAAGGAGAAAAGAAAAAAGAGTGCGAAATTTAAAATGTTTGTAATACCAGGCAAGTCAAACAAAATTTGGCTATAGACAGGACTGGGCCACAGCTCAACAAATTGCAATCTTTGCTTTAAGCTTTTTCTTTCCCCTTGAAATTATATTTGGGCCCTAGGTCTACCTTAGACAGAAAATATGGGAGGGGAGGAAGAAGCATCCCAATAATAGACCCATAGGGACCACTGACATCCAAGGAAAAGGCCGAGGAAGTAGGGTCAGTAAGGAAGCTGGTTTATTCTAGTCCCTGTGTTAGTTCTCTATTGCTGCTGTAACAAATTACCAGAAACTTCAGGGCTTAACACAAAATTACCATCTTACAGCTCTGTAGGTGAGAAGTCTGGCCTGAGACTCATCAGGCTAATGTCAAGATAAAGGACTGCATTCCTTTCTGGAAGTTCTAGGAGTGGATCCATTTCCTGCCCCTTTAGGTTGTTGGCAGAATTTATTCCTCACGGCTGTAGCTCTGAGGTCTTGTTTCCTTGCTGACTGTCAGCCTTTCTTTGCCTGATTGAAAAAGCCTCAACTCCTTAGTGGCATATGCAAGACCATGGACAAGCTGACCCCAGTCAAGGTTTCCAGGTTTATCTCTTGCCTCTTCCCCTTGTGCATTCCACCCTCCAGCAACAATTGTCTAAAACGTCCTCCCTTTCTTCTCCACCTGGTGATAAAAGACACCACAATGGTGACAGCTGGCTTTCTCCTCTCTCCTCTCCTCTTTGTTTCTGTGGCGCACTTTTCTTCCTCTTTGGAGATGCTTGTTCATGTATGTGCCTCACCTACTAGGATATACTTTTGTAGGCATAGACCATGTCTCCTTTTGCTTTGTGCCTCCCACACCTACCACAGTGACATGCAGATAATAGTTGCCCCATAAATAGGCATTGAATGCCTGAGTAAACGAACCGTGCCGGGTGCTGGGAATGTAGTGAAGAAAACAGAACGTGCAGTTTTCTGGGGCACTGACCTTACAGTCGATTAGAGCAGACAGTGCTATTTATCAGAAAATCAAATCAGAAATCAATTACAGTTGTGACGAGCACAGTCAAGAAGAAACATCAAGTGCTGCTTTCTTTGCAAAATTTTTTATGTTCCAACAGACCCTGATGCTTTAAGAACTTTTTGTTTTTTTAGGAAGCTCACACAACCCATTCAGACTAAAGAGCAACAGAAAGAGGCAGAGAAGAGAGACCTGCCTTCCACTTCCAGGAGCCCTTTCAGCTACGTGTGTCAGGGAGCGACACGAAATCTCTCCTCTTTCTACAGAAGTATGAAAAGACGTCTGTGCCTCTTCTTAAGTGCCTCCAACTGACCCAAGTGTCGCCACGGAGGAGGGGGAGGCTCATGTTTGCAGCACCTTGGGGTGCCAGCCCTCACCCCTGTGCCTCAACCAGGGCTGCAGGTCATTAGCCAGAATAAAGGATGTCCATATTCACAATCCGTGGGCCTCCCAGCCTCTTCTTAAAGGAAGGGGCACAGGGAAACAATATGTTGCTCCCCAGAGGGCTCCCAAGGTCATTTCCAATTCAAGAGATTAGCAGAAATACTACTTCCCATCCTGAATCAAGACCATGGGCCAGGGGCCGGCTCTGTAGCCAAGTGGTTAAGTTTGCGTGCTACGCTGCGGCGGCCCAGGGTTCGGATCCTGGGCGCGGACGTGGCGCCGCTCGTCAGGCCACGTTGAGGCAGCGTCCCATGAGCCACAACTAGAAGGACCTGCAACTAAGATATACAACTATGTACGGGGGCAGCGGGGAGGGGAGTTGGGGAGATAAAGCAGAAAAAAAGAAAGATTGGCAACAGTTGTTAGCTCAGGTGCCAATCTTTAAAAAAAAAAGAAAAAAAAAGACCATGGGCCAGCGGGTCTCCTCCAGTGGCTCTGACACATGGGCCCTCCCCTGACCAACAGAGCCCAGGCCTAAAGGCCCTGCTGCCATTCCTTCAGAGCTCAAGTTCTTCCATGAGCAGGCTGGTTTTAAATCCCATCTCTCCTTAGTAATTTTGTGATCATCATCAAATTACTTAACCTAGTGTGTCCCAACACCTTTGCGTGTGAAATGGAGATGATAATGTCTGCCTCAGAGAGTTGTTTGGGGTCTAACTTGAGATCTTGTGGGCCAAGTGCACAGCATGTGGCCAGTCACAGAGTTGGGGGCAGGGACATTAGTTGCTGCCCCTCTTTCCACCTTTTCTCTCAACTTCCCAGAACATGAAGGAAGTGATTGATCAGGAGTGGCATAGTTGAAGAGTTAACTCCTGAGGAAATTTTGAATGCATTTCCTTCAACAAGATACATAATCCATGGGGGTTGAGTGGCCAGGACATTATAAGACTGTTTAATTCCTAACGTGTATGTAGTCATTTGGAGGATTTCCATATGTTATATATTAACTATTAATGGGAGGTAAAAAGATTTCCTCCTGTGCCCTCTACACGCACACCCTGAGCCGCTAAAAGATAATTTAAAATATTCACGACTTTTATTGAGCACCTACTATGTGACAGCAGGGATAGAAATCATAAGACTTACTTCACAGGCAAGCTAATGGAGGTATAGAGAGAAGAGGTCTCTTCTTGCTTCTTGCTGCATGGTTTCTGATGAGAAGTCAGGTGTAGTTCTTATCTTTGCTCTTCTATAGGTAAGGTGTTTTATTACTCTGGCTTCTTTCAAGATTTTTTCTTTATCTTTGATAGTCTGCAGTTTGAAGATGATGCTCCTGAATGTAGTTGTCTGGCAGTTACTCTTCCTGGTCTTCTCTAAGCTTCCTGCATCTGTGGTCTGGTGTCTACCTTTAATTTCAGGAAATTCTCAGTCAATATTGCTTCAAATATTTATTTTGTTCCTTTCTTCTCCTTCTGGTTTTCCCATTACATGTACGTTACACCTTTTGTAATTACCTCACAGTTCTTGGATATTCTTTTCTCTCTTTTCCAGTCTTTTTTCTCTTTAACTTTCAATTTTAGAGGTTCCTATTGACACATTCTCAAGCTCATGGTTCTTTCCTCAGCCATGTCCAGTCTACTAATATGTCCATCAAAGTTCTTCATTTCTGTTATAGTTATTTTTATCTCTAACATTTCTTTTTGATTCTTTCTTAGAATTCCCATCTCTCTGCTTACTTTACCCATCTGTTCTTGCGTGCTGTCTACTTTTTCCATTACACTCCTTACATCATAGTGGTTTTAAATTCAAGGTCCGATGATTCCAACATCCTTGACATAGCTGGTTCTGGTGCTTGTTCTTTCTCTTCAAACTGTGTTTTTCGCCTTTTAGTATGCCTTGTAATTTTTTCTTCAAAGCCAGACGTGATGCACTTGGTAAAAGGAACTGGGGGAAATACATTGGCCTTTTGTAACGTAGTGCTGAGGTGTGAGAGGAGCAGAGCAGTCTATGGTGTTATGATTAGGTCCTAGGCTTTCAGTGAGTCTGTGCTGCTGGGCTGTCAACTTCACAAGTGCTTCTCGGTTGTTCCTTTTTTTCACCCCTTTAGGTGGTACAGGATGGCCAGAGGGGGCTGGAGTTGGGTATCTGCCTTCTTCCACTTGGAAGGCTAGAGGGAACCATGGTTGAGTATTTCCTTTCCCCCATATGGAAAGCTAGAGAGGCTGGAGTTCATTATTTCCCTTCCCCTAGCTTGGTTAGACTCTGATGAGACCCCAGTATGTTAGGTCTGTTAAAATAGTTTCTTTCCTGGGCAGGCCTTTTTCAGAATGCTCTGGTATATTTCAAAATGGTTACTTTCTCCCTTCCCCTGCTGGAAGCCCAAAGGGATTTTTCTCTGATCTTTACTGTGAGAACCTGGTAGAGTTCCTGTAGATAAAACTCACATGAGTGTGAGGGCCCTGCTGTGACTAGGTCTCCCTGGGTTTTTTATCTCTCAGACTTGTTCACACTGAGCCTCTAGCAATTTGCCAGGTACAGTTTAGGTTTTCCTACCCCAGTACAGGTTCTCACTGAGGCACGTTTCTGCTTTGGTAAGCTGTGATTCTCTGTATTCGCCTGTCTGCCCCTCTCGTTTGGGGAGCATCAGTTTGCCCTGTGACTTCACTTCTCTTACAGATCTAAGAAGAGTTGTTGATTTTTCAGTTTGTTTACCTTTGTACTTATCGTTAGGACAGAGTGATGACTTCCAAGCTCCTTACATGCTGGATCAGAAACCCAAAGTCTCAAGGAGATTTTTTAAAAGCTTGAGCCTGGGGCCAGCCCCATGGCGTAGTGGTTAAGTTCAGCACGCTCTGCTTCAGCGGCCCGGGTTCACAGGTTCAGATCCTGGGCACAGACCTACACCACTCGTCAGCCATGCTGTGGCAATGACCCACATACAAAATAGAGGAGGATTGGCACAGATGTTAGCTCAGGGACAATCTTTCTCAAGCAAAAAAAGAGGAAGATTGGCAACAGATGTTAGCTCAGGGCAAATCTTCCTCAGCATAAAAAAGAAAAAGGCTTGAGCCTTGACCCTACCAGGGTTCTGACTTAATTGGTCAAGGAGGAGCCAAGTGTTTCTTACATACAGTCAGGGTAGAGAACTACTGATAGGTGCCACACACACTTTACTGCTGAACAAGGAGAGAGGTAGACAATGAGAATGAGCACAGAGGACTTTGTCCTCTTGGTCACTCTCGTCATCCTTCTCTGGGCTAGATCCGGTTCTTTGAGTATTATTAAAGGGGATGTTCATGTGAGATTCATAGAACTTTATGTTCTTTTAGTATATTCATAGTGTTGGGCAGTCAGCAATACAAATTACTTTTGGAACACTTTTACTAATCTATGATTCATCTTGGGGAGTAATGCCATCTTAATATTACTAGGTCTCCCGATCCATGAATGCAAAATGTCTTTCCATTTAGTACTGTAACACTGAAACTTATACAATCTTAAAATTGAGGTCAGCATTATAGGTATGTTTTGCTTTGTATAACAGCTGAATTGTTAATAGTTGAATAAAAATTCACTTTTTCTATAAAATTATTTTCTTAACTAAGAATATATTCTTAGAGCAGTTTTAGAGTCACAGCAAAATTGAGAGGAAGGTACAGAGGTTGCCTGTATACTCCCTGCCCCTACACACGGATAGCCTTCTCCCTTATCAATATCCCCTACCAGAGCGGTACATTTGTTACAATTGATGAACCTACATTGACACATAATAATCTCCCAAAGTCATAGTTTACATTAGAGTTCACTCTTGGTGTTGTACATTCTCCGGGTTCAGACAAATGTATAATGATATGTATCCATCAATATGGTATCACACAGAGTATTTTCACTGCCTCCACGCTCTGCCTGTTCATCCCTCCTTCCCCCACAACCCCTAGTAACCATTGATCTTTTCACTGTTTCCATAGTATTGCCTTTTCCAGAAGTCATATAATTGGAATCAAATCATATGTAGCCTTTTCAGGTTGGCTTCTTTCACTTAGTAATATGCATTTAAGTTTCCTCCATGTCTTTTCATGGCTTGACAGCTCATTTCATTTTACTGCTGAATAATAGTTCATTGTCTGGATGTGTACAGTTTGTTTATTCATTCACCTACTGAGGGACATCTTGGTTGTTTCCAAGTTTTGGTGATTATGAATAAAGGTGATATAAATATCTGTGTGCAGGTTTGCATATGGTCATAAGTTTTCAGCTCCTTTGAGTAAGTACCAAAGAACAGGAATGCTGGATCATATGGTAAGGGTGTGTTTAGTTTTATCAGAAACCACCAAACTGTCTTCCAAAGTGGCTGTGCCATTTTTCATTCCCACTAGCAGTGAATGAGAGTTCCTGTTGCTCCACATCCTCACCAGCATTTGGTGTTGTCAGTGATCAGGATTTTGGCCATTCTAATAGGTGTCTAATGATATCTCATTCTTATTTTAATTTGAACTTCCCTGAGGACGTGTAATATGGAACATCTTTTCATATGCTTTTTGCCATCTGTATATCTTCTTTGGTGAGTTGACTGTTAATGTCTTTGGCCCATTTTTTAACTGAGTTATTTGTTCTCTTATTATTAAGAGTTCTTTGTATATTTTAGATAACAGTCCTTTATCAAATGTGTTTTTGCAAATATATTCTCCTAGTTTGTGGTTTATCTTCTCATTCTCATGACATCGTCTTTCACAAAGCAGAAATGTTTAATTTAAATGAGGTCCAGCTTATCAAATTTTCTTTCATGTATCATGCCTTTGTGGTTGTATCTAAAGTTATTTTCATACCCAAGATCATCTATGTTATCTTTTAGGAGCTTTATAGTTTTGCATTTTACATTTAGGTCTGTAGACCATTCTGAGCTAATTTTTGTGAATGGTGTAAGGTCTGTGTCCACATCCATTTTTTTTGCTTGTGGATGTCCAATTGTTCTAATACCATTTGTTGAAAAGACTATCTTTGCTCTATTGTATTGCCATTGCTCCTTTGTCAAATATCAGTTGACTATATTTATGTGGGTCTATTTCTGGGCTCTCTATTCTTAGAATTAATCTATTTGTGTACTGTTCTATTGATCAATTTGCCTGTTCCATTGATCTATTTATCTGTTCTTTCACCAATATCACATTGTCTTGATTTCTTTTGCTTTATAATAATTCTTCTGTTTTTGGGGGGGAAGATTAGCCCTGAGCTAACATCTGCTACCAATCCTCCTCTTTTTGCTGAGGAAGACTGGCCCTGAGCTAACATCGGTGCCCATCTTCCTCTACTTTATATGTGGGATGCCTACCACAGCATGGCTTTCGCCAAGCAGCGCCATGTCCACACCTGGGATCCAAACCAGCGAACCCCGGGCCGCTGAGAAGCGGAATGTGCAAACTTAACTGCTGTGCCACCAGGCCGGCCCCAATATAATAATTCTTGAAGTTGGGTAGTGTCAGTTCTCTAACTTTGTTCTCCTTCAATATTGTTTTGCCTATTCTGGGTCTTTTGCCTCTCCATATAAACTTTAGAATAAGTTTGTTGATATCCACAAAATAACTTGCTGGGATCTTAATTGAGATTGTGTTTAATCTAAAGATCAAGTTGGGAATAACTGACATCTTGATAATATTGAGTTTTCCTATCCATGAACACAGACTATCTCTCCATTTACTTTTTTCTCTGATTTCATTCAACAGAGCTTTTTAGCTTTCCTCATATTGATGTTCTGCATTTTTTTTTTATTTATACTTAAGCAGTTCATTTAGGGGGGTGCTAATGTAAATGGTACTGTGTTTTTAATTTCAAATTCCACTTGTTCATTGCTGGTATTTGGGAAAACGATTGATGTTTGTATATTTGTATATTAACCTTGTATCCTGCAACCTTGCTATAATTGCTTATTAGTTCCAGGAGGTTTTTTTGTTGATTCTTTCAGATTTTCTACATAGACAATCATGTCATCTGTGAACAAAGACAGTTTTATTTGTTCCTTCCCAATCTGTATACCTTTTCTTTTCTTATTGGATTAGCTAGAACTTTCAGTATGACGTTGAAAAGGAGCAGTGAGAGGGAATATTCTTATCTTGTACTTGATCTTAGCGGGAAAGCTTAAGTTTCTTACTACCAAGTGTGATGTTAGCAGTAGATTTTTTGTAGATACAGTCATGCACTGCATAGCAACATTTTGGTCAATGATGAGCCGCATATATGACAGTGGTCCCGTAAGATTAGTACTATATAGCCTAGGTATGTGGTAGGCTGTACCAACTAGGTTTGTGTAAATACACTCTATGATGGTCACACAACAACAAAATCACCCAACGATGCATTTCTCAGAACTTATCTCCATCACTAAGCAATGCATGACTGTATCCTATCCTTTATGAAGCTGAGAAAGTTCTCTTCTATTCCTAGTTTACTGAGAATTTTTATTATGAATGGGTATTGGATTTTGCAAACTCTTTTTCTGCATCTATTGATATAATCATGTGGTTTTTCTTTTTTAGTCAGTTGATGAGATTGATTACATTAATTCTTTTTCAAATGTTGAACCAACCTTGTACACCTGGGATAAATTCTACTTGGTTGTGGTACATAATACTTTTTATATACTGTTTAATTAGATTTGCTAATACAGGAATACCTCATTTTATTGTGCTTTGCTTTATTGCACTTCACTGATATTGCATTTTTTACAAGATCTTCCACCAGCAAAAAGATTACAACTTGCTGATGGCTCAGGCTTAGTAATAAAGTATTTTTTAATTGATTAAAGTGTGTACACTTTTTTAGATATAATGCTATTGCACATTTAATAGACTACAGAATAGTGTAAACGTAACTTTTATATGCACTGGGAAACCAACAAATTTTCGTTTGGTTGACTTTTTTATTATGTTATTCACTTTATTGCAATGGTCTGGAACCAAACCCACAATATCTCCAAGGTATGTCTGTATGTTTTTGAAGATTTTTGCATCTGTGTTCATGAGAGATATTCGAATATGGTTTTCTTCTGTTGTAGTACCTTTGTCCAGTGTTGGTATTAGGGTAATGCTAGCCTCTCAGAATTAAGATGTATTCTGTCTGCTTCTATCCTCTGAAAGAGATTGTAGTCAACTAGCATGATTTCTTCTCTAAATATTTAGTAGAATTCAAAGTCAATCCATCTGGGCTTGCTGCTTTTTGTTTTGGAAAGTTATTATTATTGATACAATTTCTTTTGTGGATATAGGCCTATTCAGATTGTCCATTTCCTCTTATGTGAGTATTGGCAAATTGTGTCTTTCAAGGAATTGGTCCATTTCGTCTAGATTATTAAATTTGTGGCATAGAGATGTTCGTTAGTATTCTTTTATTATCCTTTTAATGTCCATAGGATCTGTGGGGATGTCCTTTTTTTCATTTCTGATATTAATAATTTGTGTCCTTTCTCCATTTTTCTTAGTATCCTGACTAGAGGCTAATCAATATTATTGATCTTTTCAAAGAACTAGCTTTTGGTTTCATTGGTTTTTCTCTATTGATTTCCTGTTCAACTTCATTGATTTCTGCTCTGACTTTGATTATTTCTTTTTTTCTGCTTACTTTGGATTTAATTTGCTCTTCTTTTTCTAGTTTCCTAAGGTGGAAACTTAGGTTATTGATTTTAGGTCTTTCTTCTTTTCTAATATATGCTTTCAATGGTAAGTGCTGCTTTCACTCTATCTCACAAATTTTGATAAGCTGTGTTTTCATTTTTACTTAGTTCAAATATTTTTAAGTATTTTTGAGATTTCTTCTTTGACCCATGTGTTGTTAGAAGTGTGTTGTTTAATCTCCAAATATTTTGGGATTTTCCAATTATCTTTCTATTATTGATTTCTGGTTTAATTGCATTGTGGTCTGAGAGTGGACACTGCATGATTTCTATTCTTTTAAATTTGTTAAGGTGTGTTTTATGATCCAGAGTGTGGTCTGTCTTGCCAAATGTTCTATGTGAGCTTGAGCAGAATGCATTTTAATCTATAGAATGTGAAGTAGTCTATAGATTTCCATTATACCCAGTTGATTGACGGTGTAGTTGAGTTCAGCTAGGTGCTTACTGATTTTCTGCCTGCTGGATCTGACCATTTCTGATGGAGGGGTGTTGAAGTCTCCAACCATGAGAGTGGATTCATCTATTTCTTCTTGCAGTTCTATGAGTTTTTCAGTTTCCACTCATATAGTCTGACTCTCTGTTGTTAGATGCATGCATGTTAAGGATTGTTATATCCTCTAGGGAAATTATCTCTTTTATCATTATGTAATTCCCTTCTTTATCCCTGATAACTTTCCTTTCTTTGAAGTCTGTTCTGTCTGGAATTAATGTAGTTACTCCTGCTTTCTTTTGATTAGTGTTACTATAGTATATTTTTCTCCATTCATATAATCTATATGCGTTTTTATATTTAAAGTGTCTTTCATATAGACAACATATAGTTAGTGGGGTCTTGGTTTTTGACCCATTCTGACAATCTCTGTCTTCTAATTGATGCATTAGATCATTGATGTTCAAAGTGATTATTGATACAGTTGGATTAATTTCTACCATATTTGTTTCTGTTTTCTATTTGTTGCCCTTGTTCTTTATTCCTATTTTTGTCTTCCACTCTTTTTCTGCCTTTTGTGATTTTAATTGAGCATTTTATATGATTTTATTTTCTCTCCTTTCTTAGCATATCAGTTATACTTCTTTTTAAATCTTTTTTTTAGTGGTTGCCCTAGAGTTTGCAATATACATTTACACCTAATCCAAGTTTACTTTCACATAACACTGTATTACTTCATGGATATTGTGAGTACTTTATAATAATAAAATAATTCTAATTCTTCCCTCCTGTCCCTTTGTATCATTTCTGTCATTCATTTCATTTATATATAAGCATGCATAAGCATATATATACATATATATTTAAAATATATACATAGGCATATATAATCACATACATTTTGGTCAAATCATTTTTTTACAACGGACATTAACAAATTTCCATGGAAACTCTTAGCCACCTTCAACCCACACATACAATTTAAAATGAAGCATGGCCACGTACCGAAAGTATTTCAGTTAAATTAAGGAAATGAATGTTTTTAAAAAATAGAATAAAGAAATTCAAGATGAAGACGTAATCTTGGAAAGGGGGAAGACTTTCTAAGCATAACACAAAGATGAATAAAATTGAAGAAAAATACTAATATAATACCTAAATATCTAAAGTTTCTATTCAACAATATTTTCCATAAATAAAATTAAAAGTATAATTTAAAAAGAAAGAATACATGGAACATATTTGATAAGGGAATTAATATTAGTCTGTAAAGAGCTTTTAAAAATTACAAAAAGCGAACACCTCAATATTTTTTTAAATGGAGAAAGAATATGAACATTCACACAAAAATACTATTCACCAATAGAGGATGTAAATATTTGGCATCAGAAGTAGTCATAGAAATCTAAAATTAAACAAGAGAATCACATTTTTTACTTATCAAACTGATAGAGTTATTTTTTTAGGCTTTTCTTCTTTTTTTTCTTTTTAAGTAAAGAGACAGCCTCTTTTTAAGTATGAAGGAAAACAGGCACTTTCACACAGAGAAAGAAGTTTAAATGACACAACCCTTCTGGAAAGCAATATAGCAATATATATCAAACTCAAAAATATGAAAATGCTTAAATCAGTTCCAGAAATTTAACTCTAAGGAACTAATCAGAGCTAGGTGCAAAGACTGATTTCAAATTAATTATAGTGCTGTTAACTGTAGTGAATAGAAAACACTAAATGTCTGGCAAGGGGGATGCAATTAAATAAATCATGATGCATGTTACAAACAAATATTTAATGACATAAGAAAATATTCATGAATGGAGGTGGATGCAGAAGCAGTATTATGCTATGACCCAAGCTATTATTAATAGTGTATATATATATATATGAGTCCCAATTATTATTAAGATAATTATATAATGAATATGCATCTTTAAAATACCAGAGGTTTAACAGTAATTATTCTAGGTATCGGAATTACAAGGTGGTATTTATTTTCTTTCTTCTCTTCTGAAATTAACTTTCATGCAACAAACTAGAGTTAAACACACACACACACACATACACACGTAACTCACATCTTTCAAATTACAACTATAATTTTTTATTTTTAAAAGTTATATGAAGCTATATGCTTTAAGTAGCTCGTTGGAGTGTCATTCATATTAATAAGAGGAAGAAAACTAAGAACAAGCCAAAAGGAAATGTTCAAACAATCTTTAATACTCTAACTTGATAAAGAATTATGCGGTCATTTAAAATAATAATTATAAATCAATATGACATTATGTTTGTAACATATTAAGTAAAAAATGGCTTCAAAATGGAATAAGACACTAGGGTGTCAATTACACAAAACCGTCCCATGCGTGTAAGCAAAGTCTGAGAAGGAACACAGAAAATTAAAATAGTTTGTTATTGTAACGGGAGTGTGGGTGTTTTTTTATTTCTGATACTCTCATGGTATTACTTATCAAATAATACGAATTACAATACAAATTAAATTTCTCACAAGACACTACTATTAATCTTCTTATAATAAATTTGATTACTCTTATTTAAAAATTGGTTTACGTCTTTTTTTTTTCTTTAGATTGGTACCTGAGCTAACATCTGTTGCCAATGCTCTTTTTTTCTTTTTAATTCTTCTCCTCAAAAGCCCCCAGTACATAGATGTGTATTCTAGTTGTAGGTCTGGTTTATGTCTTAAAGTTCAAGTTTATTTTGATTCTGGTTATTTTTGCGCCACCTCATTTATAAATAAATATTTTTAAAAACATGTCACCCAATGTGTCTTGTTTTGATTTTGATTCACTTCCCCTCTAAGAACAGACAAGAATCTAGGCTGAGGAGTGGAAAGCCTCTGGCCTTGACCTGCCTTGCTGCTGGCTGTGTGGCATTGGGCAAAGTACTGAACACGTCTGAGTCTGCGTTGCATCTGTTGGATGAGCATTACAGCACCTCACTTGGGGGCAAGGGCAGGATGGGTGCTCTTCTCACCTTGGGGCTAGGAGAGCTTCACCTGGGAGACCACCATTTGTTTAACCTTCTTGGAAGGAAGATTAACATTTTGATGAGATCCTGAGTCTGACAAAAGTCATTTCCCTCGGACGATCTGATGCCATGTCATGCTCAATCTTAGCCAAGATTTCCACAAAAAGGAATCTTTCCTTTTGTGGCCACATGAAGGACAAGCCTTGCAAGTGCCATAACAAATGAGATTGTCCTTACATCACTTCCAGACTCATCACTGTCTACACCATGCATCTACATTTCTACATCACTTTCTACATCTGGTCTAAAAGGCAGGTGAACATGCTGCCAAGAAAGAGCCAACAGCTTAGAGGCAGAGAAACAAAGGTGAGGTATTGGGCCCAAGACACTCCTGCCCGTGACATGGACAGGACACTGGGGCAGTCCTAACCAGTACCCTCCAAAACCCAAGATACTCAGGGCCCTGTTGCTGATCAATAATGAACATTTGGCCTGGCTTGTGCCCAACAGGCCTGTCGATCTCAGGCTCAGGCTTTGAAGCAAAGATAAAATCCCCACTCTGCCCTTTCCTTAGTTGTGTGAGCACAGGTGTGCATTTCACCTCTTTGAGCCTCAGTTTCCCCATATGCAAAACTAGAATGATGGTATCTGTCTCACAGAGAGCCAAGAATAAAACAAAATATGTGTTTTAAATGTCTAGAACAATGCCTGCCACATAATGATGGCTCAAAAAACACTAGTTGTTATATCATGAATGTAGCTAAAAAATCTGTGTGCACTTAGGTCAGACCTCTTCCCCACAGTTAATTATAGGACAGCGAGTATGCAAGTCCCTCCATGATCGGTTGCAGATATTGTGGATCAGATAGATTATGACACATTCTCCAATTCCTCAGGAAAACAGGCATTTGTCATCCTCTTTCAGGCCCTCCTCATTGCCCTAAGTGGGGATTCCACATTAAAAAGGCTACCAGATAGAAGACAACACATTGACCCTGGGTTCTCTGGCTGGCCCCAGGGGACCAGCGGGGCCTCTTCAGGGGAGTACAGGGCCAGTGGCTCAATTTCTTTCCTTGAGGAGGACTGCTTCCACCGAGGTATTGCCACAATCTTCTAACCTGAAAAGATCCCCTCTCCATAGGCCCCTGTTTCTGAAGGCAGACCCAGCCCCCAGGCCTCTGGGAGAGCAAGGAGGCACTGTGCCATATGCCGGGGTTGCAAAGACTGCTCCTGGTTGGGCAGGTGAGTGGTGATGGAGGGGAGAGCAGGTAAGTGAAGGATCTGGGGGTTCCTTGGGGGCCCATGAGATCAGAAAGAGAAGAGGGAACTGAGGGACACTCGGATATGGTGATGGAAATGGATATCCTGCTCAGAAGACCTAGGACTCTGAGTCTGCCAAACCAGGGGAAGCCTGGTTCAAGAATGTCACTGGCTTGGGGGGCAATAAAGAAAAAGCTTCAACCTAAAGCCCAAAAGAAGGGACTTGGGTCTGCTCAGGGCTCCCAGAAACTGAGAAGGAGCCCTCAGCCACGGCCTTGAGGTTGAAAGGAAACCCACAGGAAATGAGGTAACCTCAAGGATCATGAGAGGGAGGACCTGGCAACTTGAAGGACTAGGGTTTTCACCACAGTGACAAAACATTCTGGGACAGATAGCGATGCCTTCAGGTCCTCTATGATCAGTGTCCCATTGTCCCCCAACTCACAGTTCTCATCACAGTCAACCAAGACAACTTTGTTCCTGGGATCTGCCCAAGAGGAAGATATTTATTATAACAGCCAACTGAAGCCCTCTATGTTGTCAGGGAACAGAGGAATGCGGGGCCTATTTGGTCAGGGCACTATGTCCATTTGTGCAAGTGGTGTCCTATTGTGAGCTCTGATTCAGGAACTGCATCTGCTTAATGGAAGGGACATCTCCATCCAACTCACATAGATGTGCCTTACAGATACCATCCCCATCTGCAGATACAGAGTATTATCCTTTTTGGCCTAATTCTTTTGGTTTTTCTTAAAAAAAACCTTCAGACCCAAAGCTTCAGGCCACTTTTTCATCACTTTTCTGTGTCCCTTTTGAGTCAGTGCTTGGTTTAGACACCTAGTAGCCCCTGAACTGCCTTTAGATCCTCACACTTTGTTCCACATCCAAGACAGTCCCATCCTATCCCATCCCATCCCCACCCCAGATCTTGGGACTCTGGTTCCTCTCAAAGCTATAGTCCTGCCACTAGTCTGGTAAAGGCTTTAAGAACTGAAAACAGACATGCTGGGCTAAGACACAGTCATGGGCTGGAATTTGCAACTGGTGTTGACATTATTTTCTAAATTCTCTTAGTCATTGCAAATACATTTAAACAGCAGGAAATAGGGGAAGATAAATCTATGAGGACGTCACTTGCTGCAGCTCTTGGTGGGCAAATCCAGATGAACGCATCACTTGGAGAGCGCCTGGAGGACCTCCCCCCATCCCCCCACCTCCCACCCCCAGGCTGATCTCCGCCCCTCTGGGCGTGCACTCCAGGTTTCTCTCACAGAGGAGCTAGCAGAACCACAAGGAAACTCTCCTGTTCTCAGAAAGAGAAACTTATTAGCACATTTAGACTCTTAAATAGTTTAGATTTTTTTCTCCCCAGTAGTTTCACAGCCACTTCTCCTTTCTACCTATACTCCCTCTCAGGGCTTTTAGTATTGTCATCAGCTGACACACAAAGTCATCTGCAGCCAGTATCACCCTGCACTCCTTCCTGATACTTCTATCTAACCAGATATGATGTCTTCCTTTAAATGTGTCAAAACAATCCCGCTTTTAGTGTGTCCAAACTACATGTCTGGTTTTCCCTCTAAATCTGCTCTTCTCTGTTAATGGCAGCCTCATTCCTCCAGTCACTGAGGCCAAAATGCTCACAGTCATCCTGGACCCCTCTCTTTCCCTCACACCCCAACTCACTCGGTCAGCAAGTCCTGTCGCCTCTACCTTCAAAACATGTCCACAGTCCGACTACCTGCAGTCCACCTAATGCTCTTAAACGCAAAGCCACCAGTCTTTCACAAGGTCCTAACTGGTCTCCCTGCCTTTACGCTCCCCTCCCCCGTAGCCTCTTCTCCACAGAGAAGGCAGAATGAGTCTCCTAAAATTTAAGTCACATCATGTCACTCCTCTGCCCACAGTCCACTAGGGGCTTTCCATTTCACTCAGAGTAAAAACCCAAGGCCTCACATTTGCCTTAGGGCCCTCCCAGACTGGTTTCCTGTTTCTTCCTGTCTTCCTTCCTCCTTCCTCTCCCACTCACTCTGTGTATGACATAGCTGCCCTGTTTCTAATTCTCAAACATGCTGCGCATGATCCTGCCTCAGGGCCTTTGAGCCAGCTCTTCCCTCTGCTTGCTTTCCCTCAGATATCCCCAAAGCTTACTCTCTTACTTCCTTCTAGTCTTTGCTTAATCGTCTCCCTCTTGATGAGGTCCACCTGACCACCCTATTTAAACTTCACTGACCCTCCCTGACTTCCGATCTCCTTACCCTGCTTCACTTTTCTGCCTCGTTATTGTCACCATTCAGTGCACTATGTCTTTATTGATGCTTATTTCCATCTCCCTCCTCCCTGAATGCCCCATGAGGACAGGGATCTTGAGCTGGTTTGCTCACTGTAGTATTCTAGTGGTTTGATCGCCCTGGACAGGAAACCGCTGTTCTCTACGTGACTGGTGGGGCGGAACTGCCTCCGTCCTGGACTGCTGGTCTGCGCAAGATTTAACATGAAAGAAACACCAAACTTTTATCTTGCCGAAGTCACTTTCATTCGGTCTTTGTTAAAAGAGCTACTAAGTAAAACTCCACCTGGTTATCTCAATTTTACAGAATCTCAAAAACAAAATCCCACCTAATACTCCAGGTTGAGAGAGTATTTTCAGGAGGAAGAAAGAATAAAAATCTCTGGGTGGGTATTTTTCACTGATTGGGTCTATTCCTTCTGAGGACATGAAATCATTTCAAGATTGTTGTATTCAATTTTCGTAAGCCACTATTAGTGATAAACAAAGTGATGTGCACATACGATTCCTCAAAAACAATAAAAATAAATATTATTAACACCTAATCCTGTTAATGGTTCACTGAGCCTCAAAAAACCCAATCCCATATTGTTTCCCACCCACTTCTCTCCTTTTGTTATTACCCTCTCTTGTTCTTAAGCTAAGCAAACAAGCGATAAAGCAATTAAAGCATGGCACAGTAAAAATCACTATGGGGGACATAAGACTTTGCACCATCCTTTTTTTTCTTTGATATTTGTTTCCTGTAGTAGGAGGAGAGAGAAGGAGCATAAGACATTTGCGGCAAGCCTCATCTGTGCTGGGTGATTAACAGCAGCAACAACTGACACGGTATGCCAGGCACAGTGCTGGGCACTTTGGCAATCCTGAGAGCCCCCCAGAAAGAAAAAGGAAAAGATGGATCCCCCAGGATCTCCTTTGGAGCGAGGTTCTGCTGTGCTTTACCCAAGCTTCTTGAAATCTCACTGTCTCCTAAAGTGGAGCACGGAACAGGAAGAAGCTGCCCTAGGAGTCAGCGCTAAGACTGCATGCTCTCCCACGCTGCAGGTCTAGGAGGAACCCCCCCAAAAATCCAATTTGGAAAGCTCTACTCAATTCGAGTGAATTCAAGAAGCATATCCTGTGCACCTAGAACATGCCAGGCACTGTGTGAGGCTCAGACAGAAACAGGTGTAAACGCCACCCACCACTGAATAGAGTAGAGCTGTTGCCTTAAGTGTGAGCAAGCTGGCACCAAAGAAAGTTTCGTCTGGAAACTGAAACTTCAGAGGGAGCTGGGCTGGTGGGAGGAACCATGGACTGTGAGTCCACGAGCCTGACTATATGACTTCTTGGATGTTCTACAGGCCAGGGGGAGTTAAGGACCTAAGGGCTGCTTCTCTTATGGGCAAACACCTTGAAATAATTTGAGAGACACCAGAAAGCATCCAAGTGTCCTTCCCTACCTCCCACCATGACACCTGCAGTCCCACCTTTTAGTTATATTTTATTAGGGCCTAAAGCCTCTTCATTCATTGAAAGACCCATATTAACACGATAGAGCCCCCTAGGAGGGGGAGGATTAACCAAATGCAACAGATTTTATTGAGCAGCTATTCAATGCCAAGCACAACAAAGAAGAAAAATATCCTGGCCTTCTAGATGCTCATATTTTAAAGAAAGGCTTTTAATTACATAATTATAACTCAGTGAGATATTGCAATCATAGAAGCATTTATTTTCCCACTCAATAAGTATTTATTGGAATCTGCTTTGTTCCAGGCACCATGCTAGATATTGGAGATGGATTATAATGGTGAATAAGACAGACCACATCCTTTCTATCATGGAGCTTATGTTCCCATCATCATGAGGAAGAAAGAGACTTTTTTTAATGTGAACAATAAATCTGATAATTTCAGATAGTGATTGGTGCCTTGATGTTATAAAAAATGATAGCTGTGAAACATTTTGGATAAGGAAGGCCATCAAAGGATGAACACTGTAGCTGAGCCTAAAAGATGAAAAGGAACTGCCATGCAAAGATTGGCAGAATAAAACTCCAGGCAGAGGGGACCACAAGAGCCATGGCCTTGAGAAGGATGCCCTTTCTTAAAACTTACCGAGTAATTACTCATTGAACATTTTCTATAGCAGATATCACTATATCTACTTTTGCTCTCAAAAGCGGAAATATCACTTGGAGAAAATCAGACTTTATAAGATGATTCAAAGTTTTATTGACTATGCTTTACAAATAGGCATTTTGATTGACATATCCAGGTACTCACTACAAATCATAAAACCAAAGCTTAATGTTAAAACCTAAATCAATCCTGCTGCTCCCAAAATCTTAAAGAAAACCCTTAAGCTTGTTTCTTCCAGTACTTCTTAACTTCATTCCGTAACATCCACTTTAGACTACCTCTTCTTCAGGAATGCCTAAGATACGGTTTTTTCCCAGCTCTTCCCATTACAAAGCTCCACCTTAACCACCACAGTGAGGGTAATGGAAAGAACATTAGACTTAAGCCCAAAAAATCTGTTCAAATCAAGAGAGTGACACCTCCCCTAGTTATGTATTAGAGTCAACCAACATGTCTCTAACCTTAGTTTCCTCATCTGCAAAATGAGGATGATGACACACACCTTACGGGATTGTTTTTAAAACTAAAAGAGATACGCAGGTGTAATTTATAAATTATAAATGACCATGAAAATATAAGGTACCATTATTACTCATCTATGAAGATGGTTCATTTATTATTCAATGAATATTTATTGAACATTACCGTGGGGCAGACAATTTACTAGGCAGTAATGACACAAATCAAAAAAATGTATATTATTGGCCCTCAGGAGCTTAGATTCCAGTGGGGAAAAAGCACACTCAAGGTGGAGAGAGGCGTGCTCTGATGTAGCTAGGGGTGCTAGGGAGCCAGAAAGAGGACTCACACTGGGGTGTGGAAAGTGAGAGTGGTCAGATCAATTCCTGAGGAGGTGACACTGGAACTGTCTCACTACAGATCCAAAAGCAAGAAAACAAATCTGAGTCACTCCTCCATGAGATGGTCCGCACACTCCAGGGTCCCGGGCCCCAAGCCAGTTCAGAAGAGTCCCAGCCTCTCAAGGCAGAGTTTCTCAACCTCAGTACCACTGATATTTTAGGCTGGATAATTCGGGAGGTGCAGGGTATGTGCTATCCTGGGCATTGTAGAATGTTTGGCAGCATCCCTGACCTCTACCTACTAGATGCCAGTAACAACCCCCTACCTCCCAGCTTTGACAACCAGAAACATCTCCAGACACTACCAAATGGCCCTGAGGGGCAAAACTGCCCACAGTTAAGAACTATTGCCTTAAGGTCATAGAAAACCAGTGCAAGTGGTTCTAGAAGGAATGGAATTCATACAAGTATTACATGCTCAACAAATATTGAATGAATAAATGAATGAGCCACCCAGAGCCCCTTTGGCATTCCTTTTGGGTCTCATCCAGAAGAGCCCTGGGATAGTAACTAAGTTTTAAGGTGCCCAAGTAAGAGGTAACAATACCACCACATCCCTTTACACAGTGCTCTGTACAGGTTGTATGATCTTGGGCAAGTAGTTCAAACTCTCTGAGTCTCAGGTTTGTCAGTTCTTATATGGGGACATCAACCCTATCTTGCACGGTCATTGTGAGAATTACATGAGATAACTGATGTGAAACATATAGCCTTAGAGGTCTAGGCACCCACTCCTTTGGTGCAATTGACAAGAGGAATCGGCAGAATGCGCTTCCAGCTCCCGCCACTAAGTTTTACCCTTAAAAAGAACTAGAGTAATTGGAGCATATACTTTTTTTGTCATAAACATGTGGGAAACGCCAACCATTGTACCAGGAACTGACATATCAGCCATTCAACTCATTCCTTACAAGCAACCAGGTTAGTTAAGAGGCCCAGAGAGTTGTGAATTGCCCAGGATTATACAAGGCTCGGTCAGCACTCAGCCACACTCAGGTGCTGGACACCTCTGCCTCCATCACAGCAAGGCTTATTTGGATTGTGTGTTTGGAAAATGCTTTCTGTATTCTGTGTTCTGTAGTTTTGTATAGACATAGATGACCAGATCAGGAAACTTCTTCTGAAAATACTGGGAAGGTATTCCAATTTTCGACTTCATCCTGAAAGGAACATAAATATTTTGGCATGCTTGCCTCAAATTCTTCTCCCCTGACACCCCACAGCACCCGGTTCCAGAGATCTCTTTGCCCCCTGGTTTCTATGGCAAAACGAATACGGACTTTGGAATCTGAGAGCAAGGTTCATCGCCTGACTCTTCAACTAACGATGCAAACTTTGGCAACTTAATTTTTGTGAACCTTGGTTTTATCACCCATAAAATGGAGATAATACAATTCCACAATCCCTCATCCACAATTCCAAAATCCAAAAGAGCCCTGGAAACTGCAAGTTTTTTGTGAATTTGCACCTAACATTTTTGGCAACAAAAGCTGATTTAACTAACATGGGGCTACGTCTAGACTTTTATAACGCTGTATTCACTTCACCCAGCTGCCCAGTCCCCTGTGTTTCTTCACACAAGGGAGTCACTAGCATTCTGTTCACAGGGGGCTCAGGATAAGCTAAAAAGGAAGATGAGGGGCCGGCCCTGTGGCCAAGTGGTTAAGTTTGCATACTCCACTTTGGCGGCCCGGGGTTCACCGGTTCAGATCCTGGGCGCAGACCTAGCACTGCTCATCAAGCCATGCTGAGGTGGCGTCCCACATAGAAGAACTAGAAGGACCTACAACTAGAATATACAACTGTGCACTGGGGGGCTTTGGGGAGAAGAAGAAAAAAGAGGAAGATTGGCAACAGATGTTAGCTCAGGGCCAATCTTAAAAAAAAAAGAAAAAAGGAAGATGAGACCCTGCTGAGCGTGTCCATGGTTCATTGTAAGACCCTTGTGATGGTCCTTTTCTGAACAAGGGGGAGGAATTACTTTTCTTTCATCAGAATAAATTTTGTTCTTCCCATCAAATAGCAGATATAAATTTAGAATTGGATTTTTAAAATCATTCTCATCTCATATATAACTTACAGGAACGAAAACAATACTTACTCTTTATTCTTTTCCTCATCAATGTGTTCTCCCAAATTCCGGATGAACTTTAGCAGATCACCCACTGTGTTCTGATAGAAATTGCCATTTTTTTCATAAAATTTATTCATCTGTCGCATAACACAGCTGTCAATCTAAAAAGCAAAACATTACGCAAAAATGTAGGAGCAACACAAAATAAATCCTGATGGAATGTTACTGCAAAAAGGCAAAATACAAATTTGAATATATGCTAAAATTACCACCAATTAATAAAACAAATTAATAGAAAGAAAAGACTGGAAGTGAAGACGATACACCAAACTGCTAACCGTAGTTGTGTATGGATGTGGGATTATAAGTAACTTTAAATTTGTGTATCTGTTTCCCAAGAGAATTGTTTTTATAAGAAATTAAATATATTAAAACATGGTTTAGAAAATCTTTGGCTACTATACTAGGAAATTTGCTTATTGTAATATACAGTATTTTTATCCTCATGGCCACCCTTCCAAACTCGTACTTGATTGATTTCATCCTTTTTTTAAAATTTTCTTTTAAGATTGGCACCTGAGCTAACATCTGTTGCCAATCTTCCTCTTTTTTTTTGTTTTTTCTTCTTCTTCTCCCTAAAGCCCCCCAGTATATAGTTGTATATTCTAGCTGTAGGTCCTTCTGGCTGTGCTATGTGGGACGCCACCTCAGCATGGCCTGATGAGCCGTGCCATGTCCGCGCCCAGGATCCAAACCAGTGAAACCCCTGGCCACAGAGGCAGAGTGTGTGAACTTAACCACTGAGCCACAGGGCCAGCCCCTGCATTTCCTCCTCAAAGATGGTTGTCCAAACTGAAACCAGGCCTGGTAGCCATTGCCAAAGTGAGCTGGTTGTTTTTTGTTTTATTTTGTTTTTAATTATACCTCCAAAGGTTACATGTCTCTTGTTGCCTCCAGGTGTCCCAGGGCAACTTCTCTCATGTGAGTGCCTTCTTCTTTGTGCGTGTACCCTTGTAGATGGCTCTCATAGTTAGTAAGAGTTTAGAGTAAAAGAACAAAATGCTACAACCATGAAGCCAAAGGGTCCCTTAGGAAGAGTAACTGGTGACAAGACCAACACTAGTGAAGACCTGCTGAGCCTGCCTGAGTGTACGCTGTGCAGAGCACGTGTGAGAAATGCCGAGCAACACACACGTGGCAGGACGGGGCAGCTGATGGAGAGAAGGCAGGAGTATACGCTGGAGAACTTGGGCTCTGGACCTGTGCTGCCAAAAGCTGGTAGTGATACCGACCCTGATATCAGTTTCCCCACATTAAACCCAGCATACATGGGGTTAAAACCAAAACACTCATTCCCGGCTTACTCTCTGGCTTCCTGGCTCCAGAATCCACTATTCTCCATGGAGACAGACACTGTCAAGGACAAGCACCTGGACTATTTCCTCCCGCAAAGAGATATGGGCTGGGGAAAAGCTGCTGACCAGCAAGGTCACAGGCTTCCTCCTCTCTGCAAGTGTCTCAAGGCCAAAGACAGGCTGGTGGGAAAGCTCCGACCAGCTAAAACCCCAAATAAAAACCCTTCCTTTTAGCTTTTCAAGGAGTTTGGGATTTGAGTGTTAGCTGCCCTCTCTCCTTGCTCAGCGCTGTGCAAAAATAAAGTTCCTACTTTCTTCCACTACACCCGGTGTCAGAGCTTGGCTTGCTGTGCAACGGGTGAGTGAACTCACTCCAGGTTCGGTAACAGTAGTACAGCTGTGAACATGGGCCAGTCACTAAAATCAACAGGAAAACCAAGCCTAAAATGGAAACTAAAACATAAGAATTAAAGTCAATCAAAATTCAACATAAGTCAATGAAGAATCACTGAATTGGGAAACGAAAGAACAGAATTCTCTTCCCAGCTCTGCCAATCTCCGACTTTCCAGTTCTGACTATTTCGGGTTCCACCTCTTGAGCCTCAATTTCCTCAGCAATTAAACGAGATGGTGGACTTGAGGGCATCATAGCTTTTCGCAGTGAGTGGCTTTAGCACATGGCCTCTTCAGCCAGACTGCCCAGCTTCAAATCCTGCCTCAACCCTTCCTGGTTCTGTGTCTTTCGAAAAATTATTTGCCTGTGCCTCATTTTGCCCATCTGCAAAATGGAGATAATGGCCTCAGACGTTGTTTCAAGGATTAAGTGTGGTACCTCACCTAAGTCTTGAGAACTATAGCGGCCATATAGTCAGCACTACATAATCATTAGCGATTACTATCATCTGCTCTGGTTTCAAATTTCTCTGATTCTACAAATTTAAGTTTAAGCTGAAGTTTTATAGACATTCATTTAGCAAAGAGTCATGGCACACCTACTCCATGCCAGGAATACAATAACAAACCAGAGAAGGGATGGTCTCTACCCTCATGGAACTTACAGGGTAGCAAGAAAGACATTAAGCCAACAATTGTGAGTTTGACGTGTAGTCTAGAGACAAGTGAAAGAAGGAAAACAAAATGAGACCCAGAAACAAAAAGGTATGGGAGAAGCACAGTCCTAAATCAGGCCTAAGAGAGGGAAGCTGTTGGTCTCAAAGACCTGAAGATTACAGATTCTCCCATAGTGCTTTGCATGCGTCTCTGGGGCGCCCAGCAGGTATCACACAGCCATCGTTTCTGTGGTTCTCTGGGCCCCATATGGACCATGCCGTACTCTGCTTTGTATATCCATGGCCTCGCATGGGCCTAGCACATAACTGGTAGTTAATACATGTCTGCCAATTGATAATAACGAAAAGTTGTGATAGTACTGACTAGATCTAGATGGTGGTTCATTTTTTATCTTCCACCATATTTAGTTCAAGTTAAGTGGACCTTTCCTTGAAGAAGAGGAATTTGAAGGATGATCTTTTTGTGTAGTCTGTTTTCTCAGGCAGAATGTAGGAGTGTACGTGGATCCTCGGAGCTGGGCTGTTCACAGGCAGCGGAGACAGCGAGTCTCTGCCCGGACTGAAACACCTCACAGCGGAGTGCCTCCTTTGGGTTAAAAGCTCTATTTAATCAGCTGCTCTTGTCACAATGGTAATAGGATTATTAGCCACGCCGCTCTCAGAAAACAAGGTTTGAGGGAAAGAGCCAGAGAAAAGGAAAAAGCTTATGGGACGGGACAAAGCCACCCTAAAGAGGAGACTAGATGAGAGGCTGTTCGGAGGACCTGGCTTCTGAAAGAGAGAGCAGAGACCCAAAAGTTCAGGGATGGGAAGGAAGCGAAGGAAAACCCCCTCTCTCACCTCTTGGTAGGGCCAGGCCAATAGAATTTGAGAAGTTAGAAAACCTACCACATTACACAGATTCTTATCCCTGGAATAACTCCCAGAGCAGAGGAATTGTTCATACCTTACTAGTCCACTGGACAAAACTTCTGGAATGTTCAGACTTTCCAAGTTCGAGTAGTTGGAGGATGTTACTCTTAGCTTTTCGCGTTTTGATGTCGGATTCATTTCCTATATTCCTAAGAGTCCTATAGCGGCTGAAGATGAGAGAATTAACATGGTCATTCCCACTCTTTCCAGAAAAAGAAAACAGTTAGATTTTGGGTTTTGATAAAAGTAGTAAAACCACTTCTCTAAAAATTCTGCATGATGGGAGGAGCAGGTTTCTCTTCTCTCTTTTTCTATTCTTCAGAAGAGAAAACCAGAATCCAGAGAGGTTAAGTCACCACTCCAAGGACACACAGCCAGGAAATGCCAAGCTGAGAGGAAAGCCTGGGTCTGCTGATCCCCCTGCCCACACCACCTCCCCCTGACGGTTAATGTTGTGTGTTAACTTGACTGGCCGCAGATTAAACATTATTCTGGGTGTGTCTGTGAGCGTGTTACCAGATGTCCTTAGCATTTGAATCAGCTGACTCAGCAAAGCCTGACGCGAGTGGGCGGCAGGCAATCATTGAGGGCCTGAGTAGAACAAAAGGTGGAATTGGCCCCTTCCTGCCTGACGGCTTCAGCTGGGCCATCAGTCTTCTCTGGACCTCAGCTCTCCTGCTTCTCAGGCCTTCAGACCCTCACTAGAATCTGCATCATCAGCTCCCCTGGGTCTCAGGCCTTTTGATTTGGACTAAATTACACCATTGCCTTTCCCGGGTCTCCAGCTTGCGCACGGTAGATCGCGGAACTTCTCAGCCTCAATACTGCATGAGCCATTTCCTCATAATAAATATCAATACATAAGAACCCTGACTAATACACTCACTGTCTCCATTCTGGAGGCCCCTAAGGTGCACTCAAGTTTTACTTACCTCTCCCAACTCCAAAAGAAGGGATGACCCAGCAGGCCACTCAGATGGTCCTTCACATTTTTCCCAGGGTCCAACAGTTGACAAATGAGGTCCCGAGCATCCTCATCTGGAGAAAGTTGAATCACCTCTTCATTACTCTTAGTCTTCAGCTTCTCAAAAGGGGTGTCTCCCTTCCTTACCACATATAGGACCAGCAGTCCAAGGGCCTGCACAAAAGCCACAAATGAAGCCAAAGGTGCTTACCCACTCTATCTGGGTGACCTTAGAGGGTGTGGTGCAGGCTACGAGCAAATGGAAAATGGGAGGAATCTCGAGGAGTCCACAGGGGAAGAAAAGACATAGGTTTGTGCATTGAGAACTCTTCAAGGCAATACGTGATCCCCACAGTTTCGGTTTATAAGGAGCAAAAGATAATTCTGGGCCAAACTTGGCAGGAAAGACTGCTTAGAGGAAGAAGTTTTCGAGATGGACCTTAAAGTATAGATAGAATTTAGATAAACTGGGAAAAGGGAAAACGTTTTTTGAAACACAAGGGGAATGCCAGGAATCTGGCTGGGAATGGGGACTTTGGGTGGGGGATATGACAGGTAGCAGATAAAGCAGCCAGTTCAGGTCCAGCGGGACACAGTAACGGCCCCAGGAGGTAGGCCACGGCAGGGAGGAAAGGCTGAGAAGGAGGCCAACATAGGAACTCCTGTACCACGCAAGACACCAGTCAGGGAAGGAGCTGAAATCGGGAGCCATGGAACCACAAAGCTTGGACAGGGATGCAGAGCTCTTGCTCACTGGGTTGAAAGTTCAACAGCCTGGGGAACTCTCCAGAGAGATCTGCTCCCCCAGGGTCGGAACCGCTCTGGGAGCTTTGGCTGCAGAGGCCAGGCTCTGTCTCTTCCCAGGAGAAACAGTTATTTCAGGGTCTTAACCTTTTGGACCAGGCTTAGTCTCTTTGGAGCTATGGATCGAGCCCATCCCTCCCAGGTGTCTCAGAGGGCTTAGTGTCTGCCCTCTTCAGAGTTTGAATGGAGTGGGCGAAAAAAGTCTCATTTACCTTGTCATTAAGCAGAAAATACCTCCCGCAGGAATTTTGGAGGTATTTTGGAGATACCTCTTGGAGGTGATTCTAGAAGAGGTGCAGCATGCGCAATTTATTTGGAAGGAAGAAATCCAAAGAGACACAGAAAGGAGCCACAGCGACAAGCAACTCCACACCAACCCAGAGAATCACCATTGTCTGCAAGGGAAGGAGGTCCGTGAGCAAGACCAGGGGAAGGCCTTGAGAGGTCTTTCCTTCCTAGATAAAATAGGAGCAGCCTCTCATTGGCCATAGCAAATAAGGTAACGAAAACGTAAGGAAGCAGGAAAACGGAAAAGTCCATTGACTGTAGAAATTACCTCCAGATCTCTCTTGATTTCCTGTGGCTCTCCAGACAGCTTGATACTTTTATCAAAATCTGCCAGGCAAACAGCTTTCTTGGAATCTAAGGGACAGTTTGTAGAGCTGCATTAAAAATCCTCATCCTCCATGTTGTGAGTAATTAATTTAAACAAGTACGTAACGCAATGTGCAATCCATCATCTCTGAAGAAGGCAATAATAAAGTTTCTATCTGCATTGCTGTTTACTCCTCAAAACACTGTCCTTTGCACTGTGTCGTTTGACCTATTAGGTATCTGCCAAGAGCAGGACTTACATTTTACTTTTTCCAGGTCAGCGGGTGGGGACAGATGAGAATAAATTTAACCAGCTCCCCAGTCATGCAATTCCTAGGAGTGAGGAGCACAGATTTATAAAGGAGCTGCTGGTAGGGGTTATGGCTACAGCCTATGGCTAAAGAACAATTAACCAACAAGGCTCCAAATCCCAGAATGCCTAAGCAGAGCGCTCCATCAAATTGAGCCCACTAGCCACAGCCCACCATGACATTGTAATCACTTATCATGGGTCAACCACACGCTTGTAATGAGTCACTGCCTCCTTGCCCTCTTCAGAATCTTTCTCTCTTGAAGGAAGCCACTGAGTCCTTAGAAAAAAGGGATGCATGGATGAGAGAGGTCAGGAACAAGATGAAAGGAGGGCAAATCAGTGATTTGTCCTCGAAGAGGTGGCTCCTGCCTTTGGCTTGAAGGAGTCTGAGAAAGAACGCTGGGTATCCCCAGGTAGGATGATGGCCAGTGCAGTTGTGTGCTTCTCAAACCCCTTTTATTCTGAACTGAGACATCAACGTTGTGTGGAAACCCAGAATCTAACAAAAAGTAGCCCATCAAATTATTCAACAAGAGTTTAATGAGGGGAAAAATGATGGTGAAGGAGAACACAGTCCCAGACCTACAGGGTGTAGTGTCTCTGGACGAGAAGACTGATACTAAATGAATAATTACACAGATGAACATAAAATTAATCGCCATTTTGAAAATGCTAGCCAAAGTGCAGGATCCTCTGAAAGTGTATTATAAGAAGAGCTCCATGGCTGTGCGTGGGGGGGAGAAGTCTTCTTCAAGGAAGAGACGCTTAGATGGAAAAGATCTAGAATTCAGGTAAGTGAGTGAAGCAAATAATGGAGGGGAGACAGAATTCCAGGTAGGAATTCCCAAGACAGAAAGGAACCTGGAGAATTCTGCGCTGACAGAAAGAAGCCCCAAGGGCTGGAGAGGAGGGATGAAGTCAGAAGGTGGCCTGCAATGAGGATCAAGCAGCGAAGGGGCACAGATTAAAAATCATGGGTTATCTTCCGTTATTTGAACCAATAAATTCCTTTCACTTGCTTAAGCCACTTTTGAAGTGAGTTTTCTGCTACTTAAATTTGAAAGTGTCTAATGGAACACTTCACATCTCTTCTAAGACTTGATTTTTTTTACAGGCCCCAATTTTTTATTTTTAGATTCAATAGACATTGTTAAAGTGCTATAAAATTTTTTAAATGCTTATGCTTAGTGTCCTGTCTTATGTAATCACAGACATTAACAAACAGTTGATGGGCAGAGCTAGGACGAAACCTGCCTGCTTCATCCTGCTCTCAACCACTCAAGAAGCTCAGTCCCCTTTTCCTTCACTCTGCTTTTCATCTTCACTCCCACCACAGAGATATCATCTAGGATTAAGATTTTTTTAATTTTAATTTTTTAAAAAACAACACGTTTAGCTTACTTAAAAAAATTATTTCTTTGTTCATTTTTGCCCCTGAAAAGTCTGTTTTCTCCCAGGCTCTTTCTCTCCTTCCTTACACATATCCTCCAGCAATTCTTTCATATAGGGTCTGTGGGTAGAAAGTTTTCCTGAATCCTTAAATACTTTAAAAAATGTATTTATTTTGAATCACATGTGACCAATAATAATTTGACTGTTATGTTAGTCGGTGCCAGCTGCTATATCAAATTACCATCAACTGGGTGAGTCAGAAAACAGAAATTTATTTCTCATAGTTCCGGAAGTTGGAAGTCCAAGATCAGGGTGTTGGCAGGTTCAGGTTCTAGGTGAGGGCTCTCTTCCTGGTTTACAAACAGGTGTGCCCTTACGTGGTAGAAAGACAGCTAGCTAGCCCTACGACCTCTTCTTATAAGGGCACTAATCCCACCAAAGCAACTTGAGAAAGAAGAATGAAGCTGGAGTCATCACACTTCCAGATTTCTAACTATGTTACAAAGCTATAGTAATCAAAACAGTACAGTACTGGCATAAAACCTGACATATAGACCATTGGTACAGAATCGAGAGCCCAGAAATAAACCCACATATATACAGTCAACCAATAAGGGAGCCAAGAATACTCAACGGGGAAAAGACAGTCTCTTCAAAACATGATATTAGGAAAACTGGATAGTCACATGCAAAAGAGTGAAACTGAACCCTTATCTTCCACCACTCACAGAAATTAATTCAAAAAGGATTAAAGACTTAAATGTAAGACCTGAACTGTAAAACTCCTAGAAGAAAACATAGGGAAAAATTTCTTTGACATTGGTCTTGGCAATGATTTTTTGGATATGACACCAAAAGTGCAAGCAACAAAGCGAAAATAAAAAAGTGGGGCTACATCAAACTGAAAAATCTTCTGCACAGCAAAAGAAATGACCAACAAAATGAAAAGGCAACCTATGGGATGGAAAAAAAAATTTGCAAATCATATATCTGATATGGGGTTAATATCCAAATATATAAGAAATTCATACAACTCAATAGCAAAAAAACAAATACTTTGATTAAAAAACAGGCAAAGGATCTGAAGAGACATTTTTCCAATGCAGACAGAAAAATGGCCAACAGGTACGTGAAAAGGTGCTCAACAGCTCTACTTATCAGGGAAATGCAAATCAAAACTACAGTGTGATATTACCTCACACCTGTTAGAATATTTATTATCAAAAAGACAAGAAATAAGTGTTGGCAAGGATGTGGAGAAAAGGGGACTGTGTACTGTTAATGGGAATATAAATTGGTACAGCCACTATGGAAAACATAATGGAGGTTCCTTAAAATATTAAAAATTAAACTACCATATAATCCAGCAATCCCACTTCTGGGTATATATCCAAAGGAAATGAACTCACTATCTTGAAGAGATCTCTGCACCTGCAGGTTCATTGCAGCATTATTTACAAAAGCCAAGTCATAGAAACAACCTAAGTGTCTTTCAATGGATTAATGGATAAAGAAAATGTGACATATATATATATATATATACACACACACATACAGAATGGAATATTATTCAGTCATAAAAAAATCCTGCCATTTATGACAACATGGATGACACTTGAAGGCAATTATGCTAAGTTGAGTAAGTCAGGCAGAGAAACAAATACTATATGATCTCACTTCTTATATGTGGAATCTAAAAAAACTGAACTCATAAAAACAGAGAGTAGATGGGTGGTGGCCACTGCGGGGGTGGGGGTGGGGCAAACAGCTGAAAGTCAAAGGGTACAAACTTCCTGTTACAAGATGAGTAAGTTCTGGGGACCTAATGAGCAGCACGGTGACTAGAGTTAACAATACTGTCTTGTATACTTGAAAGCTGCTAAGAGAGTAAATCTTCAAAGCTCTCACTACACGCACACACAATGGTAACTATGTGAGGTGACAGATGTGTTCACTAATCATATTGTGGTAATCAATTTGAAATATGTATGTATATAAAACCACATTCTACACCTTAAACTTAGATGATGTCCATTTTATCTCAATAAAGCTGCTAGCTTAAAAAGTAAAAAAAAAACTAAAATAAAGCTCTTAGTTCAAAAAAATTTAAAAAAATTATTTCTGATTGTGGGGAAAAAAGGCACTAATCTCATTCATGAGGGCTCCACCCTAAGTGACCTAATCACTTCCCAAAGGCCCCACCTCCAAATGCTACCACACTGGGATTAGGGTTTCAACATATGAATTTGGGGGGAACACAAATATTTGGTCCATTGCATTTCTCTTCAGCTCTTTCTTTTTGTTCTACAAATGCAAATTTCTAGAGCTGGCTCCATCCAGGACATGGCTTCATATTTGTATTTGCCATGGGCAATATAAAACTAGCCTGGCATTCTGTTGGCATCTGTGACTTCCATGTGGAGTAAAGGTTTTAACCGGCAGCACTGCACTGTAATTACGAATTTGTTGCGTTAATCCTCAAACTGAATAACTTACCTTTACTCTAGGCCTTTCCTATCTGCAATGAAAATCTTTTCCTTTTGTAAATAATGACTTTACAATTTCTAAGAGAAGACTGGGGACTCACCTATTAAGATGTTTTGTGGCCGCAGATCCTGGTGAGAGTATCCACACGAATGGTGGAGTTCTTCGACAGCCTTAAATATAGATAAGAGGACGTTTCGGGCAAATTCACCTTCCTCATTTTCCACAGCCTCTTCTCTGTGATGGGCCAAGAGCTCCTCCAGTGTCCACTCACAGAGGGCAAGGCACACGTACAGACAGCCGCTGTGGCTCTCACACCCGTAGAATGTCACCAAGCTACTGCGGACTCGGCTGCTCTGCAGACAGGAGACCTCCCTTTGTCCACGTGCGCTGCCTTCATAGAATCGCTTCACAGCTACCTCTTGCTCCTCATAGAACCCCAGGTAGATGCCCCCTTCAGAAGTGTCAGCAATTTTATATTCTTCATCAATAAAGATCTTGAGTTTGCCAATCATAGGGCGGTACATCCTGTGGAGATGTTTCAGGGCTGTCCCCCAACGTGAGCTCTGAGGCTCCCAGTCATCAGCAGGAGGGTGAAAATCTTCACTGGCTCCATGACGGAGAAGAAAGTCTACAAGGGAACTGTCGTAATTACGCCTCGCTATCATAACAAGATCCCCACAATCTGTGCTGGCTCCTTTGTTGCACAGCAACTGGGCAATTTCCTTCAGTTTGAGTTGGACAGCAAACAGCAGTGCTGTTTTGCCCTCACGGTCTGTGTCATTAATCTCTATACGTTCTTGTTCCAGAAGCATGGACACCAGACCCAAGTGCTTCTTTTCCACTGCCAGGATCAGGGGTGTCTTCCCTTCTTCTCCTCTCACATTGACATCAGCCTCATGGTCCAGCAGAAGGCGAGTAATGACCTCCACATTACTATTATCCGAGTTCCGAAGAGCATGGAACAAAGCATTTCTGCCCATATTGTCACGGACATTGACATCTGCCCCCATCTCATCAAGGAGGATCTTCAAGACCTCTACATGTCCGTTTGCAGCAGCATCCATGAGAGCTGTGGCCCCTCCCTTCCTAAGCCTCTCTTGATCCTCCTTTGCCTTTCGCCTCAAATTCACCGTTGCTCCATTCTCATACAAGAATCTTAACGCTTCCACGTGACCCTTCCCAGCAGCTTCCATGAAAGCTGTGAAGCCATTAGAATCACACTCATTGACATCTGCTCCTTTAGAAAGGAAAAGTTGGAGCAGCTTCACATTTCCCATGATCCCAGCCACGATGAAGGGAGTGGCCCCATTCCTCTTCCTCAGGCAAGGGTCAGCGCCATGATGAAGCAGAAGCTCCACAAGGCCCTCCCTGTAAGTCTGCACCGCATTATGCAAAGGTGCCCAGCCTCCTTCCTCTTCCTGGAAATTGACATCAGCTCCTCCTTCCAGCAATTGCTGGACCTGCTCCATATCGCCTTTTTTAACAGCTTCAATCAACAAATAATTGTCTTTCATGGAAACCCTCCCATTGCTGGAGGGTGTGGGTCTCCCCTGAGGGTTGTTATGGCTCTTGGTCTCCATGATGGTAAATACCACTGGCTACAACTTTTAGCCTTTTCTTTGAGAAAATGAAAACTTATCTCCTTGGCACTTGATCAGAGAGACATACAGCTCTTAGAAATTCCTGTAGGGCAAACAAGGAAGGACAACACTCTTGGAGTCTTCTGACTTCCCACCTGGGGATGAGAGAAGTACTTTGTAACTTTATAATAGTGAGAAAACATCTGAATTAGTGAAACTAATTTTACTAGCAACTTTTTCAAAATATATCTACTTATTTATTACAGAACTTTTTTATTATAGAGTATTACAAACATACATAAATTAAAAATAAGAAAATTATTAATCTATAGCCCACTGCCCAGAAACAAACATTTCAATATTTTAGTATATTTCCATAGATTTTTTTTTTTTTGAAGCAACTGTTTTCTTTTCTTTTTTCAAAGATTGGCACCTGAGCTAACAACTGCTGCCAATCTTCTTTTTTTTTTTTTTCTGCTTTGCTTTGTCTTCCCAAACCCCCCATACACAGTCGTATATCATAGTTGCAGGTCCTTCTAGTTGTGGGATGTGGGACGCCACCTCAACGTGGCCTGATGAGCAGTGCCATGTCTGCGCCCAGGATCCGAACCCTGGGCTGCCGCAGTGGAGCGCGTGAACTTAACCACTTGGCCACGGAGCCTGCCCCTTTCTATAGATTTTTAAAGAATAGTTGGGATTATGCTAGGTAAGTAACTTTGTATCCTTCTTCCTCTCATTTAATGCCACAGTATAAATAATTTCATATGTTATTACAAAGTCTTTTAAAACATTTTTAACGGCTGTGTAATATGCCATCATACAGTTGTTTCATCTCCCTACTACTGAGCAGTTCTTAGATAAGATTTTGTAATTAGAGTTTTTTAACCATTCTAAATAACATTGCAGCAAATTTCGCTTATTTTAGCTTATTTTCTTATGATGGAGCTTATGACAGATTTCAAAAACTTGACTGGTCACAGCATATGATCAATTTTAGGATTCTCAAATCTATAATAGTAAAACTCTTTCAATGTCTTTAAATACACTCTGACTAGAAGTAGATGGCCTCTTTAAAAAGAAAACAAAACAAAAAATTTAAAAATCCAGAAACTTCATTTAATAGTAAAAAATGTGTTTTTGTCAATGTGCATTACTTGTACCCCAGGAAGGCTCATAGCTCACGGTGTTCCCTCGCGCTGTGCAGGCTTCTCTGTGCACGGTGTGCTCCTCTTCCAAGCAGGATAAAGTAGTTAAGGAGCTGAGACTCGCACCTTAGCAAGATCTAAGTTTGAGCCCCTGATTGGGTAACTGCAGGCTGTCACTTCCTAATTGTGTAACCTTAGATTATTGTCTCAATTTTCTGTTCCCTGAAACGGAGGCAACAATAAATGCGGTCACGCATATAAAGTGCATTAAAGAGGGCGGAGTGGCAAAAATAAGGCATTCAATAAATGGTAGAGATAATTATGTCCCTTCGTGAAAAACTTTTTTAACAAATCCTATTCTCCCCATCCATGTGCATATACCTACTAGACAAACAGGGAACCTGAGGATGTCCCTTTAGTCCAACTGCCCTCAATCAGATCCGAGCGATTTAGATCCAATTCAAGCATCAGACAACACCAAACTGTTACCTGAATATTTATATAACTGCATCTGCTACGATGCAACATACGCTGCAATTCACAAAGCAACCATTTTTTAGCAATCTCACCACTCAGTCCGTCTCAAAGGTCCCACCCCCACAGGTCTAATCAATTGTGCTACAAGCACACACTCACCCAGCAATGAAATCTTTGAGCCAAATGTTTGCGCGGACCCTTCCTGTTACAACGGATGTGAGATGGGCCGGTATAAAGAAAGGAGCAGAGAAGGGAAGAAAGTCAAAAGACACCCCACCAAAGCACTGCAATGGATGAGTCCTGGTTTCAGTTTCGTTTTCTCCAGGTGCCCAGAGTGTCTGATACATGGAGACGACTTGAATGAATGAAGTGTAGATTGTGGCAGAACCTGGAAGTTCTCAGGAGGGCTCAGGACCGAAAAGCCCTCTGGGGCTGGCCAGCCGGCTCTGCTCCCCAATCCCTCCTTCCGCTCCCCAGCCCCACACCCCTTTCAGCTGCGTTCCCCTAAAGCCCAACAAATCCCTGAAAGAACCAGCTCTCTTCCTTCTGCCCATCTTACCTTCTAAACTCAGAAGACTCCGCAGGTATGCCTTTGGCAACATCTAGTGTTTAAATACTGTTGCCCGCGGAGAATCACTTCCTTCTGGGGACGTCACGGAGCCAGCGGGGCGGAGCCAAGCGAGGACGAAGAAGGGAGATGAGCGAGGTAAAAGGGTGCACGCCCGCACTCTGGCAGGCGTAAGCCCGCGAGCTGGAGCACCTAACTCTTTTAACCCCTCTAGAGGAAAGTAGTGGCTCCTCTCTGACCGCTGATGACAGACATGCAAGATCGTGCTGCTCATCTTTCAGCCTTTCAGATCGCAGCATCCAGCTCCATCCTTAACACGTTATTCCAAATCCCCTATCTTCTTAAGGGAAATGAATGGTAAATAAGCATTTATTGAGCACGACTGGATGCCTGGCACTATACTCATTGCTTCACAAGCGACATGGTCCCGGTTCACCCCTGACAATCCTGCTGATGATGAAACGGAGGCTCAGAGAAGCTAAGTAAGCCCACTCATCTGGGTGCACGGAACTCATCGCCCTGAGGCACTGTGGCTCCTCAAAAGGGCACTGGAATGGCAGCCTGGAGATCTGGTCCTGCAGCCAGAGCTGTGGCTGTTTAGCTGAGTGAACTCAGGCGGGTAGTTTAACCATACTGGGCCTCAGTTCTCGCATGTAAGGTGATTTTTAAGGTTCCTTTCTGCTGCGGAAGTTCTGCTCTTGATCCTTTTCCTATCACTGAGTCGCACACTGTATACGGAATGCTACAGTGGAAAGTATTTCTGTCCTCAAAGACTGTCTGTTCTTGCTGAGGAGGCCAGCTCCTGAAAGGGTCATGAATAGTGAGCAGAACGTGGTCACGTGACATTCCCCAGTGTCAGGCCATGCAGACCCTGGGCCTCTGTCGCCCCTTATACTCCAATGACTCCCAAGCCTTTCTCTAGCCCCAGCCTCTTTTTTGAGCTTCAGACCCACAAATCTTGAACGTGTCCCAAACAGAGACCCTCATCTTCCCCTAAATCTGCTCCTCCTGCTCTCTCTCTGTCTCCATGAATGGCACCACCACCTCGATGCCACTCCTCATCCTCATTCCAATACCCAGTCACTTGCTTTCGTTAGCCCTTGTCATTGCTTATTGTACGAAACTGATGACTTGCTTCCTAGCCTCTAATCTAGTGTTCTCCCTGCTTCACTGGCTCACCATGGTTTTCAGGACAAAGTTCAAAATTCTGAATCCATTGTTCATTCAATTAACATTTATTGAGCGCTGACTATATTGCCAGTGACTATTCTAAATGCTTGGGATACAGTGATTTACCGCACAAGTTCCTCATGGAGTTTTTCGTGGAGTTTGCAGCTTAGTAGGCAGAAATAGATCACAAACAATTGAGAAATGCAACATATAACACGACTTCAGTTTAGGATGTGGTCCCTGACTCTCCCTATTCGTCAGGCATGTCATCACTACTACCATCCAGTTCCCCGTCACACCACACTGCTGCCCACCTCCATGTCTGTGCACACTCTGCTTTTGCTACCTGAACTAATAATAATAGTAATAAGAATGATGATGATAATAGCAAACATTTCTGTAGCTCTGTAGCTCCAAGAACTGCTCTGAGCCCTTTATATATATATAAAATCATGTGATCTAATCCTTATGAGATAGGTACTATTTTTGACCCCATCGTACAGATGGGGAAACTGAGGCACAAAGAGATTAAGTAACATGCCTTGTTCTGGGGATTTGGGCTACATCACTGAAAAAGACAGAGAAAGACACCTGCCCTCATTCTTCTTGGAGAAGAGAGTAAATTGTACATATCATGTTTTATGGTGAAAAATCCTACAGAGAATAATAAAGTAGAATCAGGAGGGTTGAAATTACCAGGATGGGGATTACAAATCAAGAGACATATTTCTAAATAATGGAGACTCAAACCCCATTATCTAGCACCTATCTCCATTATATCCCTTACCCTTGGGATCATTCCTCAGTTATTTAAATTTCTAATCTTTCTTCTCTTCACAAAGCAATTTGAATAGCTGGACCAATTTAAAAGACTTAGTGACAGCAAATTACCTTGAGATCAGCACTTAATATGCCCTGAACACCTTTTTCTCTTTATCTAAGAGCTTCAATATTTTTTCATTTTTTCCAGTTTTATTGAGAAATAATTGGCATCTCTCACTGTATAAGTTTAAGGTGTACGACATGATGGTTTGATTTACATATAATGAGAAATAATTGGCACAGTAGGTTCAGTTAACATCCGTCATCTCATAGAGATACAATGAAAAGAAAAGACATTTCTTCTTGTGATAACTCTTGGAATCTTCTCTCTCAACAGCTTTCCTGTATACCATACAGCAGTGCTAGCTATAGTCATCATGTCGTACATACATTACATCCCTAGTACTTATGTGTCTTATAACTGGAAGTGTGTAACTTTCGGCCACCTTCCTCCAGTTCCCCCTCCTCCCAACCTCCTGCCTCTGGTCACCACAAATCTGATCTCTTTTTCTATGAGTTTTGTAGGTTTTTTGGTATTTTTTTGTTTTTTATTAGGTACCACATAGAAGTGAGATAGTCCAGTGTTTCATTTTCTGTCTGCCTTATTTCACTTAGCATAATGCCTTCAAGGTTCCACCCATGTTGTCACAAATGGTAGTATTTCCTCGTCTATAATGGCTAAATCATATCCCATTATGTAGATAGAGTGGAGATATATATATCACAACTTTTTAAAAAATTATTTTATTGAGGTCACATTGGTTTATAACGTTGTGTAAATTTCAGGTTTACATTATTATATTTCAGTTTCTGTATAGACTGCATCATGTTCACCACCAGTAGTCTGGTTTTTGTCCGTCACCATACTTATGTACATTTTCACCTCTTTTACACTCCCCCTACCCCCTTCTGCTCTGGTAACCACCAATCTGTTCTCCTTATCTATGCGTTTGTTTATTTGTTTATCTTCCACCTATGAGTGAAATCATACAGTGTTTGCTTTGTTCTGTCTGACTTATTTTTCTTGTCCTAATACCGTCAAGGTCCATCCATGTTGTCACAAATGACAGGATTTTGTCTTTTTTATGGCTGAGTAGTATTCCATTGTGTATATATACCACATCTTCTTTATTCATTTATCTGTTGATGGGCACTTGGGTTGCTTCCAAATCTTAGCTATTGTTGATAATGCTGTGATGAACATGGGGGTACATATATCTTTTTGAATTGATGTTTTCATGGTCTAGAGATAAATACTCAGTGGGATAGCTGGATCATATGGTATTCCTATTTTTAATTTTTTGAGAAATCTCCATACTGTTTTTCACGGTGGCTGCACCAGTTTATATTCCCACCAGCAGTATTATGAGTGTTCCCTTTTCTCCACATCCTCTCCCACACTTCTTGTCTTTTTAGTAATAGCCATTCTAATGGCTGTGAGATGATAGCTCATTATAGTTTCGATTTGCATTTCCCTAATAATTAGTGATGTCGAACATCTTTTCGTATGCCTGTTGGCCATCTGTATATCTTCTTCGGAAAAATGTTCATATCCTCTGTCCATTTTTTGATTGAGTCTTTGGTTTTTTTGCTGTTGAGTTGTATGAGTTCTTAATGTATTTTTGAAATTAACCCCTTGTCAGATATATGATTTGCAAATATTTTCTTCCAGTTGGTGAGTTGTCTTTTCATTTTGTTGATGGTTTCCTTTGCGGTGAAGAAGGTTTTAGTTTCATGTAGCCCATTTGTTTATTTTTTCTTTTGTTTCCCTTGCCTGAGGAGACATGGTATTCTAAAAGGTATTGCTAAGACCGATGTCAAAGAGCATACTGACTATGTTTTCTTCTAGGAGTTTTATGGTTTCAGGTCTTACAGTCAAGTCTTTAATCCATTTTGACCTGATTTTTGTGTATGGTATAAGATAATGGTCTACTTTCATTCTTTTGTATGTGACTGTCCAGTTTGCCCAACACCATTATTGAAGAGAGTTTCCTTTCTCCATTATATATTCTTGGCTCCTCTGTCAAAAATTAGCTGTACGTAGATGTGTGGGTTTATTTCTGGGCTCTCAATTCTGTTCCATTGATCTGTGTCTGTTTTTGTGCCAGTACCATGCTGTTTTGATTACTATAGCTTTGTAGTATATTTTGAAATCTGGGAGGGTGATATCTCCAGCTTTGTTCTTTTTTTCTCAGGATTCCTTTGGTTATTTGGGGTCTTTTGTTCTTCCATAAAAATTTTAGGATTCTATGTTCTATTTCTGTGAAGAATGTTGGGATTCTGATTGAGATTGAATTGAATCTGTAGATTGCTTTAGGTAATATGGACATTTTCAGTATGTTAATTCTTCCAATCCTTGAGCACAGAATATCTGAATATCTTTCCGTTTCTTTGTGTCTTCTTCAATTGCTTTCAATAATGTCTTATAGTTTTCAGTGTATGGATCTTTCGCTTCCTTGGTTACATTTATTCCTAGGTATTTTATTTTTTTGCTGTAATTGTAAACGGGATTGTATTCTTGATTTCTCTTTCTCTTAGTTTGTTGTTAGTGTATAGAAATGTCACTGATTTGTGTGTATGTGAGGAAAATTGGCCCTGAGCTAACATCTGTGCCAGACTTCCTTTATTTTATGTGGGATGCTGCCACAGCATGGCTTGAGAAGTGGTGCTAGGTCTGTGCCCGGGATCCGACCTTGTGAACCCCAGGGTGCCAAAGAGGAGTGTGCAAACTCAACTACTATGCCACCAGGCCAGCGCCAAAAACATCACTGATTTTTGTATGTTGATTTTGTACCCTGCAACTTTATTGTGTTCATTAATTATTTCTAGTAGTTTTTCGATGGATTCTTCAGGGTTTTCTGTATATAGAATTATGTCATCTTCAAATAGCAACAGTTTTACTTCTTCCTTTCCAATTTGGATCCTTTTAATTTCTTTTTCTTGCCTAATTTCTCTAGCTAACATTTCCAATACTGTGTTGAATAAGTGTGGCAAGAGTGGGCATCCTTGTCTGGTTCCTGTTCTCAGAGGAATAGCTTTCAGTTTTTCACTGTTGAATATGATGTTCGCTGTGGGTTTGTCACATATGGCCTTTATTATGTTGAAGTACGTTCCTTCTATACCCATTTTATTGAGAGTTTTTATCATAAATGGATGTTGGATCTTGTCAAATGCTTTCTCTGTGTCTATTCAGATGATCATGTGATTTTTATTCTTCATTTTGTTAATGTAATGTATCACATTGATTGATTTGTGGATGTTGAACCATCCCTGCATCCCTGGAATAAATCTCACTTGATCATGGTATTTGATCCTCTTAATGTATTGTTGTATTTGATTTATCAGTGTCTCTTTGAGGATTTTTGCAACTTTGTTCATCAGCAATATTGGCCTGTAATTTTCCTGTTTTTTGTCGTCCGTGTCTGATTTTTATATCAGGGTAATGTTGGCCTTGTAAAGTGAATTAGGAAGTGTCCCGTCCTCTTCAATTTTTTTAAAAGATTTTGAAAAGATAGGTATTAAATCTTCTCTAAATATTTGGGAGAATCACCAGAGAAAATGTCTGATCCTGGACTTTTGTTTTGGGGGAGGTTTTTGATTACTGTTTGAATATCTATACTGGTGATTGGTCTACTCAGATTCTTTCTCTTGATTCAGTTTTGGGAGATTGTATGATTCTAAGAATTTATCTATTTCTTCTAGGTTATCCAATTTGTTGGCATATAACTTATTATATTCTCTTATAATCCTTTGTATGTCTGTGGTATCTATTGTAATTTCTCCTCTTTCATTTCTGATTTTATTTACTTGATCCCTTCTCTCTTTTTTTCTTAGTGTGTCTGGCTAAAGGTTTGTACATTTTATCTTTTAGAAGAACCAGCTCTTAGTTTCATCAATCCGTTCTATTGTTTGGTTTTCTTTTAGTCGCTGTTTCATTTATTTCCATGCTGATTATAATTATTTCCTTCCTTCTACTGACCTAGGGCTTTGTTTGTTTTTCTTTTCCTAGTTCTTTTAGGTGTAGTGCTAGATTGCTTGTTTGAGATTTTTCTTGTTGCTTATGATGTCGCTGAAGTCTCTGGTGTCACCACCAGGGTCACCAGACTGAGAGCATTTCTGCTGCTTCCAGGGTCACGTGGGTCCTGTGTTCCCCCACTGGCTCTCTGCGGGCTCTCCAAAGGCTCGGATGCTGCCGCCCCGTGCACCACCTGTGCTGCTGCCCCCAGGTTGTTTGGGGGTGCTCGCTGCCGGGGCACTGAGTTCACAGGTGTTGCTGTCACTGCCGGGGTTCCCAGGACCCCAGGACTGGTATGCAGCCCCCACTGCTGGTAGAGCCAGCGTTGGGAGTGCCACCACTGGGGGCTGGGTCACCAGTGCTGCTGTGCTTCCTGAAGCCTCTGGTCACAGGTTCCACCTGCCACCACTTGAGGAGGACAGGAGCTAAGCAGACAGTGATTGTCATTGCTGTTTGCTTGTGCAGCCCCTGGTCTCTGGTGCGAGCTGGTGTGCTTTGAAAACTCAGTTCAGGGAACCCCACCCCCGCTGAGAAAATCTGAGTTTTGTATACTGTCTCCACTGTTGGAAAGACAGGGCCACTGCTGGGGGAGGGGATGGGGGAAGGGAGTAGATGTCAGCTCCACTCTGTGTCCTAAACCCTCAGGGCATGTGCGCCACCCACCACTGCTGGGGGGGGCGGGGTTGGGGTTGGCGGGGAGGCTAAGCCGTGAGTGCCAGCCTTTGTTTGCAGGCACATGCCAGTGTGAAGATCTGTACCTTGGGTCACCACTGCCGGGGAGGCAGGGGGGATTGGGAGGGGCTGCTCCCCCAGTTCCATTTCCTCTTGGAGGTCCAGTCCACCCAGCTTCAGGTGTATAGACACATGGATCTCTTAGGGGTCGTGTTGTGCTGTGTAAGGAGTCCTGTGCTGGTCAATGGTTATAACTTAGAGGGGAGAGACAAAGGGGATAACTCACTCCACCATGATGCTGACTTCACTCCCACTGTAACTTCTGTATCCATTCATCTATCCATGGACACTTCGGTTGTTTCCATGTCTTAGCTGTTGTAAATAATGCTACTGTGAACATGCGGGTGCAGGCATCTTTTCAAGTAAGTGTTTTCATTTCCTTTGGATATATTCCCAGAAGTGCAATTGCTGAATCATATGGTAGTTCTATTTTTAATTTTTTGAGGAACCTCTATACTGTTTTCTATAATGGCTGTACCAATTTACAATCCCACCAACAGTGAACAAAAGTTTTCTCCACATCCACGCCAAGAGCTTCAATTTTTAAAGTTAACTTCAGCCCTGTTGACTAAAGAAATCTTATTTTAACCCACTGGGCCATCTTAGCAGTTATGCTGATAATTCTCAGTTCTATTAAAATTCTACATCTTTATTAAAATGTGTTAATAAACAAAACTACAAATTATATCTCTTGGATATAACGCCAAAGGAAGGACCAAATTTAAAATATGGTGAAAGTCAAGCAATGCCAAAGAAAAGGTTTGCATAGCCTGACATGACCACAGGGAGGCAGCAGAGGGTGAGGGATGGGCCTGGGGGCCTGCCACCGTCACAGGGAAGTGACAGCACTGATTTGGAGACAGCACTAGTCAACCTGGGTTTGAGTGAGTACTGTCTTGTTTAATGGCTCAATCCTCGATTTTCTCCTCTGAAATTCTGGAATGTTCTGAGCATCAGATGAAACACAGTATTCAAACAGCCATACTATACTTGAAAGAATAGTATAGACTTAGAATCCTGGCTTTGAATCCTGATTCTTCTGTTCTCTTCAAAAAGTCAACAAGTGGTTATTGACTGATGCCTACTGGGTACAAGGTACTGTGCAAAGTACTTGAATCAGATAATAATAATAGTTAATATTCATGGGACATCAACATTGTGTCAAACACTTTTATTTCCTTCAGTGTTCCCTATGAGGGGTGCACTCTTATTGTCTTCATTTTACTGACGAGGGGACTAAGCCTTGGAGAGGCTTAATAACTTCCCAAGGTCAAACAGCAAATGAGCCAGGATGCCAACCCCAACATTCCAACTCCACAGCCAGGGCTGTGAACTGCTTTGCTGTGACTCGTTCCGCACCATCTTATCAAGGTAAAAATAATGGCTCCTGACCTTGAAGAGATCAGTTTAGTGGAAGAAAAAGAACTGTGAAGAGCTGTTCCAGTGCCATGCCATAGCAATCAAGGCAGGAACAGTGTGTCCTAGAATCACAGAAGTGGCAGCGATTAACTCTATGTGGTGGACATCTGGGAAGGCTTCACTGAGGAGGTGATGTTTTTGCTGGATTTTGAGGAAGGCGTTTCCCTCCTCACCTCCCACCCCCTATTAAAGAAAAAAAAGAGGAAGAAGACATTCCAAGCAGAGAGAATAGCATGTGTGAAAAGGCCATCTGGGCAGGAGATAAGTCAGGAGAGGGACTTGGGTCAGGTCAGAGCGAGCCTTGTAGGCCGTGGTAAGATCTGGACTTTCCCTTGTAGTCAAAGGTGAGCCACTGAAGGGCCTTAAAGTAGCCACGATGCACTCTGCTCTGTGCTTTATGGATGAAGACTACTACAGTGCAGACAATGAGTTGGAGGGGGAGGGGCGGGGGGAAGGGAGACCAGGTGGGAAGTGGTTTTATAGCCCAGATTGGAGAGGATGACAGGCTCCTTTAAGGAAATCTTGGTGAGCCTGGGGAGGGAAAGCAGTGTCTCTGCATATCAGGGTTGGGGAAACAGAAGACAGTGGGTATCTCAGAGGGGTGGTGTGGGTATCTGAGGGGGAAGGTGATGACCTTAGTTCTGAATGTGTTATGTATGAAAAGCCTGTGGGGCATCCAGGGAGAGAAGTCTGGTAGGAAGATGGAAATGATAATCTCAACTTTTCTCCTGCAGGATTTGAAATTAATTGTGAACTCAAGAGCCGTTTGCTAAACCCTTATATGCTAGGCCCTGGGAGTAGAAAATTGGAGAAAAGGATGTGCCTCACCCCAGGAGTTTGCCATCTGGTAAAGAGAGGCAGAGAGCAAGGAGCTAAGTGCTCTTACTTGGGTGAGCAGCAGCAGCAGCGGAATGTGAAGGAGAGGCATCTATCTTCAGACCCACAGGCTCAGGGAAGCCTCCCCAGAAAGACCCTTGAGCCAACTGTGGAAAGATGCATGCCTAGGCTGATTAAGGAGGCAGTGGGTAGCAATGGTGGGGGTAGAGGACATAGCAGGGAGGTCCAATATGCAAAAGCAAGGAAACTTGAGACAGGTGGATCTGGGAACCCTGAGAGATTTGTTTTAAAGGGGCAGATGAGGGAGTTGCTAGAGAACAGACCCGAGAGGCCATCAGCAGCCTACTCAGGAAGCACTGTGCCTGCAGATCCAAAGCCTGAAGTGCTCTGGGGAAGGCACAGACATAGTGAGTCTAAAGATACTGGAGACCCTTGCTAGCTGTGTGATCTTCAGGAAGTCACTTAAACTCTCTGAGAACCAATATGGTATGGGACTGTTTTGAGCCTGACTCCTGGGAGATGTCTAGGTCAGCAAAGAGCTGTTCTTTATCTCTAATGTGCACCTACCGCCTTCAGGCCACATCACAGGCTCCAAGACCACCCTGTGTGTGCCAGGGGCAGCTAGGGGAATGGGAAAACCTTGAGAATGGTCTCACTGAATCACCGAGCCTGCCGGCACCCACCCCAGTCACTGGCTGTCCATCATCCCCGCTCACAGCTCTATCGCTTATGGATTACACTCACCTCTTCCTACTGGCCCCCACATTGATTCAGAAAGTGCACATTTGTGTCCTGCCTAAACTTATTTGGAATCCCCATCTACCATTAAATGAGGCTGCTTGCGGTTGATAGTATAGCTACTGCCTCCGGTTTCCTTCCAGGATGCACTCCATAAATGCATGTGAGAAGGAAAAAGATGCAAGGAAAGTAAGGAAGACAATGTTAATTTCCTCCCCACCTGCTCACCTCCCTGGGTACCCATCTTTTCTCTTCCTTCATCAATCATATCCCTCCACCCATCTCTCACAGACCGGACCCCCCCCAACCCCCCCCAGTAAAACTGGGTTCAGATCTCATCTCTGCCATTCTCTTGAGCCAGCTGTCCTGGGCAAGCTCCTGCCCCTAGGAGCTTCCGTTCCTCATCTGTATTATAGGGTAATCATACCTACCTCATTCATCAGGACTACATGAGATCAGGGCCTGCCCCTGTATTTCTTCCCATCTTCCTTCCCAGGCCCGTAAACTCAGAATCCCTCCCAGCGTCACCCACAGAACCACCTCTTTGATCTGGGCTTAGAGTGTGATCCCATGGGGTTTTCTACTCAACATACCCAACATCTGATCACTTTACTCAGACTAACAACCGGAGAGAACTAAAAGTCAATAATAGGTTCTGATCTGTATATAAACAGATAATTCAACATAGAGAAGAATTTTTTAATAGTGGTGATCAGAAAATGAGATGAGGATTAGTAGGATGAGAGAGGGGGACAAGTAGGTGAAGGGCGGAGGAAGAGCAGATTTGATCCTTGCAAACCTCCCCCCAAATGCTGTCACGCCCAGCTCAACCCTCTTATTCCCTCAGCCTCTGGAATAGAGCAGCCTCACGGACAGAGGGGTTTCCTATAGCTCACCACAGAGACTTCTATGAAATTATAAAAGAATACTAATGCAAATTGAAAATGAGCCAAAGTGAAAATGCCACAGTAGTCACCACCTAACTGATAATGCATGGCTACTTGACCAGGAGGAAGTACCCCTTGCACTGTCACAAGCAGTATTGGGAATGGCTGGTGCCAGGTCGGGTGGACAAAGGACACAGGCTCTGAAATGACAGCAGAGCTGAGTCCAATCAACACAACAGAACAGCCCCACACAAGCTGGGGCTGTCATCAGCTAAAGGAAGTCACCAGCCATGGTGGCCAGCATTAGAAGCAGGCAAACACGGGTCATTCACCTGTGCCTCTGCCTATGACGCGAAAGCTCAGCCATCTGTCCTGTGGAATTTCCCGAGGCCAGCTCCTCCACGAGGCTCTCACAGCACTTCCCTTCCCCTCTTCCCCTGACCACAAAGCCCTTGGAGACAGCATCTCGTATTTGGGTTTTATTTTTATTTTACAAGAATATAACATACTGAAACAGGAAAACAGGGATTGAGTACATCATTCATATCTAGGAAACCAGCTCCAGTTGTCAACAATAAATAAATATTTAAACCGTGAGGAGGTCCTGACAGGCGCTAAAAAGATTCCCAGCACATTCGGAGGTAGAGTCTGGTGGAGGGAGGGAGACGTCAGGCTGCCAGCTCCTCCACGAGGCTCTCACAGCACTTCCCTTCCCCTCTTCCCCTGACCACAAAGCCCTTGGAGACAGCATCTCGTATTTGGGTTTTATTTTTATTTTACAAGAATATAACATACTGAAACAGGAAAACAGGGATTGAGTACATCATTCATATCTAGGAAACCAGCTCCAGTTGTCAACAATAAATAAATATTTAAACCGTGAGGAGGTCCTGACAGGCGCTAAAAAGATTCCCAGCACATTCGGAGGTAGAGTCTGGTGGAGGGAGGGAGACGTCAGGCTGCCAGCTCCTGTGGAGATTCTCCAGCAGAGGCAAACTGAAGTTACAATAATAAATAACAATAGCAACAACGCAACAGCAACAAGAACAACACGCTATGACAATTGTCACAAAACCAACAATATGTTATACTTAAATAATTTTCTCCTGGAGGAGCTCCTAGTGCAGAGAGAACGGTGTTGATTTTCCTGGGGCAAAGGGGGCTGCCTGGTTAATTCACCTCCCCAGCCTGGGCTCGTGCAGAAGTCCCACTACGGAATGTTTGTTCGGTGATGCCCTGAGGCGACAAGCAGGTTCTGATTTTTCCCCGACTCCAGCTCTTCTAAGCAGCCTCTCTCCCCAGCTTCTATGGTCTGTCCAAGGGTCATCGTGGCCCCTGCCCCATTTCTCCTAACACTCCAATAAGTGCACCTCCCATCTACAGGAAAGAAACACGAGGCTCCTCTTCCATCCTAGGGTGTCTCTTTCTCCCTGTTCTCAAACCTACAAAAAATATTGGCTTGATTTAAACAGGGCTTTGGGGAACTGCCAAGAGATTCGTCTCTTATGATCCTTATCTCCCTTCTTCCACACTGCCCGGCGTAAGAGCTGGACTAGCCCTTCACCGAGAGCCTCACACCTTTCTCGCCCCGGGCCCCACATGCAAGGGCAGCACAGAGCTCAGAGAGGGCACATCCCAGCAAGGGTCAGGGGCCACCTGCAAGAGGTCACCAGGAGCACCAAGGTTAATTTCACAGGAGCAAGAAGGCCTCTTTCAGGGCTACTGACTTGGAAGGGGGTTCAAAGGCCAGTTTTTGAGGTATAAAAATCTCATTTTGGGCAAGCATCACATTGGTACCCCGGCATTGACAAGACAGTGGGGCTGGACATGGGGGTGTTGAGAAGTGCAGGTTGAGGGCCCCTGGGGCAGCCCAGAGGCAGGTGAGGAGGATGGAATGAGAAGGCTCCACATCCACAGCTCCCTTCTGTGCCCAGGACAGTCTGGGAATTAGGAAAACAGGATGCGATCAGTCAACTGTTCCACAGGCAAAAACAGATGATCTGGTTGTCTTCCCTTTTCTCATTTTCCAGTTTCCCTTTATGCACATGTTTCCCTAACTACCCTGGAATATATCCTGCCCCGTTGAGAATGACGAGGGCCAAAGATAGAACTTACACCACCATTCTTTTCCCCGGAGAGCCCCACACGACCCTCATCTTCAGCCCTTATCCACAGGTCCTAGAAGTGGGGGAGCCCTCTCATGCATGGCGTCCAGTCCCACAGTATCTGGAGGAAAGGGTTTTGCTTTGAAGACAGGCTGCCAGAATGGCCGTATCCTTCACTGTCCACTCATGCTCGCTTTCCAGAACCTGTCCCCCACACAGGGGCGGCCGCCTCAGGGATGGGTGACTCCACCTCCTCCCGGCTGGCTTCCTCACTGCCATGAGGCTCAGGTGTGTAAAGGTTCAGCCGGGCTGCAGTTGGACGGAGAGGCAGAGGTGGCTGAGGTTTGGGCAGCCAGGTCCCGGTAAGCAGGTGACTTCAGGAAGCGTGGATAGGAGTCCTTCTCCATCAGGGTGCGTGTCTTCCCCTGAGCCACGTCAAAGCACGTGGCCGTGGCAGCCTGCAGATTCGTCCTGGTCAGCTCCCTGGTCTCGTGGTCTATGTTCACCTATAGGAAGGAAGGCAAGCACATGGGTGAGGGGGGCTGGGGAGGAGGGTGGGAAAGGCGGGGGGTCCAACAGGCCAAGGGAGGACTGACTGGCAGGTGGGGCTGGGGGAGGCACACTGGATTCTGAACCAGGAACCTGGGCTCTCCTGAATCAACCATTAATTGGCTTTTCCAAGCTGGACCTGTCCCCATATTGATCCAGAGTCTGCCCTCCAATCTCTCAAAATTATCGAGGATATATTAAGAGTACATCCAAACCCAACCCCTTGTCACCCCTTCCTCTGTAACAAGCCTGGTTCAGGTCACCATCGCCTCTCCTATATTAGCACCAGAGCCTGCGACCGGGTCTCTCTCTGCTACCCTCACCCCGTGGTCTGTTCTCCACCCAGCAGCCAGAGAGAGCTTTTCAAAACCGAAGTCACTTTGCTAGCAGCTCTGTTGTCTTCCCATGTCACTCAGAGGGAAAGCCAGAGGGCGTGCTGGGCCCACATCTGACCATGTGCCGCCTGTCTGACCTCATCCCCTACTCTCTCCCTCACTCTCCCTGCTCCACAGGCCCACTTGCTGACCCGTGACTACGACAGGCACTCTCTGGCCTTGGCACTTGCCATTTCCTGTCTTAGAATGTTCTGCCTTAATTCTATCACGTCTGTTCACGTCACAGCCCATCCCTAACTTCCCTTTATAAATCGGAAAGGCCTCCCCTCCCACCCCATGCTCCGGCACTCCCTCTCTCTCAGGTCCTGCTTTGTTTTGATCAGAGGACATAGTGTCACCTGGCACACATTGTTCATTTATTGGTTATAGTCATCCTCTCCCAAGAGGGTGGAGACTTTATTTCAGTCACTGCTACAACCCAATGACTATAACAGTGCCTCGCACGTAATGGGTGTTCAATAAATCTTTATGGAATAACGTGGAATAAATAAAAGTGCTCGGAAAATAAAATACAAAATAGGACACAAAAGCAAGGCATTACCATTCTCTCTCCACAAGGTGGCCCCATGTTCTTTATCGAGTGCGGACACCATGCAGGAAAGGCCGGAAGGGAAGGCTCACTGACCACAGACCTGCCAGCCTGAGGCAGGTCAGCCAGGTGACTGAGCCAGGTTACACAAGGTCCCTAGGGTGACCTGTCTCCCCAGGTGTGCAAGAGTTTTGAGCCTCTAAAAAGGGTTTAGTCTACAAAAGTGGGTATGGACAGAAGCCAAAACACCTGCCAACCCCTCTGACCCCATTAGTGAGTCTGAGGGTAACAGCACCCAGAAGTGGCATGGAACCTGATTTTCCTAGTCTCCAGCTACAGACACCCACTCACCCCTGTGCCAAATAAGGCCACTCTACTTCTAAACTCAACCCTCCACCCGCTGGCCCCCATCATCCCCAGTGCTCAGTGGGGAAGGAGCAGGCAGGGTCTGGAGGGTCCACGGAACATGTCAGGGCTCTGACCTCTTTAGGGGCTTCGCTGCAGATGAACTCCTCAAAGATCCGGTGAGCCTGGGAGGCCAGCTTGGTAGCCGAGTGGATCTTCTTGTACTCCTCACAGGCCAGCCAGAACTCCAGGTTCTCCTCACTGAACTCTGTCTTCAGGAAAGCGTGGAAGGCAGCCACTCCATCTGGGGTTGGGATGAGAGAGGAAGAGACAGGTCAGACCGTGGGACAGCCAGGAATAAAAGAAGAAAGACAGCTATTGTAGTTAATGGCTCTATTTTTAGGGTGCAATTTTCTTGATCAAGGACCTGCCTTTGTATTCTGAATAGAGGCTGGCACACCAGGGGATCATTATTATTATTCCTACTATGATTATTTTGCCCACGCTTTCAGCATCCCTCAGGGCTGGCTCCCAAGCACATGAGTCCACATGTGCCTTCTACAGACAGACATAATGGGGCAGACTCACGTTTACTGCTCAGCAGCAAGTCAAATGACTCTTTCCACCCCAGCACATCTTCTGAGAAGTTTCTGCTAAAAAAAAAAGGCAAGATTTTAATTTCAAACAAACAAATGCATAGCACAAATCCTATCAGAACTCCAATGGGAGTTGCATAATTCACACAAAGCTTTGCTTGATGATTATTAGAGCTGACTCCTCAAATTCTTGGTTGGGGCTGGGGGAAACAGCAGTGTTTTCTAGAAGACTACTCGGTAACCAGAAACCAAAGCCAGGGACCTTTAGGCCCTCAGTAAATATCTCTAAGACTGTCTCTTTGCTGTCCAAAGCTGTTTCTATTCCCGTGACTCTCACAGCTTTGTTTTGCACACATCTTCAAGGAAATCAGGGCCTCGTGAATAGGGATTATGTCAACCATAACCCCAGAGCTTAGCACAGCACCTGGCACAGTCAGTGCTCAAATTGAAGGGGCTTCTAGGCAAGGTGCATGCTAATGGAAGTGGGGACATTGATTTAAAAAGCTCAGGAGGTCTTGGAACCTGTCCTAGCCTTGGTTGTATGTACAACGACAGCTCCAGGTGGGAGAGTCTGGTAACTAGACATCCAGACCCCGTGTACACTGCTGTTGTGGACCTGGAACCCTGGAGCCACCCACCCATGAGCCAAGCAGCCATAGCAGACCAGCAAGAAGCCCTACTAAAATCTCCAGGGGTGGGGCACCAAGGTCCACCCTAGCGTGTCCTCACTTCTCCTTGTATTTTCTCATGACTCCTTTCCTAAATCTGGCTCCCTCCCTCTAGGGGCCCTCAGCTGGTCAGCAGGACTTACCTCTCTTTGCTGTGTTTACTGCCCCATTCAAACTTGCCAACACTCCCAGTATCGGAGCCCAGCTCTGATTTGTGAAGAAAGATCCCCAGCCGGGTCTTGAACTCTTTGGCTCTGGAAGACAAAGCACGAGCGTGTAGGGCTTGTCTATTTGCTCAGCCAGGGCAGAGAGGTTTATGGTGTCTCAGGCTGGTGCCACCCAAATTCCAGCCTCAAGGGGTCCTGGGAACCCTTGGCTGTTCCCAGGGCCTAAACTTTGCTTCTTTCATTAGTGTCATGAACCCAGCAACAAGGAAAGGAATTTTTGAGCTGCGCCTCGGTAGGTCTTATGCTTTCTGGGTTTCCAGCAGTGCATACATGGGCTTTTTCCTACCTAAGTCACACCAATCTAACTTTGAGCCTGTTAATTAGCAGAAGGCAGTTCAGCACTCTCTAGGCTTCTCACGAATATTTCGGAAACTATGTGGAAAGTGACTCCTGCCTTCCTTTTTACGTTTTCCCTCCCAGCCACCAGCTGCAGTAAGGACTGGAGGCAGTTGAGTAGCTCCGTGGGAAGTGGGTACATCCCTCACCCGTGGACCCAAAAACACCTCCCCGTTTCCCAGGGCCAGAGGAGGCCATGTCCCTAGATCTGGGCTGTAGAATGAAAATCAAGTGCTTAAGAAACTAAGGAAGACTCAGTTCTGCCTGGTGATGCCAACATGGTCTTCTTGCAGCCAAGTCTTCAGCAGGTCACCTGAGAAGGACTGCCATTTGTCAGAGGATGGGGAATGACAGTAAGCAGTGGTCCCTCTGCTTCCCTTTGCCTTTCCTTCTCCCTTGTCTTGGCCCATGACTTCTCTAAGACTCTAAGGGAACCATCTGAGATCGTGGATCCAAGCTGACCTCTGCCTCTCCACTCAAGCCACTAGCGTCCCATTCTTCCGCCCACCCAGGCCCCCAAGCCTGCCGCTCCACTCCCTAACGGTTGGTGGGACTTGAACAACTTCCTCGGGGCAGCAGGACAAGCTCCTCTTACCTCTCCAGGCAGGTGGTGGGGAAGGCGGCCAGGGTCCGGCACATGGCTGAGGGTGCAGGGCAGCACGTCGTGGGGAGGATGGTGGCGGGCTTCAGTGGGCACCAAAAGCGCAAGGAGGCAGAGGAGCGGTACCCAGCAGCGGAGGACGTGTTTATGAGCGGCACTCGCAGAGTTGGCGCTACCGCGGCTTTTATTCCCTCGGAGAGGAACGGCGGGCGCCGCCGACCAATCGGAGAGTGGGGCTGAGCGCGTCGAGGGCGGAGGCGGGGCCCGGGAGCCCGACTGGGCAGGGCGCCAGGCCCGGGGCTGCGCTTCCGCTGCCCGCGCGCAGCCTTCACACCTGGGTGCACACGGGGCTGCCCCCCTCCTCCTCCGCGCAGACGCGGGCGTGGGGACGGAGAAGCGACAGAGAAGTCACACAGAGATGAGATGCGCACACTCAGTTTAGTAGGAAAAAACCCTCCGGCCTCCAGTAAAAGCAGGAAACCAACTCAGCGGTAACAGGAGGATTTGCGTAGGGGGTGGCGTGTCTGAGAGGCACATCAGGTGTCGACCACAGCCTGATCCTGAGCCTGTTCGGTCCTGAAGGACAGAAGCACAGGGTGCAAGCCGGGCAACACAGCATCGTGACTATACTGATAGCTACCATTTACTGTGCTCCTACCAGGATGGCCATGGGATTAAGTAAGCCCTTTATTATCATCTCATCATTACTTCCATTTTATAGATTAAAAAACTGAGTCAGAAAGTTAGAGACTTGCCCAGATCAGGAGACGCATGGCGGGGGGAGCTTTATCGAGCATCTGCTATGTACCAGACACGTTTGCTAAGACTCAGGTTAAACGACTTACTCAAAGTTGCCCAGTAAGTAAGTGTCGCACCAGAATTCAAATGTGAATTTACCATGCTTTTTCCACTCCCCCCGCAAAATTAGAACCCTGCCACCTCTGTAACTAATGAGTGATCCTGGGTTTAAGCAGTTGCTAGTTCAGTGTCCTCCTCTCATCTCTGAGATAAAGGTAATACATACCCTGCCCCTCTCCTCATCTTCCCATAAAGGTGTTACAGCCTCCCCCATTGCCCCTCAGTTCCCTTTGAGATTGCTACTAAGGGGCTGCATGTGAGGTTGAGTGTAGGGTCTAGGGCTCGATTTCTGGGTTTCAAATCATGGCTCCAGCATTTACTGATGGGAGACCTTGGGCAAGCTTCTTCACCTTTCCACGCCTCAGTTTCCACACCTCTAAGATGAGAACATGATGCACTTATTTCATAAGGTTGTTGTGAGGTCTAAATAAGCTAATTCTTAATTCGAGTTCCCCCGGGAAATGGGAAACTCTGTTCCTCTGAGGCAGAGACTTGCTAGGGAGAGTTCTTGGAAGAGAGAGAGAGTGAGGGAAGCAGGGTTGGGCAGAGGGAGGAGCTGAATGCCTTGCTGTTGCAACAGAGATGGAAGCTGTTCCCAGGGGATGCTCTGGAGTGGCACAGCCCTTCGGAGCTGTCCCCCACTGAGGCAAAGGGGCAGGCCTTTCATCGGATGCAGTTGCCCCAAGAAGACGGCCTAATCTTAGGCAACCTCTGTCAAGAGTAGCTCCTGGAGCGAGTGCACTGGGAGCCTACAGCAGACAACATGCTGGAAGATGGGGGATGAGAGCCTCCGTCCAAAACAGGGATCTGGGCTTTGTGCCACAGCACATGCACATAAGGCACTTAGACTAGCACTCAACATGTTATCGGCAGCCACTAAATGTTAGCTCTCGGATTTACTTAATACAGGGATTGCTAGACAATAAGGAAAAGTGGTGAGTTTTTTTTCGTCTCTTGGAATTTAAGTTTTTATTTCATGAGGGGCATCTAAGAGTTGCTCTTCCTCATCAAGGCCTAGACGTAAAGGGTTAGAAAGGAGAGAAACAAGAGGAGAAGAGGTTCCCCACCTGAGAGAACTCAGTGAGAAGGCTCAGAAAAGCTGGTCAGGGAAGAAAAGAGAAAAGCCACAGAGGGGAAGAGAAGAAGAAAGCCTGTGAGACAGTCGTTGAGGCATTGCTAGAGCAAGAGAGGTCCAAATGGGAATAATGTGTGGGGTCTTTGCCAAAGCAGATTCCATTGTTAAGCCAGGGCCTGCAGAAGATGACCCAGTTGGTCAAAACATAATGTGCTCTGAAGAGCCAGAGTCCACCCTTTGCCAATCTCCCAGTTGCTTAGTGGGTTGGTCAGTGGAGCACAGGGGCAGGTCCAGCAGCAGCTCACACGCCGGCAGCGCCATCTCAGACACCAGCATCCCACCCTCACCCCCGTCTCGCTGACCTAGGCTCTTGTTCTTCCTCTCTCACGAGTCCAGGGTTGGATTGGTGGGGACAGGAGATGGGCAAGGGTTGGGAGGGGGACGATGGTGTGCAACCAGGCAAAGGAAGGATGCCCTTTTGAACGTCTGTGTTTCTCACCCCAGTCCTTCATCCACAGGATACCGCAGCCCACCCGGCCCCATCAGCAGGACGTTCTGCTGGAGGAGTCTGTCAGCTGAGGTGAGGGTTGTCGTTCTACATTTATTATGCAGCTGCCAGGTGGGGATGTGGGTGGTGTCTGGGACAGCTTTTCTTCAAGAGACAAAAATGAGTTTACGGATGGACTGAACCACCAGTCTCGCCACGTTGGAATCGGCCCAGACATGGCCACATGACAACGATAATAGTGATCACGCAGAGAACCTCTTCAAACCTTCCTGTCCTTTCTGCAACCCTGTGAATAGGCCAGAGGAGCTTTTTAATTCACATTTCGCAGACAACAAAACAGCAGTGCCTAAGGCGCCCTTAATTAAGTGCTCTGGAACTGGAAACAGCTGAAACCGGGGCCCCATCTCCAGATCCCTGAGCTTGCGCTTTCTCCCATTCAACAAAGAAAGCAAAGAGACAAAGGGATTGATGCGCGGGGCGCACGCGGACCGGCAAATCCAATCCGTGAGCACAGAGCTCCCTGCTCAGGATGAAGAGCCCTCTCTGAGTTCTCACTGCCTCCCGGTTGCCATGGTTACCTCTTCGGTTTCCAGGCAGAAACTTTCTGAAGTTCACAATTTATCCCAAATTCTCTTCCCAGCAGGTAGGTCGGTTCATAACTGCAATTTCGGTAATGACTCAACAGTTGCCGTAAATCGGCAAGTTGAGCTCACCTGTGAATTGCCTTGGCTTTGACAGACCATGATCTCGGGTTTTTTTGCCCAGTGCTCTCTTTAATGGAGGGTGTGGGGACACAGCTCTGCTGCCTGGGTCATCTGGGGTCAGCAATCCAGGCAAAGCTGGAGTCAGGATTTAACATCCCACAACATCCCAGCCACCCTGCGTTCCGTCTCCTTCAGTCCCTCCGACCCCCAGCACCGCCCTTTCCACCGAGGTAGAATTCTAGACGGGATCTTTGCTGAAAACACTTTCTCAGCTTCTGATTGGGCACAGACAATCCCCACAGTGGTCTGGGCGTTCCAAATTCAATCATCAATCGACCAACAAATATTTATTAAGAATTTACTGTGTCCCCAAGTCGGTGGGGGAAATAACGGCTTTTGTGGCTCTTCCCTGACTCTAATAACCTTATTTTTCCTCCTGGCTGAGGAAACAGAACTAGCATAGGGAGAGGTGAAAGGAAATTATTGCCTGGTGTCGCAACAGATGTCCAGGGAAGGGAGAGGTCAGAGAGGGTCGGCAGTGTTAAAGGGGGCGTGAGAGGAGGCTGGTGACAGGGACAATGGCTGGAACGTGTGGGACGTGGAAGAGGGATTGTGCTTCAAGTGGGAGAAACAGGAAAAGCCAGTTGTAGTTTGGGGGTCCAGCAAAGGCACAGAAAGATTTAGGAATGCCTTACCACCTGGCAGAGGCGCTTAGGCCTATGGGATGCACAATTGGATGCCACTTTTAGGTTTAGAAGCATACAAACAGCAGGGACAGTACATATCCCATGGGGGCTGGATGAGGAGGGAGAGATCACCCCTGAAGTTGTGAAATAATCCCTGGGGCCCATTTCCTTCCTGGGTCCGGACAAAAACTATAGGTACCCTCCCTCCCCGGGCAGGAGAGTTGAGCAAGTTCAGCCTGGATGTAGGAAACCCTGTTCTTCCCTGATTATCCTTCAGGGCACTGGGTACAGTGCACTGTGATGGCTGTGCTATTCCTCTGGTTTCTTCTCCTCTTTCCTCCCTCCCTCCCCTCTGGTCAGAGTTCTGAGGAGATGGGAGTGTGGGAGGCCTGCTTCTCGCTATCCAACTGGGAATGGACGCCTAGCCTCCAAGGCTGCCATCTCGGCCACTTGGGGAGGAGGCTGAAACTCTTCAGTGGTACCCATGGCCAGCAGGATCATGTCGAGACTCCTCTGTATGGCATACAAGGCTCTAACCACCTGATCTCACATCCTTCACCTCACACCCTAAGACCCAGCCAAACTCAGCAGTCAGCAGGTTAGCACAGGCGCCAGGCTGCCTGCACCTACAAACCCCTGTGCATGAGGTTCTCTCAGCCTGAAGGCCCTCCCCTCCCTGTACTACTCATTTTGAGAGAGATATTGTTCAATAAACTAATTTTATTTGTAAATATTGAGGTACAATTTACATACAATAAAATCCACAGATCTTGTGTGTGTGTGGGTGAGGAAGATTGCCCTGAGCTAACACCCACCTTCCTCTGTTTTGTATGTGGGATGCTGCCACAGCATGACTTGATGAGCAGGGCATAGGTGTACGCCCGGGATGCAAACCGGCGAATCCCGGGCTGCCAAAGCAGAGCACACGAACTTAACCACTGCGCCACCTGGCTGGCCCCTAAAATGCACAGATCTTATGTGTACAGTTCAATGAGTTTTGACAAATGTATGCACCCATGTAGCCAATACCCATCTAGCTGCAGAATACTGCCATCATTCCAGAAACCTCCTTCATGTTCCTTCTAGCCAATCACCCATGCCACCTCCATCAGAGGCAACCACTAGTCTGCCTCCTAGAACCATAGGGCTAGTGTTGACTCTTGACTTGTTTACTTATTTTTGATGCCTAGCTCAAGTGCTTTCTCATTTCTGTGCCTTGTTCTTCCCTCTGTTGCCCTGTGCTCATAGAATTGGTGATTTCTAATCTGTTTCCTCCATGAGCTCCTGGAGGGCAAAGACCATTGCCTTGGTCATTTCTTTATCTTCAGCGCCTAGCACCATGCCCGGCTCAGTGTATTTCTATACGTGATGGCTGGCTGGATGGCTTCTGTTTCAACACAAATCATAAAAGCTAACATTTATTGAACACTTACAATGTGCCGGGCTCTGTTCTGTGTGCTTTCCCCGGAATTCTCTTTCAGTTCTCACAATCACCCCATAAGATACGTACTCTCTTGTCCTCAGTTTACATTTGAGTAAACCGTGGCAGAGATTGGTTAAGTAACTTGCCTGGGGCACACAGCTCATCAGTGGTGGAGCTAGGTTTTGATCTCAGATGGTCCAACTCTAGAGCCTGTGTTCCTAAGCAAACACCGTGTGTGTGGTTTACTCTGTGGTCTTTTCTAGGACTCAGAATTTGCTCCCTATGAGAAGAATGAAGCACAAGCTTGGGAAATAATGGCAGGATGCCACAACCCATCCTCTGTCTCCTGTAATTCTTCTTTCTTGAATCCTTTCTTCTTTGCTCACCCCATTCCTCTCTCGCCATTCACATTTTCCACTTTCTGTGTTTTCCCTTAGCTGTGTGTCGTCACTGGCTCTGGACTTTTCTGCTTCTTCAGTCCCTTGTGAATACAGTTCCCAAGTGTGGCGGGGAGAGTCCCTTTCTCTGTTAAAGTCCCTCAGTTAACATCTGGCCTTTTATTTATCTTGGCAGGAAAACTCAGAGTTGAGCTGCTTTGTCCTGCCACCCTTTCCAGCTGTGCTTCCCCATCCCTCTGCTCGTGGAGGACCCTGATTCCCACCTGCAGGGAACCCAGGGGCAGCATCCAAGGGAGGCAGGTCTCCAGCTCCCAAAGTCTTTCGGGTGTGCTGGGCCCTGGGGGACCTTTGCTCCTCCTCCGCCTCCTGGGAGCCTGACAGCGGGTAGATGGCGCCTGTGGTGTTGATGCTTTCTTGGTTGTTGCATGCTGGCTGTAGCCCTTTGCAGGCCCTACGCTTGGTGATTTGTGGTCTGCACGTGCACAGGAGCTTGCCTGCCTGGCTGCAATGGTCTGCTTTACCCCATACCCTAACTGTCGGCCTGCCTCAGACTCTTGAATTCTCCCTGACTGCCAGTGCCCAGGTCACCCCACAGTGTGCCTGTCCTGGGCCTCTCCCCACACTTGCCACATGCTGCCCCAGCTCCCATCTGCAAATGCTCCTGCCCTTGAATTGATGCCTCCCCCGAAGTACCAATGAAATCAATGGCAATAAATGCACCCCATCTCACTCTAGTACTGCCAATCCCCAAATAGGAGAATCACCTCAGAACCCTGGGTTTCTAAATGTCTTCCTCTTTCTCACCCTCCCTCCCCGTCCCCTTCTTCACCTTTGTCACATATGTCATTTTTCTGAGAGCCTCTCACTTCCACTCACTGTGACTTAGACACAAAGTTATTCAAAATCTGGATTTTTCTCATTTTAATAATTTTCCAAGGCCCTGAGAAGCCACTTAGAATGAAAGATTAGTGGGAAAAAGTGAGGCCTGGGATTTACAAGTGACTGAAAGGTGACATTGACAATTCCCGCCCCCTGTTCCTTTCCGGGCAGAGGAATGAGCCCTTTTGGATTCCAGAACTGGAAAGTCAGGAGGCGCTGGCCCCTTTCCAGGCAGGAAACAAGGGCGGAGGGGAATCTAACAGATGCTGCCCCTGGATGGGGAGCAGAAGGGGGATTCTGAGCAACTCGCTCCCTCTGCAGGGTATTCTCCTGGTATGTGATGTTGTGGGCAAGGAGAAGGCTACTCTCTGGGAAGTCTCTGCAAACAGTCTAATTGTTGTGTCAATCGGGGAGCCGGGATAGAGAATAGGTGGAGAGGAGGCATTGTTTTACTCTCAAAGTGTGTGTGTGTGTCTGCGTGTGTGTGAAGGGGACTGAAAGACACTCACAGAGGGGAACCTCTACGAGCTGCAGTTTGCATCCAGCCCACCCACTCTCATTTCTTGGGAAACCCCAGCACATCAGACAACCCCTGCTTCCACAGACACTCAGTGGGCTCTCCTCGGTTGGAAAGCTGCCTTGGAGACACGGCCGCTTACTTGGGCAGGTCTAAAATAACCTCAGGGAGGCCTGGAACCCCAAATCTTGGTGCCTGGCACAGAGGCTGGCACAGTCCAGGTACTCATGAAATACTAAATGAGGAATGAAGGAATGCATCCCACTCCAGACATGGTGAATATCTCTGGAGAGTCATTGTCAGCCCAGCCTTCCCAGGATCCTTGAGATTGCAGACATTCTTGGCTGAACTTCAACAGATGACTTCCTGGAAATGGGTCACAGACACACTGGATTATTCAGTGAAACTTACTATCACGCGCCCTACCGCCAGACATACCCCTCCCTCTGTGGCTCGTGGAGTCCCCTGGTGCAGGCAAGCTGGGCGCAGTCAGGAAAGGCTTTGGCAGACATCAGTGGTTCCAGAGCCCGGCTCCAGTTGGAAACAGGGCACCCCACACACAGGGAACCTGTGTCACCTCATCCTATCTCTCTGAAGGTCTTCAGTAACGAAGGCCTCCAGCACACCTCACCTTCTCCCTACCCATCCCCTCCGTATTCCAGAGACATGTGCTCGGGAGAGGCTGTGACCACACCAAGCCCTGTGTTTGGCAGGAAAAACAGAGTTCAGCCGACTGCAGCCCCCTGACACCTGACCCTGCTTGAGACCCTGTCTTGGGGGAAGGGAAGCTGCCATTTGCAGGGCCCACCATGATCCCACACTGAGCTCAGTGCCTTACAGATGAGAAACCGGACAGCAGGGATACATAATCTACCCACAGTGACACACCCAGTAAACAGAGGGGCCAGGTTGGAACCCAGTTGTCTAGCAGATCCAAACCCAGGGCTACTCATTGCCGGTCCTCTTGCCTCTGAGCAGCTCTCACTCTGGACCCTGACTGCCTCTTCAGGCCATTTCTCCACTCTGCCCTAGTTAGAGGTTTCTAGCTGCTTCCATAGGCCGCACATGAGACACAAGGGCTGCATGGACAGCAAGCCCCAACATGTGACCATCACGCACACGTGCAGAGACATTAGGTCAGAGCTACAGGAGGGGCTTTTGCCATGTCCTGGGAGTTGGGGACCTGCCCTCTACACAGCCCTGTCTCCCTCCTTTGCGTCATCTTCAGTAACCCCCATTTTAATGGGGAGGATGGGGTGTGGGGCTGAGTAGGGCTGATGCAGGAGCATGGGGGAAAAGCAGTTTTGTAGGAAAACAGGAGGCTCAACAAGGCACCACACTAGCTGTTAGTGTGACAGTAACAGGTTGTGAGGAAACGTGCCTCTCACAATGTGCCCGCAACACCTGAGCAGAGGGAGAAACGTGGACCAACGTGTGAGCAGCCGGGGGCTGGGGCTGGCAGAGTTGGGGGGAGGGAGGAGGCCAGGGGGGAGCGACAGAAACAGGTGGTCCTTTCACAAGCTCCCCAGCCATCAGCCCCTGACACAGCAGCTGTCCTAGAAACAGGCCCAGGTGGACAGAGGGACAAGCACAGCAGGGGGTGTGGTGTTTTGCAGAGAAAGAAATGAGCTCTCCCTAATGGGCCCCACACATCTGAGCACGGGGACACACGCCATGAGCTGTGTGACTGAGCCCGGGCGAGCCACTCCCTCTCCACCAGCAGTCTGGCTGTGCTGCTCCAAGTATGGCCACAGGGGAAACTTCTGGATCCAAATCCCCAGGCTTCCTGTACCCTCGGCTGCAGTAATAGCAATGATAATCGCTAGCATTTAGTGAGCATTTTCTGCACTCTAAATTTATGGTTGTTACAGGTCTCATCTCCTTTAATCCTCACATGAACCTCTGGAGAAGGTATTCTTACTGTTGTTTTATGGATGGGGAAGCAGGCATGGAGAGGTTAACTGAGGAAGGGATGGAGGGGAGCCATGATTCCATACCGGGTCGTCTGACTCCAGCATCCATGCAGTTAGCCACCCACTCTGCAGACTGCCCCCCGCCCCCTCCAGAGCTGCAGAAAGCTCAGTCCTGCCCTGGGTTCCACAAATGCTCACATCCCCAGCTCCACAAGGATTCCAGAGATGAAGGTTTACCTTCTCTTATAGTTCAATCTGATCTTCACTTCTTGGGACGGGGCAGAGGGAGCACAGAAAAAGGACTTTCAGCTGCCAAGGCACAGTTTATAGAGGGCCAGCCCTGTCACTCCCAGCAGCTTTTGACCCTGGGGCCACACTCTTCATCTAGAACGTCCCTCCACTCTAACGCAGGTAATTTCACTTATCCAGCAGCTACCAAGTCATAGCATGGAGTTTGGAATTTCACACGTATGAGCTCATTTAATGCTCACTGCAAACCTGCCAGGTGGGCTCCTCTCCCACCTCCATGGCTACTCCTCTTTTCTTCTAACTGTGCCTTCAGTATAGGTGCTGCCCAGGGTTGTGGCCCTGACTGCCCCCCTCTCTTCTCATGCTCTAGCCTCTTCCGGAGTAAGATGTTATTGCTTCAACCGCTGTCTGTATGCTGATGACCCCCCCAACCTATCTCCCTGGCCCCTAGTAGAGTTCAAGACCCATATTTCACCTGCATGTTTATTTGGTGTCTTCATACTTGTCCAAAACAGATCCAGTATCGTGTACACACCACCACATGTGACTAGATTAATGGCATTAATTAATGGCAGTAAAGCATCCATTCAGTTGATTTGGAAAGAAATCTCCCTCACCATCAAGGACCCCTCGCTTCCATCTCTCCCATTTCCAATCAGCCTCCAAGTCCTGTCTACTCTAATCTGATCTCTGGACTCTTCCCCTCCATCCTCACAACCATTGTCCTCACTCTCTCCCTTCCTAACCCACCTTCTCCATCTACGCATCCCACCTACTCTGCTGCCAGATAAAGATACATCGGAGCGTCTCCCTCTTTCAGAGCCTCCAGTGACTCCGAGCTCTCCCAGGGTCACACTGAACCTCCTCATGAGGACATTACGGTTCCTCCACAGTCTGCTTCCAGTCGGTTGCTCCAACCTCCTCTTCTACCTGCTCCCCAACCCCGTCAGCTCTGGTCACGCTCGACAACCTTTCCCCCAAATAGTCCATGTTGTTCACCCATTTGCTTTTGCATGCATTGTCATTGCCATTACCTGGGATGGCATCCCTCTTTTGTCTGACAAATTCCTATTCATCTGACAAGACCCAACTTAAAATTCACCTCTTCGAATGTCCTTATTCTTAGAAGATGCATGCTGAAATGTTTAGGAATGAATGTCATGACAGCTCTTCTTACTTTCAAGTGATTCGGTTATATGCCTACATAAATGTGTATCTATCTGTGTGTCTATATCCACCTATCTATATATCAAGAGAGAGAAAAATAATACGGCAAATGCTAACAATGGTTGAATCTAGGTGGTGGTTGTAATCATCTTTCAACTCTTCTACATACTTGAAAATTTTCATGATTAAAACTTGAGGGGGGGGGGATGGAAATCACCTCGTCTGTGAGAGTTTCCTCATTGCCCTGACAAAGTTAATTAGCCCGTTCTCTGTGTTCCTATAACATTCTGTATTTGCCAAGAACGCAGTGCTTTACTAGTGTAATTAGCGTAATTTTGTGTTTAACAACTTTCTCTTCTGTAAATCATGAACCTGCAAAAGCACAGAAGCTGCACACAGTAGGCCCTTGATAACTGTTTATTTGCATGAATGAATGTCTTCTCCTGTGAGGCTGGACTTGAGGAGGAATAAGCCGTGGGAACAGCAGTCACGAGAGTTACCATACACCAGCCCCAAGGCTTCATTCTCCATGACACAGATGCTCATGAGCACAGGAAGGGCACCATGGGATAAGGAAAGATGAGAAATGGCTATTTACTGAATGACAGACATAGTTTAAAACTCAGGAGATCTAGCCTCTGTGATGTGTTCTATGACTCACCAACCTCTCTGTGCCTCAGTTTTCTCATTTGCAAATAGAGAGTAATAATGTCTGTCATACACAACAAATTGGGGGAAAGTATGTGAATGTCCTCTGAGAAGTCTAAGATTTATACAAATAATATGGTACTATCCTCATTTTTGTCATTAAAATGAGCAAGAGTTTGCCCTGACCAAGACAAGTGATGAAGTCTGAGTCACTCGGTTTGGGCCTGGGGGCGGTGCTTCGCTTCGATGAAGGATGGGAATTTCCACTCAGCTGGAAGCAATGAGCGCCTGTGGCTTGGGCCTCATTTTCTCCCACCCCCGATTTCCCTTTCCTCTGACCAAGTGACAACTGCTGGGAAATAGACAGAACCGAGAATCTTAAAATAGAGCAGCCAATGTCTGCCTGACTCCCAGCTCCAGGCTCAGGTGCACCTATACAGCGCACACATGGAAACGACTGGCTCGCATGGCACCCAGCCCCAGTGCCCGAAGAGCCGAGGCCGTGGAAAAAGGAACACTGATTCCAGGGAAACGCGGTCATCCAGGAATGCGTGTTTGGGTTGGCTGCCTGGCCCCGGGCCCATCCGGGTGAGATGCAGTGCCTTGCTATCTCCAAGGTCTGGCGCTCCCCGAAGGAGCAGCTCTTCCCGGGAGCAGTGGCTGTCCCGCGGGCCCCAACAGGGACAGCGAAAGTCCTGGGGGACGGGGGTCTCCATGACTCAGCGGTTTCAAAGCTTGACTTCCCAGGCTCTGAGTGCCTAGGTTTGGGATGCTCGTCTAACTAAACGTGGGCAGCATAAAGTGCTCTGAAGTGAAGAGTCACCTTGAAGACCGGACCCTTAGTTCTGAGACCGAGCAGACCCCAAATTCCATTCTGGTCAGCTTTCAGCCTGACTCTAGAGAAAGGGTCCTCCCGGAGCATGAAGGTTGAGGTGATGGGACAAAGATGATAAAATCCTGAAAAGCAACTGTTACTCTCATTTGAAGTTCTCCTAAGTTCCTTCATTCATAGATAGTATGTGCTAGGTGCTCTTCACATATATGCACCCATTCAATTCTCACAATAACTGTATAGAGGAACTATTATTATCTCTGCGTTACCCATGAGGAAGCCGAGACACGGGGGCCTCCAGGAGGAAGGCACATAAGGTCCCTCAGGCAGCTGACATTCAGGGAAGGAAGATAATGAACAAGTATCAAATCGGTAAAATAATTGCCAACAGTGATTAACGCAATAAAGGAAATAGCACAAGGGGGAAATACTTTAAGTAAGATGGTGTGGGAACGTGTACTAGTCAAGTTCCTGTTGCTAAGGACAGAAATGGACTTTCTCTGACTTAAAGAGAAAAAGAAATTATTGCAGGGTGTTTGGGGTAGCCCGCAGAAGTTTCAGGAAGTCTCAGAACACAGACAAGACCAAAGGGAGGCTGGGCAGCCAAAAATCCCTTCACAAAACCACCCTGATAAGAACCCGACAGGTGTCGGGGCTGACGGCTAGACGCCCCAGTTTGCTGGAACTCCCCAGACACCCTGGCTGGCTCTGCTGCCCTGGAAACCGGATGCTGCCGCCACCACGAACCACAAAGTGAATTCTCCACCGCCCCACTTCTTTGCATCACCAGCTCCTGACTCAAAGTCCTAGATGGGTGTACCTAATTGGCACCCTGCTGCTTCTGATGCAAAGTTCCAAGCTGTGACGGGCAGCTTCTGGCATTGGTCCTGGTGCTGCTGAATATGCAGACCCGAGCTTGGGGCAGGCCAGGGCAGGTGAGGGGGGACTGACTTGTCCCTTCACTCTTTATTGAAGTCCCCCACAACCCAATTTAGCTGATGCAGCCTCTTTTCCCCTGATGGGGTTTCAGCCTTTCTTCCAATAAAAATAATAGCTACTAATTTTGAGTACCTATTATATGCAAATCCTTCACAGACCTCATCTCTAAGGCTTACTACCTTCTTGCAAGGTAGTTAATTACTCTCTCCATTTTCAGATGCAGAATCTAACGCTTTTAGGGATGACAGATCTCGTCCAGACTCTCTGAACTTGGAAGTGGCTGAGCTCAAATTTGAACACAGGTCTATTCTGTTCTCAGGAGCACACACTGTCTCCCAAGATGCCTGAAATTCAGGCAAATTTTCCGCACAGAAGTGACCCCTGCTCCCGAATCCTGGCCATGGTACAAACATGGTGGGGGTCGGAGGGACAGTAGATGCCATTTGAATTTAGGACCAGAGGCTCTACAGCCCTTTACCTGCCAGGCACCTACGGCCCCTGTTGATAGCCCAGGACTGCAATAGTCCCAGCCTCCCGGGTAGCCCAGCTCTATGAGGCCATTTGGCAGGGTTCTCTGGTTCCTTCTTCATCAAGGCAGACCCCTCCACCCCACTGAGACTTAGCCCACCAGCCACCATAAAGCCCCTCTGGGGCTCTATACTGCTGGGTTTGCACTACTACTGGCAGGGCTCATTTTTCACAAAACGCATATGGCTCCTGAAGCTGCGTGTGAGTTGCATTTTTGTGAATCAGTTCTGTATACTCATTGGCTCACACCATCATTTCAGAAACCATTGCTAATCTCCAGGTGCTCTTCTGTGCTCGCTGACAACAGGGTACTTTAGCTGAAAGTTTCACCTACCCTCCTCTTTCTCTACTTCTCTCCGCAAGCAAGCAGAGATCCATACGCCAATATTTAAATGTAGCAGGAAAACGCACCATTAATAGACACCCAAGAGGAATCATCTTTGATAAGAAAGATCATCCCCAAAGACATTCGTATTGTGAACTGGATTTTTTTCTTCTTGGTTTTTATTCATCGGATTGCATGTCGATACTTGATCTGGTATAGTCTAGTAATAAATCAGTATTTTAAAATGGGTAATTTGGTCAAAGAGAATGGAAAGAGAAAAAGAGACATTCAGTGAGAATGAATATGGATTCTGGGCCTTTCTGTTACTGGTTAATCATGGGCCACCCAGCCAGTCATTCAGGACTCAGTTTCTCTCTTTGAAATACAGAGCATAGACTCTCTTGTATATTTCATGAGGCTGCCATGAGATTTTAAGGAAGCTCTCTAGTCATGGCCCTTTGAGATAAGCACAAAGTATTATTAGAATGCAATCTACACGCACCTATTAAGAGAGCAGCATTTCATCTATGGGCATGATGAAGACATTGCTGCCACTGCTTGCTCAGTGTCCTCTCCAGGGCCAGGTTTCTACTTTCCCAAAGTGCTGGTGCCTGAGTCATGCCTAGCAAGGAAGGTTGGCATTGCATCATTTATACTTTTCCCCAAGGCCCAAACAATAAGACAAGCGAAATGGCTATAAGGTTGGAGACTCAGTCTCTGGCTGCTGCCAGAATCCACCCAGCAGTGTTTCCCCTGGCAGCAGACAGCTGCCGTGTTAGGTGTGAATCAAACACACAAATCTCTGGAGATTTGTCTTTCGCTTCTCTGAGACACAGCTTAGCAGAACTGCTGAAAGTATGGTGACACATTGCCTCAGCACCGGGGCTGTCAGGGAGAGGGGGGAGGGGAGAGAGGACTGCTACTCAGTAGTGCTCTGGAGGGAGTCCAGGCCCTGCTGCCATCCGCCTGTGTGCCTCCGTGCCCTGACACTGTCTCTCTTCTCCACTCTGCCTTTCTGGAACTACTAGACTATCGGAAGCAGGGCAGGCCCCCAGCTGCCAGAGACACCTGTGTGGCACTGTGATTACATTTCCAGAGGTACTGGGGCTCTGCCTGGAGACCCCTGGGCAGGAATCAGGCTGGAAATGAGCTTGATTCTCCCATCTCTCCACTGATTCCTCAAGTTGGGAAGCAGTCTGTGTGTGCATGTATGAGTACATGCGTGCACACACATGTGTGATACCTAAGCAGAAGGACTGAAATTCTCTCCAGAAATGTCAGCAGTTTCAGCTGCATCTCTTTGACTTTCCCGTTGGAGGGCTGGATCCCTGATGATGGCTGAGCGGGATGTTGTGGGGTAAGTCATCCTTCAGACCCCTCCATTGATGGATGCAGGCTAGACTTACAAATGTAGAGGCTGAGGGCAGCCAAGGAGCTTTCAGAAGCCTTTCCAGAACACCTGCGTTTGGGGCCTAGGGATTTATTTTATGTCATTATTATTTGGTACACTTGGCATTAGTTAATAGACAGATGTACGTATAAAAAGTATGAATCTCAAAACACTATTTTCTTTATTTCCTATAGCTTAACCTAATTTCTCAATTCAAGCACCCATCCTGCAGGCTGCTAGAGAGGCGAAAAGCAAAAGGAGAAATCTGACCTTCCCAGGCTACCTCTCCATGAAATGGCACCTAGGGTTATGAGGCTTCATGCAATGCCAAGGCATCAAGTTGTGGGAGTGAGTGGCCCTCTGCTCTTTGGTTCTCTGTCCTCTCAGGTTTCTCCCGAGACAGCCACAATCCCTACCTACAATCAGGTCCGGCAGCTCTTGGCTGCTTTGTTACTGCTCTTGCTGAACAGGAACCTTTTGCAGTATTGTCTACGGACCCCTTGCCCTCCCAGCCATTCCTGTCTAGGGTCTTGCTGCCTCCCTGGGACACTCCTGGAAAACAGTTCCCAGGCCCCCTCTGCTTTGATAACCCAGAAGCTGTTTATTTCTCCCTGCCTCAGCCTCCAGGAAATCTCTTTCCAATAGAGAGACCAACAGATGCTGACAATTGCGGTTCCCCACAGAAAAAAACAGTCAGTTGCTCTAAAAGCCCCCTCATGCACACAGAGCTTCTAGTCACCTTCTTAGTGCCTCACTCTTAAATGTGAGTGAACGACCAAGGATCACCAGACCTTGGAGCAAAGCCTCAAACACAAAAGAAAGAGACTAAAACAAAGAATAAAAAGCAACCCAGGAGAAACAGAAACAATGCAGGAAACAGAATAAAAAATAAACAAACTAAAACCAAACCCATCATTAATATCCTCAGAGAAGTAGGAGAATATATTGCATCCCTGAAACAAAAACAGAATTTTGTTTTGCAAGGGATAATGAGAGAAAAGGTACAAGTTCTTGGAAATTAAAAATATGATCACTAAAAAAAAAAAAACACAGACAAACCAGAAGGGTTCAAAGATAATGCTGAGGAAATTTCCCAGAAAGTAGAAAAGAAAAAGATAAAGAAAAGGACAATAGGAAAAAAGTGAATAAGAAAATTAGAGGACAAAGCCAAGGAGTCTGATTTCTAACTAACAGGAATACCAGGAAAAAAATCAGAGAAAACACTGGAGAAGAGACTGTTAAAGAAATAAAATAACCATCACCAAAGGGAAGCGGTCAGTCTCCAAATTGCGAAGACCTGTCAAGTGCTCACACTGAAGGTAAGAAGACCCACATCAAGGCCCACATCACTGTACACTCAAAACCCTGGAACAAAAAGGAGATCCTACAAATTTAGCAGCCAGAGTGAAGGAGAATGGGGAACAGACCACAAACAATGAACAGGAATCAGAAGGACATCAGTCTTCTCAATAGCAACATGGAAAACAGAAGACAATTGTTGCAACTCCAAAGTTCTAAGTGAAAATTATTGTCGATCTGGAATTCTATACCACCTAAATCGAGAGTGAGCACAGAATGAGATTTTCAGTCAGAAAAGCCTCAAAAAAGAATTATCTCCCAGGCATCCTTTCTTAGAAAGCTACTACTGGAAAATATGCTGTGTTGAAATAAAAACAAGAAAGAGAATGGGGTGGGAGATAATCATCTTGCCTCCTGAGACAAGAGAGAGGAGAAAGGAATTCTCGGGAAGTCAGCAAAGGAAAATGCCACAACATCTAGACAGCAGACTGAGAGAGCAACTGATCCCTAAGAAGGGGGTCACCTGACTCAGGGGAGATGTCTGGGAGGGGTGGGGGGATACGTGACAAAGCTGACAATGTGGAAATGTTATTGAGCAGTGTTTTACTGAGCTGTGGGAGGACTCAGTCAGGTGTTGACGGAAAATTAAACAAGTGAAAATTAGAGGCAGTTATTAACCCCAGGAAAAACAAAAAAAAATTGTGCAAGAATGGATATGTAATTAAAATACATTAATTGGCTTAATAGTGGACAATATTTATACAGTCTTGACAACAGAAGCATTGTTAACCAGAAATTGGGGAGAGCTAAGAGAAGAGGGGAATGTACATGGGTTTAAGATCCTCATTACCATAATAGGAAGTATGTAAGTAATGTCTAAAACTGATGAATCGAGAGCAAGCAACACACTCTGACTTAGAAATACAGGGGAAATACCAGATGAACAACTCAGAGTTGAAAGTGGTTTTCTCTGTGGTAAAGGAGATAGGGCGAAGGGGAGTGGAATAAGAGAGAGATAATTTTTATTATTTTTTTCTACACGTATAACTTAAAACTAATTGCCCAGAAATACTTTTATTTAAAATAAAAGTGTATTAAGTCAATATTAAAAACAAAGCTCACTGGTCACGGATGTGAAATAGACACATAAACAGATCAGAACAGGAAAGACTTACAGGTGCTACCTGTACACAGGTAAGGTGTGGGCGTGAAAGAGAGAGTAGCCAGTTCCACCTAAGTAAGGAGGGCCAAGAAATTCTTGATTTTGACTCCTCTTTCTTTTCCACTTTCTGCTGCCAGTGGGCATATACAGACAGGGCTCACTTGAAAAAACCTGAGAAGAGAGGTAGAAACTCAGCACACAATCCTAGAGAGGTGATGGGGTCTGCCGGTTAGGAACCCAAACCTGAGCTCACACTGCCTGGGTTTGAACCTTGGCTGTGCCACCTGCTAGCTGCATCACTTTGGACAAGTTACTTACCCTCCTCGGTCTCCATGAATGTTCCTTCCTCATAGGGTTATTTCAAGGATTAACTGAGTTAATGAGTAAAGGGCTCAGAACAATTCTTGGCACAGTAAGTATTATATTCTCTCAGCAGCCATCAGACAAATCTGCTGAATTCAAGCACTGGATAAGCAGTGGCGGGTACAAAGAACTCTAAGCCTGTCCCTGCCCTCTAGGAGCTTAAGGAGGGGGAAGCAAGTAAGGGAGAAGACACCTCACAAATAAGCATATCACCAGCAATAGTGTCCAGGTAGCTAGCTGGATGCTGAATGGGGGGACTAATTTCCTAGAAAGAGTGGTTGTCCATGTATGCTCCATGGGAGGGTGTGGGAGACACCTTTCAGATCATTGGCCCCAGTACCTCTTTCTCTAGGAATTTCCCCTTCCCGTCCTGACTCCACACAGTTGCAGCAGAAGCTGCTGTGTTCTGCCTCCTCACCTCCTTGCCCCTAGGGAGCACATCCAATTCAAGCTGGGCCAGTTCTCTCTTACCTGGGAATTTTGGACCCAGTACTGAGAGGTAGCATGGTCTCTCTCTAGACATCGTTGTGTTAGGACTCATATGTCAACATGGGAGCTATTGACCCTTTTTTGCCATGTGAACTGGGAAGCAGAGTAAAACAGTCTGCAAGAAGAGAAAAGGTTGCAGCAGGTGCACAGGGAGAAACTGAGAGGGGAGGGAAGACAAGGCTTCTGTGTTTCTTAGGGCTTCGCTCACTTTTTCTGACCTCCACCAGGCTGCATCCCTGTCCAGACGCCATGGGATTCCCCAGTACTCTGGCCAAACCCCCCTTTTATTAATGCTGGTTTCAGTGGAATTTACGTCGTAAACCAAAATTTCTTTAGTAATAGAGGGGGCCACCCCCACTGCTCACTCCTGTACAGGAAGCAGGAAAAAAGATCTGCTCACATTCCCTGGTCTGGTGAGGCATTTGGTAAGTCTAAACCTGGAAAAACCCAAAGGAGTCCCTAGGGTTGCACTGAGATGCAGCCTGGCTCTGCGCCCAGGACAGAGCAGCTCTGACATCCTGCGACGGACTTAGACTGTGGGAAGGGGTGAAAGGCTGAGGTTCTGGGCTATGGGGGAAGGTGAAGGCATCTGCGGCTGGGCTCATTCAAGCTTGAAGCGCAGAGGCTGCAGTGGGAGGATGTGAAGGGGAAGATGAAGAGAACTAATCGCCGTGGCGACAGGAAGGTGAAGGAGTGGCAGTGGGCACCAAGGCAAAGGCGAGCTGGAGGAGGAGCTGGCCACATGAGATGCGGGGGCAGGCCAGTAAGTAGTAGCCTTTGCCATCCATTGACTAGGTCCTTTCCTGCCCATTGTATGCTAGGCAGCAAAATCTGGGGGTGAGGGAATGAAAGACCAGCTTTTCAGGGGCTCCGCTATGGAGATGTCATGGAATTATGGGGTGTGCTCCTCTAGGAAAGTGTGGCTGAAGAATCACCCATCAGCAGATAGACATACCATTCCAAGCTACCATTCAAATCCTCCAAAGAGGCAAAGATCAGAAATCACGTGCACGTGTGGTGTCACAAGTACAGTGGTCGCCCTATTTGTTGGTGATAGGAGGCACAAAACCCATCAGTGGAAGATATGCTGAAAAAGAAAGTTGAGGTCAGAGTTGTGACTTAGGAGTGGCTGATCAGTCCTTGAGATCCCTGCAGACAGGGACCGTGACACCTATCCTCACCTGCCTAGTCATGGGCTCAAGGCCTCTGCAGAATAGGTGCACAGAAAGTATTTAAATGAATGAGAGAATATAGAAAGTTATCCCATTAACCAAAAAGTCACCGCTGGGTTCCTTTAAATCAAACGTGACTTAGTCCATTTAATTTAGGACTCAGTGCACAGAAACTATTTTTGCACACAACTGTTAGAACACATCCGTTGATGTAGTTAATGCTTTGGCACATGGATATGTGTCTGAATCCCGCTAGACCATTGCAGGGAATACTTATTTTGGATTCCTTGTGTTTTCATGTGAAGGAACTGCCCTAAAGTTAGACTTGTGGCCTCTCTCCCCAACTGGCTCCCCAGCTTTACTCAGTCCTCACCATCGAAGTAGCCACTCACTGGTTAGTGAGTTTGGTAAAAGGAGCTGGCATGCCCAGTTCTCTTCCACAGCAGCCTGTCCCCAGTTAGCCACAATCCCTCCTCTGTGCTAAATTTAGTGGGGCCTGAGGGGAAGCCTGCAATCTGAGAGCTCAGTTCAGTTCAGGAGAACCTATTAGCAGACTCATTTGGCAGCATCTCTCAGCCAAGCCTTGCAAATCAGCTTTTATTGGTAATAAAGCTGACATTTTCATCATCATACGTCTGACTCCTTGAGTCAGACAAAGGGTTCAGAACTCAGGAAGTGAGTGGGGAAAATGGGTTTTAGTTATTGGCTCTCTCAAACTCCAACTGTTACTGACTTGAGAATTTCTTACTAGTAAGATGGACATGATGGTAACGGCCGTCAGATAGAGTTTAGTGAAAATTTAAAATATGTTAGATATTATCTTAGTCAGTTCAGGCTGCGCTAACAAAAATACCGTAGTGGCTTAAATGACAAATATTTATTTCTCACAGTTCTAGAAGCTGGGAAGTCCAAGATTAAGGCAGTGTCTGGTGAGGCCTGGCTTTCTAATTCGTAGGCAGCCACCATCTCACTGTGTCCTTACGTGGCCAAGAGAATGTGTAGTCTCTAGACTCTCTTCTCACAAGGACACTAATCCCATCAAGGGGGCTCCACCCTCAGGACCTCATCCTTACTAATCACCTCCCAAAACCCCCACCTCCTAATACCATCCTATTGAGGCTTAGAGTTTCAATATACAAATTTGGGGGGGACACAAACTTGCCATCCAAAACAGATGCTCAGTAAATGTTTGTTCTCTTTATTTCCCTTTTTTGACATCCTCTTCATTGAGCATATCCCCATGCAAGCAGAGTCTATGTTATTCTGTATGTCTAGCGTTTAAAGATGTTTTGTAGAGGTTTAAAAAGTGGAGATGATAATTGTAGGGTCTCCCAGCAACTGATTCATTTCTGCCCATATTTTTTTAAACAGCTTTATTAAGGGATAATCAACACACAGTTAAGTGTATATATTTTAAAGTGTAAAATCTGATATTTTGACATATGTAAACACCAGTGAAATCATCACAATCAGAACAGTGAGCACATGCATTACCCCCAACCCTCTCATGCCTCTGTGGAATCTCAGCTTCCCTCTTCTCCCTGCCTTCCCATCCCCAGGCAGCCACTGATTTGCTTTCTGTCCCTGTGGTTTAGTTTACATTTTCTAGAGGTGTCTACAACTGGAATCACAATATATTCTCTTTTTGTCTGTCTGCCTGTATTTTTGAAGAGCGGTAAGGAGTCATCATTGAATAGTGGAGGATACTGACCTTGGAGCCAAGGGACGAGGGCCCTGGTTCTGACTAGACAGTAACATGTTATGTGACCTCAGACAGGCCATATAAACCTTGTGTGCCTCAATTTCCCTTATCAGTTAGACGGAGAATAATCACGTCCGCACTACCTCATAGATTCATAAATGGTGGGAACACTGCATGAGGTTCAACTCTAGAAGACATCACACACTGCATGTGCAGGTAGCTGGATGATATTGGGCAATATTAATCTGAGGGGGTTTTTCCTCTACCTGAAATGTCCTCTTTCCCTTCCTCCCTTCAAGCAGGTAAGAGACTCTGCAGCTTCTTTTGTCAGGGAAGTGTTGTTCAGAGTGGGACAACGGAAGTAGCCTGCAGATGTTCCTGGCTTTGGATTTCTCAGACCCTAAGACTCGAGAAGGGTTCAGTTCGCAGAGAAGTAAAAGGAGAAGGGGACTGTGGGTTCCTGATGCTGGTGACTTAGGGAAGTAGCAGGGAGGGTGTCCTGAACACTTCTCACCAGGCTCCCGAACAGTCCTTGGGCCTCAGCATCCCCCCACCCCTGGTGATTCCTCTAGCTCCTGAGCCTTTCTGGGATTCTGCAGGCAAATGAACTTGTCTTTTGTCAGTCAACCAACCCCTCCCCGCCTCCTTCACCCCTACCCCTCTGGGGTCAGGTTTGGCTTCTGTCCTCTCTAAGTCACTTGTCATTCCTCCATCTGGTCTTTATCTCCGTGTGTAATTCTAGGTTACAGATGTTACCTAGTTTCATTGAGTTAAAGTTTATTTTCTATTTCTTGCTTTCCTAGTTCTTTGGGAGTTGTTCTCAAGAAGGGTACCGAAAGATCTTTACCTTGCCTTCTTGAAATTGGAAACTAGTGATTTCTTTGCCTAACATTTTTTATTGTGATATGATTTATATAAAGCAAAATACACAGGTCTTAACTGTTTTAGTTCAAGGAGCTTTGACAAATGCACTCACCCATATAACCCACATCACTTTTAAGATCTAGAACATTCTCACCACTCCAGATAGTCCCCACTCTTCCTTTCCTGGTTTCCTGCTACCATGCCACTCCACCCTCCCCACAACCAGGCACTTACTTTTCTGATCTTTTTTTTTTTTTTTTTTTTTTTACCATATACTATTTTGCCTGTTGTAGAACTTTACAGAAGTGAAGTTGTATGGAATGTAGCGCTTCGTGTCTGGCTTGTTTCGTTCAGTGTGTCTTTGAGATTCATCCACGTGGTTACCTTTATCAGTAACACATTCCTTTTCATTGCCAAGCAGTATTTTCCATGGTATGAACACACCACAATTTGCTTATCCATTCTCCTGCTTTTTGGGGGTTGTTTCAAGTTTTTGCCTATTGCAAGTACAGCTGTCATGAACATTTGTGTACGTGTCTTTTCACGGACATATGTTTTCAGACCCCGTGAATGGAGTAGCTGGACCATAGGGTAGATATATATTTAGCTTTTTAAGAAACTGTCAAACTGCTCTGCAAAGTGCTTTGTACCATTTTGCACTCACAGCAGCACTGAATAAGAATTTCAGTTAGTCCACAGCCTTGTCAACCCTTGTTGTGATCAGGATTTTCATTTCACATGTTCTAGTGGGTGTACAGTGGAACCTCACTGTGGCTTTTGGCATAATTTTTCCAACTGTCCCCGAGTTCTGAGAGGAGCCTCTTGGAGCTCTGAACAGGAGTCTCCTGGCACTCTTTGGGGTTGTCATTTGTACTCACAAGTGAGATCGTTTATGGGCAGGAGGGGATCATTATGGTGCGATGCTACCAGGAACACGGGTTTACGTGTTTACCCAGGGTGGTAAGTGCAGCCCGTTGGGCGATCACTCCCTGGCAAAGAGAAACATTAACATGTCATTTGTGAACTTACAAAAGAGGCCTCTGAGACCACTAGTGGAGGATTACATAAGCATTGACATCTATGGCTAATCTAGCTGTATCTTCGTGGCTTTAGTGCTGTGGGTAAAAATAATTTGGAGGCAGAGAAGGGATATGAGAAAAAGTTTTATAACTAAAATAAGAAAAAGCATTTGGGCATCCTTGGAACTGTTAAGGACACAAAGCTGCTCAAATGATGGCACCACTATTTACAAAACAAGCTGTTGGCAAACTATTCGATTGGCATTTCCCTAGAGATTGATGATGTTGACTAGTTTTTTTATTTGGTTTATTGGCCATTTATGAACATTCTTTTGTGAAGTGACTGTGCAAAAATAAGTCTTTTGACCAATTTTCAAAATTGTTTTTTGTTTGTTTTTTATTGAGTTGTAGGAGTTCCTGACATATTCTGGATACAAGTTTATTGTCAGTCATATGTATTGCAAATATCTTCTCCCAGTCTGGCCTTCCTATTTATTTTAACAGTCATTTGATGAACAGAAGTTTAAAATTTTATGTAGTCTAATTTATCATTTTTTTCCCTTTTATGCTTAGCGCTTTTTGTATCCTAAGAATTCTTTGCCTGGCGCCAAGCCATGAAAGTATTCTCCTGTTTTCTTCTAAAGGCCTTATGGAAATTATTGCCTTTTGAACTGACCTCTGAGAAATTCTAGAAAGGCCTCGAGGGGAAATGGTGAGGTCCGGCCAAGACGACTCCTGACCTCCCACCTCCCTCCCCTCCTCCTCCCTCTACCCCCACCTCAATCAAAGCAGCCCTCCTTCGTTTTATGTATTGGAGTTTCAACTAAAATTTCATTTAACAAAAAATTCCCCCTTTTTTTAGCCACTCCACTGAAATGCAAATTCCTTGAAGACAGGAACTGTGTGCGTAAGATTCTCCTTTATGTCCTCAGCTATGCACAGTGCCTGGGCACGTTGGGAACACGCAATAAAAATTTTTAATTGAAATAAATCTAACCAAATGTGGGCTGGGAAGAGGGGCTCTATTCAATTTAGCCAAATATTACATAAGCTGTATTCCTGGGCTTAAAATCTGGGTCAGGCTCCTATGAAGGGAGAAACGCTCCCAGCGGGAGCAAGATCAGAGACCTCTGCCTCAGCAGGCTCCATAGGAAGCAGCAAGAAAAGCATCGCCTTACACTTATGTAACCTTTACTATTTATAAAACTCTTTCACATACTTTATCTCCAAAAGAAATGCTCCGAAATGTAAAAAGGCCTTTCCCTACTCACAAGGACAAGCAAATACCCCAGAGCTTCAAATATATGGGAATGTGGGGGGAATGGGGACGCTGGTCACATTTTCAAATAGGACAAAATTCTGCCCCTTTGGAGTGATGACAAGGGCACCCAAAGGGTCCTTTTTAAACTCTCCCTCCCCAGAAAACTCCAACTGATGTTCAGAATCTCACCAAGCTTTTTCCCTTTGGGCTAAGGCTTTTCTCCCAGTTACATGCAAATGCTTCTGGGATGCTTCTGGGATGACAAGCAAGCAGTAGTCACCCCATTTTCCACGTGGTGAGGCAGGATTGGCTGCGTGAGGAGGTCTGTAATGGTGAGAAATATTTCTTATTAGGAAGCTGGGGGCCTCCAGGGCTCCCCCCCCAAGTCTCATAACTGTGCTCTGGTCAAAATCTGTAGACACCACCCCCGCCTCTGAGTTACACAGGCAACTGTGACCTAAGATACAGGATGCCCTCACTTCCTGCCCGTGGCCCCCACCTCCACCCCGACGCCTGCTTTCTGCCCCCACATTTTCACTATTCATCTCTGGGTAACCCCATCTGATCTAAGAAACTGTCCCAAGGCTGTTTCACACCTAGTCTAGAACATGAATACTTGGAGACATCCCAATAGTTAGATACTGTTAAGTACATAAAAAACTTAGCGCTGTGCCTGGTGCGTCGTGGGTGTTCAGTATGTCTCTGTTTTGAAAAGACGTAGCCAAGTTCTGGGCTGTCCCCAGGCTTCTGGTCCGTCTCACAGACCTAGACTTCATCACACTGGACTGGGCTAAGCTACTTTTTGGAGGAAAATGGAAGTTTCTCAGGCCAAGCCTAATGATTTTTTTAAAGGCCCGTAGGTTATAAAATCTCCAGAACCCCCAAACTTTCTCCCAACTTCCATCCCCATTAGGGTTCTCCAGAATGGTTTCCAGTGACTTCTTTTCCCTTCCAGCACTGCTCTGATTGTCTCCTGTACATCTGACACAAAAGCTGAGAAAAGAGGCACCAGTACGTGTGATTTGTTGTGTCTTTTCCAGGCACCTGCTCCAATCGATATGGGGCTCAGGAAGCAAGGATGGGAATCAGGAGCCGGCTTCCAACTACATGACAAATGTCACCCACCTGTGCCACCAATTTCTCAACACTCAAACTCCAAATGACGCTTGCTGGTCAAATCTGGATTAAGCCGTTTTCACTCTAGCTGGAGTGAGTGTTCGGATCCCTCATGGGAAACTCGGGCTCCAGAGAGGATATGCGATTCAGATTCAGCAGCCTTTGAACGTCCACTGTGTGTCAGGCAGGGCTTATGTTGGCTGTGTGTGCGTGTTTAATTTACATTTCAGGTTGCGTGGTACAGAAGAGCAAAGCATGGCTCAGCGAGGCTGAGTAACTTGCCCACCTACAGCCAGAGAGCAGGGAGGTCAAGATTCTAAGCTAGGTTTTACAGCTTCAAGTCCAAGTCCAGGGTTCCGTCCTTAGACCACAGATGCCATTCCAGGTGCAACCCCAGGCCACTTCCTCCAGCATCCTCCCAGAATATTACAGATCACATCACTCTATCCTCCCAGAACACCATGGCCACATGTCCACTTCACCTGCAGAAGCTGCCCAGGCTTGGCAGTTGTGTGTTATTCTTTTCATCCACTGATAGAATGCAGGGCAGGTGGAAAGCAACAGTTTACAGGGGCACTTAACAGTCTCAAAGCCTTCTCGTACATACTGTCCTCACAACTCTGGGACATAGGACAGATAAGCTTTATTTGCTCTGGGCAGGGAGAGGAGAAGAGAGGGAAGGAGGAAGGAAGCAGAAAGAAATTAGTGAGTGAGTGAGGATTCAGCCCTGAAGGATCAAAGTGCTAAGAATCCTGCTTTATGGAGAGCAACATAAGGTCCCTGGTTGGCTGGGAGAGTGGAGAGATTAACTTTATTTCATGAATACCTACTGGAGGCCAGATAGCGCGTTAGTAGGTTGTTACAAACATGATTTCATTTAATGCGATCCTGCAATCTTATTTTTTAATGGACCTCAGTGCACAAAATTGAATTAATCTGTATAATCCTTGCTTCCATTCATACTATCTGTAATAGTCCATACTTGGGTCTTACTTATCTATTTATTATTTCTTTCAATCATTTCTTTTAGTGATACAATGAACACCTTTGAACCTACATCCAGCTCAAGAGTTAGAAACGGATAGTAACTTACATCCACTCACATGCTCCTTCCCTGTCCGCCTCTACCTCCCCGGGCCCAAGCCAACCCCATCTCCATTCATTTCCTTGCTGTTTTTTAGTTTTATTGCCTATATATGGAAATCTCAAAATACATCATTTATTTTGGTTATATTTAAATCTTATAAAAGGACTTGCTTTCTTAGCGCATCATTTTGCTAAGATTCATCCATACGGTTACTACAGTGTCACTGTTGTCCATTCATTTTCACAGGTATATGATATCCCATGTGCGAATGCCATCATTTACCCTTTCTTCTTTCGTGTGGTGTCCAGTCTCTTGCTATTGCTAACAGTGCTGCTAAGAGCACTCTTGTCATGTCTTCTGGTGTCCATGTATAAGAATGTTTCCAAGATTTATATATCTAGGAGTGGAACTGCTGGGCCCATTTTGCAAATGAGGAAACTGAGGCTCAGAGAGGTTGAAAACACTGTTCAAGATGACATAACTAGTAAATAACCAGATCCCAGATTTGAATCCAGGTGAGCAAAAAGTGGAGGATAGGGGTAATGAGGAGTAATCAAAGTAATGAGGAAAGTTTATATTTTACAATTTTAAGACAGGAACTTCTATCTACTGAATGTGCTGAGCGATTTATACACTTGTTCTCACGTGCCTTGGCCTGTGCTGGGCCTGGGGAGCTGCAGAGGTTGGGGAAAAGTCTGGCCCTCGTTCTGGACGAAGAGTCACTTGGCCCTTTAATCCCTAGGGTTGACCGCTTTGTTACAGAAGTGGCAAACTTTCTTTCTGGCTTCAGGAGCAGCCTGTTCCCAGGGCACCCCCGGCCTCCCAGCAGATGAGATGCTCCAGCCCCTGCCCAGCCCCACCTTTCCCCACGGGACACACACAATGCCAGAACAGCCCTGTTGTTCCTGCTCTGCGGTTTCCATCCCCACCCACCCTCGGCCCTGCCTGCCCCCACATCATGCACACATACTACAGGGTGAGGCCACCCACAGAGCCATTTAATCATCACAGTGCAAGGCCACGCCACAGGCGCAGGCAACAGGAACAGAAAACAAGTCCTGCAGCTGCGCTGTGATGTCAGTGACGGGGCAGATGGGCATTCAAATAAAAATTAGAATTACCAGGCAAATGTGCCCTGGGCAGACCAGCTGTTCACTGGCCTCAGGCTTACAGGATTCACAGATCTGTGTATATTTAAGTAATGGCAGGGCCTATAAAATCCCTCCCCAGAGGGCCCCCAGGCGCAGATCCTGTTCCTTCAGACAGAGGCCACTCTTTCCCAAGGCCACAGACCTGCCCACCGCCCCGCCCCCGCCACCACCCCCGGGCCTTCTACTTCTAAAGGAATTTGCTGAAGGTTTTAAGGGAGATTGGGGGGAAAAGTGTCGATCCCAACTGGAAAAACTGTCTAACATGGAAGCTCTCCAGACAGAGGGTCAGGGATATCATTTCCCGCAGGAAGGACAGCCCGGTGTGACCTCGCTTCACTGGGGAGCACTCAGGTGTTCACCGTGTATCATATATGCGCCCTGGGCGGCAGGACTTGCCTGCCAAGAAGTATCAGCCTTGGCTCTTGCCTATCGAGAACTTATATGCTGGGTAAAAAGAGAAAGAAAATGAACGACAGATGAAAAGTTAAACAAATGGCTTCACTCTCTCATGGAAGGGGTGGTCTAGAGAAGTCCTTTCTGTAGGAAGGCAAAGTGCAGACACAGGAGATGGTGGAAGGCCAGGGCTGAGAGCTGGAGTCCACGGCCCAGCCTACCATTCACCTGGGGCAGTGGCACGTCACCCGAAGAGCCTCATGTACCTCTCTGTAAAATGGAATGATGCCGCCTGCCTCACAGGCCTTCCGCAAGGGTTAAACAAGAAAATGTAAATAATGGCCACATAGTAAGTGCTTCATAAATAGCAGCGATCCCTACATCTGGAACTGAGTGCTCCCATCAAGTTCTCTTTTCAAATTACAGGATGTGTTACTCTCTCACCTCTAGTCTGTTTCTTTCCTCCCTCTCTTGGTTGGTGGTGGATGGTACACGTGGCATTTTCTCCTGCAGCTTTAGAGAGTACTTCCCTGCTCTTCTACCCCCACTGACACCCCATACACAAGCACAGACACCCCAGAGGCAGCTGGCTCTGCTCTGGAGCCTGTGGTGTAGACTGCACGTGTCCTGGGGAAGGGCGAGGGCTGTGGGCTGAAGTGCTGAGTCTCTCCACAGCCGCCTGGCACGGAGCCCCTGCCCAGCCTGCTGCTACCCTGGCTGGCTCTGGGACAGACACTTCCTCTGGGACAGGGAAGTGGGAGCAGAGGCAGGTGCTACTGAGACAAAAAGGCCGGCAGACAGGACAGCTGCCAGTGTGCTGAGGGGCCCCTGTGCATGGGACCTTAGGTGGGGTGGAGTGGGGCTTGTGACAGGCCCCTGGGCCCCCACGCCCCCGCTCCCAGCTCACCTCCAGAAACTAATGGCCGGGGCAGGCGGCCCTGAACACACCCTTTATTCTAGAGGCGAGGCTCCCTCGCTCCTGCTCAAAAGAGGGCTTAACCCAGGCTGATGAGCAGGTGGCCGACAGCTGCTCCCTTGACAGAGAAAGATTGTCTCCGTGGCGCAGAGCAGGCCCAGATGCCGCCCCTCTGCGTGAGAAAGATACCTCCTGGCTCAGACGTGTCCCTCTGCAGAGCTGCCTGCCAAGTGGGAGGGGCGACGGTCCCACAGCTCTGCTAGCTGCCCGCAGGCACTATCTCCTCTCTTCTCTCGAAAGTGTCTTTATCTTAGCAACTGCTGCCCCTGAGTCAGAAAAACAACCTGTTTGCCCTCATGCCCTGGTTCAGTCTTCACTGGGCTGGCCCCCAGGCCAAAGTGAGGGCTGAGATTACTTCTGGGTAATTGCCCCCATATTCCTCTCCCCAGGAGTCAACTCCCCTTCTCCCTGACATGTAGGCAAAGGAAGCTTGTCCCTACCCAGCATGCCACTGCCTCCAGGGCTGCTGTAATTTGAATGTGATTATGACACATAAGGTCCTAGAAGTCCCCTTCCCAGCTCCTCACCCCTTCCTTGCCATTTCCTGGGAGATGCTGTCAATGGAGACCCTGTGGAGTTGAAGATTTAAATCATCCTTGCTTGTTGGTTACAGCTGACCTGATAAAGCACTTACTGGAAAACTCTAACAACTTCATTTTTAAAACACATGATTAAAATCATTTCCCTTAATATGCCAGCAAACCTGCACACAGCTATTCTATAGTCTAGGCAGGCTCCATTTTAATCTATTCCAGGGCTACCTTGAATGAGAATGCCCACATCAGTTAGGTTTCTCATGTTTCTCCAAAGGCAACAAGTCAAAACTATAATTCTGGTCCCGAGGACAGATTAGAAAAGGGCACGATGAAGGTGCCCGATCTGTCGATTTGGCTTTGCAAAACAGGGACTTTTTTTTATTGACTCTGCCAATTCCAAGTCTAGTTAATTTGTTTGCATTTTGAACACCACATTGAAAAGCCTGTGTGACAAGTGAGCGATCCCTGTTACATTTAGCTCATTATGCACCCACGGAGTGGTCCTAATACCCTGGCCAGGGCAGAGCACACTCCTGAATGAAAGGCACCTCATTTTGTTTCTAGCTGACAGAGGTCCTGTTTGTCTGCAAGTGTAGCTTACATTCAGCCTACGCAGATAGACTTTCTGCTGCCAACAGCCCCGTGACAGGTTGTGACCCCCAGAAAAGGTTTAAAGACTGAGCACTGGGGCGCCTGCACACCAGGGCCTGGATCTCTAATACTTACAGCCTCAGTTTCTTGAGCATCTACACAAACCAGTTCCTGCCCCAGGTCTTTGCACATATCATCTCTCGTCCTCACAGGCCCCCTGCCTGGAAGCGTAGGCATTATTATCCCCCTTTGGCTAATAAGAAAACAGAGGCTAGGAGAAGCTAAGTTCCTTCCTCAGGGTCACACATGGCAGTAACCAATAGTCAGGATTCAATCTCAGGCCTGCTCATCCCAATGCCTTGTTCTTTCCCACCACGCGGCTGAGAGGAGAGCCCCCTACCCCTTTTGGTATCTGTAAGGCTGGTCTTAGTACCTGAAGAGAGGGGCTATTTCTCCCTCCTTGGGAAGGGCAAGCCTGGAGCCTGCACTGCATGGGTGTGCTCCCCCACGGCAGATGCAGGAAATGGAGCCAAAACTTGTCTCGGGATTGTGGGAGGGGCCGTGACTCAGCCTCCCGGGGAAGAATGACCTGCTGGAGGATGATGGCTGTGCTGTGAGAGAAGGCAGTGGACTGATGGTCCTAATGGAGAGAGGGTACAAAGTGCTGGGCAGAAACAAAATAATCCCGTGTAACTGCGCCTGAACGCTCCTCCAGGGAGCAGCTCGGGCAGATACTCGGCTAATCCAATTTCTAGCGGGCTTTGCAGCGCGTCTTTCAGCCCCCATGGTTTTCCAACAGGCCTCCAGCTTCCCCAGGAGCCCAGATTTCTGAGCAAGCAAGAGACAGAGAATTGACCCCCATTTCCACCCCTACCTCACCTACATTGGCGTGTGTGTGTATATGTATATATATAAATACGCATCTTTCCTACCCCGGAAGCAGTTTAGCTCCAGCACTCCCTCCCTTCCCCTGCGCCTGCGCACTTCCCCACCCCACCCCACCTCACCCCCAGCCCCTCCCGCCCTTCCCTTCTACTCCGCTGGCACAGCAGGGACTAAGAGCGCCAGTTCTGGAGTTGCAGCGCGAGGTTCTCGGTGGATTCTGCCATCCACAGGTTGTACGACCTTGGGTGTGTTACTTAAGCTCCCTGTGCTTCAGTTTCCTCTTCTGTTAATAGGGATGATAACAGATAACAGCATCTACCTGTTTTGGGTTGAATTGTGTTCCCCACCCCCAAGTTCATATGTTGAAGCCCTAACCTCTGGTACCTCAGAATGTGTCTGTTAGGAGACAGACCTTTAGACAGGTGATTCAGTTAAAATGAGGCTGTTAGGGTGGGGTCTGATCCAACCTGACTGATTTCCATCTAAGAAGAGGAAGAGACGCCAAGGGCATGGGCTCAGAGGAAAGACCCTGTGAAGACACAGAGTGAAGGTGGCCATCTCCAAGCCAAGGAGAGAGGCCTCAGAAGAAGTTAACCCTGCCTGTACCTTGATCTTAGACATCTTACACCTCCAGCCTTCAGAACTGTGAGAAAATACGTTTCTGTTGTTTAAACCACCCAGTCTGCGGTATTTTGTCGTGGAAGCCCTAGGAAACCGGCACACCACCTCCTAGAATTGTTGCGGGCATTCAGTTGGATGAAGCATCTAAATTGCTGTGTGAAGTTCCTGCTTCTGGGTGTTTTCTGTTAGTATGGCTGCTTCTGAACATGCAGTCGCTTACTTTCTTTCCCCCTCACCTGGTGAGTCCTTTGATGTCTGAGCTCTCTCTCCTAGGCCTTGTGAAGGGTTGAATTCCTGTAAGAGTTAAGGAAGATCTTTGAGGGCCCAGGTTGTTGATTTCTTGCCTCCACCTCCAAGCAACCCAAGTAGCTAGTCTGTAAGAGATGCTCAAAAAACACCTGTAGATACAATACTCTTTGGACAAAATTTAGGGACTAGAGCAGGGAATAAGGCAGGCACAGTCTGCCCTCAGGGAGTTTATGGGTTGGGAGGAGACATAGATCCCGTAATGTCATTTGCTTCGAGTGGTTTCCTTTTGCTTTCGATCAAAAAGCAAGTGAGCTCTGAATGGAGCTGCTGTCCAGATGAGTCCTGGTGATCCCAGTGTGAAAGAAGACACCAGCTGGCGCACACGGTGTGCTTACTCTGTGCCACGCATCCTGCTAAGCAGTCTTCCATGTGAACTTACATAATGTCCACAACAGCCCCAAGCGATTGGATCTGTTATTATGTTAACTTCACAGAAGAAAAAACTGAGGCACAGGGAAATAACTTTCCTAGGATCGCATGACTTAAGAGTTAAAACTGGAATTCAGACTCAGGCAATCTAGCATAAGAGCCCAAATTGTAAGGAAGAGTGTGCTGATGAAACCCTGGTCCAAGACAGTTCTCTCAGGCTTGTGCCTTTCTGTGTCCATGGCTGGGCATGCAGCCACTGTGACACGGGGTGGTGGCCTTCTCTCTGTGCTGTGGAAGGGGACATGGACAAGGGAGGCAGCATCCATGACAGATCCCCACCCTTTCCCTCCAGCCTTCAGGGGCATTGTCCCACACACCCTGGATAGGGCCAAGGACAGACCCCAACTAAGAAGTGTATCCACAGGAGGGAGTCATCTCAATGACTTCTCTGGCCATGGCTCTCACTTTGTGGATGTAGACAGTAGGCCCAGAAGGGACTTTTTTTCCATATTTACTGTGTATTAATGAGATGCCCGGCATAGTGTTAAGTGTTTTCCATCTGTAAGAGGCTTCTGTCAAGGTCTAGAAGATGGATCTCAGATCCAAAGGGTTCTGGACCAAGCGCACACTGCAGGGAAGGAGTGAAGAACCAGCAAGGGCCACTCAAAACTGGTCCCACAGAGAAAAAGCTCGGTGGCTGGGGAGAATTTATGAAAGATTTTGGAGAGAGCTGTTAGTGTACTGTGAGTCCCAGCCCACTCACACGGGGCTGAATGCCTGCCTCTCACCTCACCCTCAGGGAGAGGGGATGTGGGGGTGTCCCTTGGAGAGCCTGACATGTGTCCCCTGATGCTTGGGGACCTGCCTCCAGCCTGGAAATCAAAAACGTGAGCAGTGGGCTGGCCAGGGGCTCTGGCTGCAGAGCGAGGGCAGAGCAGCCGCTGTCTTGTAATTCAAGAGGCAGATCAGGCCCAAGTGCTCCCCGGAGGCCAGCTGTGGGCATCTGAGAGAAAGAGACCGGCATGGGGTCATCAGAGGAGCTGTCCAAGAGACTGTCCTCGAGGAGCAAACAGACCACTGCAGAGAGAAGCTGGGGCAGTGCCCAGAGGGAGCAAGCTCCCAGGAGGAAAGCTGGTTGGGAGAGCTAGGGGGTGGGGTGAGGACTCCCCAGAGACAGGGTATCCAGTGAACCCAGGAGGACCCACCGGAGTCCTCCCAGGCCCAGGGAGCCCAAGCCTATCCCAGAAGGCGTGTGCCTCAGGGGTAACCCCCTTGCTCCCTTCCCACTCCTTCTTCCCTGCTCTTCTTGGTCCTGGAGGAGTCAGAAACCCCAGGTGGCAAGAGGAGCAGAAGCAGTAGAAAGAGCAAAGCTGGAAAGAGGGACCAATCCCATCCTCCTCCCTTTGGGGAGCCTCCTGTCTGCAGGCACCCCCACTGCCCACCTGACAAAACTTGAACTGGGGGAGGGGGGATCCTTTGCATCACAAAAGGCTTTTTCATTTAACCCAAAGCATTCACCTTTGAAGAAACCTCAGCTTTCCTTGAAGACAGACCTTCACTGGTGCATTTTAATCATTTGGATTATTAATATTTTGTATATCTCTATCTTATCACCACACCTGAAAAAATGAGCTTTTGCGAACAGTTACTCCCCCTCACTCTCCTTCGGTCCCCTCCACGGGACCCGATCACCAGAGACAAAGATTCAATGACTAACACACACTTTTCATGGACACACTGATTGTATAAAGTGAGGCGCAGTCATAAGCAAGATCAACCCACTCCGTTTTCAGATTGCTCCAGCTGAACAAATATACAAACCGTCCCTCAGCCTTTTCTCTCCCTGCATTTTCAAGCAGTAGGTGGTACTAATAAAAACACCGCCTCGTGTTTGTATAGCACTTGGCAGTTTCAAAGCCACTCTCATAACCCAAAGTCACTCTCCACCCCCACACTCATCCCAACCATTCTCATTCCATTTCCACCCACCTTGCTGCCTTTCCTGCTGTCCAGCCCCGTGCCGGCCTCTGCCGAGGTGAGGCCACGTGCCCCCCACCCCGGTGAGTCCGTGTGTGTCGTGTGAAACGTTTCCTCATAAAGAGTCAGCCGGCCAGAAACGTGGGCAGAAAGCAAAGGGCAGCATGTCCAGGTTCTGTTTATTATGTTCTCACAGCCTTGTTTGGAGTAAAGGTGAATGACATGATTCCACTTTGCACAGTAATGAAACAACTCAATGAGGACTCCATCAGCCAAGCAGTTTATATGGCAGATGAGCTGCTACAAATCTGTTGTGCACGCCACAGGACTCAGCTAACGCCGCCGTGGTTTGAGTGCACGCTGAGCCAGCCACCTTTTCCATACCTGGCAGAGGGAGGGAGCAGAAGGGTCAAAGGGAGTAAAAATCAGAAAGGGAACAGTTTATTGAGAGGACCCGGGCCCCAAACGTGGGAAGGCCAATGGCTCCAGGCTGCAGTCTCCCATCTTGGTCCACAGCATCTTGTGGAGTCTTGAGAGGCCACAGGGACAGGAAGACATCTCTGCTCTTGGGTTCTTCCTCCACAATCTCATGCCAAGTGGCACAGGCTCTCAATGCCACTCTCTTGCTTCTAACCCGGAGGGATGCAGATTTAAAGGGGGCTGACACTTGGCCGGTTGAAGGACAGCCTTGGATGGAAAATCATAATTCCTCTGCGTTGCTTGGAAGTGGGCATAGACAGGGTAGGGAGAGTTCTGGGCACTCTTGTTGACGGGAGACCATCCTGTCTGTGAACGTGCTGCTTACCACCTCTCCTTTCTGGCTCATGGAGAAGCCGACACCACCTTAGCTACTTGTCTTCCTGCCCTGCTCCTTTCTCTTCGGTCTTTCCCATTCCCACCCTCCCCTGTTTCTCAGCACAGTGGGTTCATGCCTTTCCCTCACAGTCCAGGGCCAGGAGTACCCAGCCACCCCAGCCCTGCCGAGGAGAAGCGCCCAGGGCGCGCCCCCAGACGCTGGGCCTGCAGCCCGGGCAGAACACCGTTTCACAGTTTTGGTTGATTCAGAGCAGCAAGTTCTGGAGAGAGCACCAGAGAGTAAAATCAACTAGGAACTTTCCAGCTGTCCGTCCAGCTGAGACCAAAGAGGGAATGATGAGAACCTAGAGCAGGAACCGAAACCCCGCTGTGGCCTTGGAAAAGAAAGCCTCAGAGAGCTTGATAGTTCCAGGATGGGACACCCTCCATTAACAAATTTGGAATGGGGGGCTGGCCCGGTGGTGTAGTGGTTAAGCTCACACACTCCGCTTTGGCAGCCTGGGATTCACAGGTTCAGATCCCAGGAACAGACCTACACACCACTCATCAAACTATGCTGTGGCAGTGTCCTAGTATCCTACATACAAAAAATAGAGGAAGATTGGCACAGATGTTAGCTCAGGGCCAATCTTCCTCACTAAAAAAGGGAAAAGAAAAGAAAAGAAATTTGGAAGTTGTGCTACCACTGTTATTAAGACCACACACCCTTCATCCACTACCTGAGTTCCAACTACCATGTTGCATGGCCTTGGGCACAGAGGCACAGCCTAACATGAAATGGCCAAACACAAGAGTATATGAGAACAAACACACAGGTGAAACAGCCCAGGAGTCCAGCTTGGAGGAAGCACTGTGAACGAGACCCAGGAGGGATGGCCAGACCTCTCTAAACTAAGTACACTTTCAGCCCCCACTACTGGCATACCTGCTGCCTAACAATGCATGGGGCAGAAACATTTGTATCTCAGAGGAGCAAGTCAGACTGGGAGGACAAGGGGCAGCCACCCCAAGAGTCAAACTCAGGGCTGGCAGGTTCCTGGTCCTTGTGCCTGTTTGCATCTGGGCAGCTCCAGCCATCTTGGCCCACACATCTGTGTTTTCAGCTTAGCTCTGTTCCTCCTCTCTCCTCAGGCCTCACCTGTGCTTCTCACCCTCATCTGTACATTGGAATCCCCTGGGGAGCTTTAAAAACTGATGCCTTGGGTCTCAACTCCAGGTTGTTCTGGGACCTGGACATTTGGGGGGGGCGGGGAGTGGGGGCGCGTTTAAAACTCCCGCAGGTGATTCCAATGAGCGGCCATGGGTGAGAGCCACTGTTTTAGGCCATCTTTTTTCAAAGTACGATTCCATGGGGCACTATGCACCCAGGAGCTTATTAAAAATGCAGATTTCTGGGTCCCGCTGGATCAGCATCTCTGGGTGTGGAACTTGGGAATTAGCATGTGTAACAGGCTTTCCATGTGATCCCTGGGCATGCTCAAGTTTAATAATAAATCCTGCTCAGAGGATCCTTCCTCACCCCAGAGATGCCGGGGCTGTGAATGGCTGTCATTGATTGTGTTCTGTTTGGTTTGCCAAGGGCAACAGGAAATCTCGCACCAGCCCCCAAACAGGCTAACGCTCAAGTAGGGCTGAAAGGCCTCTTGCGGGGTGGAAAGCAGTCCTATAAGTCACAGCTTTGCCTGCCCACTGCCCTGGCTTGCCTTGGGCCTTCAAAGTTCCCGCGCCCAAAGCAAGCCTGGAGCCCAGAAAGCAGTCCACAGGCAAGCCTGGCACGAGGAGCAAAGGAAGACGTTAAATGGAAGAAGTGGCCCCTGCGGGTGCCCACCTAACAAGGCGGATGAGAGCTTGTGGAAGAGGAAATGGGAGAGAGGGCAGGACTGAGAGATGTGGAAGATGAGGGATGAGGTATGCTTGGATATTGCTCTAGATGTTGTAAACATTTCTCTTTGATTCATCACAGACCAAAATCTGGTTGGCATGACCAAAGTGCCTGAAGGTAGGCACCAGAGTGGGGAACTCTGTGCCTTTTGTGGGAAGCAGGACACAACGGATGTGAGGAAAGCTCCACCCCGGGGAAGATTATCTCTGTGGTGTGCTAGTCTAATGCTCACAACTCTCACACACACATATACGCACACACAGACACTTCACAGGAGTACCATAAATATAGCTATCACATTCCTCTACACACGGACATTCGCCCACATACCCTCACTTAACGGCAAAATTCAGGATACCCAGGCTTGGTCCTTCACACCTCCCCATCGTGGGAGGAAGTCACCAGGCACCATGACACCACCATCTGCAGCCTTCAGTCCACCAATGGTTGGCAAGAACTCTAGGCCCCAAATGAGGCCACTGCACAACACTCTTGTTCAGACTTTTCTCCTGGGGACAGTGGAAGTGGTAAAAAGGCCCCTCTTAGAACATTTCATATTTCCATCACTCTGTGCTGTTCCAATTTATATGCACCTCATATTCGACAGTAGAGTTGGCAGCAGATGCACATTTCGTGTGTAAACAATGTTTAAAATACCCTGTTCGAGAATTTGATCATTAAATTAATTCTGGCAGCTTTAGCTAAGGATGGTTTTTTACCAGTCGGGGCAGGGGACTACTACCCAATCTAACTAGGAACACCCATCTGAGGCTTCAGAGTTCTTGAACATGAAATTGCACTGGTCTCTTCAGTGTGAGGGCTAAGGAGGCCCGTGATCTCTCTCTCCTTGACGGTTCATACACACACACGGACCCTCAGTCATAGATACAGTGTGCCATGGCAGGAAAGTGGACCCCAACACTAGTGGGACTCAAGAGCCTTCTTGGCCTTGTCTAGCTGTAACCAAGGAAAGAAGAGATTCACGCAGTTACTGGACGGGAATGCTAATACTGGAACCCCTACATATATAAAAGGCCCATCGCCCCCAGAGGAGAATGCTGCAGCCCACTTCTCAATCACCTGCACTCCAGAGCTTATGCCTAATCATGGGCTGTTCACTTAGTCAAGCTGAAAGTTTTCCAGATCTCCAGTGAATCCAGATCTATCAGCTGAGAATTATCCAACAATACCTCCACCATGTTCTCTGTGATTCAGTCCACCTGGAGGCCAGCCTCTTCCAGGCTCCTCTTCCACTTTCTGGTCTCTCTGCTGAAGAGTCATCTCCTTGGCACTGCAGCCTGTGCCAAAGTCAGCTTTTTCCTGGGCAGCTAGAGTAGGTTCTGTGCATCTCACTCATCTTCCAAAGAGGAGTTTCCTGACGCCTCTCAGAGAGCAGACCCAGGATACCATGAAAGCGTTTTAGGAAGGTTCTCCACAACGAGGTGTTCACAGTGATCTTCTTAGCCCCACTTCTGTTCCATGTTCAATCCCAAAAGGTCAGAGATCAAGAAGGAAGTTGCTGAGTAGCCAAAATGGCCCTCATGAAAGGGACGTTTCTAAGAGAGCATGCTCCCAGGAAGCAAGCTGGAAAGAGAGTTACAACCTAAGTTCCCATTCTCCCCCATCATAATTACATGACCTGCATGGCTGGGGGGAGGGGGAGAGACAGGGAAAGTGTTAGGCACCATGAGAGCTGTCCATGCTATGGGAATTCATCTCCCTTTGCCAAGGTGTTTGCCATTTTAGGAGATCAGGGATGTGTGATGCCACAGGGAGGCGAGGGCAGAGAATGTATTAAGCAACAGAAAGGTTATAAGGTGCCCCTTTGCACAAAAGTCTACTGGTACTACATTCCCTGGTCATTTGACTTCTGGAAAACTTCTTGGTAGAATTGAGGAAGATTTACAAGCTGTATCTTTCTTAACAGCAGCTCCATCAGAAATCATGAAGGACATCTCCCAAGATCCTTTCTGGAACTGCAAGGGTATGGGAGTCTTGTGAATTTCCTAGGCTAAGATGGGCAGTGGTTACAGCTTTTCACACTGGTCCTAGGGAAATGGAAGAAACAGCCAACTCCATGGAGTTTGCCCCCTTGCCCAGAAGCCACCTGTCAATGACAGTGCCAGAAACCTGGGATTCCAGAGACCTCTTTCCTAAATTGTGAGGTCCCAGCACCTGGGACTGGCCATTACATTGTGACAGCAGTCATAAATACGAGCCAGAGTCCTCTAGCTATTCCTCACAGGGGTATAGGACAAGCTAGTCAGGAATCCTAACTGAGGAAGGAGTGGAAGAGGTGGAAATTGCATTTGCATTATTTACAGATTAGCCCAGCATAGCGAATCTGCCTTCTCAGTGGAGATGACCCAAGGCATTATGGAAGGCAAGCTGCTGCCCCAGAGAGGGGTGACAGCCACAAGGTGCTATCACTAACCAAAACACAAACATGGTAAATGGAGTAGAGGCCAAGCTCTGTGGCTGGATCATACTTTGAACTGGCCTTTCATCCCTTCCTCACCCCCAGCCTCCCAACCTAAACACCACTGTTTTTGAACACCTATGACACTTCATGTTAGAATATGGTCTTGGCAGCAAAGGGGAGGGGAAGGCCGGTGATCTCCAGAAGTCCCCATCTGAGGTCTAACTGAGCCTCCTCTGGTTTTGGGACAGTAAATCTAAGTACATTTTGGACCTCAGGAACCTGGGGTAAGAGTCTTTCTCCATGAGGCTGTGTACTTTTCCCTGGGCTTGGTCAAAGCAAGTCAGAGATGGCTCTTGCATGTTCTTCCTTGTGGCTTCTCGGGTCTGGAAGTCTATGTTTACCTGGAGACACAAACAGAGAGCATGGTCACAGGCCCTCAAGAGCCAAGATGCCTGGCAGCTGGTCCTAGCTATGTAAGAATTATTAATGACAGCATCTTATATATGTAAGGTATTCATGCTTTTCAAACTGCTTCATGGAGGTCATCCCTTTTCATCCCAGCAAGAATCCCATGAGGCCTGAAGACCAGATATTCTTTATCCCATGATAAAGAATGGGACTATTCTTTATCAGCCGTGATTATATAGATAAGGACACCAAAGAAAAGAGATACTAAAAAGCTGGTCTAAAGTAGTATGGAATGTCAATAACAGAGCCAAGGCAAAACCCCGAATCACTTAACTCCTAACCCAGGGGTCTTCACAATGTCAGGCGAAGAGTTAGAGTGGAGACAAGTATTAATGTGGGTTCCCTAAGGTAAGCTTGTCCTCTTGCCATTTCTTAACTGCTAAGAAAATAAATACCCCAGGGAGAGAGACGATGGTTAGAATGTACATCTTTGTTCCAACCAGCATTATAAGGAGCCTACAGCATCCGGCCACTGGCTAAAGACCTCTTGCATCTCGAGTCAAAGTGCAATTGAAGAGTTGTAGGTATGTAATGCACCTAAACTCATAGACAGCAAATATTTTTCTGCTATAAAACCCTCCAAGTAAAATTCTGTTTTATAACTCAGAACAGCAGTACATAGAAATTCATTTCATTATTATAAATAATTGTAATAAGTTATCTTAAAATAATATAAATGGCTGCAATTACTCATTAATAAGCAGTGACAAATATCAAATAGGTGCTTTGCCCCTAATGCTAGAGTAGTCTTGAAAGATAGGTGATATTATACCCTTTTACACTGGGGAAAATGTGATTCAGAGAGGCTAGGTAACTTGACTAAGATCATGCAATTAGTAAGCGGTGGAGCTGAGATTGGAACAAGATTCCAAACTGGGTGCTCATTCCACTAAGCTGTGGTGCCTTCCACTAGGAAAACTAACTTGGATTCAATGGCATCTATCCTTGCAGAATCCCTGTAAAAACATAGTTCCTGCTGGCACATTTCACTGACAGACAGCTAAAACACCCCTAATAGAGCTCCTTTTATAGAAGCCCTGGGCTCTGCACCTTAAAAATGATCCCTTTTTCATCAAGAGCCATCAGCGTAGTGAGGCTCAGTTCAGAAGAAAGTCCCCACCAAGCGTGACTTGAACCCCCATGAGAAGAGAGATGTGAGCCAGGAGCCACAGATAGAGGTCTGACAAAACGCTCGCCACCACCAACACACCTCCCTCGGAGCCTGCACGTCCACAAACTCCTCGAAGATCCTATGGGCCTTGGAGACCAGTTTTGCTGTTGACCTGGTCTTCTTGAACTCCTCGCAGGCCAACCAGAACTCCAGGTTCTCCTCGCTGAACTCCGTCTTCAAGAAGGCGCGAAATGCAGCCACCCCATCTGTGGATGTGGAGGGAGGTGGAGAGGAAGAAAGATAGGAAGAGGCTTAAGCTCAAGAACTAGAGAAGAAAGAAAGGTGGCCCTGATGGTCGAACCTTCACTGCTCCTCCCCATCCTCGTGAAGATTCTGTCCTCCTAAACGCACAGGTACCCTCAGAGTCAAGCCATGCTCCTTGTTCAAGGATCATTGTGATAGGAGGGAGAAAAGTTTAGGAAGCCACAGTAATAATGACTATGGGAAGGCCTGGTCACTGTTAATCAGCCCTCAGTTGTCACTGCCTGTCCGCTAATGCAGAGTTGGCTGCCTCCTGAATCTACTGGTGAGCCTTTGTTTCTAGTTAGGCCAAAGCAATATATGTAATCCATTCCCTACCCTAATCCAAGTCAACCACCCTGGAAAAACAATCTGTTACACAACAAACTAGTAGGGGTGTGAATGCCTCCAGGCAAATCCTTCACTACTACCAGAAAAATGTCTGAAAGGAAACACGCTAGTGAAATTCAGTCAGTGTTGCCGTTCTCTACATGGATGGGACTCCCAGCCTCTTTTGAAAAACCTTTGAAACCCCCTATTTTAATGGTTTATTCCATGGATCCTTTATTTTAAAAGAGTTTGCCTATCGAATTATATGTTTTAATTAAGATTAATTATAATTTTTCTACCAAATGATTTAACGATGCACATACCCTTTAATTTTTATTAATCAATGTCATGCACATTGCCAAACAGAGCTTCCAGTGGGAATAAGATAAGCAGGGTTACCACACAGATTTGGAAAGGAAAACAACATTCCTTGATAGCCTATGCATTCGGTTAATGTTTTTATTTGAAAATATTTTTTATAAATTATCTTAACCCTTAACGCACTCTCCTCTAATCAAATAAGAGCTGTAGCTTTCTAAAGACTGTCCTCAGAGGAAGGGCAGATGAAGTCTAGAATAAAGAAGTGACTGCATTGGTTAAAAATGACTCTGGCTATAATGTTTTATTTCTTTTCTAGAATTCATTAGAAGGGCAATGTGTTAACAGTTCTTAATTCTGGGTCATGGGATCACCTGAGCTTCTGAGGTCCACCAATATGCAGCAGGACAGGCCCTGTCCAGGATCGTTCCATGGATTGGTGGCCATGCTGTTGACATATTTAAATGTTTATTTTTACTTTCCTGAAATATTTTTATTTCTCCTAATTACAAAGTCATTGTGGAAATCTTTGTTTCTGAAAGTAGGCGTTTTAATCCCTACCCTACACCAATAGTCATAAAAGCCAAGACTTGTCATTGCAAGAGCCAGGAACTTGAGAGAGAAAAGAATTTTGATGGAACTCCCAAAGCTAAACTTGAAATCATGAAGAAATCTAAGTTTGGAGGCCTGAGCTTAAAGTATTTAACAAAAACAGGAGTGGCTATGAAATTTATCACCCAAGGCAGGACATTTTTGAGAGTGAAGGGGGCATTTCTGTTCTCTACATGGGGACGATGGGCATAAACTATGACCACCACAGGCAAAAAGCAGGACATATGGTCACCAATTCTAAGACAAGGAGTATGGAGAAAGCAGAATATAACATAAGGTTGTTTTCCATCAGCAGGATGGAAATAAAATTGTGCCTGTGCCAGGCAAGGAAGGAGGTGGAGTTTAGTTTAGACTCATATGAGAGGTCTGCTCAGGGCCCCACTCACCCTTATTCCTACATTGGGTTCAAAACCCCAAAAGGAGGGAGTAGAAACTCAAGATAAATTGAGAATCAAAGTGAGCACAAAACAGTGACATGGCACTGATCAGGCAAAGAGATGGCCTGAGAACCATTCATTCAATTCAACAATTTTTTTGAAGAATAAGATTAGCCCTGAGCTCACATCTGCCACCAATCCTCCTCTTTTTGCTGAGGAAGACTGGCCCTGAGCCAACATCCATGCCCATCTTTCTCTATATGTGAGATGCCTGCCACAGCATGGCTTGATAAGCAGTGTGTAGGTCCTCACCCGGGATCTGAACCAGCAAACCCTGGGCCGCTGAAGCAGAACGTGTGAACTCAACCACTGCGCCACCAGGCCAGCCCCCCAACAATTTTTTTAGACTACTAACATACAAAGTACTGTTCCAAGTCTTGGGACACATCCGAGAACAGATCATAAAATCCCTTGTGAATGCTCTTTTTGCCACACTTTGTCTCCTCCCAGTTCTCACAGAGGAGATCCAGAAGTTTCCACAGGCTCCAAGGCAACTCAGATTTGAGAGCTAGCATGCACCACTGCAGCAGAGGTTGCAGGCGGAGGCCGCATGGAAAACCATCTGGAGCTGTGGAAGCCTCTGAGGAGACTCAGTGCCTGTGAGAGCCAAGGGGAGCTGGTTCAGATAGGTGGCCTCTGAGCAATGATGGGTCCACATGTGACAAGAGCCATGGACACTCTCAGGGGACACAGGAAAAACCTGAGGACCACAGGCCAGAAGCCCTCCCCTGCTGCCTTTCCACTGTAGTCAGCGTGTGGGAAGAAAAGGGTCAGGGGAGGCCACTAAAACACTGCGCATTTATCTAAAAGAACAAATGCAAACTGACTAGAAGAGCCAGTTGTTTTTAAACCAGAAGAGACTAGATTCCTTGAATGGGAAAGGTTAAGTTCATTGTTTGGTTTAGATTTTGTTTTCCTTTTCATCAAGCAAAACCAAGTGCTTGTGAGCTGGCTGAATCTTGTTACAGATAGAGAAAATTACCTTCCTGCCTTCCTCGATGGTACTGGTGGAGGTAACCCTGCTCAGGAGACGGGCTGACAAGGTACAGACATTATCTCATTTCATCTCAGTCTCAGCTTTGTTGGGGCTTTGTGTGGAATAAAAGAAAGAACGCCTGCAAAGTGCTTTACTTACCCCCATTTTATGGATGAGGAAACTGATGCTTAGAGAAGTGGCTTGACTGAGTCACACAAGTAAGAATACGTAGCATTAAAAAAATACAAGGTGTGCTAACTCCCAACCAACACAGCAATAATGCCATCTCCATTCATTCATTCATTCATTCACCCATCATGTAACCCAGGCATTTTGCTAGGTGTGTGGGCACAAAAAACAGGCACAGTTAAGCTGTCACAGAACTTGCAGTGAAAGAGTGATTTGAGCCAAGAAAACATAATTATGGTAATTGCGGTATATATGATACATGATAAGATAGGGAAAGCATAGGTTGCTGTGGAAGTACCCAGAGGGATGCCTGAGCCAGACCTGAGGAGGAAAGGGATGACCTGCAAGAGGAAGTAGATTCTAAGCCAAGATGTGAAGTTGAGGAGAAGGCAGCTAAGTGAGAGGAGAAAGGGGAACAGAGAAGAGAATCACAGGACAGGGGAAGCGCATGAGCAGAATTAAAGTTTATTTGAGTAACTAGAAATAGCGTAGTAGACCAGTGTTTAATAATCACCACATAATGCTAAAAATCATTGAGACTACTTATAGGATAGGCATACACCAAGAGGCCTGTGAAAGAGCCAGGGAGATGGAAGGATAGCACAGCGCTCCAAAAGACCAGGGAAGCGAACATTTCAGGGAGGAGGAGGTGGTCACTGTGTCCAGTGCTACCCACAGGTCAAGCTAGATACGGTCTGAGAAGTGGTCATTAGATTCAGTGACAGGATTCAGCAACCATTGGCAAGAACAGTTTTAGTGATGTGATGGGTGCCCGAGCCACAAGTGGTAAATAGAGCGGTGAACGAGAGGGGAGGAAGTAGAAACAGTTAATTCAGACGTCTCCTGCAAGAAAGGGAGTAGGGAAATCAGACAGCATAGCTGGAAGGAAACAGGAGGTCAGGAAAGAGATGGTGTGTGTGTGTGTGTGTGTGTGTGTGTGTGTGTGATGGGTTTTTTGTAAGAAAGCCTTGGGTATATTTAAATACTGATCTGGTCAGAAAAGACTTGTGGAGCAGGAGGAGTTGAAGTTAAAGGAAAGAAGGAGTTTAATTGATAAAATGTTGCCTCTAGGAAAGTAGAAGTAGTAAGCTTGAGAACAGCATCATGATGGAGAGGAAGGGGAGAGGTTGCGTGTGGATGCAGGGAAGTTTCTAGCTTGGGTACAGGAAACTGATAGAGTTCCTATCTGGTATTAGCTGGAGAAGGTAGTAGAACCTAGGGTTTTATTTTTATTTGTTTATTTAGGATTTGGGGAAGGGAGTTTTATTTATTCACTATATACCATGCTTTTTGCTGGAGATTTTACAAACACTAGCCTAAATTTTTTTCACAACAACACTGATCCATAGACAGCATCACTCTCGTTTTCCACAGGAAGAAACTAAAACTTACAGAAGTGGACTAAATTTCCCAGCTCCACAGCTGGCAAGAAGAGCCAAGTTTCCCTACCAGGTCCATATGACTCCACAGCAGGATCTTTCCAGGTGTGTTTGCAGGCAGAAGGGAAAGGCAAGAAAGAGATTAAATGGGCGAAAGAATAGTTTCTGGTAAAGGGAAATTCTGCAGAAGGAGAAGGATCAAGAAGAAATTGAAGAACTTGACTTCCTTAAAGTCAAAAGTAGGGAAAGAGAGGGAGATGGATGAAGATAGAGAGAAATGGTCGGGGAAGCGATATATTTGAGATGCATCAAGTTGAACAGCCTGGGTCTTCATTATTAATTTGGGGTGAAGTCCCTACGCAGGGGGTCTGTCTCCATGTGCTAGGTTTGGGGGAAATGGTACGAACAAGTCCGATAGTCGCCACCTCATAGAGCTCGTAAACTAGTGCAGTGTAACAGACATGAAGCAATATTAAAAATAATTAATTGAATAATTGCCAGTGCAGTGTGGACACCTAAGAGAATGGAAACGGTTTGGAGCAGCTACTTTGGAAAAATGAATAGGAACCTGGTAGAAAACAGGCAAACAATTGTGAAGACCTAGATTTCAGTTCCCGGAGAGGGTTACGATGCTCCACGAAGGAAGCAAGAACTTTTCGTTTGGGGTATGTCCATCATTTAAAGAGAGAACTATCCAGGCTGGCAAATGAACCTTGACCCTGGAGGACAGTAAGGATTTACAAACCAGCAGTTGGGACATAGAAGAAAGAAAAGGCAAGCAGGAAGTAAAAAAAAATTGAAGTTAGAGATGAAATTTTTAAAATAACCACCACAAGTGCTTATCAAGCACTCGCTTTGGGCCAAATGCTTCATGAATCTTATGACATTTCCTCCTCATAGCAAATCTATAGCATAGGTCCTGATATTTTCACCATTTTAAAGTGGAGAAAAATGAAACTTAGAGAAGTTAAGTAACTTGCCAAAGGTCACATGGTTAGCAAATGGCAAGGATGACAGACTGCAATCCAGCATTCTTATGTGATCAGTGGTCCAGTCTCCAGCTCTGTACAACGGTGAGGCCCAAGGGATGCCTGCTCCAGTGACGGCTGGAGGGGAGGGGAGTGCCACTGCAGCACACGACAAGGAGGTCACTAGTAACACTACTGACAGCATTTCCAGGACTGATGGCAACAGATGAAGTGGGGAGAAAATTAAAAAGTCACAGAGGAAAGCAGAGGAGTATCTGAGAGTAGAAGAACAGCAGAGAGACCAGGATGGGCATGGGCAGCAGGATTCAACTCACTGACACTGAAAGCAGCAGACACTGATGGAAATTTGGAGAAAAACGTGTAGTGAACTCATACTCAGCTCGAGATTATCTGGCAGCTTCACTGCAGCAGCCTGCCAAACCCTGCCTATCCCCCTGGAGGGGCTGCACCACTGTCTCAGTCAGAAGCACTGGTTCTGATCAGAGTCAGGCCCAGAATTAGCTCTGTGACCCTGGACAACACATTCAAACTCAGCATCCTCATCTGGAAAGTGAGGGGGTTGGATCCGATGAACTCTCCCAGGTAGAATTAGCACTCTGCTCTGCACCCCTATTGCAGCTTAGACATGCCTGACACAACTCTTAGTCGATTGTTTTCCATCCTCCTCCTCCTCAACATCATCACCATCATCATAAAACAGGCCAAGTTCTGTGTTGTCCAATCTACATATGTCAACTCACTTAATCCTTACATCCACCCTATTATCCAGGCAGAGGTTCTGAAGTTAGATGCCCTGGGTTTGACTCTTGCGCAACCTTGGAAAAGTGCCTTAACATCTCAAAGCTCAAGTCTTCGCATCTTGGAGAGTTTAAGTTAAATGTCTGTAATCAGTTGCCTGGTAACAGGTGGAGTGGATTTATACACACATCTGCGTGACTTCAGAGACCCTCTGCCTGTCTCTCCTCTGGTGATCATTGATGCGCTCCACATTTTCACTTCCTCCAAAGGAGGGATGGACAATAACCCCAAATTAGACTGAAATCATGCTGAAAGTGTGCCAAAGCAGAGCAAAAGCGCCATTTGGCTCACAGAACTGGATATTCTCCCACAGACACCTGCCATCACCATCTTTGTGGTGACAACTGACCACTAAATACCACGAATAACCTGGAATCTGCATAAACTCTCTTCTTTCTTGCAGCACGATACCCACCCTAAGCGTCCCCTCAAAGACCAGGCAGGCACATTCCCCAACCAGGCCGGGACACTGTAACAAGGCATGGCTGGGTGACCATGTAAACATGCCGTGCTCCTTCAGGCAGCCTCAATCCAAAGTGTGGATGCCTGCATTCCTAGGGCGGGCTTCTGAGAGAGTCAGAAGGGAACCAAAGCAAAATATGGCATTTGAAATTTGCCGGGGATTTCATAGGAAGAGCTTGAGGAGAGATGGGGAAGGAGGGGAGAAAGACCTGGGAGGATCTGGAACTGAGAAGCAGTAGCATCTAGAGATGCAGTAGCGTCTAGAGAACAGATTGCGGCAAAGATGCTGGAGAAGCTCACAGAGCCCTGCACAGACTGCACTGGCCGCAGCCCTCCTCCTCTGCTCACCAGCCCCTCTCAGCCCCAACCTCATCTCCCCCGCTCTTTCGTTTTCCCAGGGCCGGCTCTGAGCAAAGCAGGGGTGGAGGGTCACTGTGCAAAGAGAAACTTCACCGGGGAACAATGGAAGTGAGCAGTGGGGGGAGGCTCCCTACGGCTGCAGGAGCCCCTCCCCTTCCCCAGAGCAGATGGCCACAGCGGGCTTCTGTGTACAGACCACTTGTCCCCAACCTGGCCCACGTTTTCTGCTTATGCGACCAAGCAAAGGAATTGTATGGAGCCAGAGCCAGCGGGAGGTCTTCTTTCCATCTACAGCCTGTCCTCCTTCTATCACCTCCCACCCCTTCCCAGCAAACCTTTCCTCTGGTCCACTCCCTGACTCCTCAGCATCTTTCCTTGACGCTCTCCCTTTTCCTGTCATCTGTCCCTTCTCACTCCTCCTTCCATCTTTCTCTTTGTCTCCGCCAGGACTCTCTCCTCCCCTTCTGCTTGTCCGTAAACTGCAGTTGGTTAAGATGCAAGATGCTGGTTTATCTCCGAAAGTTCATCAGCACCCACTGGCATCTCTCAGTGACCTGCTTTGCATTAGCTGTGCTTCCTCTGCCTGCGCCCCAGGCACAAGCTGCTCCGTGCACCCCCGGCCCTGCTCCCTCCTCTATACTCAGGGAACTGGAGTCCCCCCTCCACCATCTCCACAGATTCCAGGCAGCTGGAAAGAGTGACTTCTCTCTGATCCCCAAAGCTATTCTGCCTGGGATTGTGTCCTGATTCTGACACACACTAGCTAAGTGTGACCTTGGGCAAGATGCTAAACCTCTCTGTGCATCGGATCTCTCATCTGTGCAGTGCAGGTCCTAAGTGTGCCTGCTCCATGGGGCCGTTGGCATGACTGTGTTTACACAATCCATGTAGACAGCATGCAGGGCCTGACACTCAGACAGGGATTGCACCATTCACGTTTGTCACCATCATTCCTGCACTTCGGTGGCTTAAGGAATCATCATACAGAACGTAGCATGTCTAATACAAAAAAATCAATCCTGGCAACTTCAAGGTGGTGGGTGCTGAAGAGTTCAGGAAAACGGGAGAGAAACAAGAGGCTCTGCCTTTTTTTTCATTTCACTTTGGTTTTCTTTGTATGACCCTCTAACAAGTCAAGGCTCTGAGAATATTACACATTTTTTTGACAGTAGTGTCTATCTAATCGCAGAAAGGGAAAGGCCTGTGTCCAGAATTCCTGGAACACTGGGCAGAATATTGGCATCCTCCCGAGCATGCACAGAATCTCCAAGAACACACCCGTGGCCGCACATGCTGCCTGCTGCCTGCATTCTCCTCCGGTTCTTTGATGCAGGGTGCTTACATAAGAAGAGAAACTGGGTCACTATGAATGAGCAGTGCAGCTGGTACAGCGGGGAGGGTGGCTTAGGTAACAGTTCAAGGTCCAGGAGCCCTGATTTAGCTGGCATCGGGGGTGGGCTTGAGCCTAGCTCAGCTCTCGGACTTGGAAAAATACATGATCACAAAGATGAATATTTTTTTTAAGCTCTCTGTTTACCAAAGTGCTGTCCCAAAGACCAGAGTCCTCTTGCATACCTGATCAATTGGAAAAAATAAAGTGGTGAATGTGTTCCAAGGTCAGACAGAGGATAGGAGACGAAAACACATTTATAAAATCCAGGATATGTACACTAATGGTGAAGTCAAAACCTCTTTGATTCAGAACCAAGTTCACTAATTTGAAACTGGTGATGAGAATGACAACAGGATCAAAGGCTTTCTTTCATGTTGTCTACAAAATAAAGGTTTTTAAACAAATAACTGGCGCTAAGCAAGATTTAGGTAGGAGGTTATTTAGAGAACAAAGTATTTCCAGTTCCTGACATTTATTGGCAAGCAATTGGTATGCTAATTATACTTCAATCTTGTGATTAACATAATTTTCTTCAATGATCTCCACTTTGTTAGTGTACATATAGCAAGATGATGTATTATAATAGTAGTAGGACTTGACAGTTGTTAGAGTGTTCGGGCTAGAGAGGACATGAGAGATCCTATGGTCAAGCTCTACACTGGAGCCAAGGAAACGGGAGGTTCTGAGGTTGTATGGTTTCTTATTCCTAGGACGTAGTCACAGAAGAGTAAGGAGAACCTGGGTCTTACACCTCCTATTCCAATGTTCTTTCCTGTTTGATCAAGCAGAAGCTGAGTCAGGTAACAGAAAAAACAAGGTAGAGCCTGTATCTGCAATTATTATAAGAAATTGGCAAGGACTTTTCTATTGAAGGGGAGACCAGGAAGTATCCCTAATAGGGTGAAAGTTTGGCATTCACAAATGACTCCTTTTATACAGGAGAAGTATTGCAAAACCCCATGTATACCAGTCCATAGCCTAAAAGATTTCAAAATTAAGTGTCCAGGAATATTTGCCTAGTTGGTTTGATAGAGCAATACTACAGGGACTCCTAAAGAGGAAACATATCAGATTCACTACTGGGCTTTTAAACTGCATCCCCAGAGGGATTCCCTCACGTACACTGAGGGGAGATTGGGACGGTATGAGGAAGGGATGCTAAAACCTCGGGAGACAGAGGATGAGGTACGATGGAGCCTGAATAAGCCCACCTGTAATTCTAATACATCCCCCACCCTACCCACAGTGTTCAAGCTCAAGCTGCCTGTGGGAACAAGGAGTTGAGGCCACCTCTAGCGTAGAGGAGGCATGAAATGCATGTTTTCTCAATGAATTTAATGTGTTATAACAAAAATAATAAAAATAGTTATCCTCTATGGACCCCCTCTGTGTGCCAGTCATCATGCTTCGCACTTCATAACCACAGCCATATTTAATTCTTACAACAACTCTACAGGTAAGTCTTATCTTTCACAGATGAAGAAAGGGAGGTTTGGAGAGGTTACGCAATTCGCCAAAGGTCACATAGCTGGTCAGCGACAGAATGGCTGTCCAGTTGCTTTCATTCAAACCTTTTTCAATAAGCTGTTAATAGTTGCCTTATTTATTCCATACACTCCTGTAAGGCTAAATGCACCCACATTCCTGGGTGCAAGTAAAAATTACAGCAATTTAGAGAGGATGGCAAGGGGAAGAGAAGCTTCTTTTCCACCCATCTCTATTTCACATATCTCTTTTAACCCATGTCCTCCATTTATGCAGAAAGCACACTTGCCATATTTGTTTATTTATTGTGAACACCCTCCACCATACCTGCTACATATGCGGAATCTGTGATACACGGTACCTCATCCATGCACTGCCTGAGAACTTCGGAAAGCTGCGATACGGTCTTTAGTGTGTTTCTTGGAAACCACAGACCACCTGCCTCACTAGGATGCTCCAGATTCATGGTTTCACTTACTTGTGCTTTGGAGCCGTGCTTCTCACACTAAATGAGCACAAACATTACTGGAGGGCTTGAAGAAGAACAGATTGCCAGCCCCACCCCCAGAGATTTTGATACAGTAGGTCTGAGATAGAACCCAAGAATTTTCATTCCTCACAAGCTCCCAGCATCTGCTGGTACTGCCTTCCTTGGTTCACACTTTGAGTAACACTGTTCTAGAAACTTTTGGCTTAATGAGAGATGTGGGGAGGGCTGTGCAGTAAATGGAAACCTGATTGTTCAACTGTATATTCTAAAACTAAAGAGCATTCAGATGAATAATTAAGGAATTTCATGAGCTGGTAATTTTAGTGTTTGTTTGTTTAGGGTTTTCTGCATGGTTGCTGTGTGACCAGGTCAAGTCATTATATTTTTCTATATCTCAACCATTATCCCAAAGGAGGCTAATTTTTAAAAGCCAAAAGCCTCCTTTTTGGTCTCCTTTGCTCAGCAATGGATAAAACTTTACAAATGCAGGAGAGCTTTCAACTGTACTATTCCACTGACCTAACCTTCCCTGGGCCTGGTGGGGACAGGTCAGCATAGAACCTCCATGCTCCATGCAAACAAGGAAACAAAGCCAAGGACCACATGGATGCCCAGGGTGCACTGCTCTGTCTTCTGGGTGTGGGGTCAGGCTAAAAGAAGTGAGGGCAAAAGGGAGGGACCCTGTCCACATCTTCACCTTAAAACAGGAATGAATCCAACTTTTACATCCAAAATAACAAAGAAAGGAAGGAGGGAGAGAGAGAAAAAGGGAGGAAGAATTGATCCAGAGTTAAGGACAGAATGTCCTACAAAACGCTGGACATATAACAGGCATATAACACCTGCACCTCATGAGGAATATAAAAGCAGAAGACACACAATTTTGTGCCTGCTCTCCAGCAACCTGTCAGACAAGACCTCCCACAAGTTAAGAGCCTCCACTCTCCCAGGTCTGAGCTGCAGAGGCAGAAAGGCTTCTGGGTGTCCACACTCACACACACACCCCCACACAACCCTTGGGGGCAGACTACATGCACAACTCATAGACGCCAAGTCTAATTGCCACTGAATGAATAGGAAAAAGATGCCAAATTAATGCACATTAGCAATCTCTCCCTAGCAAATAAAGCCATCAGCAATTTCAACTTCATTTTTCATTTGCTAGTTAAAAAAAAAGCACTTAGCAAGTGGGTATCTCCCAGCCCTCTGTGGGTGCTTCTTTAGCTTTGTACTACACTTGTCAGCAAGTGTGATGGGAAATCAAACTGCTCCAAATATTTGCCTTCCAAATTTTTCTTGTACTAAGGTTTAAAAAATAGCAAAGTTGCTTTCTTTTTTTCCTGAGATTTGAACCCGTGCGGTGCTCCCTGCACAGCAGGACCCTGCCAGGGAGAGCGGAAGGGTTCATAATGCAGGTGCCTTAGCCCCTCAGCTGGTGGCTGGAGCCATGTCAGCTTTGAAGCAGTTTTACATAACCCTGCAGGCGGCGCTGACTCAGACCACCTGCCGCAGGTGACGAGTTACTGCCGAGCCTCGGTGGTTGCTACAGACGGCATTCTAGAACAAGGGAGCAAAACTGGATCCAGCCTCTGACATATCCTACTCCAGATCCTTCATTGCAGAGATGAATAAATTTTCCAAGAGACTGAGGGATTCCATCAAGGCCACCTTGCTATGTAGTAGCAGAGCTGGGTCAAAATGGAGAGCACTGGACTGACCACCAGCCATTGTTCTTAACTTAATTGTGCAGAATTATGTTCCTTGATTAAATAGAAACAACGCCGTAAACCAAAAGCAGCCCTTCTGCTCCCGCATCAGTGAGGACTTCCAATATTGACGAGATGGAATTTAAGGGGGACACTGAATACCAGGATTCTATTTGGAATCTTCAGGCCCCTAGTCTGTAGTCAGCAGACTGTCTTATTTCTTGTGTTAGGTGTACGCTTGTTTGTTTTCTCAGAAGGGTGCATTCTCCACCAGGGAGGGACCATCCTACTCATCAGCCAACCAGCTGCTTAGTATAGATTTTGTATATAATGAACGCTCGATACACCTTTCTTTAAAATAAACGAGTGTCCAAAACACCCATGCAGAGCAGGGATGGCAAAGATGTTCTGTTGATTGAGAAAAGGCACAAAAATAATTATCTGAATTTTCTGAAATACAAAACTCCAGGAGGATAGCTGCCTAGGTGTAGAGAATTACCAGGGAGTAGACTCTAGACTAATGCACCTTTTTCTGGAGCCCAGTCATTCAGTGGTTCTCCTTTCTTTACTTTTTAGGACATTTTGTTGTCTTAATTGAAAGCCCCGAACACCTCTGATCAACTGCTGTGCCTCCTAAGGGACCAGCACACACGCAATCCCTTGGGAAAAGCTTAATCAGCCCTAATTGAGTTACAATACTAACCTAAACTAATTAGACTTTTAGAAAGTTGTCAACACCCTACAAAGTAACCTGGGCTCTGGCTCCTCCACAGCCTTCCTGGGGAGTAAGTGTTCAAGTTCTAAAACCTTGAAATTCTGCCAGTGACCCCTGAATAAAGACACCTTTCTTCTCGCAGACATTCACTCCATTGGCTTTTTACTTCTGTACTAAACAGTCGTAAAAATAGAACATCAGACTCCAAAAAGGATCACAGAACTTCAAAGTTCAAAAAGCCTATTTCTGTAGTGGTTTTACAAAGAAACCAATCTGGTGTCTCTTGTAACCCCTTAGTGGAAGCCCCATCTCAGATAAGTGTCATTGCCTTCCTGGAAACCAAAAGCAACCGCGACAGAAGCAGAACCAAGTGCCTTCAGGTCTAAAAGTCATTGACTCAAGCAAATAAAATTAAACCTCTTAAACCTCCGGGTCTTGCCACTGCAGCAACCCAAATACACCCTAAGCTTCCATCCACTAATTTTACCACCATAAACTTTGTCTACAATGGCTTAATATTAATAATGGGCAGCAAAATTTGCAAGCTTATTCTCAAGACACATTTGTTTTACATTTGATAAGTAAAAGCATCATTTTAAAAAATACCATCATATTCTTACAAAACACCGTTGAGTAGAGAACCCAAAATCATGTAAAGGTGTCCTTTTATGAAGATTCTCATAGCCGGGTGACAGGTAGCACACAGGTATTTCTATCAGCATTTTAGAATGAGGAAACAGCCCCAGGGACTTGAACTAAGTGAGTCAGTCATGAGGCTGAAATAGAAACCAAACTTTAAGGTGACCTTGAATCGAATTCAGCCAGAAAAGAAGGTGTAAATTGATAGTGACACTTATTTAGCCTAATGTGACTCCAGAAAATAAGTCAGAATAGCCTCATAAGAAACAAGCATTGCTGTCAAATCCTAAGCATTACTGTACATATGCCAATACCTCGGCAAATTCACCACATAAGCTTCTGTTTGGGGTATAGCCATATGTTATATAGGCTGTATCTTCGCTGCGTTATTTTCCTTCCTAAGTGTAATCCATAGAACGCTCAAATGACTATTTGTCTCACAAATTACTTTCTACAATATGGGCTTATTCTTGGATCTTGCATTTCATTTTAAAATCTATTCAAATGCGTTTGTTAATTAGTTTATTAGGATCAGGGCAAAGGCAGAAGGCACTGCTCGTCCCGTGGAAAGCAAAATCACTTCTAAAGACATCTTCTGAAGACCTAGGGACTCCATCACGGCCACTCAATTATCTTGTAGCCGAGCTGGGTCAAAATTGAGAACACAAGTCTGACTACCAGCCAATGCCCTTCACTTTGTTGTACAAAATCGTGTCCTCCAATTAAGTGGAAATAATATGCTAAACTAAAAGCTGCCCTTCTGCTCCCAGATCAATCAGGACTTCTAATATTGACAAGACAAACTGAAGAGGAACACCGAACGTCTGTGCGACCCCTTCTGTTCTCTGCAAAAGACCCTTCTCTCTTCCTCACCCCAGCTCTCCCTCTCCCATGTGCTTAATGCCACTAGGATTTCAAAGCCCAGTGAATTTGGACTTGATTATGATGAGAAAAAAGCCTTGTGCTTTTTTTTGAAAACTTTGGCCATTGTCAAAGTGCCCTTCCCACACCAAAATATGCACGACTATTTCTGCCTCTGTGGGAAACTAATGGCAGAAAAGATGAGGAAGGGCAAAACGGAAGAGGAGGGGTAGCAGAAGTGTGCTCTGCCCGTCAGAAATTGAGGAATGTAACACGGCTAGGGTAGTAAACCCCCCAAATAAAGAGCAAGAAGAAAACTCAAAACTTTGCCAACTCAAGTGAATAACAAAATGCCCAGGACATTCATTTGACTGATGAGCAACCCAAGGCTCTCTAGTGAGCTGGGGCGAGGTCATTTAATTTTGTAAAGAAGATCTGGGATGGAACCTCGACTCTCTCATTCCCATTGAGCCCACCACTCCCACTCCCCAAGCTAAATTCTTTCTTACTAAAATGCTGAGAACACGAAGGCTTCTTGGGACCATACTGTCAACCCAGAAAACAGCAAAGAAGGGCCTCTTCCCACTGCATTTAAAGTATGTTTTCTTATCTCTACACCTCTCTAAGCAGAAGGCTCTGTGACGGTGGGCACTGGCGCCGTCTGAGACCCCTAGCACAACACCTGGATCATGGTAGGCTTTTGATGCATGTTTTACTGATGCACCAAACGATTCACTGCGACATGTTGAAACCTGAATTCTACTCACACTTATGAGACAGAAGCACATCAAAGGAATCTGCCCACCTCGTAGCCTCTTCCGTGGATAATCTCCTACGAAAAAAGAAACATCTCCCCTGAATATTTCTGGAATAACCACCTCTCCTTCAGCCATCACCGAGATTTGCTCAGGAGGAAAAATTGGAACAATGGGGGCAAATGAAGACCATACCTAGATTCCTGCAATTCGGCCGCTGTGAATGTGTACATTCTTAAGTAACTGATGGAAAACCCTCAGGACTGGAATTCAGTGGATTTAGTATATTGGTTTTCAGTCTTAAAAGCAAAGCTAAGTAAGTGCATGATTTAGAGATGTCAGGATAACAATGGAAAGAAACTGGTCTCGGCATCAGAAAAGTTAGGTTGAGCTCCTGACTCCATCACTTACTGTCACCTGACTTTCTTCACCTCTGTAGAGGGGATAACAATGGCCATTACAGAGCTCTGTGAGGGTTAAATGAGGTAACATCTATGACATCATTTAACGCAGTGCCTGCACAGTATAGGCACTGAATCCAGATTATCTGACCCTAAGCAGATTTTTAGGGTAGATTTGAGTGTTTGTTTCCAAATTGAGAGCTGAGACTGACAACTAAGTAGAACCAAGAAGTATCCTTCACTGCAGCTTTGTAAGAATGGTGGGTAATATGGTTTTCTTAAAAGTAAAAGGAGCATCCCTATTCTGACTCGTCATACCTTTTGAAAAGGAAAATAAACATTCTTTCACTCACGTTCAGGGATATTAAAAGGAGGTGCCACGAAGCAGAAATTCAGTGTCACCTGGCTCATCTGGTCACCAACCTCCTAGAGAAGAACGGGTTCTATAGCCCCACAGTAGCACCCCATGGTGGGCACCCCGGGAAAGCCGGGTGGCCATACTACTCACTTTAGAGCGCGGTTGGGTTTGTCAGGAAGAATAGCTGTGAAATCACTACACGAGTCTGACTTGTGCGACAGGCATCCCAGTCGAGTCCTCATCCCTTTGTTCCTGCAACAAGCACAGGGGCAGAAGGATGGGGGATGTCATGATCATAGCTGTCAGCTCTAGAAGGGGCCCCTGGAGCTGCTGCTGTCAGGGCCAGCACTGCCCCCTCCCACCCTTCCCCAGGTGGCCCCTGAAGATTTCATGAACAAGAGGAGAAACACCTAGAAGATGAAGGGATACACTCACTCCCTATCTTGATTCCCAGAATAGTAATAGGTACCCTACCCCTAGAGGCTTAATGCTTTTTAAAGCTGGCACGGCAAGTTGATGGTAAGTCAATGAAGGTCGTTAGCTTGGAAGAATTTCTAAATTAGGATTCTCTGTAGGGAAAGGAAATACAGTGATGACAAAATAACAATCTACATTTTGCTCTCCCACTAGGAGGGCAAAGTAGCAGCAGCAGCTCCTGATTGCAAAGCCCCAGAAGTAGTACCCACGCAGAGAGGAGGGGGTTTCCTGCCTAAGATACGGATGCATATCACAGAGGCTCAGAGCGCGAAGTATGGGCTTCAAGGCGGGTCAATGCTGCCTGGAGTTCTCCCCACTCATCCCACACACCTGGGGATACACATAAATTTTTACAGACCAGCAAGGACCGATGCCTGCAGGCGAGGACAAGAGCAAGGTACAATTAGCAATTAAGAACCAGTGCGCCCTTGGCAGTTCTTCTGTTTACTTAACGAAGCCCTCATATTCCTATTTATATTTTGGCTTATCTCAATCAGCATGTGTAAAATTTTGACATGCATATTTAAATTTCTCATATTTCTTATTTTCCTAAGGATCAGATACTTAAACAGTTACCTGCTGCGGAGGACGAAATGAGAAATTGTGCTCATGTCTCTTTCAGACTCCCAACATTAGCCCCTTTTTACCTTTAATCAGAGATTGGCAAACTACAGCCCCGCAAGATGCCCATTTGTGTAAATAAAGTTTTATTGGAACACAACACTCCCCCTTTGTTTACATATTGTTCAAAGCTGCTTTCGAGCACAGGGGCAGAGTTGGGTGGTTGCAACACAGACTGTATGGCCCACAAAACTGAAAATATTTACTCTCTGGCCTTTGACAGAATTAAGTTTACTGACCCCTGACCTTTAACCCTGACAACTCCTCACATGGAGGGCAAAGGTAAGTGGGAGGTGTTTGGTATAATCAGATCAGGACTTAAGAGTGACTTATAAAAGGGGGCTGCCACGTGCACATTGGTAACAATTTGCCACAGAAATAGGCCCAGAAGATTTCATTCTCCCTGCTGAAAGGAAGTCCTTCCAGCCTGGCTTTTCTTTCCTTTTTTTCACAAATCCTGGGACTGGGCAGAGATGTTAGAAACCATCCAATTCAATCTCTTTCTCTTATTTCAAATGGGTTTTCATCCCTGGCTCTGGTATTTGTTCACAGAAATCCTATCCAACGAATGTCCACTAGGATGGTATCTTATTTGGCGTGAATGGACAGCGTTTGTATTTCCCAGTCCGCCTCCGAGGAGCCTGCTAAAGCCAAAACATCCAAGTTCCCAGAAATGGTACCTCTCCCGCAGAAGAGTGGGCCTGCGTGGCCTTCGCTCCCACCTCTCATCTCAGGCAGGCCCATTGTGAATCGATTTTGTGGCATTTCAAAACATTGGCTTCGGCTGGTCTCTCTCCTGCACTAGTGAGCATCGTGTGTCCACTCAGTCTTACAAGTCACAGGCTGCTCTGACACCAGGCCACACAAACAACTGATTAAAGGCCCTTGAGTCATCACTTTCCGTGAATCTGAGTAAAGGTCTTGCTCAGGCTGCACCACAGGCCGAAACTTAACTTTCAGTGTGTCAGTTCATTCCTCAGTGCCTCAGGATTATCAATCACAGTCAGATTGATACCCCCAAAGAGCAATTAAGAGGATTTCAAAAAATGGCAAATCCACCCAAGCCATCTAACAGGGTTTAGCAGGGGCCGGTGTAAAGGGTGATACTTTTTACCAAGACAACAGTGATTCTCCCAAATCGTTTACTAAATTCTTCCATAGAATATTCTTTGGGACAAAATGGCTTTGATTTTCCATCTTGTCTAGCTGAGACCTGAGTTATAACATTTTAGTTAAGTCTGAAATGAGAGCAGAAATAAGAGGCAAAGGTTAAGGTTACCAAAAAAATCCCAACTAGGCTTGCCCTCATCTTTCTTCCCTGTCCTGGTGACCCGCAGAGGTCTCTAAATGGTTCCACACAAGCTCATGCACAGTCCCACCCCATAAGTCCTCCTGGTCAATGGGAGGGCTTGGCACTAAGGCAAGTCCTGCTTGCAAGGCCACAACTTTGCAAGAAGCACCCAGGGAAGGACAGTGCAGCCCACATGGAAGGTCTGGGGGACGGAGGCAAGTGCACCACCCATGAGATTAGAAGGCTTGGGGCAGGCTCAAACAGCAGGGGAGGTGGGAGGGTAGAGAAAGAGGAAAGGGGCAGGGGCAAGAAGACAGGTGAGCATCAGTTACCTGCGTGGCATCAGTAAAGCGGCCATACAGGCACCCGCTTACGGTTAACCCTCTGGCTGGTTTGCAGGGACGTCAGGGCGGGAGATAAGACTGCGGGGCACAGGGATATACCCTTTCACGTCCTCTCACCTAAAATCAAAGAATCTGCTGTAAGAGGGGGCCACCCTCTCTTATCTGGCCTGGCTGCAAATCTTCTCAGATGGCTTTCTGCCATCTGAATACCTCCCCACACACACCCCCTTCCCCATAGATGTCTGCTTGTCCTGGAGCAAGGGTGACCAGCCAAGGATAGATAAGAACGAATCGTTGGGTGGCTTCACTCTGCTGCCTAATGGTCAGGAGTTTCTCTTTCCCAACCACTGGCCATCCACAGTAAAGTGGGACACATGCCCCAGGGGAGGAAGGCATGGGCTTAGCAGGCCACAAATTACTGTTCTCTTTGTCTTACTCTAGTGGGACTCAAGTGACCAGCCAGCCAGGGGTGGGGGAGGTAGGGACAGCACTTGCTCCAGAATCATTTGATTGGCTGCTGTTCTGATTCTCGCCTCCCTCAAGGGAACCTGTCCTGGAGGCAGGAGTGAGAGGAGCCTCAGGAAGGCGTGAGCGGGAGGAAGGTTGGAGCAACTCCAAGGGAGGCTTGTCAGGCACTGTCACTGAACAGGCCTGCTCCTTTGCAGGGATCACAGGCACAGGCTGAAGAAATGAATATGCGAGTCACTCTTTCTTGCCCCTAGGGAGGCTGCCTGGCCTTCCTCAGCCTGGGGACCTGCCTATTCCTGACCCGACGCAGGGAGGACACCAGGAGAGGGATGCTGAGGCTGAGGCCTGATTGACTGACCATCTCTCTCTCCTGAGGGTCCTATTCTCAGTGCTTTGAATGCTTTCTTGCCGCAGAAGAAACCTGATAAGAAGAAACACGTGAAGAGAGCAGCCTATACATAAAGGGTTCCCCTGGGAAACTCTGACACGGAACATAGAACCCATTTTAAAAGAAACCTAATTTAGATGGATAAGGCCCTGACGCAATCTACACCGGTTAAATTATTTTGATATTACCTGGAACATTTCACAAATACTTTTAAAAATACCTTCTCTAATAATACCACAATTAATAAAATAAAACGATGGCTTTGTTAAAACTAAAAAAAATTAGTTAGACTTTGCGTAAAGGCTCATCCCCGGGAGACTGAGCCTGGATCGTGATCTCTGACAGCTAGGACACTTCCGTAATCTTTGTCCTAACCGTGTGTACACCTGCTTGCCCAGAAGTCAAGAAATCGAAGCTCTTCACAGCTGTAAGGGTCTCTAGAAATCATTATTTGGGGCATCTAAGCCTCAGTTTCTCTTGCTTGTGGGATATACCCCAGAGGAGGGGGAAGCCCATGCCAGGGACCTCCATTACCCTGGAGCTGAGCAGAACCGGGGACCGCTCCCCGCATACACAGCAGGCAAGGTCATTTGGGGCAGTTATCACCCGGCCTCCTGTCACTGTGTTGTCGCTCTTCCCACTCCACTGGTACCCACCCTGGCTTGCTGGAGCTGCTTCAATACCTGCATCTCTCTCTTCCAAATCCAGCACTGCCCACCATCGCCTCTCGGACTCTCCACCACCCCTTCAATGAGCTCAGCCTCAGCGTCAATGAAATAAGAACCTGCCAGGTTCTCCGACCCAAGCTTCCTGATTCATCCCAGCACCCCAGGATCCTTGGCTTCTGGGGGACAGAGTTTGGGGTTACCCTGAGCCCAGGAAGGCCGAGGGTGTGATTGCACCCACAGTACATGTGCCCTCATAGATGGACATCAAGTTATAGGTGACTCTGGGGCAGCCAGGATGGGACACAATGGAAAGAGAGGATACTCAAGTAAAAAGCAAAGGTTAAAAGCAAAGAGCAAGGATTTACAAAGAGGGGAAGAGAAACTAAGAGCCTCAGCAGGGAGAAAGCAATCAATATGCATGAAGAGGCAGGTTAATTAAATATGGATAATGCAATCAGCCCACATGGGCACCCCGGAGAGGAAAGCGCAATACTCACTGTCTTTGACCAGTCCTCATGGCCTGCGCGTCTTTGCCAACCGGATGGTCAGAGAAGCTGCGGGTTAAGGAGCTCTGGGGAAAGAGTAGATCTTTCTCTTAGCAGTCAAATCCTTGGCGGGTGAAGGGCATGTGTGCCTGGACACACAGGCACACACGCGCACACACACGCACACATATACACATGCATGCATGCACAACACACCTCCCACCACTTGAGCCGGGCAGCAAGCGGCCCCGCTGAAAGCTCTTCTCTCTGCTTGTCACATCCAGTAAATACTGAAGCAGCCTACACCCCGCGGGCGGCGGCTCAGCTCCGGGACACGGTCTGCACACCCATCCTCATTGGCAGGATGCAGGAGGTGCCCCTGAGCAAAGCTTGCCTGGCACTCCTCCCTCACCTTCCTCCTCAGCCTCACTAACCTGCTTCCCAGCTCCTTTGGCTGCAGCTCAGGGAGAAGTCCCCACAGCCCAAAGCTGCCTCCCTCTGCACCCAGAGGCTGTGCAGGGGGCAGCGAAGCTGTAGGTATTAACTCTTTCCAGCCACCAATGACCTGAAAATCAAATGTCCAGGGGGCCTCTTCTAATGAGCTCTGCCGCTGGCCGAAGGATGGTTGCTGCTCAGGGAGCAGAGAGCATAAAGATCTTGCCCCAGACAGCTGCTGACAGCAGGAGCCAAGCCGAATCAAATCTCCTAATGAGCCAGGAGGAGGGGGGCTGTCTTGCTGGGTGTGATGTGATGTGATAAATGCAGAGAGCAAGAACACTACGGGGCAGGTCACACATCTAAATTCCACCCCCTTTCTCCGAATTTCTATTGTGCTGCACTGCCAAGCCGAACCACACAGCGCTGAAATGACCCCCTTCTGCCACACCTCAGCTGGCCCCATACTCCACCAAGGCATTTCTCCCCCAGCCCATCTCCACTGCCACCCCCCAGCACCAATCACACCACTCCTCACTTCTTAATGAGAAATTTCCACCTCCTCTGCCTCCCCAAACATGTATATTTCTAACTCTGTGCTCCCGGTTTTTCCTACAGTGGAAATTCACCTCTCTTCCTCATCCATCACCTAGCAACTTCCCCCTACTCGCATTTGGTACGGAATGAGACTTTTCCCTTTGTTCTGCCCAACCTGCACATTATCCCTATTTTTCTGTCTTCTACGTTTTTTCTTCCAAGCCGCCTTACCCACATGGATCTTCACACGGCCTGTTTCAGTTCAAGGAGGAGGACTTTCTCTTCCTGTTTGCCCTAGTGCAGTAGTTCTCAGAGTGTCATCCTTGGACCAGCAGCGTCAGCATCATCTGGAGATGTGTTAGAAATGCAAATTCTCAGGCCCCACCCCCAGACCTACAGAATCAGAAACTCCAGGGATGGGGCCCAGCCTTCCAGGTGATTCTGATGTATGCTAAAGTTTGCACCTCACGCCCTGGGATAAAGCTTACCTTCTCCTCTATCCGCTCTAGGTCCCTAAGGCCGAGTCTCCTGCTCCCGCTCAGGAACTAGCTCCAAATGCACCTGGCCTTTGCTGCCAGTCATTTCTAAAACCCAAAAGGCAGCATTTGCTAGAGGCAGCAGAAATCTCTATGGAAAGTGATGGCTTTATAATAAACATATTAGGTTCCATTTGGTTAATCTTTTACAATGTAAAAAGCATTTTCGTGCATCGTCACTCAAAAACCCCACGCCACTGTCAGAGAGAGTATTACCATCCCCGAGTTGATGAGAAAACGGAGACTAGAAAAGGTGACATGTCTGTTTCAAAGTGACACAACACATATAAGGCAGCTCAAGGACCAGAACTTGTTTTCTTACGACGCTCACAGCAGAGCTTTTTCTCCTACGTCACGCCGGGACTCGGTCTTCCTGGCAGATCTATTGGTGCATGACCCCTATTCTCGCAGAGAAATGATTCTGCCGCAACCGCACGCTGCCTGACGACAAGGATGAAATAAAAATTCTGAGGCTGCCTCCACAGTGACTCATTCTCTCTCTCTGAAAATGTCCGCGGTTCCCCTCTGTTGGGTAAAGGGAACTTAGTGTCGTAAAATGAGATGTAAAGGAAACATACTCTATCCCTCAGAACCCCTGTCCCAAACCCTGTTGCTCACTGGGGTTTAGAAGCTAAGCATAAAGAGATTCCCTCACGTCTGGACACTTTCCTGTACTGTAAGAAACAAGTGGACAGATAAACGGGTGAAAAAAAGCCCATCGATAAGCACTTCCCTAATGCAAGATAAGTTTGTACCATAAGGTGGATCCACCCCTGGATCCCAAGCACATAGCTAACACTTAATGAGCTTTTAGAATGTGCCAGACCCTGTGCTAAACAGTGCACTTGCCTTATCTTTCTTAACTCTCACAATAAACTCACAATGTCGACATCTTTACCATCCTCATTTTACAGATGGAAAAACACGACAAGTCATTTGTAAGTGGCAGAGCTGGTGTCTGATACCAAACTTTGTGCTTCCAGCCTCTGCTTTGCCCCTCGCTTTAACATAAAGGTAGTATGATCAGGGGACTCCTCTGCGGGTGTTAAAATAGCGGGGTAGAGGCCTCCTCCATGTCTCGTGCTGCCCCGTCTGGCCTCCAGGATTTAAAGGCGCCGAGGAGCTAGGGCAGGGCTGCAAATGGGCCCACATAGTGGAAGCTGACCAATATTAACCAGCCTTCAGAATCTTCAGTTAGCCTTTAGAGAAGTAATATAGTCCCAGGAAGTCAATAAGCCAACCCAAATGTTTAAAGAAAGATATAAGAATTAATGAAGTTTAAAGGAAAGAATAGGAATATAAAGACAAGAATATGTGGATATGCACCTAGCATGAGTAAAAAGAAAATTAAAACCAGTCCGAACTTTTCTTTTTACCAAAGCATGCCTAAACACCCAGGAATAACCCCGCAGCGCCCTGGTTTGAGAAGCACAGATTAGTACAGGCCCCTTTCAGGGGTGGACTCTAACTTAGTCTTCCGTCCTATAAGGCAGGGGCATAAAGAATTCCAGGGGGAAAATTAAGCTGAACCGAGGAGGTAAGCATTCTAGCATGGTCTTCTTTCCTGTAGGAGAGAGAGAGGAAAAAGCAGGCAGGTTGGAGTGCTAATGAGAAAGACACTCACCTACTTGGACTTTGCATCCCCGGCTTGGAGCCGGGACCCAGAGCGCTGGATTCTTTTCTGGTTACTGCTCCTGAGTTGCTGGCTGAAAACTGGGCACAGGATGTCTCCACTGTTCCCAACACATGGATTTTCCCAGGCAAATAGTCGTTACGAGCTCTGCTCTGGCTTCTCAGATGCCCTGCGCCTCTCTGCTCTTCCCATTCTACGCCTGCTCCTCCTGGAAAACCCAGCCCTCCCAGGTGCGGGCCACTGCTTCTCTCCAGAATCGATGCTTCAGTCCTGCCTCCCCTGAGCTCCAGACTGCTTTTCCAGAGGGCTGCTAGACAGCTCCACCCCCTCAGACCCCGCAGACTCGACTACCTCCAAAACAGCTGACTTTCCCTCCAAATCCTCCAGCCCTGCTGGGCTCCCTGTGAGTGTTTCTGACACCACTCTGTCCTAGACCTTCAGGGTCACAGGTACAGGTACTTGGGGCTTCTTTTTCTCTATTCCCCTTGCTGAATTGGTTTTTAAACCTTGTCGTTATAGTTCTGAAATATTTCTCAACTTCATCCCCTCCCATCCATTGACGCTGCCATGTCAGAGGTTTTTCAGTACACAGCACAGTGTGTGCCCTTCCACCTCTCCTAAATAACTAATCTTCCTGCCCCCCATCAACACCCCCAACCTCCCAGAAACCACTATACCACCACGAGAGTTACCCACTCAACCGATACCATAAACCAGATCCTCTGCATAATACTCTTTGATGGGCTCCCTTGCAGCTTCTTGTCCTGCCTGACATTCCAATAATTTGGTCCCATTTCCCTATCCAGTCTTATCTCCCACTGTGCACCCACACACACACATACATACTCACACGCATACAGGCACGAACACACACAACTGATTCCTCTACTGCTCCTTCTACCCGGATTGTCCCCACCCTGAATCTGCCCGTTAACTCCCAGCTCCCTCTCGAAACACAATCCCACCAAGCTAAAAATTCTCCTGTCCAAAGCTTTTTCAGAACTCTCTCGAAAAAAAGGAACCCCTCCATCCCAACACCACCCCATTAGTGTGTGATTCTCTGACAGCCCGCATCACAGTCTGTGGTTTATCCTCGTGATCGACATTTTCTGATCCTCCCAAACGACTACATGCCCCACAAAGACAGACTCCCCTTCCTATCAATTCCCATTGCCTCGTACGGAGCAGGTCTTTAATAAATGTTGGCTAAATTTGATCTTGAGTTCATGGAAAAATATGAAAAAATCACTGAAGATTCCTTATGGCAGCAACGTGTTAGACTTCCGTAAGTCTCCAGGTCAAGACCAAAGTCAACCTAATGCAAAAGACACTCTGACATTTCTGGGTCAGCAGCACAGGTACCTGAGACATTTGCAAACTATTGCTCCCAACAGCCCGGTCAGGCCAGAGTGGAATTAATCAAGAGCAAAAGGGGCACCTGGCATTGTCACACAAGCCACAAAAATGTAATTAAATTGGAGATAAAGGGAATTAAAGTCTGCAACATAATATTTTTAAAAGCCGTGATAGTGGAGGAGGATGTATATTTCCAAATGCCCCCTGTGCGCTTATTTAATCAACATACCACCTAGGATAGTACCATATTAAAAGCTTTTAATAAAACAGCCATTCGGATATTAGATTTGAATTCTGGTCAGCATGCTAAAGCTCTTCTGCAAATCTTTTAAAAGCAATTTCCACTTTGTAGCTTCCTAGTAACAGTAGAAACATGAATCAACATATGCTGCATTGATTGGGGGTTTCCATGGAGACTGGAAGGACATAGGGAAGAGAAGGACAGAAAGAGGCCACTTGGCCCAAAATTCTACTAAAAAAAAAAAAAAATGCATCTCCATTTCATTCCTCTGAGCATTACAGCCTCATTTCCTGTTCATCAGTTCAAGCATTCAGATATTTAATTTGTAGTAAGCCTGTTTGACTTCTCACAATGAACAGCAGAGAAGACACAGAAAGAAGTCAGCAGCTAAAGGTGCGGGCCCACGAGCTTTCCAGAGAGAACCCCAGAAGCACAGGAGCTGGAATCAGAAGAAAATGCCTTGGTCCTAACTCTACCATTAACTAGCTCCGTGACACGAACTGCCCTCACTAGCTATGTGATCGCTAACTAACATAACCAAGAGCTTTGCCTTTCAATTTCCTCATCTGTAAAACATAAATTAACACACCTGCCCTGCCTATTTTTCAGGGTGCTTATGAGAAAGAAATGAGAAAGTATGTGGGAAGGAAAATGCTTTGCAAATTCTAGTACACCGCACCCTGTTATTATATTTGGTGATGCTTTGAGCTTCCCTGTAAATGGAATTTTGCCAGTGAGCAAGTATTAGCAAAAAAAGAGTGCTGATTTAGTGGAGAGTAGACTGACCTGGAAAAATAGGACAGTGGGTTTGACAGCCTTGAGTTTCGATCAGCTCCATCATTTTCCAGATTTGTAACCGCGGGCATGTTACTCTCCCACTCTGAGCGTCATTTTCATCGTGGGGAAAATGAAGATCACAGTGCCAATGTCATAGGCTTGTTATAAGGATTAAATTAGATAATGCAGTCTAGGGTTTAGCACAATGCTGGACAAATGGCAAAGGAGTGTTTGTTTAGTGCGAGCCGCTTTTTTTAGCCTCATCAACTGTGGCATCAGCTGTAAAATGGGACTGCTGACTCCTACTACTTCCCTACTCTGCACGGAGGATCCCTTGGATGATGTCTGCTCAGCTATTTCACAAGCTGTTTGGTAAAACACACTAAATAGAATATCATTTAAAGATTCGTGTTCCCCACACTAACTTTGGTGATACAAAAATGTACAGAGTACATTTGTAAGAACTTTCAAGCTTCTTGGTGGATGGGAGGGTTATATAAGTCTCTGTGACCTTTGTCATTTCCTTTTGTTCCTCTTGAGCCTCCATCCCTCTCCGTACCACTCCCTTCAGGCCTTGCTTCTTTCTATGCTCCTTTCTTTACTCACTACCTTTATACTGCTCCTTCTAAGTGTGTCTAGAAGGAATTTTAAAATTAAAAGTTGGAGTCTGAACTGCAATCGTTCCTTAGGTCTCCTAAAATTGAATGGCTTACTCACCCTGGAGAAACACCACGAAATCGGGAGGTGTCGTAGGGTTACAAGACTGTCTCTCAGACAATGGTCGTCAGTGTTTAAAATATATATATCTTAAGAAACACATCAACCAAATGCAATATATGAAATTTGGATCCTAATTCGAATTTAAAACCATAAGAAAATACTATGAGACAATTGGGGAAATTTGAGCCCTGATTAGATATTGATATTAGTGTAATATCAATATTGAGGGGTTTTTTTCTTAAGCAATCTTATTATTTAGAGATACACTCTGAAATATTTAGAGCTGAAATGATACGCTCTCTGCAAATTTCTTCAAAATTACAAAGGGTGGGGAACGCGGGTTGTGGAAGCTGATGGTAGTACGTAAGGGCTCATTGTTCTGTTCTCTTGACTTATGTAAATTTGAAATTGTGCATAAATTTTTTTTTTAAGTAGTGTGACCAACGACAGTGCGTGCTTCAGTCAAATGAGTATGTCAAGTGTAAACTATTAGTGAAGGGAAATTGAAGCAGAGGAGAAGGAAGGAATTTGAATGGGAATTGATTTCCTGTCAATTTTCTATTGTGAGTTTTCTTCCCCATGAATAAATCCATTTTCAGAAAAACCTATCATTTGACTCCTAGGGAGTGGGTGCCAAAATTCATAGAGGTTTAGAGTGGGCGTGACTCTTAGATAGCACCTACAGAAATTACGCTTTAAAGACTTTGCCCAAGGTCACGTTTCTTAAGGCATAGCTGGAACTCAAGCCGGGAGCTCCTGGGGTGAAATCCAGCCACATCCTTTCTTCCTACTGCTGAGCTACCCAAATACACATCCAGAACCCAGGGTAATAACTCAACTTTGGATGAGGATACAAATGATGACCTGTTCACTTGCCTCCCCAACCCTTCTCCATTCCTATTGTGCCCTCAATCTTAAACAGTGAACTCAGTTTTTATGTATTAGATTCCTAGTGGCCAGCTGGCTTCTGTGAAGGCAGCTGAAGGGCAGGAAGCCGGAGTGTAGAGAAAGAGAGGACTCACATAACACACGCAATCCTTCACACACCCACAGCCTCATCTCTTGTTTCATCAAGATAATGGAGGCCTCAGGTAGGAAATGCCTCCACCTCTCTCCCCCTCGCCTCCCCTACAAATCTAGCCACACTGACACACACCCTTCCTTCCTTCCCGCCACTCTGAGATCTATCTGTTCAAAGTAAATTCTTCCTCCTATGGCTTTGGGCTCCTCCTTCCCCTCTTACTCTGCTTTATGAACTCTCTGTTCTGTCTTTATTCTCTCCTTCTCCCGTGTTATTCTACACTTACAAATAAAAATATTCTTTCATTTAAAAAAAAAGTCCTCCCTTGGGCATTCCTCCCTTTCTCAGCAAAGTTGCCTGAAAGAATCTCATGTTTGCCCACTTCCTATCCTCTCCTAAATCCTTCATAATTTGGCTTCTGTCCCCACCTCTCCCTGAAAAAGCGACCTCCATCTTGTGGGGTCCAGTGGTCCTTGTCATTATGGACCTCTTAGCTGCATTTGCCAGGGTGACCATTCACTTCTGGCATCTCTACTCCCTTGACCTCCATGGCCATAGACCCTCCTAACTGCCCTTCCACTGGGTCTCCTGTGCTGCCTTCTCCTCCTCTGCCCACCTGATAGAGGCTAGTATTCTCCTACCTTCTAAGCTTGGCTTCCTGCTCTTCTCTCTTTAAACACTCCTTGGGCAATCTCATCCTCACCCATAGTCCTAACTACTTTGGGTATACTGACAATTTCTAAATATTTTCCTTCTAATTCTGGCCCCTCTCCCAATCGTATAGCTTCTCATAGCCCAGGGGTTGCTGAACATACCCCTCAGATGTCCCACAGGCACAACAAATGAAAATACATCTAAAAATTGAGCACATTTTATCCCCTTCTTTTGCTGACCCGTTTTATCCTCCATCCTACCTCAAACACACATACAAATCTTGGCTTCCTCTGGAATTCCTGATCTCAGTTTCTGGCGCCACCATCCACTGAGTAACTCAAGCCAGAAACAGGAAAGTAATTACAGACAACTCCTTGTCTCTCATCTCTTATAGTCAACCAATTGCCAAATCATACTGATTAAATCTCCCTCACATCTCTCTCCTGCTCTCCATCCTTACTCCCACTGTTCTAGTTCATGTTCTGGTTCACGGTCCCTGTTCATGTTGTGGTCTTGGGTCTCTGATCCAGCCTACCTCCTTAAATTCAATTTCATTATTCATAGTCACCTGTTTAAGTCACAAACATGGCTATGCTCCCTTCTCCTCACAACCTATAAGCCCCTCTAGCTTAAGGATCAAGTTCAAGGTTTAATAAGGATCCTGACACATAAACTCCCCAAAAGCTGGGTCCTGCTTACCTTGAGAGTCACCCACCACTCCCTTGGTTTGGGCTTCATGCTCTGACAACTTCACATTGTTCACAATCTTGAGCACATATCATGGGCTCCACATTTCTGGGGCTCCTTTATGCCTTTTCATCCTTCAAGCTGCACTCAGGACCACTTCCTCCAAGCAGCTGCCCTCACACACGCAGGTTCCAAAAGTGCCCTACACTGTGCTCCCAGGCACACTTCTTTACATCAGCACCTGGCACAATTATGTGCCTGCAACTCTCTTCTCCTAACCAGACTTAAGTTCATCAAGGACAGGAAAGTGGATCCATTCATTCATTTATTCAGCTAACGTTTAGGTATCTCCTATGTCACAGCAATGTACCAGGCATAGGTACATTCCATTACCTATGTACATTACATAAGTAAAAGCTGTATTTTTCATCTCTACACCTCCAACACCTAGCACAGTGCCTAGCACCAAGAAGATGCTCAATAAATATTTGTTGAATTTCACTGAGCCAGCCAGGTTCAGGTAGGTGAGTGAGACAACGTTTGAAGCAGGATGCTGGCCAGAAGAGGTAGTGTGGAGTCGTAGAAATGGCACAGGCTCCAGCATCAGGTAAAAAGGGTTCAAGCTCCAGCTCCACCCCTTCATGGCTGGGTCATCTTGGCTTAAAACCTTGCCTCCTTATCTCTGAAATCCGAATTACTAAGGTGATGCCAGCTTACTGTGTTATTGGAAGAATTCAATGAGATATTTAAGAAAATATAAATTATAAATTGTTCAGCCTTATGAAAACATGGAGTCACATTGAGAGCATCAGAGTCATAGAAGGCAGGGCCCCAACACCAAATGGGGTGGGGTTGGAGGCTGCAGGGGAAGGGGCAGCAGGGCCAGAGATGGAGAAGCAGCGGGACCTAGTTTTCAAAGCCCTGGGGCTGAGATGTAACCCGAGGCACTGCCCCAGTTGAAACGTGGCGCTCTCCTATCACACTGCACCAGGGTGCTGCTTATCAATCTCTTCCCCTTCAAGACAGTAACAAAAGCTTTACCATTTGCCACCAGGGTCTACAGCAGTGGGCAGAAAGCGGCTTCAGCACTCTCCCCATGTTTTGAATATAAAAGAAGCTCTTTCTAACCCTCCATTTTTAGTAACTTTGGCCAATGGCTTTTATGTCCTTCCTTCCAGCTCCACTCTAGCCAGCCACTCAGAGTCATGTGAAAAGGGAAACTCCACAGCCAGTGGGCCAGGGATGAGGTCTGGTGCAGCCACAGCGTCAGGAAATAGTTGAGTGGAGGCCAGGCCTCCTGAGGGCACAGCTCTCCTGTTGGGATCCACTGCTCCCCTTCCTCCCTTCACAGAGCCCTTGGGAAATGAGACAACTTGCTTTGGGGCTGTTCCTGGTGCACATTAATGTCTGCACTGGGAAGGGTCGGGGGGTGGGGAACAGAGCTGTGTGGGTACACTCTGATGCACAAGGATGCTGAGCAAATTCTGACACTTTTCCTTGAGAGACAAGGCCCTGGTAGGGATTTACCTTAAGCCATTCAGCTTTTCTGAGACCCTCTTCTTTCTAGGACCTTATATTGAAGAATTCAAAAGCCTTGTGAAAATTCCATCCAGAGCACACTGATAAAGGTCCTGAGGAGAATGCTGATGCTTCTTGGACAGTGAAAACTATTCTAATCCCCAAGGCACAGAGGGGAAGAAAGGAGCATTTCTAGTGTGTCTGAAGATGTAGGCATTTGGACAAAGAGAAAATGAGAAAGCACCAAACAGTGAGTGTGGGATAGGATTGACAGGACAAAAATTCTAATCCATAAAGTCGTTATACACAACAAAACTTACAATTGTACAGCACAGTCACAACCTACAAAGTGCTTTCACTTCTTTAGCTGAACTTGATCAAGTTTCTTAACCTCCTCGAGCCTCAGTTTGCTCTGGGAAATTGGGAGGATTAAACCACGTAAAGTGGGGCCGGCCCGGTGGCGCAGCAGTTAAGTTCGCACGTTCCGCTTCCCAGCAGCCCCAGGTTCACCGGTTCGGATCCCTTGTGCAGACACGGCACCGCTTGGCAAAAGCCATGCTGTGGTAGGCGTCCCACGTATAAAAAAGTAGAGGAAGATGGGCATGGATGTTGGCTCAGGGCCAGTCTTCCTCAGCAAAAAGAGGAGGATTGGCAGCAGATGTTAGCTGATCTTCCTCAAAAAAAAAACAAATCACCTAATGTAGGGAAAGTACTTAGCCAAGTTGCCTGGCGCATCTTAATGACTGGGAGCTGTCATTAGTCCTTTTGGTTGATCCTCATGAAAACCTTTGGAGGTAAGCAGGGCACTTGTAATTGTGCCCATTTTACAGATTACAAACGCAAAGCTGTTCAGTAGCCCTGAGTGAAGGGCCCAGGGTAATTCAACTAATGGCCCTCGGCAGGCTGGAATCCAGGACGGCCAGGGTTTTTTTCCACTCTAAGCAATGTCTCTTTTTTTTTTTCAGTTGCTGCTGCTGCTGGCCTGCCACTGAGATCCACATCTGGGAGATTTTTTTAGTGGAAATACGTTGGGTTTTGCTCAGCCGTCCATCCACACTCTTACTCAATCCCCTGGGAGCACCTGGCATTTGTGACACAGCTACTGGGGCCAAGGAACCATGTTCTTCAGGTTGGAGTTCACTGATTCACGGGAGAAAGACCTTGGCTTCATTAGCAGGTTTAACTCAACTGGACAAAGACTACGAGTAAGTTTTCAGACTCGTTTGTGTGTTAGGGACTGTGTGAAATTTACTTTTGAAAAAAAGCACCAAAAGGACCCAATCCCCAGGGGTGGCTTACCTTTGCCTGGCCATGGTGGGCTCCAGGCCACACTACACACTCAATCCCCACTCACCCCACTCCCATCGACCTTCTTCCAGGAAACCTACTCTAAGGATTGAGCAGAGAGCAGACGGTTAATAAAGACTAGTTGGCCAGACTGACTGAGCGCTCCTGGGGCTATTATTCCCAAAGTAATAACAGCCATCATCTACATAAGACCACTTTGCATGTTTAGGGCTTTGCACTTTTCCCAAACACTTGTATGATCTCATGGTAACAGTTAGCTCACTCCCCCACTTTCTAGCACCTCTTCCATCTTCCAAGAAAACCCTGAAGTTTTCCAAATCTGTAGGAACAAATAATCCAAAAAGAACCCAAGTTGCAGGAGAGTGTAGACTATCCTTCTTATTTTGTTAGATTGAAGGAATCTGAAGGCCTGGTTTTCAGTATGTAGTAAAACAATGGATTGATATTGAGTGACTCTAAGACAGAAAGAGAAAAGCCACCCTCCTTTTCCCCACCCCCCAAAAAGTCACTACCTAGACAGCTCTGAGAAGGACCCACTTAGCTGTTCCAGGGACCCGTCACCCCCTGCAGGTAGCAGCTGTGCCCTCAACTCACTGCTTAGAAATTGGTGACCAGCCAAAAAGAAAATTTGTAGCTATGTGTGATGATGGATGTGACTACATTTATTGTGGTGATTATTTCACAATATGCAAATATGTTAAATCATTGCGTTGTGTACCTGAAACTAATATAATGTTATATGTCAATTATATCTTACTTAAAAAAAAACTCTCATCCCAGCAAGTCTAGTTTTAAGACTGTGTCTAAGAAAATAATCCAGAATGTGAGCAAAGTTTTAACTATTATTTCAGCATTGCATGTAATAATAAAAATCTGGAAAAAATTTTTTTAAAAAGAAATTGGTGACCTGTCAATGGATGTGTTAATTAACTCCATGGTGGGAATCCTTTTGCAATGTATACATACATCAAATCACCATGTTGTACACTTTAAACATATTACAATTTTATTTGTCAATTATACCTCAATAAAGCTGAAAAAAAAAAAAGAAATTAGTGACCTCCAACGTATTTTAATCTTGCTCCAACTCATTGTGATTGTCAGTCCGTCTGCATCGGAATGTGTCACCAGTGTTAGTCACCAGCAACACCAGAGACCTGCATGCTCACTGGAAACAAAACAGATGCTGTGTGCAGCAAGACTGCTGTGCAGGCGACCCGCTTAAAACAACAGCCAAAAAACACATGAATAAAACTAAAAGGGATAGTGTCATAGTCCATATTGACCTACAATGTTTTCAGAGCCCCTCACAGGATCTCTGGGGGAAGAAACAGCATCCTTTTGGACCAGAAAGCAGGTTTCAGGGGACCTGAGGAGTTGCAATGGAGAAGAAAGGAGAACAAAAAAAAACGTTTGCAGCTTAGCGCTCACTAACTGGGAAGAACGGGCATATTCCTGCACCCTTGCTCCTGGCAAGGGTAACGGGCTTAATCCACTCTGAGGAGCTCTGTTAGAGAATGAGCAAGGACTATGACACAAGGACAGTACCTTTCGTGCCTGAGTTGTCCTGTACCTCCCAGCAAGACTTGTGGCTCAGGATGGCCAGTTCAAGGACCCACTCAGGCCCTGCTGGAAGGAGCTGGTCTCTCTTACCTGTCTGGTGGTAGACAGTGCAGCTGGGAAGGCGTGGCTGGTGTGGGCCCCAGGTGGGCATGGCTCGGCAAGGCTCTGAGTGACAGAATCAGCCACCTCCTGGGACATGGGAGAGGGTGCCAGAGGGGCAGCCCAGCTCACCTCAGTGCCCCTAGCAGAGCTGCTACAATGAGCCGCTCCCGCTGGCTCTGCTTCTCTCCCGGCTTTGCATCTCATGAACAGGGAAAGAGCTAGCACAGGGGGAAGGGGTGGGGAAGCGGAGGGAGGGGAGGGGGCACTCTAACAGATGATGCGCACTGCCACGCAGAGTCGGGGGAGGACCGCAGACTCCAGCAGGATGGCACTGCCTGTGTGGCTCTCCCGCTGACAGCTCGCTCCCTGGCAGCTGCCTCCGAGGGGCCGCTGGCTCTAGAGAATTCAGGGAGAGGCAGAGTACAGAGGGGGTGGAAGAGGATGGAGGGGGGAGGGAGGAGATCCCCTGGGTTGCACAGCCCAGAGGAGGTGAAGCGGGTGACTGGCATGGGGAGAGAGGATGACCTGCTTTGGCTCAAAAGCAGACCAGGCTGAAGGAATCTGCTCTACGAGGTAGTGTTAAGGGACAGACAAAGCCCCACATTCCTGGCCTGCCTTCAAGGTTGTCTCTCTCTCCTTCCATAACCAACAAGCAAGGCCACTCTGACTTAGGAATTTGGAACGGCTAGGCGTTTTGGATCAAGCACAGCTCCAACTTTCTCAAAGAGGAGAAAAAAATTAGGCATGAAACAGGGTAATGCATGGACTGTGTAGTGTCATTTGTCACTCTACCCTGCAAGCAAGCCCAAATGCCCCCTCTGCCATCTGGCCAACCTGTGATCAGGGGGCCGTGGTGGCAAGAATGGGAGCGAGAAGGACCAGGAGGGTACGGAGACAGTGTGTCATGTGATGCTGTTGTCTGTAAAGTTCCATTTGGATGGTCAGGAGCAAAACCTTCTGGACAGCTTGGGCCAGTGCCTGGAGCGGCTTCCAAGCATGAGGGAAAACCCTTTGCTTCTGATTCCAGAGTCTCTTCGACCTGCCGCCCACGTGCGGCAGGTTCACCACACAGGCCCCAGAGCTGACAGTCATCAGCTCTATTTACAACCACAGCCAGAGGAAGAGGCTGACAGGGAAAGAAGTAAACAAACAGTGGAAGCCAGAGAAGACCAAAGGAAGATGCAGCTGGGGACGCTCCGCAAGCGCAGCTAACGAAGGGAAAGAGATCTCAAATAAGCGCCTTCTCTGGAGGGAGGGGCAGGATGCAGAGGGGTGAAGAATGGACCGTGACAGATTTCTAGGGAATTGTGCATCCCTGCTACAAGCTACTTCTCCTTCAGGCCTGTCTCCAGAGGTCCTGACAAGCACTGACCCAGATGACCCCTCAGAAGGTGGCTGCTCCAGGTAGGACTCTGCCTCCATAGACATTCATGATCACCATTTAGCTGTTGCATAAAACATTGCACCAATTCAGCAAAATCAGGTCAATTCAGCAAACAGTCGTTGGAGCCTACTGTGTGCTGTGGGGGATGTAGAGATGACTAAGACATCCTTGTCATGTTGAGCATGAACCAAGAGAATGAGAGATTTAAATAAGTGACTCGAACAGCTGGATAGGTGAGCTAAAGACTCGGAGTGCCACAGGGGGGATGCTGGGGGTAGGGGAGACCAAGTCCACCTGGGAAATCAAAGACGTCCTCTTAGAGCAGGCCTCATCTGATGTGCACATCAAAGATTACCAGTGGATTTTGACAAGCGGAGTTGAGTGGAGAAGAGAATTCAGGCAGAGGAACAGCCTGGGCAAAGGCACAGAGTCTAGAGGTCCCTGGTGGGTTTGGCCAACAATGAGTGCTCTTTCTAAGGAGGCAGGAGCAGAAAGTAAAGTGTGATAGGAGGTCACAGAGGAGGATGTAATTTAAAGAACCCATTGTGACCAGCTAGTAAAACACTTTAAAGGAGTGTTGGTCTGATCGCTTCCATTATCAGATTTGTGTTTTGAGAAGATACTGAGTGGAGAGGGATTGGAAGGAAGTGAAGCCAGTCAAGGTTATTATAAATCCTCAGGTGAGACAGGATGAGAGCCAAACTAAGACAACAGACTTGAGAGGAAAGAACAAAATGCCATGATTTGGAAAGGCTGAATCAGCAGGACTTGATCTGATGTGACAGATGAGGGGAGTTCGGAATGAGGGAGGCTGGGAAAGAGTTGAGAATGACTCTACAATTTCTCATTTGAGAACTGACTTTGAAGCCTAGGGCACCTCAGTCCTGCAATTGCAAGGAACTAAATGCAGCCCAAGAACCCAAAGGAGCAAGCAAACAGACTCTCCTCTGAGCCTCCAGAAAGGAGCACAACCCTGTCAACACCTTGATTTTAGCCCAGTGAGACCCGTGTCAGACTTCCAACCTTCAGAACTGTGAGATAATAGTTGCGCTGTTTAAATCACTATGTTTGTGGTCACTTTTCATGTCAGCAATAGAAAAGTAATATAAGGGGGCTGTCCTTGGTTGTAGTTAGGGCATTTCTCATATTTAGACAGGATCAGAGGACAAAAAGTTAATGGATACTAACAAACAGTGTAGAGATATAGAAACTGTTGAAGAACCCAGATCAGAAGTTAGATGAACTCTGCCTCTCAGGGAAATGTAAGCTCTAAAGATCTTTCCAAGAGTATGTTGCACAAACGCCCCACAAGCGAATGTCTGAGCTCAGTCTTAAATGATTTGTTAGCCTCCTTCTCCTCCCCAGGCATATGCTACCTCCAGCAAAAGCGGCTTTATCCCTCTGATTGATTAGCCATTGTTAAGGAAGGCTTTCTTTGCTCTCACATACACATCTGTCATGGGAAACACAATTAATGCTTTATGTTTAAGAGAAGAAACATAGAGAGAGAGCCACCTCCCTTAGCAGGAGAAGAGAGCCTCTGGCGGTAAGAAAGCAGAACCTACCAACTTGAGCAAACAAAGTAAATAAACAATAGAAACAAAATCAAAACAAATCCAGTCCCAGGATAGGAAGGAGTCAGAAGATTCCGAGTAGAAAGAAATAGAAATGGATGGATGAAAATAGAATAGATGGATGAGTGAGTAGATGGATGGAAAAATGGATGGATGGATGGATGGATGGATAGATAGATAGATAGACAGACAGACAGATAGACAGATAGATAGAACTGAAGGAACAAAGAAAGTTCCTGAACCTCACCATATGGACAATTTATATATAGATCTGTGAGAGTTCACCCCTGCTTGTGCAATTGGGCACAGGACTGCATGTGTGTATGTGCAAATGCACACACTCACAAGCATCACTCATGGAGTTTAAAATTTGCAAGTACCTGAATGTTGTTTATAGAGAGTAGAATTTAAAATGTCTATCCAGGAATTCTGTTCTCAACCAGATCATTCTGTAGGATGTCTGAATGATCCTTCAACTCCATCCACTTCTCCCAAACCCCATTTCCATAGACAGCAGCGGGGGAGTGATGAAGAACATGGACTCTGGAGTCAGACAGGCACTCTGTTTACAAATCCCAGTTCTGCCACTTACCAGTTTTGTGACCTTGAGCGTGTCACTGAACCTCTCTATGCTTCACTTTCTTTTCCTGTAAAATGGGGATACTCATAGCACCTCCCTCACCAGGTTGTTATGAGAATTAATGAGTTCACATTTAAACAGCCTAGACTACTAATGACCGGCGAGAATTCTACCAGTGAACCACCAACGCTGCCGATTAGACTACTAATAGACATCTCCTCTGTCCCCTCAGGATTCATGCCCACCTTGATTCCTCACACGTCCTACATGTATCCTGGTATATACACTATTTTTTAATTATCTGGTTTTTTGTGTATACATTCCCACTAGACCATAAGCTCCATGAAGGCAGGGACAACATCTATCTGGTTTCACTTTACTTTTCTCAACTTATCTCACGTGCTCACAAAATCAAGGATGAAATGGAGTTTTCTCTTTCATTCAAAGTTAAATTCCTGGAGTAAAGGCATAGATGCTTAAAAGATTTATCAGTACCTAGCTCTCATCTTTGGGCAAGTCATTTCACTTCTTTGGGTCTCCATTTCCTCTTCTGTTGAATGACAGGGCTAGGCTAGGTTATTTGTAAACTTGCTTCTAATTCTATAATTCTACAATTCTGCACTATATTTCTCTTCCTGGCCTCATCTGAAATAAATTGTTAGAGCAGTTTGGATGAACGACACTTAGTAATTTGTTAAGACCATTACTTGAGTATCATCTATCACCAGACGTGGTGGCCTGATGATAGTGATGGCCCCTAATCTGTTCACAGACCTCTGTATCCATAACCTTGGATACTCTCTCCCACACTGACTCTAGATTTGGCCAGGTAACTTGCTTTAACCAATGGGACCATAGCAAATAGGATGCAAGTAGAGGCTTGGAAAGCACTTGTGAGTTGGGGCTTGCTCTCTCTTGCTGCTCTTGGACTCCTGCAGCCTCCGTGTGAAGAAGCCTGCACTAGCTAACTGGATGAATAGAAACATGTCATCCAGTCACCGCTATTGTACCAGCCAACAGCCAGTCAACTGCCAGACATGTGAGTGAGGTCATACCAGATAATCTAGCTACCAGCTGACTGTTGACACACAAGCAAGTCCAGCCAAGATTAGCTAAGCCAGCCCAAACCAGAAGGATTGCCCAACTGGCTCACATATTTACGACCTAACAAATGGTTGCTCTTTTAAGCCATCAAGTTTTAGGACGTTTTGTTACACAGCAAAAGCTCACTGATACCTCAAGGAGTAGCCCAGATTCAAAGCCCCTTATTGGTACTTCCAGATCAGTTCCCTGCACACCAGTCATTTTTAATGTATCCACCCCAACTTCATTTCTAATATTCAAGAGCAAATCTGACATAGGCAACTAAGTGAAATCCAGGCTTTAGGAGAAAGTCAATTTGTGTTTGTTTCTTCTGAAACCTTGGACATTCCTTCTTTGCCTCAGGGTGGTTAATTTTTTTTCTTGAATATAATAGGTATAGAATAGAATAAATATTAACTTACTCAACTATGATGACATAATCCACTTATCAAACACAGCTTTGGAAGTTAACATTGTGCCAACTGTTTTGCCCAAATGTGTAATTTCCCACAGGAATTGCTTCATCTTGGAGGGCAAAGAGTCATCCTTCTTTGCCCTTCACAGTGCCTACTGCAGCATTTCAGTGATTTCCAGATGTAAATCATGGCCTTGTTAAATTTATGAAATTCCCAAGTGGCAAACACTGGGTCATCAATCTTTTATTTTTCCAAACAAGAACATTAAAAATGGTTGTCCACTATTGCAATCAATTTGTAAAGTAAAGATAATTTTAATGCCAAAAAGTGTGAAGGACACGATCTCAGAAGGAAGGATAATTCTTCCCACAAAAGCACAGCTGGTAACCTTGCACCCACGCTGAGGTACATAAATACTGATATAAAGAAATATATACACACATACACAAGCATATGCACATGTATGCACGCCCTCACATGCACACACTGCACTGTGTTCTTTTTTCTTCCATTTTTCTGTGGCCAGTGATAACTTTATCTTCAGCTGGTACCTATTGATGGATTGGATTTGGTAACCACTGGCCTAGATCATTGCATATATGAAACAATTACTTGGTAGAATATCAACGACCACAATCAGAGAAGACACTTGATAAGAACACGGAGGGCATATCTTAGCATTCATAACTTCTGCTAAAGGGGTTAGTCTTTTTTCAGATTGACCTGGAAATCTACACTAGAGCAGGTTCTGACCCCTCCCGCCACTGCCACAGAGCCAAGCAAGATAAATTTGCAGCACCACAAAAGTAGACATGTTGCAATAAATAGCTGCAACTCACCTTTTACTGAACACTTTGAAGGAAAACAAACCTTCCCCCATTTCAGCACTCCCAGAACCACACAGCTGTCGTTGCTCAAGAATGCTATTACGGGGATTCTGCAGACCAAGTCTATATTTTGAGTGACTGCAAAACTAACTACAATCACTCTTAAATAGCCGTTTAAGAAAGCATTCCCTCCAACGCGGACTAACATCTGACATGAATGACCTGGGACGCAGACAGCAGAAAATAGACAATGAAGAAGAAAACAAAAGAATAAGACAGTTCCTGCCCGAACAGAAGAGACGTTTCCTAGGCCACACCCAGTCCTCAAATGGGAGAGATTGGAGACAAACAGCAGTACACACTACAGTGTGATGTACGTATGGACACGCTTAACATAAAGGTTTAGTAAACTGTTTATATGCAGTCTGTGTCCAGTAGATGTGGAATTTCAAACCTTCCATGGAATCATGCACCTACGTCCACCCGCTTATGAGCATCTACACCCATATATAGCACTCAATATAAAATTTGTTGAAAGAATGAATGAATGAACAAGTGAATCTTCTACTAGAGAGACAGTTTATTTATTAATTTAATCAAATTGTATTTATTTAGCTCCTCCTATGGGCCAGGTGCTATGCAAAGGACACCCTTGCTAGGGACACTCCCATGAACAAAACAATCTTGGTTTCTTGTCTAGTTTTCATTCCCCCTACTCTTCCTCTGTCCCTTTGTCAAAATCCATGCAATTTAAGAATCCACCAGCTACTCATGAAGGTGACTCATAGACATCCCAAGGCCTTTCTCAGCAATGACCCTCTGAGCCCATCTTTAGTTTTTCAACTGCTGTTGCTTCAAACCTAGTCTTTGTCTCATTCTAAACCCTTTGTTCTGAATTTATTTCTAGAGTTTGAATCTCTGTGCTTGCCCTGGTCATCTCAAACCTGGCTCTCCTCTCTGACTTTTCCAACCCTTCTGCCTGAGATGAGCATCTCCACTCAATTCCCAGCCTGTTAGGGGGCAACCTCTAAAGCCAGGCCCCTCCAGACAAGAAAGAATCTCAGATCCCTTCCATGAGTCAGTTCTCTTATTCTTAAGTAATCCTTCTCACCTTAAAAAAAAAAAAAAAAAAAAAAGCAACCCTTTAGCTATTGTTAAAAATAGATTTCTGAACCAGGCTGAACTCCAGCTGACAACTGTAATCAAAATTCTGATACCCAGAGAGGGAAGACCACATACGAAGAACCCTCACAAAATGCTACCTTAACAAGGCTTGTTCCTGGTTGAAAGAGAGAGACAAAATACTATATTTTCTCAATTCTAAAACATTTTTTTTTCTCACATTTTAACATTTCTGTAGCCAAGACGTCTTACAATCAGCATGTACCTGTAAGGTATAAGGTTGGTGACCCCCTCTACCCACATCAATGCCCCACAAAACATAAAGCTGTATTGAAAACATGATCCATCTTTCAACTGATGGAACCTTGTATCTGAGAAAACATTGTGGTGGGCCACCACTCCTCATTGCCAGACGCCAACTGAGTGCTTATTAAAATGATTTCAACTTAAGTAGGAGGAAAGTAAGACCATGAGAACCGGTAGCATTTCCAAAATCTTTAACGTGTTAAAGTCTCTAATTTATGGAATTAGACGTAATATGGGAAGGATGACACAAATAACTGATCATTTTCCTCACTTGACATTTACTGGAATGGCTGATGAGCATTGAAAGTGAATGGATTTGAGTTCCCCCGTCTCTCCCTTCCCCTGCTACCCTCTGGCGCAGGGGCTGCTGGACAATAGAACGGAGAAAACTATAAAATCAGGGAGAAGGAAGAAGCCGAAACCATACAGAATCTACAAACTAGTAGGTAGCCTTTGAATAAGGAGCTGGCATCGTCTGGTCATTGCATGGGTTGTTTCTTCGGTTTGTTTGTTTCATTCTGTCCATCATAGGAGTTAAGAGGCCAGGCTCTGAGCCAGATCGCTGGTTTGAATCCCAAGTCCACCACTTAAAAGCTGTGTGACTTTAGGCAAGTGACTTAACCCTGCTGTGCCTCAGTTTTCACATCCATAAAACAAGGATCACCAGTGAGTTGATACGTGTAGACTTACAGTAATAACTGTCACATAGAAAAGCTCAATAAAGCTATTTATTTATTATTATCTTCTGCTTGAAATTCCCTTGAAGAAAAATAATCCCTTCTCTCGAGAAAGCCAAAGAATAATCCCAGAAAGTCCTAGAAGAGACCTAAATCCTTTCCTGAAGCTTAAGTATTCTCCCCCGAAGATTAAAGCCACATGCACCTCTCCCCAAGACTTTTCCTTTTTGTAGGTGAAAAAAAAATCAGCAACATAATTTAGGTGAGGGTGAATTTGCTACCGAGCAAATTCCCTTTTCAGTGTTCAAAATTCCACCAGTCTGGAACAAGAAAAGGGCAGAGCCGTCCATCTGGAGTCAGATGCTTCTCTTTATTTTGTTTAATTCTGAAATAATTCTTGCTTCATAAGCACAGAATTTACTGCAGAAATTAGAACAAAAGGAATTAGAACAACGTGTGTGTGGCTGTGTGCACACGTCTCTGTAACGACTGTGTGGTTACATATATTCAGATCGTCTATGTAGTGCTCAGAGACTTACTGTATGTCTGCAAAAAAGAGAGCCCAGAGAGACATAAACTATTTATTTAAATGAGAGTAGACTATTTTTTATGATCCTGAAAAGGTTAAGGCAGAAGCTAGGTTATTGCAGAGAGGCAGTTATGATTTGTGCATTTTGATTCATCTTTTCATATTAAAAGCAGCCTCTCCTCCTGCTGTATTTTCATCACCCTGCGATCCTCCATCGCTGGGCCAGAGAGTTTTTCATATCAGTATAGAGACAGCCTTATTCACTTTATGTATTCCATCTGGGATTAAAGATATTGAAAGGGGAACTCCGGCTGAATGGGTGTTTCTCGGCAAGTCTCGCTATTTAGAAATCAAAGGAGGAGATTTCACAGCGTGTGCGGCTGGGGATGCCATGGAAGCAGGAGGTGGACTTCTGCAGACAGATGGCTCCTCCCATCTCCCAGGGAGCAAAGATTAGCTTGGAGACACGGGCCTCAGTGGCAGGGGGGACAAGGGAAGCAGGCCTGAGAACTTTCCTAACTCAGCCTCTGGGGATTGGTGCTTGCCACAGAGAAAGTGGAACATATTTTACAAAACAGGCTAGACACACACCATATGGCTGTGTTCTCAGGAACTCCCATATAGATCCCTGTTGGAGGCTCCTCTCCCTGTGCAGTGGCTCCCCAAAGTCGGCTTCGTTGCTGCAGGGACCTTAGGAATGCGGGGGGATTCACAGAACTCTGGGGATTGCAATGGGGCTGCAGGGAAAGTCTCTTGAGCAGCCTGCAACGTGCTGCAGGCTTGGGCCTTCCTGGCAGGATGGATGTCTCTCTTCCAGGAGCCAAAAGGTCTGGAATCTAGAGAAAGGGATCCCTCAGAGACCATAATAGATGCCATGCTTCCGCAGTGACGGTTCAGCTGCTTGATTAATGACACGTGAGAAGACTCGAGGCAAATTTAATAGGAGACAAACCCTTACAGGGTGCCTGCCCTGGATAAGATCCAGCGTCTCAGCCCCACGAAGGACGCTGCACAGGGGCTTATAAGATTCCTTCCTTCCGGAGCTTTGGGCCAAGAGCAAAAGCCTGTGAACGGTCTGCCTTGGTCTCAGTTTCTGAGTCCTGAGTGTGGGACAATGTGCCCTGAGAGCCAGCCAAGGGGAGCGAAGCCTCCATCTGCTCCTTCCCCATCCTTGGCTCCAGCGAGGGGGAGGGGTCCCTCAGCTGCTGGGCCAGTCCTGCCTGCCTATTGGCTGACACATTTTCAAAGCTACTCTCAAAGGCTTTGATGAACCGGCTGTTGCTGGGCAGCAGCTGAAGCCATTTGCCCTGGAAAATAGAAGGAAGCAGGTGTAACCACTCACCCCAACCTGACCCCGGAAGCACTCCCCCACACAGACTCTACAACTGATTGGGTTGCTTCATCCCTGTGTATTTTAATGAGCGCACCAATCTCAGACCCCTTGGCTGGCCTCTCCTAAAACGTAACCAGAGCATCACTCCTCTTAGCTTCTCTTTCAAGAGAAAGGAAGTGCCAGTCCAGGGTGGTCCTCTGGATGAGACCTAGGTTCCTCCTTGGGCTGACTGGATGCGGAAGATGCGGGATGGATCTCCCACCATCTACTTCCCAGCGCCTTCAGGAAGTAGCAGAGTTGCTGAAAGTCATAGATGTCTCAGCAAGACGGAATACTTTTCATTAGATTTCTCATTTAATTAAGTACAAAAAACTGAAATAGCACTTCACTTAAAAATTAATGCAATCTCTAATTTTTGTTAACTGATGAAATTTTGTATTTGAAAGTGCTTTGAATTTAAAATTTGGTATTTGAAAGGACTCTCTTGCAATTGTCTAATCTGATCACCACATCCATCTGATGGGCTAAGTACCTTTGAGGAGATGGCGACACCAAAAGAAAACTAAATGATCCAAGGAGTTATCATGAGTAATACAGCAGAAGTGGGATTCATATTCAAGTTTTCCCAATCCCAGTTGAATGTTCTTTCTAAGCTTCCCAATTTTAATAAATAAATTACATATTGTAGACCATTATAAAAAATTTGTCATATACATTTACCCAATGTGCTTGTCATGCTTTCTTGCAAATTTGTTAAATGAGTCCAACGTGACATTTAGGCCTTTTCTTCTCCTACCTGTAGCTCTGTCCCAAAGGAGACAAATAAGTGAAATTGGTGGCACACAGTGGAATAGTGGGAGTTTGAGCTGACGGACAGCCTCCAGATGTCTTTGAGCAGAATTGTGACATCATAACAGCAGCATTTTAGGATACTTCATCAGGCAGCAAGGTGTGAGACTCAGAAGAAAAAGCAGATCAGAGTTCTCACTACTCTTAGGCCATATTTATGTCCAATCTTCCTTTAGGACAAACGCAACTTTTTGCCCCTCAAAGTGGACGGTAAAGGAGGTTCCTGCCACGCTTACATCAGAGGTGGCTGCTGCCCCAGGGAGGAGCTAAGATTACAGGGTTGCCCTCAAGATTGCTCTTTAGATGCATTCATCATATCCAAGAGCCTGGAAAACTGAATGCTACTTCCAGCTGGGGATGGGGCAAAGCCTGGATGAAATTGGGAAGCAGGACTCTCTAAATAGCAGAGGCAAAGGTCTCCCCTTGGGGATCCAGTCAATCTTTGAGCTGAAAGCCTTGAGCTGTCATCTCACCTTAGATCCTTCCTCCATCACTGCCAGGTTCTCTGCTTTTAAAACACGTGCTTTATATCTCCTACATTTGTTAACAAAGGGATCAACCAGCTATCCTGGGAGAGGGTTAAAGGTGGAATCCTAAGTAAAATATTTCTCAAATAAATAAATATTACATTTTTCTGTGACCTCCTAAAGAAATTCAGTTCTTTAGCTTTGTCATCTAACCTCTTAGTAACCATAATGATGGGAATTTCAGACCAGTTCAATGGCATGGTCACCAGGAGATGACCCAATATTTGAGGGAAATAAAAACTTTTGTCCCTTGATTTACACCAAATAGATGCCCGCCTAACACAGTTACATCACCGTCCACTGACTCCAAGTACGTGGCCCAGTAAGTCACCTCCTCTGAATGGGAGTGCATAGGGTCACTGGAAAGTGTAGGTAAATGACAAAGGGGCAAGAGCACTCGGTTGTTTCCAGCAAGTTCGTTCATGCACTCACCCACTCATTCATTTGTTTGGAGTCCTCATTATGTGCTATGAACTCTGCAAGCTGGACGAGATAGAGGGGTTCTGAATGGTCCAGACTGAGCATATGATTCCAAGTCAGAACCCTGACCTAAACTTTGCAAAGATCCTGTTACCCTCTACCCTTCAACCTCTACAAACTCCCTGCTCCTGGCCTCGGAAGAGGAAGGAGCACTTTCTCCAGCAACCCAGAGTTCTAGGAGAGATGCTAAGGCCCTAGCAAAAGCTGTAAAGCAGAACTCTTCCCTGGGGGCTGGGAATAACAAACTGCTCTGGTCTTGGAAATCCTACCTACCACCCACACCTCACCCCAACCCGGAAGGAACCTGATGAGAGAACAAATAGAATTAGAGACCATGGCGAGTTGGCCTAAAGGGAAATTCACATAGACTTCAGCTAAGAAAGTACTATCCCTTTTGTTTTTGTGTCTTCAATTCACCAGAACTCCAGGGTTTTTATTACTTTATTTTCTCCTAATCCGTGCTCACAGCATCCTCCCACCTTTTTCCTCTGTTCTAAAGTGGAAATTCAGAACCAATATCAACCATAACCTGATTATCTGTAAAAATTGGGCCAGCCTAGAGTCATGGATAACAACAGCAGACAATTCTGAAAAATCGTCTAAATTTGCCTTTGGCCTACATTTGTTTATATGTGTGCACTTCAAAGTAGATTTGCCTTCCTAATTATGTTTTGTGCGCATACCCTCAGCACACACTGACTGGGAAGGCAAGGAGGGGCCCATGGAGCGGGCTGAGTGTTGAGAAAAGCTGGTCTGAGATAAAAATTTGTAGAAGTTAAACCACAAATTACATCATTCATTTAACAAATATGTATTGAACAGCAACAAATGGTACAGCACAGCTCTAGGTTTTGCAGGAGATATGCAATAGAAAGAGGTACAGTCTCTGCCCTGGAGAAGTTTGCCATCTTCTTAGGAAGAATATATAAAGACTTCACGTCTATACAATTGAGATTTCACATAGCTGTAAATATGAGCCTAAACAGCACTGTTTTTAACCCAAATATCACAAGGCCCAGGTGGCTTTTGATCTAATGGGACTCAGATAAATACCAATTCCTCTAGCAAACACACTCCAATTTTGTGTGTTTCTCTGCTTGTGTAAAATACCAGTTTCTCAGCTTGTATAAAATAGCAGGGGAATCACTTCCCAGGGTACATGAGCCTTCATGATAATGGGCTGCAGAGGTTGCCCCCTGAGACCGCATGTCTGGATTTACTGATGAGTTAATCACGGAGGAAGCAAATACTCAGTGTCTCACTTTGTCCTCAGTTAAACCATTTCCAGGCCAGCACTGTCACAGCCTTCCTTTTGGTTTATGTCCCTACACCTCGAATCTGTCTCACACTGACCGTAAAGGGGCAGGGGCCTTCCCCAGTCCAGTCATCCACAGAAGAAAAATGTGCCAACTTGGGAAAAGCAGGTAAGGGGGCAGGGGCTGTCTTGGACCCATATAAACTGGGACAAAAGTGTAGCTCCACAGCATTAGCCTTTGCCTGGTTCTCCCCACTAACACTGATTCCTTTCCCCTCCCTTCTGCCATTTCCACTATGGCAAGAAGAACTGGTGATGTGGATCATGTGTGTGTCGCTCGCTGGCTGTGAATCCCAGACCCACCCTCACTGCCCCCACTCCTGGGAGACCCACTAGGACTCAAGACATCATTGGTGTATCGCTGGGACAAAGAGTGGCCTCATGTGAGAGATGAGTGAAGAACTCACGAAGGCACCTCCAGCCAGGCTTACCAAGGGCCAACATTGTCATTGTCAGCACCGTCATTGGAAGTACTCACACCACACATGCCCATTTGTGCTTGTGCAAGCCAGATTCAAACATGACTCCTGGCCTCCTAACTGAAGTGACCTATGAAATCAATGAAATCAGTTTCAGAGATCCAACAGTGATTTTCACACTTTCATACAGTGTGATTTTACTTTCATACAGTAAGTATTGTTGTATGAAATGACACGTACATTACATACCTTCTTGCTATGTATCACACTTTTAAAAAAAGCTACTCTTTCTAGAACATACAGCATTGATGTGGGTGACCATGAAGCAGAAAGCCTTCAAAATGATACCATAATACTTGTTGAGGCAATACTAAGGTAAGAGTACATATTTGCATCCTGGACAAGCAAATGACAACATAAATAAAAGGACAAGGGATATCGAAGGTGAAGATCCTTTTAAAACAAGCCTGTGTTTTGGGGACTTGGGGGTCCTTTCCAATTCTTGAATGGGTTTCAGGTGCCCAGAAATGCCTCTCGTCCCCTGACTCAGCAAGAAAAAAAGCAGCCACCTACTTTAATAGCTTCTCCCATAAATGAAGTGTTTTAGGAGCAAGTTGGGGAGAGAGGGCATGAGATTCAGTCCCTGAGAAACTTTTCAAAAATGTGTCTTGTAAATCAGGACAATAATTGGGCTCCCCTCTTCAACTGGCGCTAATCATGCCCCCATAAGGCTGAGCCACAGAGGAGAGACTTGAAGATCAGGATAGAGTAAGTAATTAGCCACCTAAGTAGGAAGACCTAATGCCCCAGAATGCCTTCCCCACTCTGAAAATTAATGTGTAAGTGTATTATTCTATATCAAAATCCGAATTCCCCTGAAGAGGTAACACTATAGATTGTCAGTCATTTACACCTCAGTGTGAATTTTTTTCAGATCCTTTTCTAAAACCAAGTATTGATAGGAACAAGAAAAGATTGTGAAAACCTCACAAGCCTTAGTGGGGGACCACTATTGTAAAAGGGGCCCCCAAGGAAGGAGGCTGGAGAGGCAAAGACAACCTTTCTTACTTTGCTTAGCTCAGAGCTGGTCCAGCTGAGGAACACGGCCTTGCGCCTGCTAAGAACACTGGAGCAACTGTGGTTTGAGCCAGCTTTCTAAGAACATTGGCCATTTGAGTTTGGCTTTGAACCTAGAAGTCCAAATCCAAGTATGAAGCAGGGTGAGGTACGCCCAGAAGTGTCAAGAATTTGATTTTAATATTTCTCAAACCACCCTCATTTCTTTTCCTGCCCTCCCCTCCCGCACCCCAACTACCAGGAAAGTCATTCCAATAACCCCCTAACTTGGGACCAGATGATCTCCATGCCATGGCCAGGGAAAGTCCAAGGGCAGAAGCACCTAAGACAACTATCGGGTCATCATCATCATCGATAAATAGAGTGTCTTGGAGACTTTCTATATGCCAGGATGCTGCTAAGCTTTTTATGTGAATTATTTCTTTGGATAGTTACAACAACAATGAGGTAAGTTTATAAACTAAGGTTTAGAGAAGTTAAGCCAAGGTCACATGGTTTGGAAGTAGTGCAGCTGGAATCCAACCAAGGCAGTCTAACTCCAAACTCTTAACCAATAGGTTAAGCAGCAGCAACCCTTGGGAAGAAGTGCTAGCCAGTGGAGTAATCAACTGTGAAAGGTCTGCTTCCTTTTGCGTGCCTTCGCCTCCGGCCTCATCCCTGCACAATGGGAACTGACAAAAGAATTTTTGCCCATACTACCTTCCAGGTAGTGGAAAGGAAACCCTGGCCCGGGTCCTATCGTGTCCTTCAGGAAGATGCATGAAGGAGAGACAGACCTGGCTCACAGCAGCTGTCAGCCCTGCGCTGAAAAGCAGCCCTCTCCAGGGAGGCGTGCCTCGGCTCCCCTACCCCTGAGATGAAATAATGGCTCAGACAAGGGGTTTGAAGCCATCAATGGACTGACAGCATAATACCCATGACTTGCACAGTGTGTGTCTCTCAGCTGCAGAAATAAGGGCAGGATAATTTTAGCTCTGCGTGTCTTAGCAGGGGTCCATCTCTCCTGCCACCAAGCTGGCTCCAGACAGAGGCCAGTTGGGTCCTTCGGCAGCGAGGCCCTCCGATCCTGGTAAGAACCACAAATTGCAAAGTCTAGGGAATACGTTTGGGCTCCGGTGGGGCACAGGGCTACCCGGCTCCAGAGCTGCATGTCAGCAGGAAACCACTTCCTCTCTGGCCAGGGGCCTGAAGTGGTGATCTCTGAACATCCGAGGAGACACTGCTGCTCCCAACATCTCACTGAGCCCAGCTCCGCTGAGCAGCTCTGCAGGCAGAGGACGGGGCAGGAAAGAACCCCCTGTGTGGAGGGCTGGGACGGCCAACATCCTTTGACCTAGAAAGAGTGACCTAGCCCAAGCGCTTTTCTCCCTTTCCACACACCTCTTCCTTTCTTTCTTTGGTTTTAGTGGCTCCTCTTTTACCTGGTTTCCCTCTTACTTCTGTGGATGTGCTTTCACGTATGTGCAAGATTTTTTGTCCTTTATAGGGCATTTCACTTTCCCAATTTTATGGGTCTTATTCCTTAGTGGAAAAACCCAGGATCTCATCATTTCCACTCTAACCACTTTCGCTCTCCTCAGCCCTTCTCTCTTTGTTCACCAACGCCAGGCATAAGTGCTTACTGAGGAAAAAGACTCAAGAATCTGAGCTATGAAGTACACACACGCACACACACACACACACACACGCTCTTCCCACTCAGGTCAGAATATGCTTGGCTCAAACTCATCAGAACCAGTTGAAGACAATGACCTCTCTCTCTCTAGTTAGGGTCTCCACATCAATGTGGCACCTCACACCGAACACCTTTAGAACCCAGGGACTAAGCTTCCTTAGCTCTTGGTGAGCTGTAAGTTACTCCACAGGGCCAAAGACTGGAGAGCACCTACCATGGGATGTACCAGGAAGTGCCACTGGTGACGCTATATCTCCTTGGCACTCCCCTGCCAAGCTGGAATTTAAAGTGCTGACAAGCTATCTATACCCTGTTTTTAAGAAATAGACACCAAGTTGCAAACTATTGTCAAGTTAATTCTCATTTTTTCAAATATCACCACTGCCCTTTACTTGCTTTGTGAACTCAGGCAGTGTTAACAATCTCTCTCCCTCAGTTTCCTCGTCTTTAAAATAAGGATGCTAAAAATCACCTATCCCTTAGGGTCGTTGTGTCAAATAAATGTGAAACACTTGCAAGCAGCAGAATCCAACTCTGGACAACTTCACCGATGAGATAGCTCCCAGACTCAAGAGAAAAAAATGGAAGCTCAGGCTCCAGAAAAGGCAAGGACCAGGGAAACGCCAAGATTCCAGGTTACAGAAGTGAAGTTTCCTCAGGGCAGCCCTGTCAAAATTAATCAACTCCATTCATTTTTCCCACCTTGTGTTACTCAGCTCAAGCTTCATCTTTCCAAGAGAGAGAGGCTGATTGGTCTAGCGTAGGTCACACACGCAGCCTCCTTACCAGTGGAGGGCACAGAACTGGATTCACACAAGCACCTTACTCAGCAAATTAAGTCACTATCAGCCCAAAAGGCTTCAGGCTGGACATGAACAGGCGATGAGCCAGTACCCCCTGCACGGAGCCACTCCCCTCATGACTTACCTTCTCCAGGTAGGAGTTTAAGACACTATTTCCAGCAAGGATTGGCCTTCTAAGCAGGAGGTGTGGCTGCTACATCATGATATATTCCAATCACAAAAGCCAGACAGAGCCCCTCGACCCTAAACATCAGCCTGGTGCCTATCATTCTGCCATTAAAATGTCGTTTTTCCACTTTCTGAGATTCCTTTACAAAATGACAGAGGTCCCACCTGGTCAGCAAATACTTTACCTTTGCAAACATTTGCTCTCCTTGAGCTGAGAACCAAAATAGGACACAGGCTGGGTACCTGACTGGAAGCAGAACACCCGACTAGGACAAGACCCAGAAGGGAGGAAAGGAGGACTGAGAAGTGACTGGGGACACACACTAGTGACAAATATTGAGACAGCTACTCAGTGGACCAGGGTCAGCCAGCATTGGCCCCACATTGAGCTGTGGGACCATTCAGCTAAGTGATGTGACATCACCCTACTCTCTGTCTGCCAAGCTCTTGACATCTGCATTCAGAGCCAGGATTATGCTGGCCCCAGACGTTGGCTAAGTTCCGGAAGTCTCCAGACACTGCACACCACCATGTCAATCCCTATTTTCCTCCTTTTCTTTCCACCGTTCTAGCCCTTCTTGTTGGTGTTATGTTTAGAAAGCAAAATTCTCGAGGAGATGCACACATAGCTCTCTGTAGTTGAAGGTGAGCATAATAACAACAGCAAAGGCAACAACTAAAGAGCTTATTAAATGCCAGGAACTTAATATTATCTTATTTCTTCCCCTACAATAACCCTGCAGGTGGGCTTTGTTACTTCCATTTAACAGGTAAGGAAATTGAAGTCTAGGACGTTAAGGAACTTGTCGCACAGACAGAAAGTGGCAGGGCTGGAACTCAAATCTAACTGCAAAGCCTCAAACACACTCATCCCCTCTTGGACAGGGGTCTGACATCATCATGTCCTAATCACGCAGGAAGGCTAGCTGCATACCCACAAAGGACTCATGAAAACGTGGCAGTTTTTCCTGAAGTTTTTACTCAGGTGTTCAGAATGTAAACACATACGACTACTTAAACGTCAATCCACAGCCACACTCAACTTTGTTACTCTGGTTGCAGAGAGCTCAAATCCTACACTAGAAGCTAAGTAAATAAATGTATCTCGTTGAATCTAAATTCTACCACGAAATCCAGCTATCTTTTTAGTCTTTCTAGAGTCCTTATTGATATATCTTTTCAATGTGTTCACAAATCACCCACGGCTAGAACATAAAAATGTCCCTGGCTTGGAACACCATAGGAACAGCATTTACACCTTTTTAAAATGTGGGCATCCTTTAAAATATCCAGATTTTACAATAAACAATACCATTTAGGATGTTCCAACACAGAAGCATTCTTTTCCTTCTGTTCTTCTATTGTAGTCATGGAGACCTCAAATTTGGGTGAAATGAACAGACAAAATTAAAACCTGCACAAAAAGTTGGTATCAGAGCAAATAATAATGACAGCTTATATTGCAGTGATATTTGTGTCTGAGGAAATCAATCATTCTACAGACGTTACCTCATTCTGAACTCTCACTAAGGTAGGAAAAGGACAAATGGTCTCGTCCTCTTGAGATCCACACAGGACCCATGGCGAAGACCATGATCAAGGGAGACGGTGTGTCTAGTACCCTGCAATATACCGCTGAAACATAAAGAATTTCACCCACCCTGTTATTTGACATCAGGCTGGTGAAATTAATCATTTGAAGTTAATATTTCAATCCGTCAACTTAGCCGCTTTGGTCTGTACAAACAAGAATTGCCAAATTCTCCATCAAGCCATGGAGAGTGGCTGAGAATATACCATTGAATGTGACACTTTAAAAAAACAACATTTCCCTGCCCCGCCTTGATGACTGCAGCTGTCCCACACAGCTCCACACTGTCACACTGTCTCTAAAATACAGATCTGATCACCTTACTCCCATTGACCACGGGACGGACTTGAAACTCTTCCTGATGACACACGGTCCTTCCTGATCTGACCTCTTGCCTGCTTTCCCATCTCATCTCTCACCCCACCCCACTGCCTCCCTGTAGTTGGAAGAAGCTATTCACAACTAGCAGTTATTTAAATATTCTAGGATGTTGCCCGAGCTGGTTCCTTTGCCTGGCAATAGTACTTCTCCCCAACACATGCACACACTCAACCTCAACTCCATTGTGGCCTAGGTGAAAACACCCATTTATGGGGCTGGCCCCGTGGCCGAGTGGTTAAGTTCGCGCGCTCCGCTGCAGGCGGCCCAGTGTTTCGTTGGTTCGAATCCTGGGCGCGGACACAGCACTGCTCATCAGACCACGCTGAGGCAGCGTCCCACATGCCACAACTAGAAGAATCCACAACGAAGAATACACAACTATGTACCAGGGGGCGTTGGGGAGAAAAAGGAAAAAATAAAATCTTTAAAAAAAAAAAAAAGAAAACACCCATTTATCCCTCCTTCCTTTTACGACGACTTTTTTAGGTAACTTTTTTCATTACAAAAGAAGCACACAGAAAATATAGTAAATAAAGAAAAACAGAAACAAGAAAATTAAAAGTATACGCAATCCTGTTACCCAGAGATAACATCCTGTTAGCATTTTGGTGTATTCCTCACAGCCTTCTTTATGTGCGCATACAGAGACATTTTCTACCACATCGATTTGATTCCTGAGACTCCACTCCAGTGCCACTTCCTGTAGGATGATTTTTCTAACCTTTCCTCCCCCTCATCCCCCCAGACTTAATCACGCTCACTCCCACTCACCCTTCAGGTCTCACTTTAAATGTCACATCCTCAGACAGTCCTTTCCTGAACTCCCCCCAAAGTAAATGACATCACCCCAGTGACTCTCTCTCTGATAACACATTATTTTCCTTTCATCACATTATCTAAATTTGTAATTGTATGTTTATTTGCGTGTTTATACATTCATGTCTTTCCCATTAGACTATAAGTTCCATGAGAGTACAGACCATAGCTGGTCATGCTTATCGCTTTCCCCCAAAACCTGAAACAGCATTTGGTATCATTAAACACACATTGAATATGTGTTGAGTAGCTAAATGAATGGCAGCTCCCTTCTCCACGCCCCTACTAACACCTTATCAATCTCTACCATGTCAACTTACTTTATTGTACCAATTGCTCACCACTAAACTGTTTGCTCCTGGGAGACAGAGACTGTCTATGAAGTCTGTGAAGTAAGATTTGAAGTCATATGGAGTCCTAATTACACCCCCATAACACAATGACCTGCACATGGCAGCTATTTAATTCTATCAAACAATCAAAAAAGTAAATGAACTAATTGCTATATGGGCAGGACAGCTTGCCAGTGACGCTGTTGGGTGATCCCACTTCTTACATAAATCCTTTATTCCTAGTTTTGCTTAATAGTGGCTTCCATATAATACCAAAATATAGCTGAAAAGTGAAAACATTACTTCATGCTCCAGATGTTTCATTTTCAGAAGCCAAACATCCAGATCATTGGACGCATTTGAACAACTGAGTGCCTCTTCATCGAGCTGATGGCGTCTTCTTGGCTCATTCAGAGTCTAAAGGAAAAAAGAAATGAATGCTTTGCCCCTCCACCACCAATAAAACTAAATAAGTATAAATAATTTTAGAGAAAACTCAAATAAATAATCACTGTGATTAAAGTCCACATTTTCAGTACATCATAATCTTTCTACATTCCAAAGAGCTCTGGTTTGCATAAGAGGAAACTGTTATGTGGGAATCTCAATGAGTTTGCTTTCAGCTGCAAATAAGAAAACCCAACTGAAAGTGGCTTAAATACCAACAGTTTCAGTATAGCACATCAGAGGAAGTCTGGAGGTTGGCTAACTCAGCAGCTGAGTAGCATCAGCAAAGACCCTAGTACTTTTTACCTTTCTGCTCTGCCTTTCTTAGAAAACATCTTCCTCATAGTTTCAAAGTAGCAGGAAGAGCTCCAGGTGTCATATACACAACAAATAGCATCCTGCAAAGAAAGCAATTGTTCCCATGTACCTCTTTAAATTAGCAAAGAAAATTTTAGCACCTTCTTCCGCCCCATCTCACTTCTCAAGTCCTATAGATCAAGATTGGGTCAAATGTCCATGCTTAACCCAATTATCGGAAAGGGGAATAAGAGTATCATGTTTGCTTTAGATTAGTGGTTTTCAAACTTTAGCCAGTATCACAGTCACCCAGAGGGTTTGTTAAAGCACAAATTGCTGGGCTCTACCCTGAGTTTTGATTCAGTAGATCTAGGGTGGGGCCTGAAAATGTGTGTTTCGAACTAGTTCCCAGGTGATGTTGATGCTGATCATCCTGGGATCACATTTTGAGACCCTCTGGCTGAAACTAACCATGATCTACCTACCAGGGATAGGGAGGAGGACAAACTTGCCAGGTATCTTGGTTGCCTGAGAGCTATACAGAATCATGGTTTTCTTTGCAAGGAAGAAGGGGGTGGCTATAGGCTGGCAGGATTAGGGTATGCCACAGTGAAATAGAATAGTAATAGCTAGAATGTGCTGAGAACTTCATATACACCAAAAGTTTCTCTAAAAATGGAATATACATTATTTAACTCTCCCAAATAATCCTGTGAGGTAGATATTTATTACACCCATTTACAGATTAGAAAATTGAGAATCAGAAAGACTATGTAAATTGCCCATAGGGAATTGCCTAGTAAGTCCTGAAGCCTGGGTGTAAACCTAGATCTGTGTGACACCCATGGCGCATGCTCTTAGATATGATGCAACTTGGGGACCTGAGTTTGAATTCTGACCCTGCTGCTCTTCCACACCTCACATCGTAGAGGTTCCAGGGTCAAGTACAAATGCCACCACCCGTTTCACCTCAGAAACGATCATGGTTTATTGGAAAGTGAATGCACTTTGGGGTCAGGCAGAAAATTATGCTTAGTACATGTGTGACCTGGCTAAGTCTTTAGCCAAGATTTGGAAATCTCTCCAAATTCAACTTCCTCTGATATACAACAGAAGTTGGAGTGACTATGTGGTAATATTCTTCACCTGTCCCTGGCACACAGAAGGCAGTCACTCTGAGTAGCTCTCATTACTATTACTAGCTCTGTGACCTAGGACACTCATCAGTACAGAATAGTGGGGAAGACTATATAAGCTCTGAGAAAATGCCTGGGACATTTTTTCATTTGAATAACCTGCTGCGTTATAGTTGTAAATAGTTAAATGAGAGCCACACTATGTCCTGTTATAAGAAAGTGAAAATTGTGCTCAAATTCAACCTCAACCAAAGGAGAAAGCTGAAGCCAAGGTTGGAGGGAGAATGCAGGAGCAGAAGAGGCTACTGGAAATATCGATAAGTTCTATGGAAAAGAGTCAGGCCCAGTTTTCTTCCTAAAATCAACAGAGTTTCCTTCCCTTTACATGTCAATCACTCTGAACTGAAATTGTTGAAATAAGGTGATAACCTCTGACCTCAGCACACAGATGGAATCAGCTCTCCAGCTCGTTTCCTCAACAACAACCCAGAAGGGACTTACCTGCAATTGACAGGACTAAAAGCCTGGTGTTTCAGAGGCTGAGAGGCCTGCCCTGATGGACACCCTGTCTCAAAGGGTGGCCCCCACCCCACGCCTGCTGTCGCTTCTGATTCCGTTTGCTGTTGTATGTTCTTCAGAGAACTTACCACTATCTGAAACTATATTGTTGGTTGACTTGTTTATTGTCTGCCTCCCCCATGAAAAGGTAATTTCCAGGAGGGGAGGAATTTTGTCTGTCTTGATTACTGGTATGTTCTCAATCCTTAGAATACTTCCTGGTATAGTAGTTACTAATTAAATATATGTTGAATGAATGAATAAACACATGAGTGGATATTTAAATAACAGAGACAAGCTCATCTGTCTTTCAAAACCAGAATTTTTATTGGGTATGAGACAGAAACTAATTATCCTAATGGTCAACTCATTAATATTTAATCAAAGAAGAGAATACAAATGAAACGACTGTAAAAACTGTTATCCACATAGCTGGGATGAGGACCATACAGAGATTTAGATGAGTCTAAGCAGGAACAGGGATGTGACGAGCCTCACATGAGGGGCCAAGGCACCCCCTGGGACAGAACGTGTCCTAAGGAAAGGGAGAGTTGAGACCTATAAGAAAGATCCAAGGACTAAACAGTGTTGAAGGAGTATTTCTGAGGTTAGCCAGGTTCTGCCTCCCTGTGTGTCCTACAAGCATCGTCTCATATCTGAGTCCTAGAGAGCTGGGATTAAAGTGAAACCCAAAAGAGAACAGATTGGATTCGGCAGTTGGAGCAGTGGACAATCCACATCTGCATCTGGAATGGGAAATGCCAAGGACGATATAATGTCAAACATAGGTAGGACCGTGGTCCCTTCAGAGGCATTAGAGACATCTTCATAAGGTAGTGATGGCAAAGCCTTCAGTTGGCATTAGCAGCATTTACCAAATCAGCCACACCTCAGCAGACATCAGCAATGGAGCCTTGAGTGGCCATGACATCTCAGTGGGCAGAGACATCACCTAAGGTGACTAGAAAAAAGAAAATTGGTGGACCCCTCACGACAACCTAGAGGACGAGTTCATGAAGACATATTAAGCGACACAGAATCTGGAACCCCACAACAATATGAGAAATTTGAGAGGGACTAGAGAACAAAAATACTGTTTTACAGCTGTTGTCATGACCCTCTTTTACAGAAAGTTTTCTTTTTATAGTTTCAATCGCCATAGTATTATGTATTTAAAAAAAAGAAAGTAACCCAAATAAAACTGGGCCATCTTAAAGAAGTCTCCTCTCACCTTGAATCCAATCTCAAGACATTGACAAATTAGAAAAACACATGCACATTCACAAATCTGATGGTAAGAGTGTCAAATGGAAACGGGATGTTTTCATGAGAAGGTATAAGGGATTCAGCAGTGGGTTTGACACCTTTTATCCCAAATCAAAACTTCCTTAAAATTGCTTTTAAAAATCACTCTGGGGGCCAGCCTGGTGGTGTAATCATTAAAATCTCATGCTCTGCTTCAGCAGCCCAGGGTTGACTGGTTCAGATCCTGGGTGCGGACCTACACACTGTTCATCAAGCCATGCTGTGGCAGCATCCCACGTAGAAGAACTAGGACTTATAACTAGGATATACAACTATGCACTGGGGCTTTGGGGAGAAAAAAATCATTCTTCCTCACCCCAACTCCCTCCAGCAGTGGCTGAAATCTTCCCATGCCACCCCTGCCCCCCACCCCCCAGCTTCTTTCTTGTCTAAACAGATCCTCCTCATTCCACATCAGTCCCAGGTGTCCCATTATTACCCCCAGCCCTTTGTCATCTCCATCTCTATCCCTACTGCTGTCACCACCACAAAGGCTAGGAGCTGAGCGGCATGCTCCGGGAAGGGAATGTTAACATTTAAGATCATTTTTTCCACTATCACAGAAATCAAAACCAGAAAAAATAATTTTAAGTGTGAAAAGGGTAAAAAATTAGACTCTTTCTACTGATTTATTTATAAATAATAAATGCATTTTTACAAGAGATAGCACAAAAAGAAGAAGAAAATTGATGTAGATGGAGGAGAAATAGCAGGATAGTTTGGACCAGAAATATAAAATCTCTGGAAACTTTCTAAATCAAAAGGAAAAAGCGTTTTTTTCGTTTATATAGATTGGGGAAAGAAGGAAAAAACTGCATGCAGAGAAGTCAAAATAAATGCAATATGTTTATACAATTTACAGTCACTTTTGTTAGCTAAGAGTATAAAATATGTTATGTACCATACACAAAAATTAACTCTAAATGGACTAAAGATTTGAATGTAAGAAGTGAAACCATAAAAATCCTAGGAGAAAATATAGGCAGTACACTCTTTGACATCGGTCTTAGCCACATCTTTTCGAATACCATGTCTACTTGGGAAAGGGAAACAAAAGAAAAAGTTAACAAATGGGACTACATCAGACTAAAAAGCTTCTGCAAAGGAAAGGAAACCATCAACAAAATGGAAAGACAACCCACCAAATGGGAGAAAAATATTTGCAAATCATTTATCAGACAAGGGGTTGATCTCCAAAGTATATAAAGAACTCACACAACTCAACAACAACAACAAAAAGAACCCAATCAAAAAATAGGCAGAGGATATGAACAGACATTTTTCAAAGGAAGATATACAGATGGCCAACAGACACATGAAAAGATGCTCACATCACTAATCATTAGGGAAATGCAAATAAAAACTACAATGAGATATCACCTTACACCAGTCAGAATGGCTAAAAACAAGACAAAAAACAACGAATGTTGGAGAGGATGTGGAGAAAAGGGAATGCTCATACGCTACTGGTAGGAATGCAAACTGGTGCAGCCACTACAGAAAACAGTATGTAGATTCCTCAAAAAACTAAAAACAGAAATACCATAACACCCAGCTATTCCACTTCTGGATATCTATCCAAACAACTTGAAATCAACAATCCAAACTAACATATGCACCCCTATGTTCATTGCAGCACTATTCACAATAGCCAAGACTTGGAAACAATCCAAGTGCCCATCGACTGATGATTGGATAAAGAAGATGTGGTATATATACACAATGGAATACTACTCAGCCATAAAAAAAGACAAAATCATCCCATTTGCAACAACATGGACGGACCTGGAGGGTAATATGCTAAGCGAAATAAGTCAGACTGAGAAAGACAAACACCATATGATTTCACTCATATGCAGAATATAAACAAACACATGGACAAACAGCTCAGTGGTTACCAGGGGAAGGGGGGTGCGGCATGGGCACAGGGGGTGAAGGGGAGCACTTATGTGGTGACAGACAAGTGCAACTGAAATTTCACAAAGACGTAAACTACTATGAATCTCAATTTAAAATATGTTACATACGCTAATTGGACTGCTCACAAAATTGTCATTTTTTTCTCCAAGCTCCCTGTCTAATTTGACCACACCTTATTTTTTTCTAGTCTAATTTATTTTACTTACCCCAGGCTCCAATGAAAGTGCGCATAATTGATCTTAGTTTCAGAGCTACTCATGCAATTTCTGCTTCTTCAGATATTTCTCTTTTAAATCATCTGATCATTTTATCATCGCTGAAAACTTATCTTAAATATTTTATTCATATTTTTAAATTTTCCCAAAAGATAAAATGGACCTGAAGAGAAAAAAGCCCTTTCTTCATTTTCCTTGCTTTTCTTTCCTTTATCTTCCTTTGGGCCTTCATATTTCTATTTCAGAGTACCAAAAACTGCAAATAGATTTTTGAGAAATGACTGGATTTAAACCCAAATTATCATAGGAATATGACTAGTCATAAAATAGCAAATGGCCTTGATGGTGTAATTTGAGACTATTGAAAGTTCTTTCACAAAAATCTTCCGTATCTTGCTTTATGACCTCAAATTGCTATTATATAAGAGCGTGTCCCTTTAGGTAGAAGCTTCAGGTTTTCTGTTAAATGAAACTATTCGTGATATCTCTCTTGTCTGCTCAAAATCATCCATTGATTCCCCACTAGCTACCAAATAAATTCCAAGTTCTTCAACTGGTCATTCAAAGCTCTCAGAGACAGGCTAACCCTGCCTTCTCAGCATCATCCCCACTCCCCTCCTTCAGAAGCTCGATGCCCGACAGGACCACAGCGCTCACATGTTCTGAGCATGCCCAGTGCATTCCTCCCTCTGAGCCTTTGCTTCCAAAGTAGCCAGAGTGCCTGCCCTCTCTACTTAACTATTTATGCTGATCTGTAGCCTACCTCTAGCATTTGGTCTGCAGCACTTAAATTCTACCTTGATTACAATCAATTTTTTAAATCTTCCTGATTTAGTAAGGCCTTCTTTGGTTTAAAGTGACAGAAACCCAGTTTATTCATTCATTCAACAAATATTTATTCAGTGCCTATCAAGTGCCCAGTTCTAGGTGTTGAGGATGCAGCCATGAAAGGGCAAAAAAGACAGACAATTCTAGCTCAGTTAAGGAAAGACGGGAGGAGTAGCTGAAAAAATAAATTTGGTTTTGGTCACCACTGGTTCTAAGGATGTCATCAGAAATGAATCAATATCTCTCACTCATTCTCTGTCTCCCCTCCCCCTCCAAACACTTATCTTTAATTCCGCTTTTCTAGGGAATGCTTCCTTCTCTGGCAGGATTTTGTCACAGAGAGATAGAAACGGCCTCTGGCAGCACTATGCTCTGCTCGTATCATCCTAGAGGGGATAACGACTAAAGAAAATACAGTGCTTCTCTCCCAGGGAAAGGGCATTTTAGGGATCTGCTAAGGGGATGTTGGACCAGGGATCTGTTTAGTTTGAGCTTTTCTGTGCGTCTTTGGGTGACTTTCAGGACTGTTGAGTCATTTCTAGCCATCCTGGTGTAGGAATGGCTTCCAGAGTACTCCTGTCGTCCTCTGTGCTGACTCATTCAGCTTTACGACACAAAGATGCAGGGCCAGAGTTCATGGCATAACAGGAAAGTGAGCAACACCGGAACTACGCAGGTGGAAGAGGAGAAGCGAGGTTGGAAGCTTACAGAGTGAGAAGCTGGTCTACGGAAGACTTGTAATCACATACGTGTAAAAGTCTAAGCAGAGAATTTGGCTTCATTAACATCTAGTCCAAATGCGTACTCCCTAACACAGTGCGTAGAACTATAAAACACTGTTTTCCTCCTCCTTGATGGAGATGTTCGGAATCAAAAGTATCAGAATTGCTGCATCGCAGGGCAGAACCTACCGCAGCACCCTAGGGTCCGTGTGTGAAGCCGCATGCTTTATGCATCCCGGTGTCTCACGTCTTAGCCCATCTGAGCCCTCTTGTCCTGATGAAGAAGGCAGTACCAGATAAAATTTTGCAAAATCGCCAAAAACACAGAAAAACAGCCCAAAGAAACAAGTGTTGTTTCACATGCTTATCCACTGAAACGTCAATGAGTACAGTATAAGAGTAATTTGGTTACATAACTGTATCTGTTATCCTCTGCTGCCTCACAAATTCTCCTATAGGACCTTCCTAGGGCTGTCATAACAAATCACCCCAAACTAGGTCAGTTAGAACAGCAGAAATGTGTTCTCTCACGCTCCTGGAGTTTAGAAGTCCAAAATCAAGGTGTTGGCAGAGCCAGGCTCCCTCTAAAGGCTCCAGAGGAGGATCCTTCTCGCCTCTTCCTAACTTCCGGTGGCTCCCGACAATCCTCAGTGGTCCTTGGCTTGTAGCTGCATCGCTCCAATCTCTGCCTCCATTGTCACATGGCCTTCTTCCCATGTCTCTGTGTGTCCTCTCCTCTACTTATAAGGACCCCAGTTACTGGATTAAGGACTTATCCGTCTCTGGTTTGACCGCATCTGAACTAATTACGTTTGCAAAGACCGCATTTCCAAACAAGGTCGCCTTCTAAGGTTCTGGGTGGGTGTGATTTTGGGGGGACATTATTCAACCAATTGCATACCCTAAAACTCAGCATCTTAAAACGATAAACATGTATTATTTCACATCATGGTTTCAGAGGATCAGGAATCCAGCAGTGGCTTGTCTGGATAGTTTGGGCTCAACTTTCACAAAGCTGCAGTCTGGCTGCCAGTCCTCAGGAACTCAGCTCCTCACCACATGGGCCTGGCTCCACAGGCTGCCTAAGTTTCTTCATGACACAAAGCCAGCTTCCCCCAGAGTGGTGATCCAGGAGAAAGAGAGAGAGAATGAGCCAGAGAGTAAAACAGGGCATGAGACAGAAACTACAATGTTTTGTAATCTAAGGTCAGAAGTGGCACACCATTACTCGTGCTGTATGCTGTTGGTCCTACACACCAACTGTGTACAATGAGGGAGGAGACAACACGAGGATGTGAAAATCAGGGGGCCAGGGTCCTTGGGGGATATCTTGGAGGTTGCCTACCATAACCGTAACGCAACTCAATACATCAGGGCAGAATTTTTAAATGGATCTAAACTGCTCCTTTGCATGCCTTAATTTCAGATTACCTTTTTATTCAGAATTACTGATGATTCTAAGTTTTAAAAGTGTTAGAGAAGTGTGTCATGAAGTTAGTTATTAAAACAGACCCCAAAATATAGCAGATGCTCACCTTACTCTCCTGCAGGACTGCTGTGGACTCCCTGTGGACCCAGACTGGCTGTGTCGTGATGCTTCCTTGTACGCTGCTTAGACCAAGAGCACAGGAACCTTTTCACGTTTCAAAACTAGCAAAACGAGCTGGTTATCCAGCAGAGCCCTGAGAAAGAACACACAAGATGGGGACACGGCGATGGGAATTGGGGGAGTGACAGGACTGGAATCCAAGAGCCACCTCACATGAGGAGGTGCCGGGTAGCTGAGGACCCCTTAAACCCTAGAATGGAGACAAGGACCTAAAGACAAAACTTGGTGACATGCGCCACCATTTTATAGGGTCGAGTTTGTAAGGCTGGTATTCTTGGTATTCTAGAGGTAGTGTGTTTTCTACTTGATTCTGTGTCTAGAATTCAGGCAGGCTCAGACACACAGGGGTGCCTGAGGTTAAGGTAACGTGACTCAATCAGCCAGGCTTTCCCCAGTCACAGGCAGAAGAAAGACACGTTAATTGAGCTTTAGAAATCAATAAAGGATAACCCTATTAAAGTAACAAAACAGTGATCTTAACAATTCATGAGTAACGTTTGCACACATTTCAAAGGTTGCATTATGGAGAAGGTAGTTAATTATGAAGACTTACACACAAGCAAAACAGCTGTCTCAGCTTCCACAACTGCTATCTGCACCACTTGAATTTCCTCTGGATCTTCATCATCTGGGCCCAATTCTCCTCCTCAGTGGCCTCTCAGCCCCTTGCAGTTTGCAGTTCTTAGTTAATTGCAGTAAGCTGGCACTGACTGCCCCTGGGAAAGAATTTCATTTGCGCCTATGTAATGCCAATCCCAGGAAAATCCTTAGATTTCCAAACTTTCTTTGTTTTAAAGAAAAAGGTTTTGGGTTTACTAAGTTTTCTCTGTAGCGTGCTTACAAGTATCCTCTCAGCAACCTAGGTAACCCTCTTTTCATGTAGGGTTAGAGCTAGGTCTACGCAGCCCCCAAGCCCAATGCCATGATAATGGGCCACGCCACTGTGGTTTCTATTCCACCAAGTCCTCCCCAGCAAGGTTAGAATGTAATGTACCCATTGTTAAAGAAACAGAAATGCTGCGACTATCTTCACGGTCACTCCCACAAGGGGAGAAGGAACCCAGTCACAGCAGCCTGTGACGATTGGCCCTGAGCTAACATCTGTTGCCAATCTTCCTCTTTTTGCTTGACGAAGATTAGCCCTGAGCTAACATCTGTGCCAGTGTTCCTCTATTTTGTATGTGGGATGCTGCCACAGCATGGCTGATGAGCAGTGTGTAGGTCTGCACCAGGGATCCAAACCCGTGAATCCTGGGCCCCTGAATTGGAGCATGTGAACTTAACCACTATGCCACCAGGCTGGCCCCTTGCCAAGCTTTTGATAGGTGCTTTTGTTATCTTGGACCCTCCTGGCTGAAGTTGGCTTCTTGGCTCCCTGGGGTCATGTATCCTCCCTCTAGAGGTTGGGACAGTGAGCGGTGAATAACCTATCAGCTCCTCCATCTCTCGTTCCAGCATTCCCCACCCCATTCTAGCAACTGATGATAAGAGCTAACTCTCATCGGTTGCTTGCCATATTATAGGATCCTCATCTAAGCATTTTCCAGGCATACTTCATTTAAGAAATGACACCTTGGTTAAGAGCATGGGTTTGCGTTAGATTGCCTGAGTTCAAATCCTGCTCTACCACTGCCTAGCTGTGTGACCTTGAATAAATTATTAATCTCTCTGTGCCTTAGCTTCTTCATCTATAGAATGGGCTAATAATAGCCATGTCTTATGGGACCGCTGGGAGAATTAAAATGAGTTCACATAAAGCATATAGAACAGTGCAGTTTAAGTATTGGCTATTAATAATATGTCTGGATTGAAGACAGCTTATGGTGAATTTTGTTTTTATGATTTGGAGTTTTTCTTTTCATGACATTTCAAGGGAGTAAAATTGACATTCTGCTTTTTATTCCTTATCATAAAATGTGAAGAATATCCAGACAGATCCTTTTCTTGAAATACTCATGACCTAAAAGGGATTTAATAACTAAAAAGTAAATAGAGTTCTTATAGCCTGTTTTGTTTAATATTATGAATTTTAGAACACCAAATAATTCTACAAAGATTAGAATTATGATATCCTCTATTCTACATTTCTCTACCTTGTATTATAATTAATTTAATGTTATAAATATTTGTGGGTTCAGAAAGCGTTTTTTTCCTAAAATAATTTAGTTAATGTATTCTATTATGCATATTAGTTGACATTCTTCTCTATTTATTTATTTGAAAGTTCTTAGTAATTATTTTTGTACATAAAATTATAGTTCTCACAATCATATCAATTATTGTGGAATTTTACTGTTACAAAAATAAATATAAATTTATACTTCATTTGAGAGATTTAAATGAATAAAGCACATAAAGAGATTTTTCATTCTAAGTTACAACTAGAATAAAACTTACCTACATTTGAATATTGCAAGATCCTGATTGTCTGATATTAACAAGTCCAAATAACACGATGTGTGCATTTTACAGATGTTGTTACACTGGTGTTTTATGATGGAAAATAAGCGATTGCACAATCACTGCTCACACTCAAGTTCAGAGACGTCAGAAGTGATGCTGAAATAAGCATTCTTCTATCAGGCCTTCAAAGACTGAGCCTGAACCAAGGCTGAAGAGCATATTCTGGGGAAACACCAAAGCCAAGGGCAAACTTCAGCATGTCTCTAATATATTAGGAGAGTCTGCAGCCATGAAGGATGATAGTTTAATAAATAAAGATATGAGAAAATGCTCGTGATAGTAACAAAGTACACAAGAAAACAAGATATTTAATTATATAAAAGATATGAGCCAAATCATTTCCATATGAACTCTTTAGATGCTGAAGAATAGAGACCTACGGTAGCTAGCACAGGTACAAGAAGTTTGGTGTAAGGATGAGCAACTGAGCAATATGGAAAATGTCAATGAAATCCAAGGGCTGAAACTTAATGAAGCTGAAAAACAGGAAGAAAAAGCAGAAGAAGGGAAAATGTGCTAAAATTGTCATCTAACATGGCTGGATATCAGGAGGCAATGTCTAAAGTTGATTGAACCAGAAAATATTTAAGGATACTCTTTAAAGATTCAACAAAGGAAAGAACAGAAGAGCTAGAAATAACTGCATTAAAAATTAGAGGGCAGGGGCTGGGCCAGCCCCACGGCATAGTGGTTAAGTTCGGTGCACTCCACTTTGGTGGTTCACATCCCAGGCACAGACCTACACCACTCCCCCATATAAAATAGAGGAAGACTGGGACAAATGTTAGCTCAGGGCTAATCTTTCACAAGCAAAAAAAGAGGAAGATTGGCAGCAGATGTTAGCTCAGGGCAAACCTTCCTCAGGAAAAAAAAATTAGGAGGGGAAGAGGAAGAGAATAGTATAATACTCCTTTTTGATAGAAGGTACTCCATAGATATAATCTAAAATACTCAACCAAATATTAGCAGGACAAGTGTATTAAAATAGAAGATAATTACCAAAAACACTGACAACAGAGTCACTTAAAGATGGTTGCTCTGGCAGGTGGCAATGGGGTAAGGCAGACACTGTCACTTTTTTTTATAAAGCTTTCTGCATGATCTTTTTAAATTTAAGATTCATTATTACTTGCATAAAAAGTTTTAAATGAAATGGACGTTTGCATTAGGACATACTTTCCCCAGGATGTTTCTGTCTACGTGGATAGTAAAGACGTTGGCTTGTGTGTCACTTCATCTCTCCTCACCCCAGAATACCCTGAGATGAACGAGAGTAGTCTGGGCTGGTGAGGTCCTGACAGAGGTTTTCTCCGTATCAAAGGGCAGCGCTTCTGCCACATCCACCCAGCATGCTCCCTTCTACAAGCTATGTTAATTCTGATTATGGGCAGAAGCGGGAAACTCCATTTTTATTGAAAAATTACATCCTTTCTCCAAAGATAGTACAGGGAAATTGTTTCTCATTTACATTTCCTAATTCCCTCAGTCGCATAATAATTCATTATTCTATGAAAATGTGCGTTATTCTGTAAATGTGAATGGCTTCAAAAAGCAAAGCATTATTAAAAAATGTAATGCCCTTTCTTGCCACGTAAGTCAAACCCCGATAAAGCTACATTAGCATACTGATCAGTAATTTTTGCACGTTAAAAATTTTATATAGATTTAATACCATTTTCAGCTTTTGTTTAATGAATATTTAATTCAGACAGCTATGGAATAATAGGTAATTATAGCTCCACAAGAACACATATTGACATGTGGTTTAAAAGATGGTGAAAGGTGCCTTGTGCCTGCAGTGAGTTTATGATTTAAACACAAAGAAAAATTTTAAGGTTGCCAATCAAATATTCATCAGAAGAAAGAATGCACAGAGGATCTCACTTCCCTGGGGCACGTATGCAAAGGAGATGCTAAAAATAACATAGGAGCAGGTTCAGCAGACCTTGTTTAGGCAAAATTCCAAACACGTCCAAAAAGAGCCAATGAAGAAAAAAAGTTTCCCTACCTTGAAAGCAAAGGCAACAGTATAAGGGGCAGGTGGGGATACTAAGCAAAGGGCCTTGGAGGTAGGAACAAATGGGCGAGCCCAAGAAGTTTGAATTTCATTTCCCCATCCTTTCTTTTTTTTTTTTTTCTTTTAGTGAGGAAGATTGGCCCTGAGCTAACATCTCTTTTTACTTGAGGAAGATTGTCCCTGAGCTAACTCTGCCAATCTTCCTCTATTTTGTATGTGGGACATCACCTCAGCATGGCCTGATGGGCACTGTATAGGTCTGCACCCAGGATCCAAACCCACAAACCCCAGGCCGCCAAAGCAGAGCAAGCAGGAATTCAACCACTACGCCACGGAGCCAGCCCCTCCCCACCCTTTCTTTAAAAATCTTTTTCTTAACGTGAGCTGTCCTCCAATAGCTTCAACCTTGACTCACTATGGAGCCCAGGTCCCTCTTGCTGCCTGTAAGAAACTCATTCACTCTAATGTGTAGGAACTTAATGGGTTACCCCTCCTCAGAGGGATTTACATTTTTAAAGAGCCCATGCAATGCAATAGTGAAGTTTAAAACATGTATACCCTATCACACCAATAGGTAATCACCTTTTCTTGCCAACATTTTGGCTACGTTTAAAGAAGAAAATTTTAGCAACTCCCAGCAACTCACCCCCTACCTTGCAGAGAAAGTCCCTAGGCGAGTAGATCTCAAATTCTAACATGCTTAAGAATTTTCTGGAATGCTACAACTGACCAGTCCCATTCCCTGAAATTCTGAGATCCTGATTCAGCCCCAGAAAGCTGTATTTTGCAACCAGCTCTCTAAGCAATTCTGATGTAACCAACCCCTGACCCACATTTGAAAATCAGTGCATTGCACTAGAAGACTAAAGGGTTAGAGAAAACTTGCCTTCTCTCAGCTGCAGGCAAATCCCCCAGGGCAGGCTTTCTGAAGAATTTCTCTGACCGTCTTCTGTCCTCACCCATGACCTGCTCCTAAAAACTCTCAGGGACCTTTGATTGTCCTTTCATTCCCAAACACAGGGGCTGGTCGGTTTGCAGCCTGGCAGCCCCTTCCAACACTCGCTCAGAGTTAGTCCAATAATCCTGCCCTTTTAGTCCCCACAAATGTAGCTGTGCAGAGACCTGGCTCCGCACTTGTGTTTCTAGTTTTTCCAACTTGCTGCTTATTGCTTGACTGATTAGCAGTTGGATTCCATCCTCTTTCTTGTTTACCTGATGCTATAAAATGGTTCCCCTTTGCCTGTTCCCCGAGCCTGAGTCACCCATTTGTGCTCATCCTACCCCCAAGGAAATAGGGTAAACCTACCAACTATAGTTAAAACATTTTCCTGGAGCTAGAAAAGGTGGAAAAGTCTTCTCTCAGGTCAAGGTTCTTGAAATCATTGCTGCAAAAAATCCTCAATCTGCTTTTTTCTCCAAAGCCATCCTGATTAAAGCAACGTTCCTTGGTCTCAACATCACAATAAGCACAAACACAGGCACTGAAACTGTGTTGGCGTCCTCAGCAATGACGTGGTCATTCAGGTGGTCTAACATATGCTCAGGTTAATCGATTATGATTTACATGAAAACACAAAATTTACAAATCCTCTGAGAGTACTGGAGAATGTCCTTAGCCCTCCAGGGTTCTACAGACCACAGTTTGTAAAACACCAGTATAATAGAAAGAATTCTTATCACTGCCATTTGTTACCTATGTGACCTTGTTTGTGGTACCTAATCTTTCCGAGCCTCAGTTCCAACTGAGGTAGATTGCTCAGTAAAAGGCTGCCAGTATTAGTACAGCATGGAGGATGCACTGCATTGGGAGAGACTGAGGGCTCGAAGACCGGTTGGAAAATTATTGCAACAGACCAGGTATGAGCAGAACAGGGATAAGACTAAGTTACTAGCAGTGGGAATGAAAAAGGATGGCTACAGAGGACTAATTTAGAAAGAACCAACATTAGTGACTGACTTGGGTGTTTTCCCCAACTATGCTCCCAGGATGTTAACTGATGTTCTGTGCAAATTATGATTTCATCTTCAAAGAAATCTGGGAAATTTTGCTATAAGGTAAGCAGAGCAATCCTTATAAATCTTATTGCAGAATAATATTTGCTGGATCTACACCCACTAAACCCAGTGAAATTAGATGTGAAAGTCTGTTCTATTTCTCTCTCGCTCTCTCTCTCTTTCTCTGTCTCTGTCACTCTCTCTCTTTCTCTCCCTTTCTTTCTCTCCCTCTCTCTCTCCCTTTCTCTCTGTCTCTCTGTCTCTCTGTCTCTCTCTCACACACACACACACACACACACACACACACACTCAGCGCTATAGCAGTACTTGGGCTGTCCTTAATGCTCTGATTTTCTTCTGGGCTGCTATGTTCCCAGTGCCTCAAACAGAATCTGTCCATTAGGAAGCACTAAATAAATATTTCTTGAATGAATAAGTAAACAATGACCAAATAAGGAAACAACCAGAGAGTGAGATTTTAAGAGCCTGAGAAGGGCTTGTACCATTCAGTCCAAATTCTTTCCACTGATAGCTAACGTTAAAATTTCAACACTAGAATTTAAATCCTTTGGCCAAAATCTCTCAGGAGACGATATGGCTTCAGCAAAAAGGTGCTCAGACTTATCAAGGTGGGAGAGAACTTAGGAGTGAAACTGACAAATAGGGACGTGCTGTGGTAGAACAAAGAAAGCCTGCTTAAGTAGAAGCCCCTGGAGGATTCTTTGAAGACAAAGCAAGATGGCAGCCACAGTAAAAAGAATCAAGAGTCACTCACCCCGGCAGCTCCGAAGATAATTTCTTGTGACACGTGCCTCAGCTAGAGTCCTGACTAAACAGACAAGTGTTACTGTAGCTTCCCAGAAAAAAAGAAAGTGAAGCCATCACAGCTTAACACAACCAAGTTGAAAGGTCACACTGGGAACTTAAAAATATCCAATGTATGGGACATACAGGAAACCTGAACACAGAAGCAAGTGCATTTCATGGTTCCGTAGTCTGCTCTGAAAAAGGATTTAAATGTCAAAGGTGTGAGAGAGGTGAATGGATTTCACGACAGAGGATGCTCAGATATCCAAATGCTGTAATTATAAGCAGTGACTCCTCATAGTGTCTGATACATGTGTTAGATAGCATTTTCTGTTAATTAAATCTCAACACAATTTTGTGGCAAGTTTATTTGTCTTGTGTTTCAGATATTCCCAAGTGTGTTGGCTAAGAAATGATATGCTCAGTATTCTAGGAAATTAATTACCTGAGGGAATTGATGAAAGATTGCAGAATCATGATGCTGTGTTTTATAACCATTTGCTATATATATTCGTTGGTTTTGTTGACTGCTAGCACTTGTTAGCTGACATGGGGCATCAGGTACCAAACATCTAAGGAATTTTGACGGGGTGGGATAAATATAGCCAGCAGGTAGGAGCTAAGCTAGGACTGGGATTCAGGACCCAGTGCAAGCTTGGCCCAGGACAGGACTGGGACAATGCATGGGAGTGATTCTCACCCATTTCTCAAATCTGAGGTCACACTGGAGCACCATGAGGCCTGACACAGCTTGAAGATCAAGGAAGTAAAGCAGACATTGCTAAGGATGATGTCAAGGACCAGACAGGGTTCAAGGTAAGGAGGAGAGTAATGACCTCCAATACCAGGTGTTCACCTCCACTGTCCGATAAAATTAGAAATATGTGCAGACACAACATTGACAGACTAACAGAGGCCCTTGAAGCCAATAGTATTCTGTTTAATGGCCTGGCCAGAAGAAAAGGTGCAGCCCAGACACCAAATTATTTATTTTGTCTTCAGAATTGGGTAACAAAAAGCAGGTCAATTACAATATAATCTGAATCTTTATGTTCATAAATGGGTATTGATTGACTGGAAGCTAAAGAAAATCATAATGATGATTGTTATGATCTTGAATGCCTAGTGTATAATATCTCCAGCAGAAGGAGCTTTATGAAGCCCAAACGTCCCACCTGAGAGGAGGGTAATACTTACCAGTTAAAAAGATTGGAAGATTCTCATCCGTAAGCCACAGGAAAAAATAACTGAAGGAATCTTGGGCTTCTTACAAACATATTTTCAATATCCCAATACTCTTACATCTTTCTTTGACTTTGTAGTTGAATCCAAATATTTTTCTGTGCATTTTTATGTTGTCTCATTATAAGACATGGTTTTGTAAGAATTAGCCTTGACCACAACGAACTTCCTGTAATAGCATCTACTAATATTAACCAAGGAGGTAAGGGAATTGACCTAAATAGCCAAGTTAGGAACCAAAGAGTTATAACTTTGCATTGTCAGCACTCAGAGGACGTCAGGAGGTTCAGAGCCTAGGATCACTTCTTGTCAAGTCAATAAAAGGTCAGAATTTACTGCAAGTTGAATTTAGTATTTTCTAAGGAAATGCTGTCCTTAGAAATATCTGAACCACTAATATGCTAATACAAGTCACATATGTAATTTTAAATTTTCTCGTAGCCACATTAAAACAAGTAAAAAGAAACAGATGAAATTAATTTGTATAGAATATTTTAACACAATATAGCCAAAATACTATCATTTCAACATATACTCAATATTTTTCAGTTATTACTAGTAAATTTGACATTCTCTTTTGTTATATCAAGTTGTTGAAATTCAGTGTATATTTTACACTGACAACACACCTCAATTCAGACTAGCCCCATCTCAAGGGTTCAATAGCCACATGTGGCTAGTGGCTACCATGCAGGGCAAGACAGTCCTCAGATCTCATATGGGCAGTGAAATTCAAATAGAAAAAAGCACTTATTGAATATATTGTATAATGAGTTGAATTTTCAAAAACGTTAAATTGTTTTAACATATATCGTATTACATTGTTCATAGAGTATTATAATCATCTGTAGCTAAAGAAAAGTCACTGCTATATTCTTTTTAAAAGAAAAGGGAATTTTTTTTTGTTTCCAAATTGAGAAAAGATATCCATTAGTTAATTTTTGTGGTAGAATGCTCCAGTCCAAGAGCATTTGAAGATCAATGCTTTGGGATAACGTGGGTCATTTACCACTCTGAAAAACAACAAGATCTCTGAGAGCAAAATTTGATAGGAGCAGGTTGGAAGAGAATGAAGGGGGAAAGAGAAGGAAGGAAGGAGGGAGCAGCGGGGTGCCATGCCAGTGACAAAGAGAGGATCTGGGGGGGAAAGGTTGGAGACGGCTTCATCTCCTTTGCATTTTTGCCAAGAACCAGTTGAATTGTTTATTGATGTTGATATAATTTTATGAATTGAATTGAATATTGATAGTGAATATTGATACTGATATTGAATAAGTTTATGCCTCAACACAGCCTATGGCACCAGTTTGCAATTATTTATTGCTCTGGATCTCTCTTTTCTATATTCACAAAAGACACTTCTGAAGGCATGCACATCCACTCATTCCGAGCAGCTTCATGACTGATGCTGATCACCAGGGCCCGCCCTGCAAAAAGCACGGGCAGTGACCTAAAAAGGACCCTTCTGCCCCAGCGTGCCTCCTCCACTTCCGGCTCTGATGCCTGACGTCCACAGAAAGTCTTCCTTCCGGTTAGGAGGAGGTTTCCCAAACTTCAACCATTTGATTATGTCGTCATTGTTTCTGTCAGATGTGTACACTACCTGTACTATTACTTATTTAATGTTTTTTAATTCATTCTTTTTTTTACAAAAATAATTTTATTAAAAAAGGAACTCTAGGGGTCGGCCCGGTGGTGCAGCAGTTAAGTTCGCACGTTCAGCTTCGGGGGCTCGGGGTTCGCGGGTTTGAATCCCGGGTGCGGATATGGCACCACTTGGCAAGCCATGCTGTGGCAGGTGTCCCACGTATAAAGTAGAGGAAGATGGGCACAGATGTTAGCTCAGGGCCAGTCTTCCTCAAAAAAAAAAAAAAACAACTCTATTTCGCTACCAAAAGGTAAAACCTGTACAGCTTATCATAAATACCCTAAAGATAACGAACACCACTATTAACATTTTAAATGGTCACACATGTAACACCTGCTATCATCTTGCCTACTACCAGTGGTAAAATTACCACTAATTAGGAAATAGTAGGTTAAATATTTCCAAATACCTAAAAAGGCAGCTGTGAAAACGTGAATCTCATACAGCAGATGTGTAGCATTCACAAATAGTCGGCTGTGAAAACGCCCTGAGGAATAGGGCTTAGGTTAGCATTCTCATCTTTATTGAGCCTAAGAATCACCTGGGAAGCTTATTTAAAATATAGGTTTCTGGGTCCTACACCAGATTTCGTAGAACTGGGTTGGGCCTGGATATCTGCATTTTTATCCAGCTCTTCAGGTGACTAGGATTTAGCTGGTCAGCGAAGCACCCAAGAAACCCTGGGAGGTAGCAATCCAGGGAGAGACGAGAAGCTCTGTCGTGGTTCCAGCCCTGGGATAGCACAGGACTCCGGTACAGAGGAGACGCCTGGGCAGAGGGGAGGGGTCTGAGGAACAGCTCCATCGGTTCCACAGTTTTGTGGAAGGTACCTTTCCAGACAAATAGAGCTTGATGCAACAATCTGTTCACTTCAGCATAAACCTAACAAGAAAATCACTGATAATTATAAATAAGCCATATATACCAGCCCTGGACGGAATCTCCCTGTGGGGGTCTTGTGTTTTTCCTCCTCTTTTAGAGAAGATCAAGGTCATGTGTTTATTATGTTTAGGGTATTGGGAATCTAAATAAAACTTTCACTTGGTTGTGAAAGTCTGTGTGAAAGATGTGAGATTTAAGGTCGGTGTAAAAAGAAGGGGTAGAGGTTGTGTGTTGGACTTTTTCCAGCAAAGTAGAGAGAATCAGAGTGGATCCTATAGGAAATAAAATTATTCCTAACAAAAGCCCTTAAGTAAACGCTGCCTCAGCAAATGAACCAAGCCAGAGGCAGAAAAATGTCAGCAGAGGCCTGAGTGCAATGTGAGATAATTTCTGGTTTCCCCTTATCTCATGCCAGATATTGTAGGTTGCTGTGTAGGAAGCTTCTAGGATGGTCCCCAATGATCCCTGCCTCCTTGTATTCATGCCCTTGTTTAATCCCCTCCCCTGCACTGTGGGCTGAAGCGAGTGTGATGCTTCTAACTTACAGAATATAACAAAAGTGATGGGATGTTGCCTCTGAGATTAGATCCTACAACTGTGGCTTCAGTTTGCTCACGCTCTCTCTCTGGCTTTTGCTTGGTCAGTCTGATGGAACTAGCTACCAGTTTCAGTTTCAGCTTTTGTAAGCAACTAAGTTTTGGGCTAATTTGTTACACAGCAACAGATAACTAAAAGTTGCTTTGCTCAAGGCTCATAAAATGCCAGCTCATTACATTGTATTCACATCTATCTTAGATGATGATCAAACCAAAACTATTTTATTAATAGAGGCAACCTGCATGGTGACCACAAGCTATAGAGTTAGCAAAAAGCCCACCTACTGCACGACCTTGAGCAAAGTCTGTGAGACTTTACTTCCACTTGTATTAGATGGAGATAATGATACTTTCCTCGTAGGGTTGTTGATAGTATCTAATGACAGATGTACAGCATCTACTTCAGGATCTGGTATATAGTAGATGCTCAATAAATATTAGGCTATAGTATTTTCTATGCCTTACGAAAATACGTTTTAAAACAAGATAGAATTAATTATATTTTAGACTTATCATAGATTTTTTTAATGAAATTATAGTTTCTCCAAGGCCAATTATTTGGCATTACTTTAAAAAAAAAGAGAAGAATCTAACATCTCCTCTGAAGGACTCTGCCATCCCCATGGGCCATGCCAGCTGCACTCTGGACACCCTTTTTATGATCTATCCTGTTTGAAACATTGAAAATATTTAGTATACAATATGGAATCAGGAAATGAAGGAACAGATAAAGAATCAAGACGGAATTGTTTTAGCTGAAGTCAGCGAAACATTTATTGATGGACAGAGATAATGCAATCACTTAACAAGAGGAAACTAATAAAGGACCTTGAAAGCAAGTGTGAGTCTTGGAAACAGCACAGAGATGGCTGGGAGGTCCATTTAGGTCGCTGGGGCAGAATGAAGAGGCTGTAACATCACTGGGAAGGCCAGAGAGATAATTTCAGAAGTATTTTGTGGGGCAAGAGGCTGAAGGTTAATGGTAAGGACATTGAAAGACATGGAAGCTAGAGAATTAAGGGGGCCTTCTCTCTCTCTCATGGGAGGTTTAATCTGAGTCTCAGCCTTGAACTTGATAAGCACTTAACCTCTTGGTCTCTCCTCATCCCTAAGATAAAGAATCATACTGGATCATCTCGTGGGTCCCTTCCAGCTGACATTCATGGCTGCCGCCCGTGTGAAAATGGATTATTCCCCTGCACGTATGCTGGGAGATCCCCAGCCTTCAGAGGAACAGTGCAGTATGCTGGCTCCAGTCAGCTGCTAGTTTGCTCCACTTTCTACTCTTTGTCTAGTGTCAGTATATTACTCCTCGTTTAGGAAGAGAATCAGTGCTTAATACATGAGAGATAAAGAACCTGAAAGATAGCTTCCAAGGGCTTGTGCAGTCTAGTAAGATGATTTATCTCCTCCCTAACGCTGACAGCGAGTCGCTGAAGCACTGACCTTGAGCGCCAAGGTGGAGGGACTGACGTAAATTGGACGTGGGTGTTAAGGCACCAGCAGTCACGTCCATACACACACATTTTCTGGAATTTCTGAGGAATTAAGGTTTCTTTTTAAAGGAGAAAGAAAGGGCCAAGTCAAACTGTTCATTTCTTTTTCAAGATCTTTTCCATTTACTGGCCTTTTATTTGTGCCAGCGGGGAAAAGGAGGTGCTGAGGATTTCCTTGGTATCTGCATATTTTTAGGCCTCGCCTGCTTCATAAGCCTAGAAGGGATCTCAGCAGCCCTGGTTTACGAGTATAGGCACTGATGCTTCCTGTTCTTTTGTCCTTGACCTCTGACTCCTTTAACCTCCCTCCCAGGCAGCTTGCAGCTGGCACAGGCCACCCCCCCAGAAGCCTTTGCAGGCGGAGCAGTTACCTGGCAACAGTGACAATCACGCTAACAGGAGACAAAACAGCAGTAGAGACCAGAGAGAGGAGCTTCTTCCAGAATCTAAAAGAGGGAAAGAGAAGGAGTCAAATGGCTCTTTTTATCAATGGCTTTTCATCCCTGCCCAAACTGTTCTCCTGAAGCCCCAACCCCCAATTTCTATCACCACATGGTAAAAATAGCCTCTGATTGGAGAGTTGAATAACAGCCAGAGATTCAAATGGAATAGTGTACTTGGGGAGATGCAGTAATCACCCCCCCCGTACCCCAGTATACAATGCTCAGGAGTTAACCCTGGTTTCCATCTCTGCACATATTGTGTTCCAATCCAAGGATGTATTTTGACCACCTAATTGCCCTTGCATAATAGCATCCTAAATTCTGTGTACTGAGAAGCACTGACAAGCAATTATCTCACTTCTTGCCTCTCTAGCCACAATTCTACACTAAGTGGTACCAGAGACGGGGGCATAAGCACAGTAGTCCATAATAGGTGACACGAGCTGGATGCCTACTGTGTTCCAGTACTGCACTGAGCACCACACAGACACATTTAACTTTCAAAACAGCCCTGTGAGATCGATAATATTATGATCTCCATTTTACAGATGAGAAAAACTGAGACTCACAGTAACTGTCAAAGGTCTTATATCTATTAAGAGCAGGGCCAGGATTTGAACTCATGTTCTTAACCACTTTGTTACAAAGATAAAAGGTGAGAGATGGCAGCATTTGCTAAGAGGGAGCCTGGATGGTAAGGCAGAAATGAAAATTACCAAACTGTAAGAGTCATTGGATAAAAATTAATTATGCTAACGTCACCTAATAGAATATTCTAAGAAACACTTACTCCTCCATTAAAGTGGGATTGTGTAATAATAAGAGAGGCTGACCAATCCCTTTCAGCAGAATCCCATTAAACTACGTAAACACCCACAGGCCTTGGAGGATGTAAACGTCAACTTCTGGGAAGATGACCTCTGAAGACCCTGTCATCGTCATCATTCTGTGATTCAAAGGGAAAAGCAATATGGCCATGGGAGTCAGCACAAACAGAATGGGATTTGGAGTGAGATGACCACAACTTAAGTCTCAGCTTGGCTGTCCGTTCATTTTGTGACCTCAAAGTAGTCGATTCCATAAACGTTCATTGGGCCTATGTCCTGTACTACATGCTGATTTAGGAGCTGAGGAAACAAGAATTACCAGATATAAGCTAGGTTCTGAAGTGGGGTCATAGGCTCATGGATCAGGGACAATTATGAACAATTTCCTTATCTGTAGACTGAGAAGACTAATCACAATGGCTGTTCTTGTGAGAACCAAACAAAATAATAGTTGCGAAAACTATTGATGGACTGCATAACACGTCATGCAAAGTTAGTGATGATTACCAGTGCTATGACTGAGTTCTTAAAATAATTCACAGATACCACCTACGTGACCTGACCTCCCCTCCCAACCTCTCCAACTTTATTTCCCACTAGTTCCCTGTCCCTCTTCTTGGTTGTACAGCCAAAAATATTCCTGCCTTAAGGTCTTTGCGCTGCCTGAAATGTACTTACTCCAGTTATCTGGATGGCACAGTCTTTCGTTTCATTCATATCTCTGCTCAAAAGTTATACGGGAGATGGTCTCCCAATTCACTCTATCTAAAACAGAGAACAGCCAGCCCTAGCGGTCTAGTGGTTAAGATTCGGTGCTCTCATCACTGCAGCCTTGGTCCATTTCCCCGTCAGGGAACCACACCACCCATCTGTCGGTTGTCATACTGTGGTGGCTGTGTGTTGCTGTGATGCTGAAAGCTATGCCACTGATAGTTTAAGTACCAACAAGGTCACCCATGGTGGACAGTTTTCAGCAGAACTCCCAGACTAAGACTAGGAACAAGGACCTGGCCACCTACTTCCAAAGAAATTGGCATGAAAACCCTAAGAACAGCATCAGAACATTGTCTGATATAGTGCTGGAACATGAAAGGATGGCGCAAAAAGATCAGGCAGGGTTCTACTCTGCTACACACAGGGTCGCTAAGAGTCAGAATCAACACCACAGCACTAACAACAAAAAGTAGAGAACGTGTGTGCATACACACAGATGCACGCACACACACATGCACACAATATACACATGTACACATATGAACAGATATGCTATATTCTCAGATACCTACATACACATAAACACACACACATATACACATGCACACACACAAAGCACTCTCTATTTCCTTAGCATGCTTTATTTTTCTCCAGAGTACTATCTCTTCCTAAAATTGTTTTTACATGCTTGCTCACATGTTTTATCATCTGATTGCTGCATTTAGAATGTAAGCTCCAGGAGGGCAGCAACTTGCTCTTGTTCGACATTCTAGTGCTGGTGCCCAGAAAGGTTCCTGATTCATCACACAGCTCCATAACTATTAAGATGAAGTTCATCTAATTAAAGTGTAAAATTCAATGGTTTTTAGCACATTAAGAGAGTTGTGCAACCATCACCACAATCAATTTTAGAACATTTTTATAACCTCAAAAAGAAACCGTATACCCACTGGCAGTCATTCTCCATTCCCCACAAAGTCAGTACCCCTCCCCACAAGCCCTACTAATATACTTCTTTTTCTATAGATTTGCCTACTCTGGGCATTTCCTATAAATAAACTCATATGATGTGTGGTCTTTTGAACATTAAGTTTTGATGGAAAAAATCAAATGAAAAAAATGTTAAATCCAATTATTTGCCATACCTTCTTGATATTAGTATCCCCTCAGAAAGTTTCCTTTCATGAGTTTTGAGCAATCTAATATCCAATCTAGGAAATGGAGAATTAGTCTGGCAAAAATACAGCAAAAATCATATTTACTCATGGTGCAATTTTGTGTGTTAGTTTTTTAATTGTGACGTTTTGACAGGAGTTGAACAGAAGCTTCCCTTTGCACTATCAACAGACAGAGGAAGGGCTGACAGCAAATAAATACTTGAAACGAAATTAAGGGGCCTGTTTATTTACTTAAGAGACCAACCGTTTTCAAACACTCAATTAAAGACGATTTAATTCTAATCTAAGCAGAGGCCAACAAACCTGGTGTTCTAACATGTTGATTATAATCATTCTCTATTCATTAAAGCAGGACCTTGATCAGGCAACTTTGGTCGACGTAATTCCACACATCCATGGACTTGAAAGTCCTAAGATGACTTTTTATTATTTACAAGCATTTCATAATTGACTTCACCAACCAAACTGGCTGTTCCCTTCAAATATTTTAAATTAGTGAGCTTTTAATGCATTAATATGCTCTTCTCCAACACACATTGTTAAACTATTTCTCACATTTGATTCACATAAGAGGAACTGACATCACTAGCTAAATCAAACCATAAACTAAGTTCTTAGAATTGGGATGGAACTTAAGGTCATCGAGTATAACCTCTTGCCCAATGCCAGAATCCCTGCCATAGCTTCCCCAGCTGGCGTGTATCCCAATGATAGGGAATACATCATTTCTTGAGGATCTGTAAGTATCCTAATTTAAAGATTTTTCCCAGATGATTGTCTCCCTGCATCTACCTTCTTTTGTCCACGTTCTGCTTCCTATGGTAAAAAAGGGGAAGCCTACTTCCTCCTGCCCAGGGCAGGTAGGTCCCTCAAATATTTGAAGACAATTTGCCTCCCTGGGAATTCTTCCCTAAGCTAAACAACCCCCAGGCCATCTGACAACCTGGTTTGCAAACTCTCTCTCTGCTGCACTCCTACGCTACTGCCACTTCACCACCGCCACCTTTCTGGTCACCCACCATTGAAACAATTCATTGCTATCTCTCAGCATGCATCCACAATACGCCACATAATTATGAACCTTGCCAATGAAAAGGGGGCCATACATTCCTCCTGTTCATTGCTAAAATAACCTCTTAAATGCAAACACAGTATATATGAATTGTTGAGAAGATATATATAGATGAAATCATTCATATTTAGGGACTTCTGTGAGCTTCTTACATTCATTTGTGGGTCAAGGACTGCTTTGAGCTAAAATGAGCAGATCCCATTTAAACAAAGGACAATATCCATTCAGCAGCCCCGACCTGCATGTCCTATCTTTAGATACATGTAATTTCGACTGAAGTTATCATGAATTGCACCAGGAGATCCAGAGCTATTTCAGCAGCTGTAAAAATCAAAAGCAATAATACCAAGTTATTCGTTTCCAATTAATTTGGAGTTTTCCCAAGGAGAAAGAGGAAATTTCTGTGTGCTTCCCATTTAAAGATGCCATATAGAGAATGTCTTGCATTTTCACAAGTCCTTCTACTGGTTAATCAGTGCTACAATGAAAGGAGGGAACTGACAGCCTGTTTTTGTCAGAGACACTATCTTGATGAGAATATTGTAGTTCTGTGTCTGCTCTGTTTCCATCCTACACATTCAAACACAGTAACAAGTTTACCCAGAAGTGAGCCGATTTGGGGAGCCTGAGTCCTACAAACTGGGGCCTCTCCTTAATTTCCAGCCAGGGAGACATCTCTGGCCAAAGATTGGAACAAACAAGAAGCACCAGACAGTTCCTTTCCAATAGGCAGCAGTACGCAGAAAAGAAAGAAGGCATCGAAAGTTAGTTCAAGCAGTGTTTAAACCGCAGCTCTGCCATTTCTGATAGATGACTTTGAGGAAATTACTTAACCATGCTTAGTCTGTTTCTTCGCCTAAAAATGGGGCTCTTGATACCTACCTCAGAAGTTTGTTGTAGGAGTCATGTACCACAATACACACAAAGTGCAGTAAACAGGGCCAGGCACACAGCAGGTGCTCATTAGTAGTGACAAACAAATCACAGATCAGAAAGTTGTTTGGCGAATGCAGAATTACAGCATAGGGGGTGCGATGTGTTTCAGGGCTCTTGCTCTTGGGCTATGAGAGCCTAATAAATTGCCCGCTTCCCACTCTAACTAAAGAACTGGGACCAGGCAGCTGGAATGGCCTGCCATCTTTCCTGCACAACATTGAAGACATGGTGACACTTCCAAAATTTTCTATTTTCAGGCTCTGTGCAGACCAACACCCTTCCTTGGCACCATCATTAGTGTAACACTACCCTCCTCACATCAAAATAGTTTCAGATCCCTAACTTTACCAATTCATTTTCTTTCTTTATAATCAATAGGAAGATACTTAAGCTCACTGGCAAATACTCCCTATATCTTAAGCTGAATTGCTTCTGAAGCTTTTCTATATATTTTTTTTAATTCAGTCACAAAAAGTGACACTTTTTCCTTGGAATATCCTGTTCTCTCATCAAACTTGTCTGTTTGGGGATTCCTCTAACTGACAGCCCCCTAAAAATCCACCATTAGTAAATAAATGTAGGCTTCTCAGTTTTATTATTCAACATATATGCATTGAATGCCTTTATGCTTATGAAATAGGCAAAGAAGAACACTATATAATCCATTCTTTTAAGTTTGAGTTTATCCTCTCCAAGTTTCAACCAACCATTCTGGGTCGTTAAACCCACAGATGAGAAAACTAAGACCCAGAGAGATCCAACCCGCCTAATGTCACACAGTTAGCTAATGACAGAGATAAGACTTCCAAGCCAATACCCTCTCCACTCCGTTCCACCTCCTGCCGTGACAGCAGAGTCTAGGCTGAGCCACCTCATCAGCTATTCTTGAGGGATTACCTTGCATCCTTGGTAACCATACAGGGCAGCACATCAGTCAGGCCTTCTCTGGGATGGCCAGCAACTCAAGGCCCTGACATAGAATATCCACAGGTGGTTCCTCTCAGGAACAGCCTTTCCTGCCTTGGATAGCCTGCTCTTTCTGGGGAAGTCGGGTCAGATGGGACTGTGGCAGCTTTGTCTCCTTCGTTAGAATTTCCTCCAATTGTGCCTCTATAGAATAGGAACTGACTGTGTGACAGAGTGACTAAAGAAAGATACTAAAGTTGGAACTGGGGACAATCCAAGTTGGCAGCCACTGAATCATAAGGACGTTCTATGCTGCCATTTGTTCTTCCATCAAGCTTGAGTGACTCAGTTGTTTAAATCTTGTGGCAAGACACCTGGAAGCTATTTATCTTTTTTACTAAGAACTCATTCACAGGGTAAAAATGTAATAATGTTCATTTACCATCACTCCATTACCCTGAGAACTGTATTGCTGCTAATTCAAGGCAGGGCTGATTCAGTCATCATATCACTGAGGCAACATTCTTCTGCAATAGCTATTTATGTCCCAGCACCATTTGAAACACCCTTCAGATCCTTTTTAAAATGATCAAGTCCCAGAGAAGCAGCCTGATGTGATGAGAACGGCACTGGATGTGGGTCCAAAGAGAGCGCGTCTGAAGGTCAGCCAACCACCTCGAGGCGGTGCCTTTCAGTTCGGGTGATACCTCCCTCTTATCCTCCAACTTGTTTCAGGACAAACTTTCTCAGATTAAGAGAGTCACAGCCCACCTCAGCTCTGGGACAGTCGCCTGCTCACTGCAGCAGGAAGAAGGTGGAGAGACGTGTCGGTCATTGAACATTTGATAACACTTGCTTCCAACTCACCAGCCTCATGGCCTCATGGCCATGCCATGAGAACTCGGCCATCCTGCATGGCACCCCAGACCTCAATTTCCCCAACCAAAATTGAGGATATTCACCCCACATTGAAATGAGGCAAATAAATGATGGACTGAGGATAATCACATAGTGGTGGGTAGTTGGAATAATTGGACATCCAGCATGAAGCCAGTAGAGAAGCAATACCGTTGAGCCTGTTTACACAATGAGAAAATTCTTGAGTTTGTTCTCCCGACCTTCTCCTTCAAAGGGCCTGAGGTCTCAGCTAAAAGAGAGATCACCGGGAAGAAAATAAGCCAAACGCCGTCCGTGCTTCCTGCCTCATCCCCAAGTACCCCAGGTGAGAGTAGCTGATAAAATACTTGTGGAGGACTTCAAGCTCCTGAGATCAATGCAATATGAACAGAAAGTGTCATTCTACGGAAATCATCATGCGCCAGGCAGAGAACAGATGAAATAATTTCCTTTCCTTTCTTCTGATCTCTGGCTAAAAGCTTCTCCGTCATTTAAGGAGGATTTAATCCACTAGTGGACTGCCCTCATTTGAGGACTGCTGGGCTAAAGTTAGTACTGACCTGAACACGACAACCACAAGGGGGAATAGACCACAGTTTCATCTCTATTGCTGCAAACTGGTCACCTGCCAGTTTGCACACCTGTTCCTCCCCCAGAATTTGGCGGACACAGACTTCCACTAGAGTTTCTCCTTTAAAATGCCTCCAAGCTGAGACAGGGTTAGGAAAAACTCCCCTCCGGCCCTTCTCTCACACAATTTTCACTGCCTTTCAGGGGACCTGCTCCTCCTCCTTGGCACAGTGCCTCGCTCTCAGCTGTTGGTCATTACTCTAGTAATATTGTAGCCCCTGTAAGGACCGTCTTTCCAACCAATTTTCAGGCTCTGAGGAAGAATCTTTCCAGAAGCTAAGGAAGGAATTTCGAGACTGGTGGACCCACTCTTTTCCCTTCAAATTGCTTCATAAAAGCAGCTTTCAATTCCAACCTTCATGTTAGTCCATTTCTGAAGGCTGCACCTGTATGGTCCAGAAGGGAAGGACTAAGAGATGGAGTGGACACACGGCATGAGGATTAACTGATAGAATTGGGAATGTTTCACTTAGAGAAGGGATATCTCAAGGAGGTGCAAAAGTGCTTTCAAATATGTGAATGTGTGTGATTGTAGTTTTGGGGGGTTTTTTGGTGAGGAAGATTGGCCCTGAGCTAACATGTGTTACCAATCTTCCTCTTTTTGCTTGAGGAAGATGTCCCTGAGCTAATACCTGTGCCAATCTTCTTCTATTTTGTATGTGGGATACCACCACAGCATGGCTTGACAAGAGGTGTGTAGGTCTGTGCCTGGGAACTGAACCCCAGGTCGCCGAAGAGGAGCACACAAACTTAACCACTACACCACCAGGCTGGCCCTTACAATTTGGTTTTTATGATAACAAACAACAGCAATCCATTCAAGCTAGTTCAAGCAAAACGGGATTTTTACAGGGCTTCTAAGGGGACTCCCAGGGAAATCCAAGAGATGGAGCCATAATAGGCTTCAGCCTCCTGGAGAAATGGGTGGGAGAGTGATTTGAATTTAAGGTGATCTAGACACTACAGTAGCAGAAGCTCAAGCTCCTTTTTATAGAAAAGTCACCTTTAAATGACTCATCTATAGGGCACCCATCTGCTTCTTCCTCTGACAACTAGCAAGTTCTGTCCAAGTTGCTTCATTTAAATACCATTGAGTGAGAATCCCAGTGGGCTAGGCTTAATTTATTTTTTTAAGACTTTTTTTATTTTTTTAGAACAGTTTTAGGTTCGCAGCAAAATTGAGAGGAAGGTACAGAGATTCCCCATCTACCCCTGCCCCCACACATGCATAGCCGCCCCATTATCAACATCCCTCACCAGAGTGGTATGTTTGTTGCAACTGATGAGCCCACATTGACGCATCATAATCACCCAAAGTCCCTGGTTTACATTAGGATTCACTCTTGGCGTTGTACATTCTAGGGGTTTGGACAAATGTATAATGACGTGTATCCATCACTATAGTATCATGCAGAGTATTTTCACTGCCCTGAAAAGCCTCTGTGTTCTGCCTAGTCATCTCTTCTCCCCCTCCCCGTTTAACTTTCCTCAACGTCTTTTCATAGCTTGATAGCTCATCTCTTTTTAATGCTGAATAATATCCCATTATCTGGATGTCCCACAGTTTATTATTTATCTGTTCACCTATTGAAGGACATCTTGGTTGCTTCCCAGTTTTGGCAATTGTGAATAAAGCTGCTATAAACATCTGTGTGCAGATTTTTGTGTGGATATAAGTTTTCAACTCTTTTCGATAAATACCAAGGGGCAAGATTACTGGATCACATGGTAAGAGTATATTTAATTTTGTAGCAAACCACCAAACTGTCTTCCAAAGTGGCTGTACCATTTTGCGTTCCCACCAGCAACGAATCAGAGTTCCTGTTGCTCCACATCCTCACCAGCATTTGGTGGTGTCAGTGTTCCAGATTTTGGCCATTCTAATATATGTGTAGTGGTATCTCGTTGATGTTTTAATTTGTATTTCCTTGATGACCTATGATGTGGAGAATCTTTTCATATGCTTATCCGTACATCTTTGTTTGTGAGGTTAATATCTGTGGCCCCCCCCCTTTTTTTTTTTTGGTGAAGAAGATTCACCCTGAGCTAACATCTACTGCCAATCTTCCTCTTTTTGTATTGAGCCACAACCACAGCATGGCCACTGACAGATGAGTGGTGTAGGTCCATGCCCAGGAACCAAACCTGGGCAACCGAAGCAGAGCGTGCAGAACTTAACCACTAGGCCACCAGGGCTGGCCCTCTTTGGCCCATTTTTTAATCTGCTTGTGTGTTTTTATGTTAAGTTTTAGAGTTCTTTGTATATTTTGGGTAACAGTCCTTTTCAGGCATGTCTTTTGCAAAATATTTTCTCCCAGTCTGTGGCCTGTCTCCTCATTCTTTTGACATTGCCTTCACAGAGCAGAAGTTTTGTAGGGTTTTTTTTCAGTGAGGAAGTTTGGCCCTGAGCTAATATCTGTTGCCAATCTGCCTCTTTTTGCCTGAGGAAGATTGGCCCTGAGCTAGACATCTATGCCAACCTTCCTCTATTTTGTATGTGGGACACCGCCACAGCATGGCTGGACGAGCAGTGCTAGGTCCACACCCAGGATCTGAACCTGTGAACCCCAGGAAGCCAAAGCAGAGCGCACAAACTTAACCACTGTGCTACCAGGCTGGCCCCCAGAAGTTTTTCATTTTAACGACATCCAGCTTATCGGTTACTATTTTTTAGCAGACCACTCAAGTGATAAGTTGTAGTACAGCTATAGATTGCCTAGCCATGCATCAGAGATCCACCCCTCGTCCAATCAACTATAGCAAGAGAATGGGGTTAAGTGGCCTAGAAGAACCGCTCCTGCCCTGGCAATCTAGGCTGTGAGCAAGGCAGCAGCGACTTCTCCTCGAAAGAGGCACAGAAAGATGGGCCAACTGGCACAGAGGTAAAGAGCATAGATCCTGGAGTCACACTGCCTGGTTTGAATTGCTGCACACTGCTTCCTCCCTCGAAAAACCTTGGGCAAGTCATTCACCTTTTCTGTGCCTCACTTTACTCATCTGTGAGATGAGAAAAATAAATAAGGTTGTAGAAAGGATTAATCAGGCAATCCACATAAAGCACTTAGAATAGAATGTATTATGCATAGAGCAGCACTCAATAAATGTTTGCGACTGTTATTCTCTTCAGTACAGTGCTTCTCCAGCTTTAAGGTGAATCTGATTCACTCGAGGAGCTTCTAAAATGCACAGATTCTGATTCTGGAGACCAGAGTGATACCTGAGATTCTGCGCGTCTAAATGGCCTCCGAGTGATGTCAACGCGCTTGGTCCACGGCCCGCACTTTGAGTAATAGGCTCTAGCACAGAGGACATGAGAAAGAGGGAATGGACTATCTCTAGCAAAGGGACTAGAATAAAAGGATAGAAGTCTTTTTTTAAAAAAAAAAAAAAAAAAGCAAAGTTCAACCCAAAATAAGAAAGAACTTTCTATCAATGAAGTCATCCTGAAATGGAATATATAGGCTGCCTCATAAGATGGTGAGTTTCCTCTTCAGGAAGCAGGGCTGACTTTTCCATTAGCTGCAGGAGGCAAGTGATTCTTTTACGGACCCACGAAAATGCTTTAATTTTAATTTCTTTTAAAATCATAAGAAAAATAAATATAAAAATAATGAATGTATAGTAACAAATCCAGCCTAGATTATAGTTGGTTTTATAACAATGTGGTCATGGAGCATAATTTTAAATATTTTTTATGTCTCAAAGGATCTACAAAACCAAATGTGCCTGGGACCCAGGAAAGTCGTACTGTGGCCCTGACTGGATGTTTTGGCAAGGATTCAAGCGTGGGATAAAGGATGGAGGTGGAGGACCCTAAGTTTCCTTCAAACTTTGAGAATCAACATCTCTTTAAGATTCTCTGACTTTGCTCTAGGTCTGCCAACTACAAACCTCACACCTGTAAAAGTTCACTTTCTGCTAGTCCCACATTCTTACACGGAGACTAACGTGGCTTATCCTTGCCAATGAATTAGCGCTTTATAAGCCACCCCTGGAATTTATAATCTGTCTCTGCCTTCTCCCAGTTTGCTTCCAAAATAAAACAAGCATGACTTTTATTCTTATAAAATACATTTGATTCCAGAAGCATTTTGCAGACACTTCCTCATTAATATATAAATCACTTTGTTGAAGGAGGTGTTTTGTTTTGTTTTCACTTATAAAGTGGGAAATGAAGCCAAGAAAAGATTGAGTGAGAGGTGTGCTTTGAAACTCAGTGGGAGAAAAAAATATCTAAGACGATGTCTATTATTATTATATTATTCTATTATGTTATTATAGTGGTGGATGTAAAACATATATTAAGCGCTCATATAGCACTTAGGAAGTGATTCTCAACCATTGGTACAAATTGGAACCACTTAGCCTGGACCCCACTGCAGGACTTCTCCCTCAGAATACCCGGAGGATGGGTCCCAGCCCTGAGTTTTGGAAAATCTCCCCATGTGAGCCCATCACTATGAGGGGTTCAAACCACTGTGTCACAGCCATAGAGAAGGATATTGCAGAAGCCTAGGAAGAGGAAAGTTCCAAGAAGGAAATAGTTTGGCATGTGAGGCTGCACAGAGATGGAGTAACACGGAGATCGAAAAAGGTCCTTTGAATTTGGGAGAACGTTGGTGACTTTGGTGAAAATAGTGACCCTGGCCCATACGGGTAAAAACCAGATTACAAAAGGTCGCTGATCCTGATACACAGTCAGCCCCCAACAGATATTTGAGGAATCATAAACCTGAGACATGAATGGAGAACAAGGAAGTGGTCAGGGAGCACAGACTTTAAAACAGGGATTTTAATCTGGGGTTCACAGGTCTGGCCCCAAGGGGTCCAGGGGTAGAATTCAGGGAATCCATGAACTTGGGATGGAAAAAAATTGCATCTTGATTTTTACTCACTTCTAACTGAAAATTAGCCCTTCCTTCCATTACAGCTGTAGGCATCAAGCTTCAGTAGTAGCAGCAGTTCCTGTGGCTTCGTCATCTGTGAAAATCACAACCATTTTAAAATCACATTACAGTTCATGTCATATTGCAAAATAGTATTTACAATCATCACTAGTTTGTTTTTTTTAAAGATTGACACCTGAGCTAACATCTGTTGCCAATCCTTTTTTTTTTTTCCCTTCCTTCTTCTTTGCCCCAAAGCCCCCTCAGTACACAGTTGTATATTCTAGTTGTGAGTGCCTCTGGTTGTCCTGTGTGGGACGCCACCTCAGCATGGCCTGATGAGCGGTGCCATGTCCGCGCCCAGGATCTGAACCAGTGAAACCTCAGGCCGCTGAAGCGAGCGCAAACTTAACCACTTGGCCACGGGGCCGGCCCTTACAATCATCATTACTTTGACATAGAGTTATCAGACCCGCCTCAAGATCTGGTTATTTAATGCACTAATAAAAGACACAAAAATTATGTGAAATAAGTACACACTGTGCCAGGATGGGTGCCTAATTGAAATGACAGAAGCTTCCTTCTGGAACCTTCTACCTTGAGCCCTCAGACACAAAACAGGTGATACTCCATTCCTATGCTACCCAAACGACGATGTTGTATTGGTCTCCTGTCAGCTTTTCCTTACTCTTTGAAAGTGAGAGTTATGGAGCAAAGAAGGAGAAGAGAAACTTGGGAGAGGTTAAAAAAAAAAGGAAAAGGACAATAGCAGTATATATAGGGCAGCAAGTAGTGAAAAAGGAACTATGGAATAAGGAGGAGAGAAATCAAAGGCAGCCTACAAATCCGAGGAGCTGACAACACAAACACTCCCCAATACTGTGTGTCTCCCCACACTCCCCCACCTCTGCTCTATCTCACTGTGCACTGCTCCCTTCCCTGCCCACGAGCTTGTGTCATGTGGAATAAAGCCGCAGGAAGGCACCATTGTATGTGCTTCCCAAATGCCAGGCCCCAGACAGAGTCTGTTCTGGGCAGAACTTCCACAAGGTCCCTGTGAACTGGGGAAATTAAGGACACGTTATTGAGTATGTTCCCAACTTTTATATCCAATTTCAATGTTCTTCTTTCTGAGATTATGGCTTTTCTATATTTTTTATATTAAAATGTCTTTTCTTTTATCAGACAGTACTGATATTAGATAACACTTTGTTTTGCATTTTAATATTTTTACTTGACGGTATAAAGTACTATAAACCCTATGTCTGTTCCCCAAGTTTTAAAACTGTATTTATTGCTCTGTGAAATCCGCAAGGCTGGGAAGCACTGTCTTATGAATTTTGTTTTATTCACTCCTCTCCTTTTAGAGATGAATGTCCAACAAGACAATGGGACTTCTGCTCCAGGATATGGGTTCAGAAGCACAAGCCTCAGAGCACGGTTTTGAGACTTGGGTTTGACCCCAGGCACTGCTCTTCTCCACCTGTGTGACATTGGGCAAGGAACTTGATCACGCCAAGCCTCAATTTCCTCATTTGTAAAGCAAGAATCATTTTTACCTCATAAGATTGTGGAAGGATTAAATGAGATAATGAATATAAAAGCATTTTTCATATTGCTAAATAAAGTTGTTCTCATTACTGTCATTGTCATCATCGTCATCTTTATTATTTTAACTCAATACTGCCTGGTTAATGGCAGAAATTGGCTTGCATGTTGGGTTTGGGCTCCACACTGGGTTGACTCCCCATCTAGTGATCTTCAAACTACCACTTAGTGAATCTATGTCAGATTGAGTTTTCTATTTAGCTCAAGAAACATTAACCACTTATTTAATATTCCTGCCAAAATTGCATAGTCTGACTCTAATCATGAGGGAACATCAGACAAAACTTAATTGGAGGGACATTCTAAAAAATAACTGGCCTAAATTCTTCAAAAATGTCAGTGTCATGAAAATCAAAGGCCAGAAAACCATCCCAGCTGTATGATTCTGGACTGGATCCTGGACCAGAAAAAAAGCATTGCTATTAAAAAACATTATGGGAACAACCGACAAAATGTGAATAAGATCTGTAATTAGATAATAATATCCCATTGTTAGATATCCTGAGTGAATATTCTTCGTAGAAAATATATACTGAAGTATTTAGGGACAAAGGGGTATGATTTCTGAAACTTGTCAAATGGTTCAGAAAAGGATATATATACAGAGAGAAAGAGAGAGAGAAATAAAAGAAAAAGAGAAAAGAGAGAGGGACTATGATAAAGCTAATTTGGCAAACTGTTAAAAGTCCCCATTACATGTAAGGCACTGTGCATGATAATAATACATGATATTATATAGGACTTTACAGTTTACAACATACTTTCACACGATTTCCCATTTGACTCGATTCTTACTGAATTCTCAGTGAAGTACAATGAAGCTGTATCTTATGAGGGTGGAGTGGGGAGGAAGGGTCTAAAATTTTAGCCAAGAAGGCAAAAAATTATAAACAGTTAAAAAAAAATTACCCTCCTAGAATATCCTTTATGTTTACCGAGTTATCTTGTAAACACAAAGGATTTGGCCTTCTACTGGGGGCCAGATTGTGACAAAGATATGATTCTTTAATCGTTCTACTGACTTATTAAGAATATACAGGCTTAGAGAGGCAAGATTCTCACACTGTAGAGGTACACAGGAACTGAGACCCGCTGAAGAAACAGAGGGTCCGTGTCTCCCTTCTCACACTCACTCCACATCTGATGCTCACTCCTTGAGGAGATTGTTAACACAATTACCTACCGTGTTTAAATACCTCTCACCTTCAATGAACTGGTTTGGTTTTGCTGAGTACAGGTTGCTGAATTGAAGACAGTTCCATGTGCGTATAATGGGACTCGGGTAGGGCAGCGTGCAGGGTTTGGTTGATTGTGGCTCAGAATCTGTTCTCACCTATTTCCAGTTGCCTTCCAACTGGAAGCGAAAAACTACATTTTCCAGATTCGAGAAAGGGGTCTAGATGTGACTTAAGTTCTGCCAGTTAGATGCACTCATGAGAGATTTGGAAGGTGGAAGTGGGGTAGAAGCCGTCTTCCTACTGCTTTTGCTCTTTTCTGCTGAGAAGCTTTTCGTGTTTTCAGTGTCCAGTCTCTGCTTTCATGGATCTTGAGAGGTGGTGGATCTTGAGAGGTGGTTGGGCAAGGGAGATCACCAGACTCCGCATTCCACCATCCAGATGATTTGGGGAGCGAGCAGCAGTAGCCGCTTGTTAATACTGTCTTTCTGATCTCTAGATCTATGCCATTGTGTCGTGAAAGTCAGTGATTGCAGCCTCTGACTGCCCTTCCTAACAGGGGCAGAGGTTGCCATTTCCCTGTGGGTCGGTTCTGCAACGTTCTCGGAGTCATTCTGGAGGCCCAGCTTAAAACCCACTCCTCCTAACTCTTCCAATAATTTTGGAAGCTCCCAATCTCCTATATTAATCCCCCTTCTACTTAAAATACCTGGAGCAGTTTCTGCTTCCTGAACTGAACCCTAACTGATTTTTCTCTGTTTTCCAGATACAGAGAGACAGGCTACCAGCGGTTAAAGTGGTGCAGTACGCGAATGAAGCTCTCATACAATCAAACACAATAGCTGAGATTTACTGCACCTGGTCCGTGAACACAAAGCTGACTTCGGGTGTCTAGAACACATTTCTGTCTTAGATTACACAGTCCCAAAACAGAGACAGCACCTCTGCGCAAACTACATAAAGGTGCCTAACATTGACCAGGCTCAATGAATAATAAATATTCAAATTGTTATTCCATAGTTTCTCTTCAGGAAATTAAAGCAAACTTCCCTCCATTATTGGCTCATCTTTTTACATTCTAAGGCAAGAAAGTTAGGGGAGGGCTCCAGACAGAAATGAATAGGGGTGATGTTAACTCTTCAGATTCAGTAACGATGAGCACAGGTTCGGAAAACACTCAACAGGGAACTTAACGAGGAGGAGGAGCTCAAAATCAAAGTACCCATATACAAATGCAGTCTCTATCTTACTTCTGGAAAGAGAAAAGAGCAAAGATAGGTAGGTAATGGAGAGCGTTAACACATATCCAACATACAGGGCTCTTGATCAATTTTCACAGCAAATTTAAGAAGCAAGTATTAGTATTATCACCATTTCCTGAGTGAGGGGACTAAGGCTCAGGTGAAGTGAAGTATCCACTCAAGGTCAAGGTCGCACAGCTAGTAAACATCCCAACCCAGCTGGAGGACCAGGTATCCTAGCCCAGGCTTCCCTAACGCCAAAGTTGTTTCCTTTAACCACTTGCAAAATAACGCAGCTCTCCACAAAGGTGAATGATTGCTAATATTTTTTTCCACCCCCAAAATAGTGTTTTCTAAACTGAAATAGGAAACCATTGATTAAACCCAGCAGCCCTCATTAATCAGTTTCTTGAGTGAAAAATAAAACAGCAGGTTCCAGCATTTTTATTCTTAGCTCCCTTATTAGGAGAAAGGAGAGGGAAATTTGCATCGAGACCCAACATCACTGATTCAAATCCATCTTTCTCCTGCCTGGCCGCCTGCCCCTGGACTCCCACCCACACAGCCCTTCACCAGTCCCACTACGCCACAACTCAGCACCTCCCCCTGAACCCACGCAGGATTTCCATTCCCTATAGCCATTTATTCCTCCACAGTGAGTGACACCCATAGGATTCTGTTTCCCTAATGTGAACAATGAGTTTTCCCTCAACAGCAACTGGCTAAATTCTTGAGGTTCAAGTCACAATGCATCTGCCATGTGAGCCCTCTCCCCACCTCACCCGCCCTGCTGTCCAGATGCTCCCTGCTCTTGGTTACAGCGCCAAGGTTCTAGCACCCCTCCCCGCCACCACACAAATGCCCACCATTCCCTTAGAACTGACACCGAGGCTTCACTACTCACTGTTACGAAAAGAACTTTGGAATCTCTAAGAGTCATAACCTTTCCTCATTTTTCTTTTCTGCTGATGGATTCCGGACAGCAGTAGGGATTGCAGTAAGACATCCATCATCTTGTGGGGCTTACAAGCAGCTGGAGAGACATCCTCAGCCAACATAACCGCAACCTGGCTTTAATCATGGTGTGCTGACCTCAGCTTCCAGGAACATTGCCTTGGTGCATCATTCTATTCCTTTATGCTGAATGCTCTAAGGAAAGCTTTCCGGGTCTCACCATCCAAACCCCAGGGGAAGGCTGGCCCCATTGCCCAGTGGTTAAGCTTGGGCGTGCTCCACTCCAGTGGCCCTGGTTCATGGGTTTGGATCTCAGGCTCAGACCTCTTCCGCTCATCAGCCATGCTGTGGAGGCATCCCACATACAAAATAGAGGACGCCTGGCATGGATGTTAGTTCAGGGCTAATCTTCCTGAAGCAAAAAGAGAGGAAGATTGGCAACGGATGTTAGCTCAGGGTGACTATTCCTCACCAAAAGTAATAATAATAAATGAACCCCAGGGAAGGGGAAACTACAACTAAATCCTAGCAACAAATGTATATTCTGGGGAGATTGTAGAAAACTCTTATATCATTTGCAAAGATAATAGGAAAACACTTGTATCTTAAAAGTCCATGGGCCTGGAAAGAAGACAATTTAAGCTAAAATCTGAGGACCTAAAAGTATTTGCAAATGTTAGCAAAATCTGTGCCAAACAAATGTTCTATCTTGTTGAATTTCACTGATTTTTTCCAAAAATGTGCATTGAGTGTTTCCACATTTTCTAAGATGACTCTTAGATTACCAATAAGGCTAGTCACTTTTTATAATCAATGGTAATCTGAATTTTTGAGTCTTCCTCAAAATTTCACTACTTTCAGTTCTGCAAAAATAAAACTCAGCTGACTTGAACATCATTCCATGATCAGTACGGCTTTTGATTATGTGAGGGGATGGCTCAGAAATGGTGGGCTGCTGTCCCCTGCGTCTGAGGGGACAAAACAACCCTGACTATTTCGTTTGAATTGGCAAGTGCTTAGATCAGTGGCCTCCAACTATTTTGCACACGCACCCCACTAAAAAATGTTAAGCACACTCCCTACATGCTAGGCCATAATAACAGAGACTCAAATGTGTATAATGGCTCAAAGAGACAGAAGTTTATTTCTCGGTCCTATAACAGCCTGAGGTGAATGTTCTTAGTAAGTGAGCATCTCCCCTCCCAGCAGGATTTCAGGGATGCACTTTCCTTCCATCTCAGGCCTCCAGCACCCCCAGGACCTGGCCATTTTCTGCATCTAAGCCAGCAGGAGGGAGAAGTGTGCAAAGGAGGCATGACTGCTTCTCAAAAGCCTTGGTCCAGAACTGACGTATATCACTTCCGCTCACCCTTCATTGGGGAGAACAGGTAACAGCTACTTACAAGGGGTCTGAGAAAGTTGCCCCTGGCTGGGCAGCAGCTTCCAGCTACAACTGCATATTCTGGAGTGAAGGATAGATTTTGGTGAACAGCTAGCTGTCTACCACAACTCACAGTTTATTCTTTCCTTTATTCAGTGATTCTTATTTATTTATAAATGGCATACTTACATGTACACATATAAAACATCATACTAACATGCATTTTGTAAAGCACATACAGAAATAGACATTAAAAAGGATGAGAAGAGAAACAAGTTTAGGTGGAGGTTTTAAATGTTCCTCCTGCAGCCCATTGGATCATCCTGTGCCTCTCCTGGTCAGGATTCATCCCCTAGATTTACTGCTCAAGACCCTGGGAGGTCCTGAAAGTTAGGAAGTACTCTTCTAGAGGAGAGTTTTAGGAAATGAAGGACGTCACTCTCTCCTAGGCTTTCCTGTCTTTGTAGATGGTGTCACGCACACAGCTGCTCAAGCCCCAGACCTAGAAATCATCTTCAATTCCTCACTGCCATTTACCTTCATATCCAGTCCCCAGCTGGTCCTGTCTGCTCACCCTCCCAACCAGGCCCAGAATCCCTGCTCCTCTCTCCACCTCTATGACTCCCATCCTACCCCAGATACTATCGCCTCTTATCTGGAACTCTGTAATAGTCTCTTGTCCTGAAAATCCACCCTCCATTGGACAGCCAGTGGGGTCTTTAAAACATGTAGAAAAGATTAGGTAATTGCCCTGCAAATTCTCCAGCTGGTTGACACTTCTGATAAAATCCAACCTCCTTATCCCAGCTTACAAAGCACAGTAAGAACTCAATAAATAGCGCTTGAATATTGTTAAATGTATGGACAGTAAAAAAAAAAAAAAGAAAGAAAAAGGCTGAAAAATATATACAAAACTGTAGTTATCTTTACTGTTAATTTGCTCAATGGCGTTTCTTATAATTGAAAACAAAGTTGTTTACATTTTGTGAAGAAGAAGAAAGAGAAGGAGAGGGGAAAAGAGGAGGATAAAAAGAAGAAATGAAGGAATCTGTTTCCAGGGAAATTCCACTTTAACAACCAATTACTATTTTTACTACTATTTTCCCCTTCTAATTCAAGCAGATTCTAGCTTACATGCTTTGCAAGTGTTTAGCAGCAAGAAAGAATAGAAAAGATATGCTACTTCCCAGCTTTCTTTTTTTCCCAAAGAACAAAACCCATTGAGCAGAATAGAGTTTGATGAGAGAAAAAGTGCCTCAGAGGAAAAGCAGGGATGGGATTTCCCTCCGAGAAAAAGAAACTGCCCTGAGTCGAGGGGAAAAGAGAGAGGTCTAAGGGACCTTGGAGGAAAAGGCCATGTGCAGCCTAAGGAAAGCTGGGAGGCTGGGTTCTCACCCAGGGCTGCTAGATCCTCATAGGGTTCAGGGCCCCAAGGGCCAAAGACAGCAGTAGTCTCAGTAGAAACAGCATAGATAATTGTCCAACACAATGTATTGACCCTGCATAAGGCCCCAGAATCTTGGCACAGGCTCATGGGAAGTAAGAGAGTTTAGCCCACAATGACAGAGGCCAAATTTCCAGCCAGTCCTAGACGTTGGTTGTGCAGAGCCAATATTAAGTTGATTTACAGAAACAAAAGAAATGTCATATTTCTTGGGCACCTTTATTTGTGTCCTAAGATTTATACCTACTATCTTCTTGCACAAAAATGTGCAAAGGATTTATCACCTTCATAAATTAGTTCTGATTCAATGTCATCACTATGATAATGTCACTCTTACTCCCATGCATTCTAATACGCTTTCCTGGGGCAGGAGGGTGGAGTGAAAGGGGTGGAATTATGCATCATGCTGGTGTTGTCCCAGAGAATGCATCTCATACATGCATTATCAGCTGGCATGCATTTCAGTGGGCAAAAAGCTGAGAACCAGTGTTCTATGCCTATCTATCTCATTCTGACTTCATTACAGTTGTTTGTTTGCATGCCTAGCCATGCCTACTACAGAGCTTCGGACGCAAGGAGATGAGATGGCAAAGCAGGTTCTGGCCTAAGACTGTCTGGGGTGGAAATCAGGCTCTGCCAGCTCAACAAACTCTGTGATACGGACGAAGGTTCCTAATCCGTCTCTCTTCTCATCTGAGGATAATAATATTCTTACTTCATGTTGTTATTATGAGGATTAAATATGATAATAATTTTAAGATGCTTAGCACAGTGCCTGTCACATGATAAGCTCCATTAATGTTAACTGTAATTACCAGCTTTTATTATAGTAGGCATTTGGAAAATGCTGAATGAATAAATGAATGAATGACCCATCCCCCAGAATATTAAAAGCAAAAAATTTCCAAAACTACAATGAGATATCACCTTATACCAATCAGAATGGCTATAATTACCAAAACAAAAAACAGCAAATGTTAGAGAGGATGTGGAGAAAAGGGGACCCTCATACACTGCTGGTGGGAATGCATATTGGTGCAGCCACTATGGAAAATAGTATGGAGATTTCTCAAAAAATTAAAAATGGAAATACCTCACGATCCAGCTATCCCACTACTGCGTATTTATCCAAAGAACTTGAAACCAATGATCCAAAGACATTTATGCACCCCTATGTTCATTGCAGCATTATTCACAATAGCCAAGATGTGGAAGCAACCCAAGTGCCCACCTATAGATGAATGGATAAAGAAGATGTGGTGTATACATATACAATGGAATAGTACTCAGCCATAAAAAAGACAAAGTCATCCCATTTGCAACAACATGGATGGAACTTGAGGATATGATATTAAGAGAAACAAGCCAGACAGAGAAAGACAAATACTGTGTGATTTCACCCATGTGTGGAAGATAACAAATACAGGGATAGAGAGAACAGATTAGTGGTTACCAGAGGAGAAGGAGGTTGAGGGGATGGGAGAAAGGGATAAAGGGGCATATATGTATGGTGATAGATAAAAATTAGACTACTGGGGTGAGCACAATGAAGTGTATTCAGGAGCTGATAAACTATAACGTACACCTGAAATTACACAATGTTATAAACCATTACCATCCTAATAAAATTACTTGGGAAAAAAAGAAGCAGAAAATTTCCCAAGAAATATAGAATTGACCAGCTTATCCTCTATTTAAGTGCTGTTCTGGGCCAAATACTACCACACTTTGTTTTTGCTACTAAAGCGCATCCATTGGGGTACTTGTCACATGTCTGAGGGGTGGTGAGGTGCTGCATGGAACATGCCCTCTCACTTGGGGGTCAATAGCCGACATTGTCAATAACTTCAGCCACGATCAGGAATGTGCTTTGTGATTATGCCAAAGAATTTTTTTCTAGAAATGCTAGGTGTCTTCCGTGGGAATCAATCTTTCAATTTTGGCCTCAAGTAGCATTAGAATAAATCAATTTGAGGAATAATGGGAAATCAAGAAATTTGTATCCTTCTGCTGTGGATGTTCTTAAAACAACCCTCAGCCAACAATTCACCAGGGTGACCACTTGGACAGCAGCCATGTAAAAACACTCAAATTTCAAGAAATAGTGTTGATAAATTCCTTTCCAAATATTCTCTAGAAGAACTTCCGTGATGAAAAAAAAATGATGCATATATGATCAATAGGTCTATGTTGCTTTCCCACGCAAATTCAAAGGGAAAATCACAAGCATGTCATATTTTCTCACATCTTTGTGCTTTTGTCCATGCGATTCCCTTAGCCTGGAATGTCCTCCATGCCCCCATCCCCACTCACCCCCCTCATCCCAGCAAATCATAACAGTACGGTGCAGAGGTTGGTGGCACAGGTTCAAATCCCAGCTCCACATTTCCCCAGCTAGGCGACACTGGGCACGTTATTTAACTTCTCTGTGATTCAGGTTCCTATGGGGATGATAATTGTACCAAGCTTGTAGGGTTTTCAGAAAATTAAATAGGTTAATATATGGAAAATGCTTAGAATAGGACAGCTTGTGGAACATAGTAAGCACTACATAATCGGTGTCATCATTGTCCTTCACATCCCAGCTCCAGCTCTAAACCCTTGAGAAGATTCTTTCATTCCCCTGGGCAGAGTCACACACTTCCTCATCCGTGCTCGCACCTGTCTCTATTGTGGTATGTATCACGTTCAATTACAGCCATCGGTGTGTATGTCTGCCTTGTCACTATGCAAAAATATGAGGAATGCAAACACCATCATTTTACCCTGAGAGTCTTCAGGCCTTACAACAGAGCCATGAACACAATAGATGTGCAATAAATATTTGGTTTACATACGAATGCATTAATTAAATGCTATTTAAGCTTTTCGAACTTCCCATGCAGTCAGTATTTTCCCCTCCTTGCATGAAACTGTGGAGCAATTGCTGTTGCCATGGCTACTTCTGAAGTCAAATGAGGTAAGGTTTTGAACTCTCTCAGAGTTTGTACGATAGTCACTAGTATCATAAAAATTCATTATTAGCACCGTTAACGGAGCAGATTAACGTTATCACTGAGGCGGCAGAATGACTCTGCTTGGCACATGTTCTCTGTAGAGATGAGCCTGAAAGCTTCCTCGGGCAGCTCTCAAGCAGTGCATCCCTCCAGTGTTGCTGGGACATGGGCCAAGCCTCAGTTCCAGCTGAGAGGAGATGTGGGAGTGGTTAGTCACAGTCAATCTGCAAGTGGAGAAGGGCCTTGGCAAGAGTGTGATCCAAGGAGACACTAAAAATAACAGGTCCATGGAAGGCCAAGGGAACTTCCCCTTGTGAAAGTGAGAAGGGGATGATGAAATAAGCTTCCTGGCAGTTAAAAGAAAACATCCTGAGTTGGAGTGTGAGAGAGGAACCAGCGAAGGCCCGGGCCGCTTTGGGAAGGCAGCGTGGAGCAGCGGGGAAAGCACCAGATTTGGAATCAAAGGAATCAAATCTTAATTCTTCCATTTGACGAGTTTTCTTCTCTTTAAAATGGAGAATCGAACGAAGAAAAGTATAAAACACCATATAAATATAAAACACCATATAAACATAGCAATGATTCAGTATAGTTAGAAAGGTCCCTTTCACACATGAACTCATAGAAAGGGCTCCCACCCTGAACAGAAGCCTCTCCATCTTCTCCACTCTAGGGTTGAAAGAGATGTCTCGGCCTCCTTTTCATTTAAGTTAGCAAGTTTTAAAGTTCAGAGGGACAATAGGCTTAAAGGTTTTCTTACAGATAAAACTTTTTATTGGGAATCTGCTTTTTTGTGGCCACTATAGCTTTGAAATGTAGGAAGCCATACAGTGTGATTTATGACCTATTTGGAATTTTCTTACCTTAAAAGCAAACATTTAAGATGCAAACTGCCAGGCATGTGCTTCAGGAGCTGGCTGCTCTAGCTGGTAAGGGCCAATGTTGCGCATCTCTTCCCAACTCCATGTTCGGCAACAGTACATTGATAGCTTGAAATTAGCCATGGTGGGAATATTTAACCCAGGCAATTGACAAATGTTATAAATTAGGACGTTTTGGTTTTTTTTTTTCTAAAGGCTGACTTACCAGCGCAGTACTGAGTCAAGAGTCCCCCAGCCATCACCCTCCAATCCTAGTGCTACAAAAAGGAAACTGAAACCACACACATAAATATTAGATGGGGAACATTATAGAGATACAATACTATGAGGATAGAAAAAACAATGAAAAACGCTGGTATACCAACTGCACATTTCCACTGCATGGGATTCTGGCAATGAGATATCTTGAGTTCTTTTTAACTGAGAGTAACTGTAATATGCCATAGAATTTTGAATCAGCCTTATTTGGAGCCTCAAATGAATATACTCAAAGTCACGTTACAGCTGGAATTCAAACATCTCAATTGCGCTTTGAGGGTAATAGAATGATGGAATCACCACATTGTCAAAATAGGTGATCTGTCATTGATCCCAGTGAGCTAATGAAGTGCTGCATTTATAACCTTTCAATCTACATAATTGTCAAATGAACGAATAGTCTTTGTTTCCTCTTACATGTTTTATCTATTCTCTTAAAGTTTAAATGGATTGTTCCTTTCCTTCTGGAACTCCAGACATTATGCTATGTTCTCAAGGCTGGTGCTTATGTTGGGGAAGAGAATGATGCCTTGCATGTATAAGGTGCTTGATGGTTCTCAGAGGGCTTTCTCACATGTAATGCTCAATTAATACTTACACATACCCCCCAAAGTAAGGTGCACCCATTTTCAGATGAGGAAAAAGATATTCAACATGATAACAAGAGCTGTGGACTCTGCACCCTACTGTCATTATTTCTACTGGACACTGGACACTGACTGTCATAGCCATCAACACTGCTACGCTAGATTGACTATCAACCTGCCCCTTCTTTTGTGTCACTCTTACAGTCATAAAGCTAAGGACAAGAGCTTAAATCTCATGTCCATACACTACAGCTTATGTCAAAATTTCAAGTGAACCAGTATCCAGTCTTGTTTTGGCTTCTGCTGTAGGACGAAGATCCTTCACCTAGCAGGACTCACAAAATGGTAGATTTTCCAAACATATGAGGGAGTTCAAAGTCTGGACAGAAGATATTATTATTATTATTATTATTATTATTATTATTATTATAGCGAGCATCTATCCTATTCATAGCAGTCTATCATCTTTTGAGTCTCCTTCCTGTATTTGGGGAAATATTCAAGTTATGAGTCATCACTGCTCCAACATAGGAGTCAGAATGCAAACTTTCAGCCTCCCTTGCAGCTAGGATTCACATGCATGAATTAGTTACTGCCAATCAGGTATGCCAGCATAAGATTTTGATTCTGAAGTAAAGAACAAAAGGAAAGAGGCTCTGCATGGACCTTCCATCTTTGCATCTTTGCTGGCGAGGAGGAGACAGAGGTGTTTGGTGTTCTGTGGTGGAAGCAGCAGCAGTGGCTATTTCCCAGGGATTGCAATGGTGTATTTCTCATGGAGGAGCAGCGGTTTTCCATTAGACCTGCAGCTGGGTTTGTGGTGTTGTTTCTCAAGGCTTGTCCTCAAGCCCATTTTTCCAGTCCACCCAACAGTTCTGTGGTCCACCCAATATTTTTTAAATAAAATGCTTTCCATTTATTCAGCAAGTGTGAGTTTCTTTTGCTTAGAGAATGCTGACTAATACAAAAACTCTGACTAATCCAATTATTTTTCTTATATCTCAGATGTGGAAACTGAGGCTTTAAGAGTTTGTTAAGGGGCCAGCCCTGTGGCCAAGTGGTTGGGTTCATGCACTCCACCTCGGGGGCCCAGGGTTTCATCGGTTTGATCCTGGGCATGGATCTAGCACCACTCATCAAGCCATCCTGAGGCGGCACCCCGCATAGCACAACCAGAGGGATCTACAGCTGGAGTGTGTATTGGGGGGCTTTAGGGAGAGGAAGAAGAACAAAGAAAGAAGAATGGCAACAGATGTTAGCTCAGGTGCCAATCTTTAAAAAAAAAAAAAAAGGTTTGGGGGCTTGCCAGTGGCACAGCGGTTAAGTGGACACATTCTGCTTCGACAGCTCAGGGTTCACCAGTTCGGATCCAGGGTGCAGACGTAGCACCGCTTGGCAAAAGCCATGCTGTGGTAGATGTCCCATATATAAAGTGGAGGAAGATGGGCATGGATATTAGCTCAGGGCCAGTCTTCCTCAGCAAAAAGAGGAGGATTGGCAGCAGTTAGCTCAGGGCTAATCTTCCTTAAAAAAAAAAGTTAAATTGCTCAAGATCACAAAGTTAGTCAGTGACAGAGCAAGGATTTGAACCAGGACTATGATAATCCAAAGCCCACATTGTAAGCCAGAAGGATGACACCACAAGGCCGTAAAGCTGATGCATTGGAGTTGAGTTGCTATTTTTTCAAGTTAGAATAAATTATAAACATATCTACTCTAACCTGAAGTTCTGAGAAATAAAGTCACAAAACAGAGGCCACAACCCAAATCTTCCGATCTGATATGCTTTCTGAGGTACCTCTCATCTTCACAATCCCGTCACATTTTTGCTTTATGTATTTTGAGATGGATTTTTAAGTGCAATTGAGTGCACGAATATTATACAGGGAGGAGATTACCACTGTTTCTTGCATCCCATACCTTCCTTCTGTATTCAATGTGCAAAGTATGTTCTTTGGGAGTTCTTTCAACAAGAGTCTATTTTTTAAACTATTCATCAAAAAATACCCTTATTTTTCCCTCATTCTTGAATGACAGTTCAGTTGGATATAGATTTCTAGGTTGAACATCATTTTTCATCAACACCCTGAAGATATTATTTCATCATTTTCTAGTGTCTGTTGTGGCTGATAGGAAGTATGCTATTGACCTACTTGTCTTTCTTTTGTGATTAATGTGTTTTTTCCTAGCTGTTTTTAATGTTTTTATTTTACTTTAATAGTCTGCAATATCAGCCCAATTTGCTTGGTTTATTCTTAAATAGAGCTTGGGGCGTGCTCCATTTTCAGTCTTAGGACCCTTGTCTTTCATTAATTCTGGAAAACTCCCACTCATGATATCTTCTAATGTTGCCTCACCTCTGTGGGATAAAATGCTAGTTGCCCTCCAATATCCATTTTTCTCTATTTTCTTTGAGAATAGAACTATCAATTTTTTCTGGAACATGGGTAGAAACTCTTCCTGCCTCCTCAATGGCTTTGTAATATGAAAAGTGATACATGTATCTTCTGAATAGTGCTCTTAAAGGAAATGGGCATGCATGCCCCTTTTCTCTTCCCTGAAAACTCCCCCACACCACCCCTGCCTAGGAGGCAGACCTGAGGGCTGGAGCTAAAAAAGCCGGGAGGGATCCTGAAACAGAAGCCACAAAGTGAAAATAACAGAGCCACTCTACCAGCCCTTGACATCTGGACTGCTATATGGGAGAGAAATAAATTTCTATCTTGTTTAGGCCTCTATATTTTAGGGTCTTTTTTTTTTAAGCCACTTCTATTGTATCTTAACAATGTATCTCTGTTCTCTCTACTCTCCCCTTTCCTCATGGCTTCCTTTATGTGTGTGTGTGTGTGTGTGTGTGTACGTTTGTGTTTATGTGCACACGCACACACACACACACACACACACACCATTCTCATTCTAACCTCCATTTCTCCTATGCATGTTCATACTCTTCTCCCTCATTGTTCCTCTGTGCTGTGCTCTGGGTGACTGTCTTCATTCTTTCTTCCAGTTCTCTCGTTCTCTTCAGCTGTCTAATGTGCTATTTAACATGTCCCTTTGAGTTTCTAATGTCAACAAACATATTTTTAATTTCTATACTTTCTATGTGGTTCTTTTTCAAATAAACCTGCTCTTTTTTCGTAATAAACTATTCTTTCATGGTATTCCTCCCTTTATGTCTCTGACATTTAAAGGATACTTATTTCGTAACCTCTTTCAGATTTTTTAGCTCAGTTCTTAGGTTGCTAATTTTCCGGTTTATCTTTGCATTCCCCTTCAATGTGATTCATTTCCTCATTTGTTTGGTTTTTCATTTTTTTTTTTTTCTTAGGAAGACTGGCCCTGAGCTAACAGATGTAGCCAATCGTGCTCTTTTTGATTGAGGAAGATTGTCGCTGAGTTAACATCTGTGCCAGTCTTCCTTGATTCTATGTGGGACGCCGCCACAGTGTGATTTGATGAGCAGCGCTAGGCCTGCGTCTGGGATCTGAAGCTGCAAACACCGGGCCACTGAAGCAGAGCGCACAGACTTCACCACTGCACCACCGGGCCGGCCCCTGGTTTGTAATTTTTCATTAAGACTTCGTCTTCAGCAGGGCTGGTTATCCCAGTGGACACCTGTGTGCCTAAGTTGTAGGAGTAGCCCAGCACAGCAGTTTGTTTGTTTCTGGGGAAATTCTGAGGGTTCAAACGTCCTGGACCAGTTTTTACGGTAATTTCTCAAGTTGAGATTTCTATATCCCATAGGTTGTATAAATTTGAATCCTACAATTTACTCCTGGAGAGGCCCAAGGGACACAACTTTTCCCACCCACAGCCCCAGACCAATGACAAGCTTCCTACCCGCTTCCTCACAACAGTTGTCAATGTTTTCTCTAGTCCCTTCTTCATGTATGAAGGTCCCCCTGGGCTCCAGGATTCATTGACAGAACTCTGTCACAGTTAGGGTTACCAGGTAAGATACAGAACACCCAGTTAAATTTGAATTTCAGATAAACAATTTTTACTGTAAGTATGTCCCATTCAACTTTTAGGACATACTTGCACTAAAAAAAAATTCACTGTTTATCTGTAATTCAAATTTCCCTGGGCATCCTGTATTTGTATTTGCTAAATTTGACAACCCTAGTCACACTGCCCTGCCCGAGCTTGGGCTAAGGCTACACATCCTATTCCTGCGTGGCCCTCAACACCACAGCCCCCAGTCTTAAAGTTCAAGACTTCAGAGCTTGAGCTCCAGGGACGCTGCCCATCTCAGCAAAAGAAGTTTTCCTTTAGGATGGATTCTTCAAAAAGAGGCAAACATGTCCCAGTTTTAGCTAAGGTTTGACTTCCAAAAAATCTGGCTGTCCAAAGATTTCCTCTATATTTTGGGGGCATAGGAAAGAAAGTAAAATTCTTTCGCTGCATTTTATTTTCACTGGGCCAATGGGAAGATGAGAAGCTAGAGGATGAGGTAAAAATAGAAAATTATTAACTGAATGCATTCAAATATGTATATTTTAAGACCTTAAATTAGTCGAAACCTAGAAAATGGAAGACATCAAATCATAGGTTGAGGAAATAAAATGTTTTTGTATTAAAATGTTTCAGAGAAAGGCCCCTTTCAAAACAGTTCTAAATAAAGTTCTCGGAATAGAAAACGAGTATTTTGTTTTCACTTTTAGACATGGAAAATCCCAGGGACCAAAAATTCCAAAATCCCTTCCAGATCTTTTCTGACGTTTTTCAATAATTCCACATCCCTCACGTGGTTTCAAGGCAGGGCCTGATTTGGCCTGGACCCCACATTCACCAAAGATCTCAAATTCAGGCTTCTGACATAACCTCCAAGTATTTTCACTTCCTGTTCTTGTATTTTACAAGTTAAAGGTATCGATTTGTTCAAGACAAGCATTTCAATACACCACAAATTTTTTTTAACTCTGTTTTGCTACATGTATATTTTTTTTAATATTCCAGAAGTCTTAGAAATTGATTCATGCCCTGGGCTTTCCGCTCCTCTGATGGGCTCTGCTGCTAAAAATTCACATTGTACGAGCCTGAAAGAGTGTGCATACTTCCGAAACCTCTCCCACCTTGATTTGAGTTCACAAAAGTAAGGTATACACTCTGCTAAATAGGAATTAATTATAGTGGAAAGGAGAGTGGCATAATTCTTCCGATGCTTGTGTCTTGGCCCAGAACTTCTTCGTTGTGTGAGATCTTTGGCTCTAACCTACCTCCTAGGTCTGTGGGAATCCCTCCAGGACAGCTCTACTCCACTCTAGGAAAACTCCCTGGATGACAGTGCAAAGCAACTCCCCAAACTTCCAAAACAAATCAAATCAGAGAGCTGGAGGATTTTTAATACACATTTTATTACAGAGTAAGCCATGTAGCTTGGAAATTACACAAAAGCATAAAGTGGAAACTACATCTATCTTCACCACTCAGATGTTTCTCTGCATAAAACATATTTTTAACAAAAGTGGAATCATACTCTACAAGTTTCAGATTTTTTTTTTACTTATCTACATACTGTAAACATTTTCTATCATATTAAATATCTTTCTATGGTAACATTTTGGTGACTACACATTCCATTTTATAAATATGTGTTAATTTATTTCATCAGTCCTCTATTTGGGGACATTTAGATGTCCCCAGTTTCTCTCAACTCTGTGATAATTATCTTTGTAGAACAGTTATTCTTGCAATCAGCTGTGATTACATCCTTAGGATGATTCCCCAGAAGTGAAACTGATAAGCTGTAGAATATGCATATTTTCAAGATTTGAAGTACACATTGCTAAATTATCTTGCAAAAGTTTTATCAGTCCTGCCAGTAGTAGTCAAGAGTATCTATTTATTTGCTTTAAGGAATCCTGTATAAAGATAGACTAGTAAGTGATTATCATATAAAAGAATTCTTCGTTAATGAAAAAAATTTATGACACGATTTCTTTAAATACTGAACTCTCCTAGTACACGTAAAACATTTTTCAATTTAAAATACAATTTTAGGTTTCTGTGGAAATTTTCTGTAACATAATTAATAAAGAAAATAAGGTATTTCTCTATTCTCCTTTTTAATGGAGAATACCACCTCTCAAAGAACTCTTTCTCTTTCTGTCCTCATCCAGACTGAGACGAGACTCCACGGTACAGTACGGTTATTCTGTTCTTAATCCATCTTCTATTTCATATTCAGTTTCCCATCATGCACTGGGTAAACACGGCAGCCTGACATGATGAGAAGCCTTCCCTGAAGACTACAGCCCACACTCATCCATCCCTTCACTGAACTCCTATTATACTTATTGTCTGTACCACACAATTAGCACTTTATTATATACTGTCTTGTTCTCTAATTGTCTGTACCACACAATTTAGCACTTTATTACATTCTGTCAGATTCTGTAATTCTGTCATGTATTTTTGTCTTGTCTCTCCACCTAGATTATAAGCATCAGGGTGGCAGGGACTCTGTATGGTCCTGCTTTAGCATTTCCCACAGTGCCAAACACTGTTCCAGGAACAGCAAAGTGGGCCTTCAGCAAATGCTGGCTGGTTTATTGGTTGGTGGGTGGGCAGGTTGGTGAGCGGGTTGAGAGACTGGTTGACTGATTTTCTGAAGGGCTTGAAGTAGGCTGTGTTATCTAGAACCTAGAGCAGGAAACAGAGAAGTTGCAGGTAACAGAAGTCTTGTGCCCCATGGTCATTCCAGCCACTATCCTTCAGTCCAACCTGCTTTGTTGCCTAGCAAGCCATTCAGTTTCTCTCTACCTAAGTTTTTCTATGTATACATAGAACACGGAAACCAAAACACATAACCAGACAATACCACTTTTTAAATCTCATAAAAATCAAATGTATTTCCTCTGAAGATTTTACATTATAACATTCTCTGACTGGGGAGGCACTGCCATGTAGAGGAGAGAGGTCAAGCTTTGGAATTAAAGAGACTGCTTACTAGTTGTGTGATCTTCAACAAATTGCTTAACTTCTCTCTCTCTCTCTGAAACTAAACCATCATTCCTCATCTCTGAAATCATTCCAAAGACCGTGATTATTTATGATATTGCCACTGTGTGCCTGTAATTGCCACAAGAATATTCTTATTTTTTCCAATTTCTGCAAATGCCATGCCTTGAAGTAAGTGTTAAGTATTATTATCCTAATAAACATAATTAGCGTCTCTGTTTGTCTCACACACTAGTTGAAGAATGTCTGTCTCAGCTGTGATTCATAGGTTTGCTTCTCAGAGAAGAAAGTCAGGTAATTATACAACTTCTTTATCTTTCTTGGTTGAAGAGTCATTTACACTTACTGGTCTATCACACATCAGCCTTACTTCTAATAATTAATAAGAGAATAAACGCCCCATCTCCAGCATTAACAAACCCATGCCTCAGTGTGTCACTTTTACCTCTGCCACAAACATTTAGGTGGATCAAGCATTGAGTCAACCACATTTCTCTGAATTGGGGATGATACAAATAAAATGTTCTGTCCGTGTGTGTCATCTGCTTTTTCCCCTTCTGATCGATATGTTTTGCCATACTGTACCCTTTACCATGTTTTTGTCCTTGTTTTTTCAATTGGCAGATACACAGTAAAATGTGACTAGTCAATCACTGTTCCACATGTTATTCTCTCAAAAAAGATCAATTTAAGCCTCTCCTAAAAGTGCTACTCTGACCCTGGATCTTCTCCACCCTTGAAAACCCAAGGAGCCTCCAGAGCTCTGAATGGCGATTTGCAGGACGGAGGCCTCCCTTCCAGAGGAGCTTCCCTCCCTCGGCATGTGTCGCCTGAGCATCCCTTTGGTAAAGATGAGCTGTTTCCTTTTGCAAATCTCTGCTAACTGACCATGTTCAATTATTCTTTCAAGAGTATTTATCAAGGTCTGCCATGTAACAGGCAAGGCCAGGCTGCTGGAGATACAAAGATGAATATCACTCAGTTAGGAACTCACACTTGAGAAACCCACAGTCTAATGGGAAAGCAGCCAGGCCAACAGATAATTACCGTGCCGTGGGATAAGTGTGAATAGACTATGTGTGGCCAGGGTGTCAGCCTGAGCCCAGTTGTGCCCACCACTAAGCATCAACTTCTTCTGATAAATCTAAGCGAGCAGTTGATCTGGTTAGAGCTGATTAGACTGAGGGAAATGACTGCTTGAAGATGTTTTTGTGGCAGCCTAGGGGTGGAGAAAGGAGGATAGGAAGGGGTGGCGTTGGGGTGGTGAAAGGGGGATGGGAAGGAAAAAATGTCTCATCTCTGACTTTGGTTCCCTGCCTTAGCTCCAGAGACTCATGCCTGAGCGCTGTGGAGGGAGAACCTACAGGTAGAGAGGGAAGGGGCTCGGTGAGACACTGGACACAAGTCATGCTGCTTTGGGGCCTGGATGAAAAAATGCAGCAAAGCAGAAGAAAAGGGGTTTCTCTCCACATCTTTAGGCACCAGGAGAGAGCAACCTTGGCCGAGAGTGACTGTGACAGTGGCTGAGATGAGACAGTGCCCCCCAGTGGCTTCATGGCAGGGGACACCAACAAGGAGCTCAAAGTAGAAGGAAAGAAAGGATGGGAGGGAGCATATTGGAGGTACCACCATCCCTCCCAGAGAAACTGGGGGAGACTTGGAGGGAAGGGTGGTTCTGCACTAGGCAGGTGAAGGCACAAACCAATGCAACGTGTCATTACCGTTAATATAATAACCATTACCATTAGGGCTGAGGCATAGATAAAACTTAGAGAAACACAGCTTCTATTTACACAAAAGTTGTGTGAACATGAAAAAGCACTTATTACCTTAAACCGAGCAATGTTATATGTCAATTATATCTCAATAAGCCTGGCGAAAAACTTTTTTTAAAACTCTGTAGAGATAGAAGTTAACTTGGAGAAAACTGATAGTAATGCAAGTAACCCTTGTTCAGAGAAATCCAAGTTGTGTCCAGTGGAATGCAACTGGTCATCAAGCTCTGGATATGCCCAGTTCTGCTGGTCTTACGTCGATCTGTAAATTCATTTCTTGAATTGCTTCTCAGTCCACATACATGTGGTCCTTTGAGTTCTCCTTCGAACTGGTTGTAACATCTTCCTGGTTTCCGTATTAATTATTGAGTTAAATAAAATCTTTGACATGTGTTTGGAAAAAACCCACAGGATTAAGCAAAGTGATACCTCTCCTAGTTATTAACAGGACAGAGGTCTTGTAGGTGGAGAGACAAGAGGTCCAAGACAAGTAACAAAAGGAGATTCAGACACCCGTGTGGGGTGGGGAGGGGGGGGGCTGGAAGTGGAGACTGAGTGATGGTGAGAGGGAGTTCGGCCAGGCTTCTCCTTCCCCACGAGGACAGGGGCTGACGGAAGGCTCTGCGTGGAGGCGTTCCTGGTAAGATGGAATGAAAGAAATCGGCCCTGAGGCTGTAGACAGACTGGAGTCAGATGACTTGCCAGAAATGTCCAGAACCAATTTCTAAAAATATGACTTATCTCCTGAGCTGAACAAAATGAAATTCCATCTAAAGTATGTGAGTGAATAGAATTCAAACAAAAAAAAATCCATTCCAAACAGTACTAAAGGGCACCCTGGAAAATAAGGTGACAGCTGCTGGCGTGCAATAGTACAATGGCACAGGTTATTAAAATATTTAAATATTTCCCTACCAGTTTGCATAAAGCCACAGCTCCAAGCCCCTGGAGTGCTGCCCCCACAGAATTTCAATCAATCATTGAAGGGTTAAAGCTTAGACATCAGAGCATTCCCAGTAACCCTCCGGCAGCCATCCCTTTGGCCAACGCTGAACCAGTTGTTCAATATTCTGAATTAACACTGTTATCCTTCCAGGTAACATACCTGCATATACAGGTATCTCCTTACACACACCCCTTTTTTTCTTTTAATACAAATGAAAGAACTGAATAAATACTGTTCTGTATTTTGCTTTTTGTACCTGCTTGGTCCACCTTTAAATGCATGATCAAATATAGGTTGTATGTTTTTCTTTCAGAGCTAACATAATTTAGCTATAGCTAAGATACCTACCCTGAGAAACGGAGCACAGCAACAAAGAGTGCGACTCTGGAATAACTTAGGGGAGCTTTCCAGTAGGCCCAGAAGAAGCTGGCCAATGGGGACAGTGGCAATGACACTGCAAGCTGCAATCTGAGTGTACTAGTCCAGGATAACTATGATGGCTTAGGGGGAAGGAATAAGGAGGCACAGGACCACATAACTCTCCCCAAGTGCTCCCCAGAGGCGATCTGGGCTCCTGCCTTGTGTTACCAGCTGACAGAAGGCCTACACCTCCGGAGCCCACTATTAGCACCTAAATTTAGCTGTTACGCAGAATTGAACCAGCCTTGGATGCAAGCAAATTAAATTTCAAATTGTACTGACCTCACTGAACTATTTCCAGGGAATTTCCCCTTCATTCAAAAGGGACAGAAAACGAAAGTTCTTCATAAAAGAACTAAAATATATTTCTCCTAATTGCCCATCTTCAATTCAAATGCTGAAAGGAAGCTTAGAGTTTTATTCATGAGGGAGAAAATACTTATAAACTAAACTTGCACCATAATTTTAAGTATCCTCTACACATCAAAAAGTCGAGACCACTGGTCTTCGTCTTCACAGCCATTTCATCTTCAAAACTCAAAGAACTAGTATTTAGGGGGGAGGGATGTCTAATTTCTGTTTCTATAAATCGTATTTTTTCATTATTTTAATACTAATGAGAGAGACGAAGATTAAAGAAGAATGTTTAAAATGGAAGATGTTAACTGCGTAGATTTTTGGGAAAAGGAGGATGGGAAAATGGGATCACGAAAAGATTGTCTAATGTTTTTTGGTTTACTGATATTCCCAGACACTTCCAGTTTGGAAAGGAGTCATTAACAGAGAAAGCAATTTCTGCTGATAGACTGTCACCTAGTGGTGAGTTTTTACCATATTCATAATATGAGCAGCTACTGAGCTTTGGGATGGATGCTTTCAGAAGATATGTTTATTTCTCTTTGAGATCCCTGGGGAACATTTTAGACCACTGTCACAAGTAGCATAGACCCATTTGTGTGCTTCCCAAAGGCCTAATGCTCATGTAGGCAATCGTAATACAGGCTGAACAACTCTCAAAAGGAAGCTTTGCCTCTGTAATTATTTGAATATTGTCAAAGATGCCCTGCCAAGCAAAATCAACATTATCAACTTTCTCTTCTCTTTTCAACCAATGGCACCCTCATAATTCCCCCTTGCTGGTAGTCAAACTAAGCCCAAATTTTCAAAGGGTTTTCCAATTATTAGGGAATGACAAACCGATGTGTGCAACCCATTGGCACATCAGTGCGGAGATACAATTCCGAATGAGGGTCTCAAAGCCCACAACAAGGCAACATCCCCAGATTTAATCCACGCTAGGAATCCCTCCCTTCTCACCCTCAAAGAGGCATTACAATCCTCTTCGTCCAGCTCCTGTGTCCTGGTGCTCCCTAGTTTCCCGTCTCTGTGCTAACACCACCCCTCTTGGCCACCAGGGGCCCTACTGCTGCATCAACACCAGTCAACAAGGAGGCATTCTCTTCCCACCAGTGCAAAAGCCTATGTTCAGGCCACAGAGTTATCAGCGTTCATTCTGCATTTCACACTATTTCAACTATTTATTGAGTGCCCACCGTGTAGCAGGCACTATGTGTGTCCCAGGAAACAGGACAGGTCATTGTCCTGACCAAACTTCCATACTAATAAGAGAGAACTAAACACACTAATAAGTTGTGATAGGAAGGGAAAGTACTGGGTGCTATGAGGAGGAGGGTGTCACCCAGATTGGGGGGGGGGGGCGGGGGGTGGGGGTCTGTGCTTGGTAACCTCTCAGGAAGGTTACTTTTGAGCCACGATCTGAAGGATGAGTAGAAGTCAGCCAGCTGCCGAGCATCCTGGGCATGTGTAAACGCCCTGATCTTGGTAAGGACTTGGGGCTCCTGCAGAACTGAACAGAGGCCAGAATGCTGTAAACTAACTGCACTGGGAAAAGGACACCGCAAAATTCCAGGAGGTTTAAAATCTGCAATCACAATAGTAGCATTATTCATAATAGCCCCAAAGTAGAAACAACTCAGAAGTCCATCAACCAACAAATGGATAAATAAAATGTGGCATAGTCATACAATGGGATATTATTTGGCCATAAAAAGGAACAAAGTACTGACGCATGCTGCAATATAGATGAACCTTCAGAACATTACACTAAGGGAGAGAAGCCAGACGCAAAAAACTACATAACGTATGATTCCATTATATGAAATGTCCAGAATAGGCAAATCTACAGAAACAGAAAGACTAGTGGTTGCTTAGGGCTGGGGGCACAGAGTGGGAAGGAAAAGGGGAGTGACTGCTAATGGGTACAGGTTTTTGGGGTGGATGAAAATGTTCTAAAATTGATTGTGGTGATGGTTGCACAACTCTGTGAATATAGTAGATTTTTGAACTATTGTATGCTTAAAATGGGTGAATTGTATTGTATTGAATTATATCTCAATAAAGTCATTATTTTAAAAAAACCTGGGGTCCAGCCCCATGGCCAAGTGGTTAAAATTCCACATGCTCCATTCCGGCCACCCAGGTTCATGGGTTCAGATCTGGGACACAACCCTACTTGACTCATCAGCCATGCTGTGGAGGCCTCCCATATAAAAGTAGAGGAGGATTGGCACAGATGTTAGCTCAGAGCTAATCTTCCTCAAGTGAAAAAAGAGGAAGATTGGTAATGGATGTTAGCCCAGGGCCAATCTTCCTCACCAAAAAAAAAAAAAAATCTGGAATCACAGATCCCAAGTTAAGAATGCCAAATATGGAAGTACATCTCTCCTGTTCAATTCATTTTTTCCTTCAGGCTCCTTCTTCTTAAGAATCCAGTATGCATTCACCAAAGGGCTGAGCCAGGAGACAGTTGAGCATGACTGCACTATACTGTTCTCAAAATTGTCCCTTCCTGTGACCCCAAAGGGTTCTCTGAAACCAAGCTTATGCACAGGCTTTTCTTTTCTCCTCTCAAGAGATGTCCCTCTACTAGATGGCACTCAGCCTCAGAAGTTGAACCCTAAAAAGGAAGGGCCTTTGTCCTGGGGACTGGCAATCAGTCCAAATTCTAGCCACAGCCTGCTCCCTTCTCTGAAGATCTCTGGACTTTGATGCAAAAATGAACCCCAGCTTTTCCACCAGCCCCACTGACATACCCATACAACCAGAACTTCTGGGAGTAATTCTCATACCTCTAACCTGGTTATATGTTCTTTACACTGAGTGGAAAGGTCTCTCGCTCACCTATGCACAGAGCTTTTTCTGGTCCACAATGCAATGCAACACTTCAAAATCCAACTTAGTTCTCCTTCATGGATGTTCCCCAATGTAGCGGTATGTTGGCTGTCTAAAATCCATTTCCTCTTTTCTGGTAAAGGCAACTGTGACGTTGTGATTTTATAATAAGAAATATATATTTGCTCTTCATCCAGTTGCTGGCACAGAACTCCTAAACCCTTGGCATCTTCTAAGTGATGAGAGCATAAATCTATCTTTTGTTATGTTAATGAGGTGACTCTTGGAAAGCACCTAAAGATGGGGTTTGGTTGCCGGGAGAACCAACCTGTGATTAGAATGTTGGAACTTTCATTCCCACTCCCTGACCTCAAGGGAGCCAAGAGGGGCTGAAGGTTGAACAATTGCCAATGGCCAATGATTTCATCAATCATGCCTATATAATGAAGCCTCCATAAAAACCCAAAAGGACAGGGCTCAGAGAGCTTGTGGGCTGGTGAACATGTGGAGCAGCTGGGAGTGGCACGCCTGAAGAGGGCATGGAAGCTTCACACACTTTCCCCAGGCCTTGTCCTATGCATCTCTTCCATCTGGCTGTTCCTGAGTTATATCCTTTTATAATAAACCCATGATCCAGTAAGTAAAATGTTTCTCTGAGCTCTGTGAGCTGCTCTGGCAAATTAATCCACCCAAGGAGGGGGTCACGGGAATCTCTGATTTATAGCCAGTTGGTCAGAAGTATGGGCAACACCCTAGGCTTGCAATTGTTATCTGAAGTCCAAGGAGGGGATCATGGGAACCACCAATCTGTAGCAGGCTGGTCAGAAGCTCAGGGAGCAGCCTGGGTCTGAAGTGGCAGCTGAAGTTGGGTCGGGGGCAGTCTTGTTGGACTGAACTCTTAACCTGTGGAATCCGATGCTATGGGTAGTGTCAGAACTGAGTTAAATTGTAGGACACCCAGATGGTGTTGGGGGACTGCTGCTTGTTAGTATGGGGAACCCACACATGGGAACTGGTACTAGAACCTTTCAGCAACCTTACAAGAAGGTGCGGGGAGCCTCTGTGGGAACCACCCTTCCGCCACGGTCAGTTCAGTAGCCTGTGATAGGGCTCTATGTCCTGCTCCAAGGATAGAACGTGTGGCCAGTTACAGCGCACTAGATTCCCCAAGCCCTTTCTTCTACATCACCAGGTTTCAAACCTGAATTGTAGCAAAGAAAATATGACATGGAACCCCAAGAGATTTTTTAAAAACAACGGAGAGTTGAAGGGAGTAAATGTCTCCGAATCCACCCTCTTGGCCTGCAGGAGGAGAGGCACCACGCTCTGCACCGTGGGAAAAACAGAGAAACAGGATGTGGTGCCTGCTTTGAGCACTCCCAGTGGAGTTAGGGGGCAAGAAATAAAAGCATGAAAAGTTAAGTAATGATGATTTTAAAACACCAGATAACAACAGAAGAAACGTCACAGAGCCCTCGGCCCTTATCAGAAAGTGTTAGAGGATGCCACTGGGAGCCTTTTGCTGACTCTCCCTTCTTTTAAGGCCTACTCGGTCATCCAAGACTGAGCTCAGGTATCACCTCCTCCAGGAAGACTTCTCCGAAACACTCTCCTGCCTCATCATACTCACAAACATACACGCACTCGCCTCTCCACCCAGATTAGCCTCCCCTCAGCGTTTCTTAATATCTTTGCACAGGTCTGTATATTTTTAAAGATGTCTCTCCCACAATTCACAGTAGAGGCCATGAATTTCTTAAGGGCATATGGTGGATACTGTGATGTGCCCCTCACCACTCAGTGAGACTCTTCCTCCCACACCCTCTTTCTTGCTGTCTCCTACCACAGGTGTCAGCCCTGCGTGACAATCTGAGGGCTCTCCCTGCCTTCTCCGGTTTCCTCCGCCAATAAGTCTCCTGCACGTCAAATCCGATTTTAGCATCTGCTTCTGGACAAAACCTAAGACATTATTCTAAGGAGTTCCTTTGTATTACCACATTTATATAAACAGTAGCTGATGCATTTAGAATATTGCTTTATTGGTTGACAATATTAAGCCTAATGACCTATACCTTTTGGGTACTGAAATACTTAGTTTTGCATATATTAAAGAGTGATTTTGAAAAAAATTACTAGCATTGTCCCGTTAGGATCTAACTTTCCTGTTAATATTACAAAACAAACAGAGGTTCCAAGGACTCTTCCTTCCTTTTTTGCAGGGTAACATAGAGTAGTGGTTAAAAGTACCAGCTCCCAGATTACTGAAATCAAATGACAGCTCAACCACTCATTGGCTCTATGGCCTTTGGCAAATCACTTCAGCTCTTTAACCCTGTTTCTGATCTGTAAAATGGGATGATGCTTCCTTATCTGTAAAATACGAATTAAAAAATTAGTACCCACCACGTAGGATTGTGTTTTACGAATTAATTTCTGGTACTATGCGCAATGAAAGGACCATTGTAACAGATTTAAAAAAGCATTTTGCAAACTAGAAAGCCCTTTGGGAAATTTATTTTCTCTAAATGAAATAAGCATCAGCCATTTATGGAAAATTGAGGTTAACTCATATCAGCAAGAGAAAGCTGGACTTGTTTATGGCTATGCTTCCCACTTATTAACACAGTACATGATATTAGAAAATAAACTCTTGACATTCCCGCAAGTAGAGATTTTGATGAAAGATGCTTTTCCCTTTCAAAAGTCTTTCAATTGTTCTCCAGAATACGCCAGAAAAGCTGCTGCATTCGTAACTGATCCGCTTTTAATACCCGTTCATCACTTTTGAACTTGAGCTTGCGGGCAGCAGCCCCGGCCTGAAGAGCACAGAGGCCCCGCCGGGCCGTCAGTGTTCTCAGCGTGCTTCTGAAACAGCAGCCCAAATTTCAACACCCAGAACCACGAAAATCCTGTCGTTGCAGGGCCCTGCTCAGAAGGAAAGTAAGACGGGAAGGAGCCCAGGAGGCGTCCGCAAGCGGAAGGACCGGCCGGGAGAAAGAGGAAGGGAGAGGTTTGGCCACGGCGGGATCAGGCGCGTGTGAGCGCGAGCTCCCGGGCACCGAGGTGCAAGTTCGGACGCTTGCAACTCTCGGGGGCCCGGGGCGGCGCGCGCGTGTTCCTTTAGCCCACACCGTTCGGGGACCGCCCAGGGAAGAGGAGACTCCACGGATGCATAACGTCTTGGGGGCGCGGGACGCGTGACCGTGCAGCCCCACCAGCGCCGCAGAAAGAGGCGCTCAACTACGGTCCCCAGGGCCCCGGGGCGTGGCGGGCACGTGGTACCGGGCGGGGCATCCGCGGGGCCATAAAGAGCGCGGCGGGGCGGCGCGGAGCGGCGGCTGCACAGCGCGGAGCGGCGGCGGGTGCCGCGGCGGCGGAGGCTGACCTCGCGGCTCGGGTGAGCGCGGCCCGCGCCGGCGTGGATGGACGGACCGGGACGGACAGACCCCCAGGGGGTTCGGGCAGAGGGACGCGGGGGACGAGACTCGGGGGTGGGTGAGACGGGGACGGCCTGAAGGGAAGGGGGAAGGCAGATAAGCTGGGAAATGGAGCTGGAGGAAGTGTGAATGCGACACTGCGGGCCGGGAGCAAGTGCCCGACAGACCCGGGCAGAGGGACCTGCGCCCCTGGATTCTTTCACACCGCATAGCCGGTCTCTAAGGATCCTTTGCCCAAAATGATCAGAATCATCAGTTGAGCAGAAGAGAGTTTAGAGATTAAATTGGATATAATTCTTTCATCTTACGGGACATTGGTTGTATTTCTGCGTTTTGTTGTTTTTGTTTTTTTTAGTTTCTCTGTTATTTCTTCCTTTCCAAAGATTTCTCTCTCAAGTCATCTTCTTGCCCAGAGCCGCATCCTTCTCTTCCTCCGGAGATTTTTGTTTTTTTTTTTGAAACTTTGCCCTTTTAAGATCATTTGACTTCGGCAACCTGAATTCTTTGTACTAAGTGTTCTTGTCTGTGGATATAGGTAATAAGATCCAAGAATAATAGCCCCTCCCCAGTGTTTCAGTAAGAACATTCTAAGTTCACATTAAGCCTCAAATTTAGAAACTGTCGATCGTTCTCAGTTACAGTTGGTGTTACACAGTTGCAGTTGTGATCTTTTCTCCATCTGTCCCATAAGAGTCTCACAGTTCACAAAGTTAGCAAACTTGGCTCATTTATTTGGTGTATTGCTCTGTGCAGAGAGATTTTTGAAGCCGTTCCTGCTCCCTGATGGCTTACAGTTCAGAAAAGGAGCAGAAACTACCCTGCTAATAACTCTGATATAAGGTTTTTAATAAAAAGCAAGTGTTTGAGGACTTCTAAGAGGTAAAAAATTGTATTCATCTTGGCAGATCAGGGAATGTTCCCTAGCGTTTAAAAAGTGAGTTTTAAAAGTTGGCTAGACTGAAGGGGCTACAGTGGGAGATAATGGCATTCCCAGGTGGGGGAACCACAGGAGAAAGGGAAGCAGGCCAGTCAGTACAAGGTAGGGAGGAGCAACGGGAGACAGTGCAGTGCATGCACTCCAGGCATGAAGAGATCTGTCCAGAAACCCAGACCAGGGAGTTTGGTGTTTATCCTGTGGAAGCCAGAGGATGTTATTGGCATTTTCTGTGCAGGGCAAAGGCAGAGCAGAAATATCTGTGCTACTGGAAGATTAATCTGGCAGCCTGTGTGGATTGAAGAAGAGTGAGGATTAGGATAGAGATGCCCGACTCCCATCCCACACCCCCACAGGCCCCCAGGGTTTGAGTTTTTAATTAATCAGACTGCACCTAAGTGCACTTAACTTGATTTCTTTCCATAAAAGATAGGTATATATAACTGCCAGTCCAAGCTTCCGACCGTCCTAAGCATATCAGTGTAACTGCCCTAAGTATGGAGTAAATGCTACTAAAAGCACAACAATATGGGACATCCTAGTAGTGTTGAACTTAGGAGAATTTTAATGCTGAACCCAGCTCTCACGCTTAAAGTTTCTTGAGCCCCTATGGGCCCCTAGGTCCTGGGCTTATGCGCATTGGCCTAGATAAGAGGTAACAAAGGGTAAGTTATGAGAAGGGCAGTAAGTGGGGGGGAAAGGATTGCAGGAAAAGAAGATAAGAGAAGTGAAGTGACTTAGTCCCTGAACTGACAAGAGTAAGGAGGGTTGAAGAGGAGTTACCAGTAGAGCTGAGATGACAGGAAAGAGGGTGCTGGCAAGGGACTAATAATCTACTTGCTAACGTGCTATAGCCATCAGACGGGCTTCACGGAGCAGACTGCACTCACCCTTATTATGTACCTGGCTCTGTTGTTAATCACTTTACAAGAAGTAGTGCGTTTAATTCTCAACAATCCTAAGAAATATGGTCATGTTATCCCCATTTACAGAAGGGGAAACTGAAGCACAGAGAGGTTGAATAACAGTGCCAAGGTCACAAAGCTAGCAGGTAGTGGAGCCAGGATGCAGACCCATGAAGTCTGACTCTAGGGCTAGCGCTCTCAGCCCTCTACTGTAAGAAACAAAGGAAGAAATCCTTCAGAGAATGAGACGGCAAGTTCCCCTTGGGGTATTGAGATGCTTGCAGAAGTGCCGGGAGGAGATATGCAGCAGGCATAGTATCGATCGTATCTGATGCTCAGACATTCCTCTGGGGTAGACAGGACCTGTGTAATTGGTCTGATGTTTTCCTCCTAGACCAGGTGATTACATTTTATCTTTCAAAACTTCCAACAGGAGTTTAGTCTCATCCTCAAACTAGGAAAAGTCGGAGAAATCTTAGTATCCTATATATCTGGTGAGGTTCTCCTTGATTGCCCTTCAGAACAGAGCAAAGCTACTTGAAGGATTTGACTTAATTTCAGGAGCAAGTCTTGCTGGGGACTCATCTGTTTGTAAGGGGAGGTATCAGATTGGCTTTCCACAAGAACCACAACTTTTGCTATATTGTACTCTTTCATGATTTTGTCCTGTTTCTGGTTTTAGGGGCTCACCTGAGCTGGGATGCTTGGGAGATATAGAAAAAGTAGAAGATGTGACCTCTGTACTCCAGAAGTTTATACTCCTTTTTGGGGATATGACAGCTATAAAAAGCAAACAAAATGAGCTAGTTCATAATAATTATATGTGTCAGATTTAAGTATAGTGGGCACTGGGTTTTTAAATATACCAGTGACCTCAGAACTTATACCCCCTCTTGTTGATTACCTATAGACATCACTGTATTTGCTCTAAGCCAACCATCTTTTATGTAATTGTCACCAAATACTATTTGATATTTTATTTTCTTCTTTAATTGTTAGACTCTGCTTTTGTAGTTTCAAATTTTTATGTCTTCCAGCTCAAAAAATAATAATGCTTCTGTGACTAGTAAGTGGCGGAGCTGGGAGTTGAACCAGGCAGTCTGCCTGCAGAGTCCAGACTATTAAGCACAATGCTCTATTGCTCTCATTGCCAGTTTTGGACAACTTCTTGGCTTTTTTATGCTGATTATGGACATGTACACTCTCTGCCAGATGGTGAGGGATCCTTTTGCCCCACGTGAGTGAGGTCAAGTTGACTCGGTACTGGTCTCCCCATCTGTGGAGGTCATCATCCAAACAATCTGAACACCTCATTCAGTCACCCACACATTCATCACTTTTTAATTGAACACGAGGCGTTCAGCAAAGTGCTCAATGCGGGGAAAGGAAAGACAATGAGATATGTCCCCTGTCCTGGGAGCTTGGTCTAGTGGGGGAGAGGTGAATAAATAATTGTGATGCAGTTTACATGGTTTGCTGGAACTAGGAAAACAGGGCAAAACTGGTCAAAATTAGAATTTGAAAGAATCGCTCGATAAATTTGAAAATAGTTTGATTGCCTCAGTCATCTATATAGATAAAATGGGAGGCCTTTGTGATGATAGTTTCCCGGAACATTGCTGCCTTCTTGTCACCACCGTCTCCTGTCTTTAGAGAATAATTTCCTCCCCTATAGAATTAAGCTCTAAAATTTTACATTCCTCTCATTTGCTCTGTGTGTTTGTGTCCTTGTAAGCATTTCTCACAGTTCTAAACTGGGAACAGACTTTGCCCAGGAGTTTTATCATTAATTAGCGTTCCTTGAAGAAGGAAAAGAATCACATTGTATGTTTTCCAGACTCTTGTCAGCAGCTCAATGGCCTCCCCGAAGAAGAAACTTCAAGGTCTTGTTGCTGCAACCATCACGCCGATGACCGAGCATGGGTAACTATCATTTGGGACCTAAAGAAATTTGTTCTCACTCTGCCAAAATGGACAGAAGGTCTCGATCATAACAGTCACTCAGACTCTGCCTCTGTCGCCAAAGGGCGGCTTCTGTCAGTCACCCTGCTGCACTGTCTCTGACCCCAAGTCAGAGAGGAGGTCTCTATACCACAAATAGTGCAGACAGAGAGAAGGTAAGATGTGGCAGCTTGCCTGTCTGCCAGTGTCTGTAGCTCCACAAAGCAAATCCTCCTTGGATTTCATCAGAGCCCCGGCTTTGCCAAATAAAGCCAGTGGAGCTGAATAAGGAGAATCTCATTTGAGCAAGATTTGATGTCAAGCACTGGCCTGTCCCCTCTGGATCCTGTCTCTAGACACCTGCGTGACTTCACCCCAGGCTATTCATAGACTTCATGAAAATGTCCTGCCCTGAGGAAAGTGGGAAAGGTAACTAACTGCAAGGTGGCCCCCTTAGGGGTGTTTACAGTCTCATTCCAACATTGGTTAAATGTTGGGGAGCCTGCAGGAGTGGGAGGTTACAGCAGATGTTTGCTGAGAAATCATTACCCAAGCAAGTATTTTACTTCCAGATGAATAGTATGGTGGTTCCTTTGCTTATACTATCAGATAATTTGCCATAGGTGTTCATGCACAGACTATAACTCCTCTCTGGATATTGCCATTAATAAAAAGGGGATTCATCTACCTCCTGGATCTAAATGTTTTTGACCTGTTAAAGGAATCAGTCTACCGAAATAGAATTTTGGCTTCTTTAAGCTTCTCCTTTCTTCCTCTATAAAATATAATGATAATCATACCTACATCATGGAGTTATGAGCATTAAATGAGATTATCCATATAATACTGCTTAGCACAGGGTCAGTATGTACTTAGGTCAATAAGTTTGAACTGCTATTGTGGCATAAGATGGGTGAAAGGAAGATGAGGTATTTAAGATATCTTTAAATAAGACTTTCGTTTTTTTGGTCTTCTGTTGGTGAATTTGTAAACCTTAAGCCTACCCCTTTAAAGTAGATGAAATTTCTCATGACACTCTTCTCATTCAAAGTTGGCCATATCACAGTTTTCCCTTAGATCATTGGAGTTCAAGGCTTCCAGCTTCTAAGATTCATGAAAAATCACATCTTTACTGGGTCTAAGTAAAATTCTTGGTGAGATGGCATTTAGATTACTCAGTGGTTAACAGCAATTTTTTTTTTCTGTTGCTCTCTTTCCACTAGTTCTAGAAAAGCCTGAAGTCAGCTTTTTCTCAGTGTGTCAGACACTTATTGGGCAGATAAAACAGAAGACATGTGATTGCATGAGCAAGCAGAGTTTACTTCCTATTATGGAGTAATATCCTGTTTACAAGCTCAAAACACTAAGTCTGGTTGATGCTCCTGTAACCTGTTTAATCAGACCCCTCGTAGTCTACAAGTGGCTTCTTAAAACAGCCCTTTTTGTTCATCTGGGACTCACTGAGAGTATCAGTGTGTTTGTCCTCCTTATTCTGCTGTTTTCCTGGGACAGCAGGCCCTGTGTATTAGAGGTTTCAAAAATGACTCTGCTTTGCTGGGTCCTTCTCCTTTTCCCAAATACCTCTGGCCCTGCTGCCTCCATTTCACTATTTCCTCTTTTTTCATCAATTCTTTTCTCTTCCAGGACCCTCACTTTCCTCAGGTGTGAAATCAAAATAAGAATGCATTTTTTTGTAAGGGCCTTGTTAGAATTAAACTAAATTATAATGTGTGTTAGTATGTAGCACAGAGTAGGCACATAAGCTTTGTTAGTTTCCTTCTCCCACCACCTGCTCCATGCAAACATTCCTATAGGTACAAAGCAGGTTTGGAGCACGTGCCAAGAGCAAGTGAGCATTAACTTACTTGCCCACAAGGGAATCTGCACTTCAGACACGTTTCCAAGACACAGGACAAAAAGAAAGGTCACTGGAATCTAACACCTGGAAATTCTGCCTGGTGACCTGCTGTCACAGAAATTTTCCTAACCTGGCTCATGCTGTATACCTTGGCCTCCATAATTTGGAATGGCTGAGCAATAACTATTCCCCTGCATCCTTTTGTCTTAGTAATTCTAAGGAATATTCATTAATGATTCAACTCTCTGAATTTAAGTTGATATCCTGCACTGGGGGAGATTGGCAGAAAGAACATGGTTAAATGGATTTTAGTTAGAGTATCTGGGTTCTTGACCACCAGCTAGTTGTCTGACCCTGGGGAGGTCTTGTCACTGTTTAAAAGTTCCCTTTCATATTTGCAAAGAGAAGGTGTTCAACCACATTATCCCTAAGACCTATTTGAATTCTAAGAGTCTGTGGTCCTTTCGTGTTGTCATTAGGGATATTGTGGTGATCCCCATGAATGAGAATGTGTGAAGTCCCTGCAACTCCAGTGCAGCCTCCACACTGGCGCCCAGTGAGCGTCCTCAGAAATAAAGCTAATCATGCCACTCTTCTCTTTAAGAATCTCTGTTGACTCCCTTTTGTGTAAGCCTTGCTACTCATTGTATGTCCGTGGGCCATTTGCTCCAACATCACATAGGAACTTGCTAGAAATGCAGAATCTCGGGCCCTACTACATACCGCTGAACCAGAACCTGCGTCCCCGGATCATTCTGTAGCACATTAAGGTCTGAGACGAACTGGTCTAAAGTGTAAAGCCCAGACTCTGGGATGACATAGTTAGTCCTTTACAATCTACCTTTCCTGCTTTGTTTCTGTTTCCCCAAACACTTCGTACCCTTTCTTCCCTCTGTGCCTTTCCCCATTCTGTTTCCTCTGCCTTTTTCTGTCGCCAGTGTCTCCTTTCTCTACTCCACTGCACACTTCTGTTCACTGGTCAAAACCCACCTTTGGTGAGTCTTTCCCATTTTCCCTAAAAACAGTTAGAGAGCCCTCCCCTGTGAGCCCACAGCACCGTGTACATATCTTTTCACATTACATTAGAATTGTGTCATTATAATAATTACTACAATAACTCTGTTACATATCTATCTCTCCCAACAGGCTTTGAGCTGCTTAACCTTACTCAACAGGTATTTACTGAGTATCAGGCAATACTGAGGACTGAGCGTGTATGTTATTTATCTTTGTATCTTAAACATGTGGCACAGGGTGTGGTACATTTATTTCGTGATGGGTACTTTTGTTATTTCATGAGGAAAGGGAGCTAACACTGACTGGCTAAACACCATGTGTCAGTCACTGTCCTGGGCAGCTTAATATACACGTTGCCATTTAATCTTCACAGCAACTCTGTTAAAGGGCTCTTATCTCTGTTTTTGCAGTTGATGAAACCAAGATCCTAAAGATTAATGCTTACCCCAGCCACATGACTGAAAAGGAAGAGTTTTTCTCTACCCATCCCAACTCTTATCTTTTTCTACACCAGAGTGAAAGGCTTTTGCTTTCCTTAGTTGTTTCAAGAAGTCACTTTTTCCTTCAGGCAAGTACCCAGTCATTAGGACAGAAAGTCCATTTTCAGATTGGCCAAGATGTCAATAAAAAGTCGTGTTTTCTCCCTTTAATGTCCTTGACTTCACCATGGGAATCTTCACAACACCCTGTAGTAAAAACAAAGTTAGAGCGGTTCTGGCCCACTGGAGTCGGAGTTGTATAGATTATTGTCTTTTTAACTGTGTTGGGACACTCAATGACCCAGGCTCCCAGAACAGAACGTTGTCTACCTCTGGCAAGATGGGGCAGTACGGTCCCTGCATGCTTCTCTGCTGAAGGAGTTTTGAAATAGCCGAGTAGAGTTATTTTGCCGAAAGCGTACATAACTTCCATCTGACTTTGACTGCTGAGAGTTATACATAACAGGCAAAAAAGTGGCATGTCAGATTTTCTGATATGCATGCCAGATCATGCCAGTTATGAAAAGAGCCTGTCCTGGTGATTCTGTATTCTCAAAGTGAAAGTCTTTCACTGTGTGTCATGCACCAGGAGAGGAAATGAACAGCAATAGGGAAAGCCACGTCAGAAAAATTCTGTTATCCTTATACCCTAAGGGAAGAGAGAAAGTTCGCATGCAGTTTCACAGTTTGGTTTGTCCAAAAATAATTTGGTAAACTTTTTCTCCTCTTATATAGTTTGAAAGCAAACTAAATGTCCAAGAATAGAGGATTAGCTAAATCGTTTATGTTCGGCTGTACATGAAATGCTGTGTAGCCAGTGTAATAATGGTATCTGAAGATGTGGGAAAATATTCAATTTGGGCTGCTAAGTGAAAAAAATATAATGCTATGTACAATATGACTTTATTTATTTAGGAAAATACTATATTATGTATTTGTGAATAGAAAAATATCAAACTAATAAGTAATAATCTCCAGGGAGATCCTGAGGGTTTTTTCCCCTTTTTTATTGTGTGTAGCTTCTAAAATAAACTATATAGCTTTTGTAATATGAAAAAAATAAGTACTTTTATTTAAAAAAGAAAAATCATGGACCTAAGGCAAAGAATCCGAAGCCATGAGAATTGAAATTAAGACATTGAATTGGAGTTAAGTATGGGAATGACCGCAGCAGGCATGGCATTTGGTCCTGGGACACTCTCCCCTGTGGTGACCAGTGGTTAGATCTGTGCTTGGAGCTCACAGAGGAAGAGACAATGCAATGGAAAGCCAAGCCAGTGTTTTCAAGTGAACTGGCTGTGCCACCTCTTGCTTCCCTGAGCAACAAGCCCCAACCAGCCAGCCAGTGGGGAGAAGAAGAATCTAATCTCGTCGTTTCTATCCTCTCTAGTGACTTCCTGATAACGGATGGAGTGCCTGCAGCAAGGACCATAAACCCAGATACCAAGGGGAGGGCGAGTAGGGTGGGAAAACAGGGAAAGAAGCGAAGTCCCAGAGACAATTATCATCCTGTTGCCTCCTTAGCCCTGCTATTTGGGGCACCTTTGTGACAAATGTGACAACAGCCATGGGTGATTTCACTGCGCTCACTTGTGACTGGAGCTGCTGAGCATCTCTGCCGAGGGCCACAAATTTGCACCTCTAAACAGGCAGGAATCTGAAATCCCTGAGGTGACCTGGGGGGCTTCTGTGCCTCCGAAGGGGGCAGTCACTGCTCTTCCCAGCCAGTTGGTGCTGTATGGAAATGTAGGCCTGGCCTTGTTAGATCTTCTGGCTTTGCAAATAAAGTCTTTTTTTTTTTTTAACATGAAAAAAATTCTAACATTGTGAAAGTCAAACAGTGTGCTTAGGAATCATCCCTTATCAACCTGTGATCTCTCTAAGGGGATTTGGTAGTTCCAAAAGGCCGTAAGTCCAGGGATGTTTTTGGGTGACTCTGCCACTGCCCCAGAAGTCCCACGATTAGTGTCACTCTTGTGGGCTAGGGGCATTTTATAAGACGCGGAAAACTGTGCTTTCTTGAAGAGATAGATGACATATCACCCGTTAGCACCCCTAACCTGAGTGAAATTGTCGTAGCTGTCATCCAGCAAGGCCTAACGGAGCGTGGGGAGGGCGTAGTGTAGACAGAAGCACTACCCACTGAAGCCATAAAATAGTGTGGAATTCACTGAGGAAGGAGAAGGAACCATGGGTTTCACGTACTGGCCTAGATCTGCCTAGGGTGCAGCCAACTGCCAGGAAAGAGGAGGACGCTGGAGTAGGGCCAGACAAATAGCAGCTCTGGAGGATGTAGGTGGGAGGGAGGATGATGGGATTTCATCCTATTTATTATTCCACCTCCTCCCTGGAGTTTCCTTCCCAGCCTCCCTCATTGGAATTAGCAGTCCCCCTGCTGAACCCCTGTACACTTTAACTCAGTCATATCCTTCATCATATTTTCCTCAATATTTTAGTTATTTATATATGCTATCTCCTTTGCTCAGTTAAAATCATAGTGGAATTTAAACGCATCGTGCCAGTATGGGTATAAGCTGCCTTTAAGGCAGAGATGATGGGTATTTCACCATCGTTGTAAGTTTCTGAGTCACACCTCCTTTACCAGCCTTTATTGAGCATCCGCGCCGTGCCAAGTGCAGACGAGGGATTGTAAGTGTAAAAGGCACAGCTCCTGCCTTTCAAGTTCTTGCTCAAGCCTGGAGAATGGATATAAACAATTTACCGAATGATTTTCATGATGACAGAGATGTGAGCTTTGCTGAGAGTGTGAGATATTTCCAGTTTTTGTCACTGAGGAGTAATAACAGCATTTAATTGGAGCCAGACAGAATGCTGAGCACTTGTACTGGGCTCATTAGAGGCCTACTCGAGGGGAGTGGGCAGTGTCCCTGCTGAGTTTAGAGTCCACGTTGGGGGATACACACATACGCCCTAGAAGACTCAGTTGGTTTCTTCTCCTTAAGGATTTCTGAAAATGGAAGCAAGCTCTCCAGCTTCCCTTCCCAAATGAGAAAGCATTAGATTAAACCAGAGGAATGCAGATCAGAGTGAGGACAGTGCCTAGCAGGCCTCGACCATCCAGAGCTCTGCAGGCCTCTCCTTGGTGAAAAAGCCAGGCCTGCTCTCAGTGTCTTTGAGGGTGTGGCCGAGGTGGGACAGGGAGGTATCAAGACTTCAGTGAGGGCCGGCCAGCCCAGTGGCGCAGCGGTTAAGTTCGCACATTCCACTTCGCACGTTCCACTTCTCGGCGGCCCGAGGTTCACTGGTTCGGATCCCAGGTGCGGACATGGCACCATTTGGCACACCATGCTGTGGTAGGCGTCCCACATATAAAGTAGAGGAAGATGGGCATGGATGTTAGCTCAGGGCTAATCTTCCTCAAAAAAAAAAAAAAAAAAAGACTTCAGTGAAAGTATACAGGAGCCACTGTGTTTGAATCTGTGACTCTGACAGGCTATTGCCCAGTGAGTTTATTTCCAGTTTCCAACCTGTGATTCATAAGTCTCCTGGGTCTGCCAGAGGCTGTTTCCTGGTTGCTTGCATGAGTAGATGGACATCAGTGGTCAAAACCAGAGTTAGTGTCACACAAACAAAGCGCCTGCTGATTGTCCTGCATTTCAGAGCTTATCCCAAGTGGGGAAGAGCTGATGGAAGCAGCAAGGAGCAGGTGTACAGTCATGAGCCACATAATGACGTTTTGGTCAACAGTGGACGCATGGTCCCATAAGATTAATACTATATAGTCTAGGTGTGTAGTAAGCTACACCACCTAGGTTTGTGTAAGTCCACCTGTGATGTTTGCACAACAAGAAATTGCCTAACAGCACATTTCTCAGAACTTCTCCCCGTCGTTAAGCAACTCATTACTGTATTGTAAAGGTGTGGTTCCAAGAGGCCAGAAATGTCTGAGGCAGAGAGATTTCGAGAAGTTGAGCAGGTCAGGCTGACCTAAATGAGGGTCTCGAGATGGATTGTCTAGGCACCTCACTTCTCCATCCTCCATTTAGGTAAGAACAATCTAAATTCGTTCCTGTCATGCATTCAAGGAGCCTTCCCTGCTTAGCAAAACTGAGACCAGGATTCTGCATTTGAGCGAGTGGGGCAGGGCAGTGCTGGGGCGTGAGCCATCACAGAGGGAGTCTGCTCCCCTTGGAGGCTTATAACTACATGAAAGCACACCTTTTCCCAAGTGGCAGGCTCCAGCTAGTTGTCATTTGCGTGTTGTGGGCATTGATTGCCTGTGCAGTCTTTGTTTTATCTCTGTTGTTTCTATTCCCTTTGACAAATACCTTTTGATGTCTTTGTTTTCTCTATGCATCAGATTTTTTGTGTTGTTTTTGTTTTTTAAGGAATATAATAATAAAGATGAAAAGAATGTTAATAAGGTTAAAATTAAGTTAGGATTCTCTGGCCCCGTTGACAAAAATGCAAACGGCAGCCAACTGGTACTTTGTGTTCTTGGCAAGGTAACCAGGGGTTCTGCAACATTTAACGCAGACTTGCCACACAGTTTTCCTTTGGATTTTCTCTCTCAATCCCCCATCCTTCCCACCTTCATTTTGATGGAGAACAGGTCGCTTTCTATGATTTGTGTGTGAGTCCGTTTCCAGATTTTAAAATCAATATGACGTTAAGGAAAAGAGCCTTTGTTTTCTTAAGCATCAGATCCTTACAAGGTCAGAGCTCTTCAAACTGCACAGTGCATGCAGATCACATGAGGATCTTGTTACAATGCAGATTTTCACTGGGTAGGGCTCCATGGGACCTGGGACTCTGCATTTCTAACAAACTCCCCCAGGTGCCTTGCCTGCTGCTCCGCAGACACGCTTTGAGAGGCAAAGTGACACAAAGTTCCTTTCCAAATGTTAATCCTCTTCGATTTAAAGCTAGCAAAAACAGTTTAAGCCTTCATTTGTTATCACAAATATTAAGTGCTGGGGCTGACCCGGTGACCTATTGGTGAAGTTCACGCACTCTGCCTCGGCAGCCTGGGGTTCACAGATTCAGATCCTGGGTGCAGACATATGCACTGCTCATCAAGCCATACTGTGGTGGTGTCCCACGTACAAAATGGAGGAAGATTGGCACAGATTTTAGCTCGGCGACAATCTTCCTCAAGCAAAAAGAGGAAGATTGGCAATAGATGTTAGCTCAGAGGCAATCTTCCTCACCAAAAAACAAGAAAGAAAAAAAGAAAAAACTGTTAACTGCTGAAATTCTTAAATTGTTAAGATTGAATTTTCCTATCTTGTAAACCTAAAAAATTATTGTTTCCCACTGAATGGAAAATGTTAAGTTCTTTTTTAACCATGCTCCCAACCATTGCTCTTCCTAAAAAGGGCAAAAGATGATTAAGTAACTACTTTTTAAATATTACTTGTGATGAGATTTAAAGGTAAAGCCTTTGTTGATAACTAATAGTGTTTTGCTCACATAAGTGAGACACACCTGGCTGAGTAGAGAAATCACCAGACTCAAGAGAAAAAAAAAGCATTACTCAGAGCAGGCTAAGAATTTCACAAACTGATTAGGTGGATTTTAATAAATATTAACAAGAGAGAAGAGTTTATAGACTTGGAGTTTGGTTGAATAAAAATGTCAAAAAAAAGCTAAATATGCATTGTTTTCTATTTCTTTTTCCTGTCTTTTAGAGAAATCAACTTTTCAGTAATTGGTCAGTATGTGGATTATCTTGTGAAAGAACAGGGAGTGAAGAATATTTTTGGTAAGTCATTTTTAGAGATTTCACTACATATCTCTAGCTCAGTCCTCAGAAAATAGCTCTCAACTGATTGCTAACCAGGAGGTCACAGTGTCACTGTGTCATCGGTTGTGACTGAGCCTGGCTAAGCTGTGTAAAATCCATGAATTTGTGGACTCATCCATTTTAAGCCTATAAAGCACTCAGGAGATTATCTAATTTGCTGGTGTGCCTTCCAAACAGATAAGCTATTATTTGTATTCCCATTTAAAGAAGAAAATCTATGGCTCAGGTATATTATTTAGGTTGCTCAAGTCCACTCAGCCAAGAGGTGGTAGGGTAACTACAAAACCCAGCCTTCTCTCTCTTAAGGGGCTTCACTCTCACTTCACCCAGACCTCTCCTACTGTAAGCGTAAGAAAGGCTCTGAGTGCAGCACACAGAGGAATCGTGGGTCTAGCACTTACCCTCATTTACTTCGTAGACGATGGAAATTAAAAGATCAGACCTTGAACATTTTAAGCCTGAGAACTATACTTACCTGTGATTGAGCTGCCCCTCATGTTGCGTTCTGGTCACTCGGCCCCTTGGATTGCTTCTCATTCTGGGGACACTACACCTTGGCCCTGAGCTATTGCTCTGCCAGCAGGGGCCCCTTCAGAACTGGAGGCACCGTGGTCATAATCAGAACAGGCTAAAACTTCTGTGAAGAGGTGTCCAGCCCACATGTCAAAAGCGAAACCTGATTATAGAACCTCTCGGTGTCCCTCTATAGCTCCAGGCCATAGATGGGGAGACAGATTCTTCCTCCTCAGAGGGATACAGGTTCCCATGGGTTTGGGGAAGAAGTAGGAACATCCCTGCTGCTGGAGCATGCTTGACTTGTGTCAAGACCCCAAAGGAATGATAAAAACTTTCCTGCTGCCCCTCACCTCCCACCCTCCTCCTCTACCCCAAATGAGTGCTCAGCATTGGAGATCCAAAGTGCCGCCATATGCATTAGGCCCCAGTAATGTATCCTAGTGCCATTTGCATCCTTTCTGTGATCCATTAAGAGATGATTGTCATAGAAGGGAAAGTTTGGGAATCATACAGATGTAGATTCAAACTTAGGTTATTTAGTGATTCACAACGTCACATTTTCATTTGTAAATGAGAAGAATCATTCGTACTTTGCTGGGTTGTTGTGAGAATAAGAGAATATATAAGAGTGCTTGCTACAAGAAATATTAATATCCTAGTGCTTTCTTATGAATTATCATTTAAAACATGAGCTGTCATAGAGCACTGCCATGTCAGACTTAGACAGAGGTCATGTTAGATCTGTCATATATACCACTGTCCTCGTAAGTAACTCCCACTTACGACCACTTGACATCCCAGTACTCAATGGTCTTGATTTTCCTGCCCTTCAAACCCAAATATAGAACTGGGGGATGTGTTTGGAGATTTGCCTAAAATGTGGGCAGTCATCTCTGTCTCCATTCGAAATATGTGCTCTCTGTCCCTGATAGCAAGGACAGATTGTAATTACAAGTCATAATTAACCTTCCTGCTGCCTTTGACAAGAGGAAGGCAGAAAAAAGACTGAGTCTCAGGTGAAAGTGGAAACATGGCATTTTCCCCTCCTGGATTCTGTCTTCTGATGTTTCTCTGTGTCACTTGCTCGTAAGCAGGGATTTCTGACCCTGCACTCCCAGCATTGGCGTTGGAGGAGCAAAGTGTGTTTGTTGGTCCCACTGACTGCCTCTTTGTTTGGAACAGTGAACGGCACAACGGGAGAAGGCCTGTCCCTGAGCATCTCAGAGCGCCGCCGGGTCGCAGAGGAGTGGGTGACAAAAGGGAGGAACAAGTGAGTGGCCCCACGGTGATAAAAACTCTCATCTGCAAGAGCTGGAGTGCAGCTCTTCCCTGGGTGGCACAGCCTCCCCACCTTCTGCTCAGAGGTCAGGCTCAAGGTCAGCTTGTGGGAAAATGAGCAGGACCCGAGGATCCTAACACCTGGGCAAAGAGCTGAGGCAGAGGAGCGCCCTTCCTTTCTGTGTGCAAGAGCAGCCGGACTGCAAGACACACCTGGCCCTTAGAGGTTCCATCTGGAAACTGGAAACTGCCTCTTATCTATCTACCAGGCCAGTCCCCCCTGGGTTACCTGTCCTTGGGCTAAGGGGACATGAGAGGAAGGTGCTGGTGACCGACTCTGCTCTGCTCCTGGCTCTTCTGCTGAACAACTCATGCTCCTTCCCTTCTCAGGATGGATGCCTATCAACCCTGTTGCTTCCTCAGAGATCTTCTTAGTGCATGACTCAGCATGCTCTTTATGGTACTTCCTCATAATCTTATGGAACTTTCTGCATCCTCCAAGCTTCAGTGTAGTGATATATTTTTGTTATAATGCTCAATTCATGCCAGGGTTAAACAAATAGGACAGGATCAGTTCAAGAAGCACATTCAATTAATCAAGCTTTATTCATTGTCTATTTTGGGGGCCACCCCAGTGGTGCAGTGGTTAAGTTTGCACATTCCACTTCGGCAGCCCAGGGTTTGCTGGTTCAGATCCCAGGTGCGGACATGGCACCGCTTGTCCAGCCATGCTGTGGCAGACATCCCACATATAAAGTAGAGGAAGATGGGCATGGATGTTAGCTCAGGGCCAGTCTTCCTCAGCAAAAAAAAAGAGGAGAATTGGTGGCAGATGTTAGCTCAGGGCTAATCTTCCTCAAAAAAGAAAAGTGCATTTTCTATTTTTTGGTTGTGTGTTATGCACTGTGCTGGCACTAAGGATATAAAACAGCTCTCTGCACTCAGGTTGCTTACTGTCCAATGGAGATGTCAGATCATGGAAACTAACCTTCTGATCCTTGTGATAAATAGTATAAACAGGCATCAGGGAAAGGAGTGATTGCTGTTGCCTTAGGGAGAGGCGAAGAGTAGAGGGAAGTCCCAAGTGAGCCAGGAGCAGAGGTGGTCAGTGTGAAGCCCATGGCCACCTTGGGAATCTTTTATTTTTTGAGGAAGATTAGCCCTGAGCTAACTACTGCCAATCCTCCTCTTTTTGCTGAGGAAGATAGGCTCTGAGTTGACATCTGTGCCCATCTTCCTCTACTTTATACGTGGGATGCCTACCACAGCATGGTGTGCCAAGCGGTGCCATGTCCACACTTGGGATCAGAACTGGCGAACCCCGGGCCTCTGAGAATCAGAACTTGCGAACTTAACTGCTGCGCCACTGGGCCAGCCCCACCTTGGGAATCTTTAAATGGCTCCCGAGCACCTTGAGGACTCTGAAATTGTATTGCATGCCAAGTTGAGTGTATGTCCACATAAGCATTTTCTGGTGATCCGTCAGCTTTCAGCTAATTTTCCATCAGGTCCTGGTTCCAAAAATATTAAAGACCATGGGCAGAGTGAGAAAAGAGGAAGGTTAAGGATAAACATTAAGAAAAGCACCAGATGGGCTGGCCCGGTGGCGCACTGGTTAAGTTCGCACGTTCCACTTCTCGGCGGCCCAGAGTTCGCTGGTTCGGATCCCGGGTTTGGGCATGGCACCACTTGGCAAAAAGCTATGCTGTGGTAGGCATCCCATGTATAAAGTAGAGGAAGATGGGCATGGATGTTAGCTCAGGGCCAGTCTTCCTCAGCAAAAAGAGGAGGATTGGCAGCAGTTAGCTCAGGGCTAATCTTTCTCAAAAAAAAAAAAAAGAAAAGCACCAGAAATAAGGGGGACAGCAAAGTGGGCAGAGACAGAAAGCTCTCAGGAGGGTAGGAGGGAGGTCGGGAGTGAATGTTGTCACTGCCAGAAGGGTGGTTTCAGAGAGCTGCGATGCAGCGTGGAGGTCAAGAGCGAGGACTGTAGAGCCAGCCCGCCTGAGTTTGGGTTCTGGCTCTGCCTCTTACTAGCTCTGTGAACTCAGGCAAGTCACTTAACTGCCCTGTGCTTCATCTGTAAAATAGGAATAATAGCACCTATCTTGTAAGGTGGTGGTGAGGATTCGAACAGTGCCTGACACATAGTGCTAAGTATTATATATGAATTCATTGTAATTATTTGCAGAAGATGCTGTGTTCGTTATAACATTTGTTATAATAATTATTAGATGCTGTGAAAGTCAGTAGATAGAGGACTGAGAAGATCATTTGAAGTGACCTATGACCTCGAGAGCAGAGCCAGCAGGTTATTGTGGCAGAAGCAGGCTGCGGTGAGCTGTAGAATGCAGCAGACGTGTGGAAGTGGGGGCAGCGAATGCAGCTTATTCTCACAAAAACTTTCCTGGTGAAGGGAAGGAGAGATGCATTAGTAGATTAAGGAGGAGGAAGCAGGATTCAAAGAAGGGTAGTTTCTTTTCTTCAAGTGGAGAAGTCTTGAGCACATTTCTATGTTGAAAGCACACTGCCATGGGAGAAGAGATTAAAAGAAAGTAGAGAACTGATGCCTTTGATGGAAGGTCTTGGCAGGGGGCTTGAAATAAAACCAAAAGTAGATGGAGTAACTTTAGAAGACAGCTGAGAAGCTGGGAGGAAAGCATAGACGGTGACATAGCTGAGTGTAGAGGTGAAGAGGGGGAAAAGTGAGAGAGACTGTGTGAAACCATCTTTATCTTTGGTGTGTAAGAAGCGAAGACATCTGCCAAGAACAAGGAGTCGCGGTGGAATTTAGAGCTTGAGGAGAATAGTCAAGATTTGGAGTAACGGCTGCAGGAAATTGGAAAGGGAAGTGAGTCATGGCGACCAGAAGGCTTTTTGGAGCCTCATTCTCCTGAATTGGGAAATTTCAAGTTTGTATTAAAGCCATAGGGTGGTTTTCTCTAGAAGCAGGGTGGAGAGGAGGAGGGTAGAGGTGATTGCTTTAACCTAAGCCTGGAGGAAGGGTAGTGAAGGGTTTAAGGAGGTTGTGCGGGAAAGCTGTTGGTAAGAGGAAAACACATCAGTCAGCCTTCTCTTCTCCTTTCAGAAGTCTTCTCTATCCTTTAAAAAGGCAACCCTGATCATGTTGCTTCCCACTAGTTCCTATTTTACCTAAGATACAACAAGTCAAGGATCATGGGAGGACTCAGTGATTGGGCCTAAGCAGGCACGTGATGTCTCCATCCCTTGAGGATGGCATGTGTGTCATTCAGAGTCCCTCGCTGACTGAGTTCACGGCTGAGTTTTGTTAATCCTTCCTGAGAACACCAGTCCTGCCGTGGCCTCCCCCCGTGGGGCCATGTGAAGCACCCCCAAAGGTGAACATTGGAGTCTCAGAAAACCTCTCTTGCGGCCAAATTCTGAGGACTTACAAGATAGGGAAAAGATTTTTACACCGAATTCATTTCTCATATAGCTGGTTTCTGGTTGTACTCTTTGAGGAATCTCTTTATTTTTATCTCCAACCAAAAATATCTCAGTTTTATACTTATCTTCACGCACATGGCACTATCAAATACAGCCTCTAAAACAATGCTTAGTCGGGTCCGGCCCAGTGGTGCAGCCATTAAGTTCGCACATTCTGCTTTGGCACCCGGGGTTCACTGGTTCAGATCCCGGGTACAAACCTACACAGTGCTTGTCAAGCCGTACTGTGATAGGCGTCCCACATATAAAGTAGAGGAGGATGGGCACGGATGTTAGCTCAGGGCCAGTCTTCCTCAGCAAAAAGAGGAGGATTGGCAGCGGGCATTAACTCGGGGCTAATCTTCCTCAAAAAGAAAACAATGCTTGGTCAAAATAAGTATTCAAGTATTGATTAATCAATTTATTGGTTTCAAAATTCCACTGCCTGGTTGAACCTTAAATTTTATTCCCTGGACATTATTTTTAGTCCCTAATTACATTAATCTTAAATAGACCACTGTAGAATTTAATAGTCTTGAGATTGAGATTAATGAGATGTTCGCTAACTGCTGAAACCAGCACAAACCAGGATGGCGAGGCCATCTGTGTTCCTGTAAACTTCGAGTGATGCCACAGTGTGTTCTCTTTTGCAGGTTGGATCAGGTAGTAATTCACGTAGGAGCGCTGAGCTTGAAGGAGTCACAAGAACTGGTATGTATGCAGGTCCATCTGCGAGAGACCACTCAAGGGGCCTCCTCACTGGTAGTGACGTTTTTCATGAAATTTGGCTAATTTTCTACTCTCTAGTGGTGCATCGGTTGGCATATTTAAAAAGTTTGTTGCTAAGCTCTAGTATCTAAGCTGTAGGTGAAATAGTAAATCACTTATTCCAGGATAGTTGTGACATTGTAATTTATAATAATATGTATTTCGTCTTTGTCCCATTTCTGGCACACAGCTCCTAAAATCCTTGGAATTTCCTGTGATGAGAGCAATAAAGATGTCTCTTTTTATGTTAATAAGGTGATTTTTGGAAAGCACCTAAGAATGGGGGCTGGTTACCAGGAGAACCAACCATGTAACTAGAGAGTTGGAACTTTCAGCCCCAACCCTCAACCTCCAGGGAGGGGAAGGGATGGAGCTGGAAGTTGAAACAATTGACGATGGCCCACGATTTAATCAATCAGCCTACCTAATGAAGCCTCCATAGAAACCTAAAAGGGCGAGTTTCAAAGAGCTTCCAGATAGGTGAACCTGTGGAGATTTGGGGAGGGTGGCACCCTGGAGCTGAGAGAGGGCATGGACTCCCCAACCTTTCTTCATCCCTCGCCCTATGCATCTCTTCCATCTGGTTGTTCCTGAGTTATATCCTTTTGTAATAAACTTGTGATCCAGTAAGTAAAAGGCTTCTGAGTTCCGTGAGCTGCTCTAGCAAATTAATCAGCCCGAGGAAGGGGTTGTTGCAACCTCCCATCTATAACCAGTCAGTCAGAAGCATATGTGATAACCTGGGCCTGGGACTGACATGTGAAGGCAGTTGTGGGTGGGGTGTAGTCTTGTGGGACTGAGTCCTTAACCTGTGGAATCTGACTATCTCCGGGTACATAGTGTCAGAGTTGAATTGAACTGTAGGACACCCAACTGGTGTTGGAGAATTTGCTTGTTGGTCTGGGGAAACACTCACACCCACACACATCAGAATTGTGTCCAGACCCGTAACGGTCATCCTTCTTCTTTTGAAGGCCCAACATGCAGCAGAAATAGGAGCTGATGGCATCGCTGTCATTGCACCTTTCTTTCTCAAGCCATGGAACAAAGGTGAGTAGATAGGTCCAAACACACAGTGCTTCACACAGTCCACTTCTTTTTGCCTTCATTCAAAATGGTTATATTTAATTCATGAAAGTAAAGGTTTGTGGACTGGAGGCATGAAGTTGCATTGGTGTAGCAGTTCTCCCAAATATTTGGCCTCCTTGGATCCGTAAAATAAGACTATTAAACAGCCTCAACTCTTTTGCCAAGAATTCCGATTGAATCATTCACCAAGCCCCGGGTCAACCTATAAGTGCCTGTGTTTGGGTCAGGGGTCCACTCCTTGTCCAATCAGTTGTGCAGAGTAACAGTCACATGGGAAAGCATGGGACCATTTTTCTCAAAAAAGAGAAATATAAATGATGGGCCTTTTGAGACTACAGATTTTATTCAACCTTGAGTCAGTGATGAACTTGAAAAGAAGTTTCACAGAAATATCCATTGTCTTCCAAAATATCAAGTTACTCCTTTCTCCTTCTCCTCTGCTTTCTCTATAGAAACTGTTTCTGGTTTCCAAGTATACTGAGTCTTTTTAATCCTTTTGATTAGCAAAAAAAGAAATACAAATTTTAAAATGATTAAAAACAGACAAGATGTTATTTGTAGGCAGGATTAAGTAAATCCACAACTAAAGGTATGATGGGTCAAAATTACCGTGAAATATCACCTATTATTGATAGAAGAAAATAGTTGTTAATATAGATAAGTAATTTAAATATTGCTATTTTAGGAATCTAGAATGGAAAAATTTTGAAGTTTTTTTCCACATGGTTTAAAAAAATTTTACATGAATACCTTTCCCAAAAGATAGACAAAGGAAAAATAGCATATTATACATAATAATTTTGTCAGAAATATTTATTGTAGACGAAATACATCATCACAGTATTCAGAGGAAGTACGTAAGATTCTCTCTCCTACTATCCAAAGCGTAAGCAATTCTGCTGGATTTATTTATCATCTGCAGTGATGTTGCAGTTGAACCTCACATTGGATGATGTAGGAAATCCCAATTCCTTAGTAAACAAGAGTGAGCTCTCTTCTGATATATCTGGATTTCTCCCAAAAAGGGAAAAGTACCAAACTATGGTTGAATTATTTTGCAATGTGCCACTACTCTTATAACTTCCCTCTTTGAGTGGTTGTTCTTTATCTTTTTATTGTAGAATTTTCTCAGTTACAACTTTATTATTTTGATTCTAATGCAAAGTCCTTGTTGTTCACTGACCATACTTAGCTGCCCTCTGGGGCAAAAGAGCAAGAGTCCTGCTGATGGTCTTCTGCTTTTTATAAGAGTATTTCATGAACCTCTCTTAATACGTGGGAAGGTTTGCACCAGTTTTGTGGGTTTTTTAATCCATGTATCAGAACTTTGGGTCTATTTTATTTCCAGTTTCTTTTTTTTTTAATTGAGGCAACATTTGCTTATAACATATACATTTCAGGTGTAAATCATTATATTTCAATTTCTGTGTAAACTGTATCATGTTCTCCACCCAAAGACTAATTAACATCCATCACCATACACATGTGCCCTATTACCCCTTTCACCCTTTTCCCTTCCCTCCTCGCTCTGGTAACCACCAATCTAATCTCTGTATCTATGTGTTTGTTTGTTGTTGCTTTTCTCTTCCACTGAGTGAAATCATACAGTATTTTACTTTCTCCACCCAACTTATTTCACTCAGCATAATACCCTCAAGGTCCCTCCATGTTGTCACAAATGACAAGATTTCATCTTTGTTATGGCTGAGTAGTATTCCATTGTGTATATATATCACATCTTCTTTATCCCTTCATCCATTGATGGGCGTTTAGGTTGTTTCCAAGTCTTGGCTATTGTGAATACAGTGAGGAACATAGGGGTGCAAATAGCTTTTCGCATTCGTGTTTTCATGTTCTTTGGATAAATACCCAGAAGTGGGATAGCTGGATCATATGGTAGTTCTATTCTTAATTTTTTGAGGAATCTCCATAGTGTTTTCCACAGTAGCTGCACCACTTTACATTCCCACCTTTTCTCCACATCCTCTCCAACTCTTGTTATTTCTTGTCTTTTTAATTATAGCCATTCTGATGGGTGTGAGGTGATATCTCATTGTAGTTTTGATTTGCATTCAGTGGGTGTAATGCCTTCAGCTTTGTTCTTTTTTCTCAGGATTCCTTTAGCTATTTGGGGCGTTTTGTCATTCCATATAAATTTTAAGATTCTTTGTTCTATTTCTGTGAAAAATGTTCGTGAAACTTTGGTAGGGATTGCATTGAATCTGTAGATTGCTTTAGGAAGTATGGAGATTTTAACTATGTTAATTCTTCTAATCCAAGAGCACAGAATGTCTTTCCATTTCTTTGTGTCTTCTTCAATTTCTTTCAACAGTGTTTTATAGTTTTCACTGTACAGATCTTTCACCTCTTTGGTTAAGTTTATTCCTAGGTATTTTATTCCCTTTGTTGCAATTGTAAATGGGATTGTATTCTTAATTTCTCTTTCTGCTACTTCATTGTTAGTGTATAGAAAAGCAACTGATTTTTGTATGTTGATTTTGTATCCTGCAATATACAATGAATAAATGTATTCATTTATTATTTCCAAAAGTTTTTTAGTGGATTCTTTAGGGTTTTCTATATATAAAATCATGTCATCTGCAAATAGTGACAATTTCACTTCTTCCTTTCCAGTTTGGATCCCTTTTGTTTCTTTTTCTTGCCTGATTGCTCTGGCTAAGACTTCCAACACTATGTTAAAGAAGCGTGGTGAAAGAGGTCATCCTTGTCTGATGCCTGTTCTTAGAGAGATAGCTTTCAGTTTTTCTCCATTGAGAATGATATTAGCTGTGGGTTTGTCATATGTGGCCTTTATTATGTTGAGGTACTTTCCTTCTATACCCATTTTATTCAGAGTTTTTGTCATAAATGGATGCTGTATCTTGTCAAATGCTTTCTCTGCATCTATTTGATGCATCTATTTAGATGGCCATGTGATTTCTATTCTTCATTTTGTTAATGTGATGTATCATGTTGATTGATTTGTGGATGTTGAACCATCCTTGCATCCCTGGAATAAATCCCACTTGATCATGGTGTGTGATCTTTTTCCTGTATTGTTGTATTCGATTTGCTAGTATTTTGTTGAGGATTTTTGCATTAATGTTCATCAATGATATTGGCCTATAATTTTCTTTTTTTTTGTCTGGTTTTGGTATCAGGGTAATGTTGGCTTCATAGAATGAGTTAGGAAGCTTCTCCTCCTCTTCAATTTTTTGGAAGTTTGAGAAGGATAGGTATTAAGTCTTCTTTGAATGTTTGGTAAAATTTGCCAGGGAAGCCATCTGATCCTGGACTTTTATTTTTTGGGAGGTTTTTGATTACTGTTTTGATCTCCTTACTGGTGATTGGTCTATTCAGATTTTCTGTTTCTTCTTGAGTCAGTTTTGGAAGGTTGTATGATTCTAAGAATTTGTCCATTTCTTCTAGATTATCCAATTTGTTGGTGTATACTTTTTTGTAGTATTGTCTCATAGTCTTTTGTATTTCTGAGGTGTTTGTTGTAATTTCTCCTCTTTGATTTCTGATCTTATTTATTTGACCCTCCTCTCTTATTTTCTTGTTAAGTCTAGCTAAAGGTATGTCAATTTTGTTTATCTTTTCAAAGAACCAGCTCTTGGTTTCATTGATTTTTTCTATTTTTTTTTAAATCTCTATTTCGCTTATTTCTGCTCTGATTTTATTATGTCCTTCCTTCTACTGATTTTGGTCTTTGTTTGTTCTTTTTCCAGTTCCTTTAAGTGTACTGTTAGATTGTTTATTTGAGATTTTTCTTGTTTGCTGAAGTAGGCCTGAATTGCTATAAACTTCCCTCTTACAACCACTTTTGCCATATCCCACAGATTTTGGCATGTCGTATTTTCATTTTCATTTGTCTCCAGGTATTTTTTGCTTTCTCCTTTGATTTCTTCATTGACCCAATCATTGTTTAGTAGCTTTTTGTTTAATCTCCACATATTTGTGGCTTTTCCAATTTTCTTTCTGTAGTTGATTTCTAGTTTCATACAGTTGTGGTCAGAAAAGATGCTTGGTATTATTTCAGTTTTCTTAAATTTATTGAAACTTGTTTTGTGGCCAAATATTCAGTCAGTCCTGGAGAATGTTCCATGTGCATTTGAAAAGAATGTGTATTCTGAGGTTTTTGGATGGGATGTTCTGTATATGTCTGCTAAGTCCATCTGGTCTCATGCATCATTTAAGGCCAATGTTCCCTTATTGATCTTCTGTTTGGATGATCTATCCACTGATGTAAGTGGAGTGTTAAAGTCCCCTACTATTATTGTGTTACTGTCTATTTCTCCTTTTATGTCTGTTAATAATTGCTTTATATATTTAGGTGAGCCTGTGTTGGGTGCGTAGATATTTACAAGTGTTATATCCTCTTGTTGAATTGTTCCCTTTATCCTTATGTAGTGTGTTTCTTTGTCTCTTGTTACAGTTTTTGCTTTAAAGTCTATTTTGTTTAATATAGGTATTGCTACCCCAGCTTTCTTTTCATCGCCATTTGCGTGGAGTATCTTTCCAGCCCTTCGCTTTCAGTTTGTGAATGTCTTTAGGTCTGAAGTGTGTCTCGTATGCAGCATATATGTGGGTCTTGTTTTTTCGTCTAATCAGCCACCCTTTGCCATTTGCTTGGAGCATTTAGTCCATCGATATTTAAAGTAGCTATTGATAAGTATGTGCTTATTGCCATTTTGTCACTTTTTCTCTGGCTGTTTTAGCAGTTCTTCTCTGTTCCTTTCTTCTTCTCTTGTTCTCTTCCCTTGCAGTTTGATGGCTTTCTTTAGTATTATATTTGGGTTTCTTTCTCTTAATTTTTTGTGTATTAATTATAAGTTTCTGGTTTGCAATTACCATGAAGTTTATATATAATAATCTACATATATAATGATCTATATTAAGTTGATGGTCTCCTTAGGTTGACCTCCTGCTAAAAGCTCTACTCTTTTACTCCCCTCCTCCCACATTTTATGTTTTTGATATCATATCTAACCTCTTTTTTAATGTGTATCCATTACCCTCATATCATGGAAATAGGTAATTTCAGTAATTTGTCCTTTGACCCTCTTATTATCTTCATAGGTGGTTGATCTGCTACCTTTACTGTATTTTTGCCTTTACCAGTGATTTTATTGTGGTTTTTTTTTTTTTTTTGGATAATTTCCTTATTCCTATTTGTGGCCTTCTCTTTCCCACTTAAATAAGTCCCTTTAGCATTTCTTGTGAGACTGGTTTCTTGGTGATAAAAGTTCTTTAATTTTTATTTGTCTGGGAAACTCTTTATCTCCACTTCCATTCTGGATGATAACCTTGCCAGGTAGAGTATTCTTGGCTAGAGGTCTTTTCCTTTCAGCACCTTAAATATATCATGCCACTCCCTTCTAGCCTGTAAGGTTTCTGCTGAGAAGTCGGCTGATAGCCTTTTGGGGTTTCCGTTGTATGTAACTTATTGCCTTTCTATTGGGGCTTTTAGGATTCTCTCTTTATTTTTAATTTTTGACATTTTAATTATAATGTGTCTTGGTGTGGGCCTCTTTGGGTTTATCTTGTTTGGTGTTCTCTGCAGTTCCTGTACCTGGATGTCTGTTTCCTTCCTTAGGTTAGGAAAGTTTTCAGCTATTATTTCTTCAAATAGATTCTCTGCCCCTTTGTCTCTGTCTTCTTCTTGGACCCCTATAATATGAATGTTGGTATGTTTGATGTTGTCACAGAGGTCCCTTAGACTGTTCTCGTTCTTTATAATTCTTTTTTATTTTATCTGTTCAGTTTGGGTGAGTTCCTCTAGTCTTTCATCCAGCTCGCTGATCCATTCTTCTGTATCATCTCCTCCACTGTTGAGTCCCTCTAGTGAATTTTTCATTTCCAATATTGTATTCTTCATTTCTGATTGGTTCCTTTTTAATTTTCCAGTTCTTTGTTGAAGGTCTCACTGAGTTCATCCATTCTTATCCCAAGATCAGTGAGCATCCTTATGACTTTTTGTTTTGAGCTCTTTGTTAGGTAGATTGTTTATTTCTGTTTCTTTAGTTCTTTATCTGGGCTTTTGTCCTATTCCCTTACTTGGAACATGTTTCTTTACCTCCTCATTTTGCCTCTTTCTGTGTGCTTATATCTATGTATTAGGTAGGTCAGCTACATCTACCAATCTTGGAGATGTGGGCTTATGTAAGAGATGCCTTATGGGGCCCAGCAGTGTGCTTCCCTCTCATCACCTGTTCTGAATGTTCCAGGAATTTCCACTGTCTGGACTGTGTATGCCCTTTTGTTGTGGCATGGTTGCTCTTGCTGCGGGCACACATGTAGGCTAGGCTGGCCCCTGGGCTGGCTGGTTTAAGGCTCATCTGTGTGCAGCTGCTGTAGTCACTTTAGTCACTTAGTGGGTGAGGCAAGCCCCTACATGTGGCTGGCTGCAAGGTCTAATAGCACACACCTGCTGCTGTTTAGCTGTTACGTAAGTCAGGCCCCCAGAGTGGCTGGTGCTAGACTTAGGAGCTCACAATTGCTGTATGCCTCTCATAAGGCTCCCTGCAGTGCAAAGCTATTGTTAGCTCTCTCAGGAGCACAGATGGGTGGATCCAGCCCCAGGCATGGCAGCACACAATTGTTTCAGGCATTGGAAGGTGCGGCAGATCCCCCGTGTGGCTATTTGAGATGGCCAGTGGCACAAGTCTGCTGTGGCTGATATGCCCCACCGCCCGTGGGCCTACATACCCCACCAACACAGGCCAACCCCTCACGCATGCCCTGCTGAGGGGAACCCATTCACCCTGCTGCAGAGATCCCACACGCCCCACTTATGTGGGCCCACAGGCTTGCTGGTGGGTAGGGCCTGTCCTTCACATAGGCTGCCAGCCCTGGCTGAGCTGAATTAAATCGGTGCTCTAATGGGAGGGGCAAACCCCTGTGCTAACAGGCCAGAGGGAGAAATCCAATAGCATCTGCCAGCGTCTGTGTCAGCATGCCTGTACCGGGTCACAATAATGGCTGTCGCCAGTGTCTCAGTCCCTAGAGAGATGGGACCAGCTGCTCCTGCCTCTGTGAGATGCACTCAGAGCTTAGCAAGTGAGTCTCTTTTACCAAAGGACTGTGTACTTTTCTTTCTTGTGTTTTTGTTTTAGAACAGGTGAATCTATGTGTGGGCCCTTTAAGAGCATGCTTTTCTTTCTCTGAAGTTTTATAGTTTTTCTGGGGGTATTCCCATTGCTTGGAAAAGCCAGAAAAGCTAAGTATTATGGGAACTTGTCTTGGTTGTGCTGAATTCAAAGGCTGGGATGCCTATCGTGGCATAGATCTCCCACTCAGATCTCCCCACTCCTTGGGGAAAAGCTTTCGTGCCTTTAAGATTGCTCCTGGCCGTGAAGCACCACCCTAGGATGTGGTTTTTCCCTCAGCAGAGGGGTATTTCTGCCTCTTCCACCCCTGTCAGTGTTGTCCCTTGTTGTGGGGGTTCTTTTTTTCCAGTTTCTGGATCTCTCTCACAGGAAGTTGTTCCACAGGTAGTTGGAGATTTGTTGCGTCCGTGGGAGGTGGTGAGTTCAGAGTCCTGCTATGCCACCGTCTCCCCAGAATCCTCTACACCAGTTTTTTTAATAACAGTTTACTATGGCAGGAAAGTGATCATCTTGTTTTGGCTTCTCTACAGAAAGGAAAATAAAACTTTCAGTGAAGTCAGTTGCAAAGACATTGCAGTAGCAATCTCGGGGATGGTAAGAGTGGTCAAGAACTTTTGGCTTCCAAAAAGGATGGTTACATTTCACTGGAGGGTTCTTTTTTTTTTTTTTTTTTTAACCAGGGAAAGCCAGTGTTTTCCGCTTGTTCACACTATGACTTTTCCTGCTGTTCTTTCAGATGTCCTGATTAATTTCCTAAAGGAGGTGGCTGCTGCTGCCCCTGCATTGCCATTTTATTACTATCACATCCCTGCCTTGACAGGGGTAAAAAGTAAGTACTCCTTCTTTCCCTCCATGTCTCACGTCTTACTCTGTTTCGCTAAGAAACCCCGACTCCATCCCACCGCACCCCACCCCACGTCACAAAAGCATGACACTATTGCCTACGTGTTCCAGTTGCTTCAGAATAAGTCATTCATCAAAAATAAGTCAGCCCTTATCAATCACTGACACCATCTTATAATGAAGGTTAAGTATGAAAGATGAGTTGACCCCTAGGCACGTCCACACACTTTGTGTCAATCACACACCTCTCCTTCTTATATGGGGAGGTACAGCCTATACGCCCCATAGGACAGGGACTGTGTCTACCTTGTACTCTACTGTATGCTCAGTGCCTGGCACTTAGGAACATACTCTGATCCCTTCTCACTTTTCTTCTAGCTTTTCTTTTACTAGTATTATTATACTTCTCCAGCAAGAAGATTGTTGCAATTAGATGAAATTTCTTAGATTATTTTTTAAATCCCATTCCTTTCTAAGTTCCTTAAAAGAAAAATAGAAGCTGTGCTTTATAAATGTGTAAACATTCACCTACTGTCTTCAAGGAAGGGAAGCCTTAGAGCTATAATTTTTGTTTTTTTTAAAGATTGGCACCTGAGGGGCCAGCCCAGTGGCATGGCAGTTAAGTGCGCATGTTCCCCTGTGGCAGCCTGGGCATTTGCTGGTTCAGATCCCAGGTGCGGACATGGCACTGCTTGGCATGTAGGCATCCCACATATAAAGTAGAGGAAGATGGGCAGAGATGTTAGCTCAGGGCCAGTCTTCCTCAGCAAAAAAAGGAGGATTGGCAACAGTTAGCTCAGGGCTAATCTTCCTCAAAAAAAAAAAAAAGATTGACACCTGAGCTAACAACTGTTGCCAATCTTTTTTTTGTTTTAATTCTCCCCAAAGCCCCCCAGTACATAGTTGTAGATTCTAGTTGTGAGTGCCACTGGTTGTGCTATGTGGAACGCTGCCTCGGCATGGCCTGATGAGTGGTTCCATGTCTGCGCCCAGGATCCGAACCCGTGAAACCCTGGGCAGCTGAAGTGAGCGCGAACTTAACCACTCGGCTACAGGGCCGGCCCCTGGGGCTATAATTTGACAAGTACATAGGAACTACTCAGCAAGGGCAAGTGATTATGTCCAATCTGCAGTCAGTTCCAGCTGAGAACAGCCCCTGGTAGCTCAATGCAGATGTGTAGGTCTCTTTGAGATGTTATTTGATATTTTCCGGAGGTGTGCAGATTAATGAGTCGTTTATTGTTTTGAGCAGTTCGTGCCGAGGAGGTGTTAGATGGGATTCAGGAGAAGATCCCCACCTTCCAAGGGCTGAAATTCAGTGACACAGATCTCTTAGACTTCGGGCAGTGTGTTGATCAAAATCGCCAACGACAGTTTGCTTTCCTTTTTGGGGTGGATGAGGTAAGTCACCCCCCTGGCATATCCCAGTAGGTTAGTTTCCCTCCAAAACAATTTATGTAGCTTCTTATATAGTAGCATCTTTTTCTCTTTTTCATAAAAGTGAATACTCTTTGTTTCTGATTAGCAACTGTTGAGTGCTCTGGTGATGGGAGCTACTGGAGCAGTGGGCAGGTAAGTATGACTCATTTTTCCCAACGGTTATAAATGTACAGTCCCCCCACAGAGACATTCATCATCTAAGTAGTTGTATTTCTTGCATGTACACCTTTTCTAATAGAAGCTGCTTTTCTTTCCCACATTCTTTCAGTGAAAGGAAATTAAGTAGAGCTTAGCAGTTAGCAACTCAGTCGTTATTAGAATCATCTGTTGCCTTAGCGGTGTGGCACTCAAGCTGAGAGCATGCACCGAATTTCTTTGTCAGAAATCATTTGGTTACAAATAACAGAAACCCATTCAAACTAACTTACATGAAAGAAGGTAAGTTATTATAAAATACTGGGAGATTACATAAAACCCAAGAGGCAGAAGTACAGCCAGGCCTCAGAGAGGATGAGAACCTGGAACTGCAGAGCCCTCAACAGCCAAGGCAGATCCTTCTACACCTTTGGCCCTTTGGACTCTCACCTCTGCATCTCTCTGCACATCTCTTTATTTCCCTCTGTCTTTCTTTCCAGATGGGCTTTCTCTGATTCCACTTGCACATGGCCAATCATGATGCCCAAATGTAGCATCTTAGGACGTTGCTAGATAGCACTGCCTAGTCCAGGTGTCCACCTAAAATCCAGTCAGCTGCAGCCAGGAAAGTAGAATCACTGCTCAGAAGAAGGCTTAAGGAAGGTTGGCAATTCGATTAGCATGTCCACTGCACGTGTTAATCTAATTCATTAGAAGTGCACCTGCAAGCAGATTGATCGAAATATTTGCATTAACTGAAAGTACGTTTCCTCCCAGTAGGAAAAGTACAAGGGAAGCAAAGTAATATTCATAATGTGTCTGGGTGAGTGAGGCTTTGAGGAAGAGTAACTGACTTGGATGGTTTTAAGGGCTTGTTCACCAACCAGGGTGGCCTGCAGTATCCATCACCACTACAGGGACATTTCTACCGAGGAAACCAGAATGCCTGCATCTGCTGAACATGGAACATTTTTTTCCCCTGGAAATTCTTACTTTTTTGACTCTTGTTTTTTGACCTCCATACTAGATGTTTTAATTCTGTCAACATAATCTATAAGCAAAGTGCATTTGGTTAGACTTCGTTTCTTCTTGATTATCATCACATTCCTCTCTGTCTAACTGAGGATACACCTAAGACCACTGGGATTAGAATTTTAGTAATCTGAAACTCTTCAGACATTCATGTACATGTCATGACTTAGGAATATTTCACATCTGCAAGTGACTTATCTCCGCTCATAGATTTTATTTTTCCTTAATTTATTACCAGAAGATGATGTGACTTCACGTTCCTGGAATCCCTTGCTGTTGACTCCAGGGTCTACATATATGAGGTACCAACAACATTCTGTTCTTGGTACCTCAAGATAAATACATTTTTCTGATACTAACTTACTATATGAGAAGTCATTAGAAACTGAGGAAACATCCTTGTTACGAATTTCTATAACCTTCTGCCTGCTGGTTTCCCTAAGAATTCCATGATTAGTCTAAGATAATTTTCTTTATTGGTACGGTTAGGGATTTTTTTTTCAAGTCCACAAGAACATTTTATGAGATCAAATAACATTCTCACCTTCATTTTTGTTCACTTGTAATAAAAGGCAGCATGAAGTGATGGAAAGCCTCTGTGACAATTCTGTGGCCTTTTTTTGAGCCATAGTTTCTTCACAGTGAAATAGAAAACAGGTCTAACTGGCAGGACTTTGAGAGGATTGGACATAATTTATGTCAAGCACCTGGAATATAATAGACACTCAACAAATGGTCTTTCATTTTATTATTATCATTATTAATATTATTAGAAACTAGGTAATAAATAAGTTGGCAAAGAATTTAGGTCATCTGCTGGGATTTTCCCCTTTTACTGTGGTGCTCCATTCACCCAGTTCCTCAGCATAAGGCTTTAGGACTCTCCTCAGATACTGCATTTTATCCACAGTTCTTACCCAGCACTGCACCTCTGTGTGGGCCCTGGGGCAGGTGCCGGCCTCAGTTGCTCCCTAGCAAATACACCTCCATCTTTCACTCTTTTTTCTTTTTCCTAACTATCTTTTTTCTGTTTTTCTTCCTTTATTTGCTTTGGTGTTCTCTGCCTCCTCCTGGCACTGCGTGGTCTTGCTGGAAACCTCAGAACTTGAAGACACCTGATCCTCTGATAGATTAGGGCCTAAACAGACTTCTGGAAGTCCTGGCATATTTTTTTCCCTCTTAAGCAGCAAAGGGGTTTGAAGATCTGGACCTTTCTCACTGAGTTATTGATCCTGCAGGATGTGCTGTTTTCTTTCTAGCACCTATAATTACCTGGGAAAAAAGACAAACCAGATGTTGGAGGCTTTTGAACGAAAGGACTTCTCTTCAGCCCTGAACCATCAGGTTAACTTTTTCTTCACTTCACATAAATCGCAGCCTTTTTCTTCCCCACTGGATAATTCTTATTCTCTCTCATCAGCATTCCTACCATGCCTGCCCTCATTAAAATCGCCTAGCTGCCTTTTTCTTTGCTTTCCTTCTGTTCCTTACTTTTTCTTGTTTAAAACCAAACCTGTCCTTGTTATCCATGTTCCCTACATGTCTAATCAGTACAGGCCCCATACGGGAATGACTCCTCTCTGTTCCTCCTAGAAATGATCTTATTTTTACTGTATGTTCAAAGTATTTTTGTGACTGTAAAATAATAGTGATAGATTTCTGGGGAAATGACCACATGCTATCCCCTTGAGGACGTCACACCTGAGTCACCAGGGTATATGTGAAGCTGGTAACCTAAAATGGGGAGACTCAATCCAAAGTTAGAGCAGGTCAGTGCTCTTCACCCTGGAAATGTGCTGAGAACTGAAAACATCCACCAGGCAGGAAACAAGAGCCTTGTGGTTGATCCAGGAGAAGATACTGACTTTGAAACAGGAAAAGCAGCAGGAGCTGATATGTTACAGGGAGAACCCCAGAGGAAATGGTGGTTGCTGTTAATGTTACATAGAGGACAACCTCTCTGTGCAGAAAATGAAGAACCTCACTGAAAGGTAGAACCAGTCGCAGCAGCTGAGTAGGGTGTGTACTTTAGACAAATGGGATGAGGTAGAAAGAAATAGGGTAGGCACAAGCAAAAGACTTTTGGAGGCTCAAAGGCACAGGGGTTTTCAGAGTAATAAAAGCGACTGAGAGGAGCATCCCAAGAAAATAAGTGGGAATGAAAGGCATAAGCAAGATCAGGGCAGGTGGTCGGTCCCAGTAGAGCTCAGATAAGGGGTCTTTTTGGACTGGACAGGCCACCATCAGGGCAATCAGAGATTACAGAGCAGAAGTGCAAAGCATCCTGGAGGTTAGAGGAAGTGACCTGAGCTCCAACCCAGAAGCATATGAGGAAGCAGTTGCCAGGAGTGATGAATAATCCCCCACCCTTTAGTCCTGAACAGTGAGCCAACCTGAATCTACATTCTACGTAAAGTTTAAATACCTTATTTAATTTTCCCTTTGTTCAGCCCCAGACCCAGTGAAGCTGAGAGCAGGAACAGGGTAAGGACTTAGGAAGCTATGCCAAGTAAACTAAACATTGGCAAGACTTTGGTTTAAATTAAGATAAGAGGTCTGAATTGTACGGACTCTGCCATCTCTTTGCATTCACGGTTATTATCTTTTCCCTTAGTTTCCAAGAAAAAGTTATTTCTGAAAATTCCAGCCCGTTCTGAGCTGAATGACAGGGAAATCATAGGATGGAGCAAACTGAGACAGCTGTGATATGGACCCTTTCACTCAGTGGTTTCTTTTGTTGGCTGATCCAGTTTCCATCTTTTTTTCTTTTCCTTTAGTCCCACTCAAATAAATCATCCCACTCAACAGTATTGGTAAGGAATTTAGTTTACCACATTCTCTGTTTCTTCTTACTGAAGGCAAGTGGGAGTGGGTCTCATTTACTCATTTATTCATATACAAAGGGCTGAGCTGAGTGCAGAATTTCAATAAAGCTGGTCTCTGTCCTAAAGGAGTTTGCAGTCAAGTGAAGAAGCAGACAAGTAAAAAATTAGGGCTAAATTTATTCATTATCATGGACTTAAATGCCCTCTGTTATGCTTACATAAAGGAAATGACACGTGTACAAAGATATTCCTTACAGCATTGTTTATAATAACAAAAGGTGGAAACAACCAAATATCCATCCATAAGGAAATCGTTAAATACATTATGTTTGAGTTATGCAATGGAATTACATATGGTCCTTTATAAGGATGAGATATTTTGTATGTACAGATCTGGAAATATCTCCATGATACATTAAGTATCAAAAAGCAGCAAAGTATGGACTTGTGAATGTAATGTGCTATAGCTTGTGTATGAGGGGAAAAAAGAACATATATATATATATTTGTTTGTAAGGCTCCGGGTATTAAAATTTTATTCTGCATTGAATTTTTTATTAGTAGTATACAATTGATTAAAACAACATAAAAGTAAAATGTTATTGAAAATGCATCTCTTAATGAGATGGATGGGAGTCTTCTTTTAATGAATTAGTTCATGAATTCATGGATGAATATTACTTAATGCTAGGATGAGTTAAAGTTCAGCATCAGTACTATTTCTGTTTTTTGTTTGCAGAGAAATAAGTGCTGTGAAACCCCATTCCTATAAGTTAGTAGATGAGAATAGAAGAAATTTTGTTATAGAAGTGTCACTCAATTCTTCGAACGATTTTTTAGTCATATGCCAAAAATCACGGAATGCTTGATCATTTAATGATTTTCAGCTGACAACCTGAGTAACAACATTGAAAGCAAAAAATTGAAAACTCTATGATTTTTTAGAGGACTTGTTATCCATTAATTAGAGGAATCACTCTGTCACTCTTTGTCAGTGCCAATACCAACATTTTGATTGGCTCCTTTATTTGGTTCCCAGAGGTGTCCCTAGGCAGTGACATACGAGGTATGTTTTTCAAAAATGGGAGAAGGACTGTGGAAGGGGAAATATAAAAGGACAACCTGCTCCTCCATTACATGTGAATTCTTATTCTGATCAGTTTTAGAAAATAGCACTTATGGAAGTTGAGGCTATAGAAATTAATTCCCATAAATCTTAGCCGCAGCCAAGTGCCCCTTAGGTATCTTGGAAAGTGCCCCAGAGGTTAGTGTGCTCCTCTTTGAAAACAACTGTGCCAGCTGATCAGTTTACCTACATAAGCCAGGTGGGTAAAGGATGCCTTCCCCCATCTTATCTCTCTTGTACAATTCTATTGTTGGACCTTCTTTTCTGCGTGGGCCCATTTTATAAAACTTGTATGTATGAAAAGATCCTAATATATCCTGGATGGATCTCAACCATCCTCTGTGGCTGTCTTTCTCCACTCTGACAGACCTTCAGAAAACTAAGGTGTGTGGACTTTTTAGTTTGGGGTTTCTGCAATTTGACCTCTAAGTGCTTGAAGTTGTTATCACAGTTCGGTAATACTGACTATACATTTGTTTGTTCCTTTTCAGTTTTGTATTCAGAGATTCATCAACTTTGTGGTCAAACTAGGTAAGTTTCCTGCTTTGTCTGCTACTGGAGAGCGTAAAGGAAATGGACTTTTCACTGAGGGTTTGAGAGAAAGTGAGGAGGGACTTGCATCACTTTCTCTGAAGGTTCAACAAGAACGCCTTTTAGTGTTCTGTTGTGAGCAGAGTTTTATTTCCAATACTAACCTTCAGGGCCAACCCTATAAATTGGTGAAGTACACCTAGTTGGAGGGACTTTGGCCCCCTTCTACAAATCTCTCTCCTCCATTTTAGCACTTTGTTCACCTCCCCACTCTGCACACACACCATTTTTTGTTCCTTCTCTCCTATACCAGCAGCACCCCCTCCCTTTACTTGCCTCTGCTCATTAAAATTCTACTGCCCCACTGTGGCTGATTTCAGCCTAAGTGCTTGGAAGAAGGGAATCTGAATATAGATCTTACTAAACTGTGAATGACTGACAGCTCTCCCAAGAGTATTTGCAATTTAAAGAGAGTTTATTCACAGGTAAGCTTAAATGGATGGAGGTTTGGATGACAATGTAAAATTTGAGGAAAATGTTGTGAATTTGAGTAAAGAAATCTCTCCAGAGTCTCCTAAGTCTTATCCCATGGCAAATGACAAATGCCATCATTCACTCCATTTCTATAAGAGATTGGCCCTTCTTGAGAACCTGGGTCAAGTCCAGGAAAAGTTTTAGGTTTCTTCTTGGCAGATCTCCCACCTCCTTTACAGAACCTTTCTACCTCATCCTGGCAACTTCTCCTGAGCGCCAAGCACCTGTTATGTGTTATGCCCCTCATTCTCACAGGGTTCTCAGCTAGCTACCTTAATCCTGCAAAGACAATGTTTCCCATTTGCTTTTCCACCTTCATGAGTTTTGTGGTATTTGTGTGCTACCAGTGCTATTGATTGCCTATTATTATTCCCTTGTTGTAAGCAATGCTTTTCACAGAATTTTGGGTTTGGTATGATATTTATATGTCCCTAAAATGCGTTAAAGTAGATATCAAACTATTAAATTTTTAAAAGAACTAAAAGTTTACCTGTGTATATAAGATCACTTTGCACAGCAGCCATAATATTGCAACAGTTTTGCAAAATATAGCTCTAAGATGTTAGCTGAAAGGATTGTCTCTTTGGCCATAATATTTGCATTTTAAAAGGGGACTCCTGAAGGTAGTTTTTATGATCTAGAAGAACATATCTTCAAAGAACTCATTTCACACTGCCTTTGGGGTTCTAGTTTTCGTGGTTTAGTCAAAGAGAGACTTATCTTAATAAACTTTTAGTCTTATAAAGGTAGCTCCCTATTCCACCATATGTAATAAGCCTATGAGGGCCATTTTGCATTCATCAAACTATATTCTATATATTTAATCATGCTAGTATTTTTCTTCCCAATGGTCAGTTGTTACTGTAACTAAGTTAACTTGGATCTGAGAACAATAGCCAGTTAAGAAAACAAATATCTTTCTCTCTGTGCTGTGTTCTGGATTATTTCCTTAGGTCTACCTTCAAAATCACTAATTCTATCTTTAGCTATGTTTTCTCCTATTTAGTTTCACTAATTATATATGTTTCATTTCTTTTTGGCTTTATTTCAAGTTTTCCTGTTCTTTTTATATTTTAGCCTATGGCTTCTACTCCTTTTATCTCCATGAAGTCTCTTTTGGAATTTTGTATCAGCTGTTCTCAGGATGTGAAATTTGTCAGTTGTGCATTTGCTGGCTCTCATGTGGCTTCTTTTTCCTCACATGCTTAGTAATTTCTGAACTCATCTTCAGAACTGTTGTTTTCTGGGGAATCCATTGTGAGGTGGATTGTGAGGTGTCCTATGAAGAGGTTTTACATTTGCCTCTGCTAGGACACTATAGTTTCACCAGTTCTAATCAGTCTTTAGGGTAATTTCTTAGTCTGGTTCCTATAAAAGTGTGCAATGCAAATATGGGTCCATATTTCTGTATAGCACAGGATTGGCATTTCTTTCATATGATCTTTTTCCATCCACAGCCCAAGCTTCTTTGCTTCTCTATCCTCAGGCCAATGGGCTGGATATTTTTCTATTGCTTTTCCTAAAAGGCTGGCTACCAGCTTCACAAAGGGAATTTAATTCCAGCTCCTTGCTGTGCACAGACCCAAGGCTTCATTTTGCATTCCTGCTCCAGTGTTATAACACCAGCTCTAAAACAGTGGCTTTGAGTCATAAACTACTTTAAATAGTACATTTCTCAGGGACTTCTTAGATGTGCTTGAAATAAATTCTGTGCTGGTGATGAAGTCCTACATCATTTGATCAACAACAGTATATCCCTAAATCAGATGATCCTCACGGACCATTTGGCTTCAGTTACTCCTCACCACCCTGACCTCTTTATCCCTGATACCTTTGGTCCCTCCTTGCTTTCGAGGTTGACTTTGAGTCTTCATTTTATAGTTTGTCAACTTGTTAAAAATTTTCCCACGTTTCTATGTATTTGAATCAGGAAGAAGGATTTCCTACATCTGCTCAGTCTGCCATATTGACTAGAAATGTTCCCATCTTTTAGTACCCCTTTATCCTATCACAGTAGTCACTGTAAGAATGTGATCTCTTCTTTGGGATGTTGTGGTGAAGCTGACAGTCCCAGTCACGTTCCCTCATTTATTTTTCCTGTCTAGGTTTTGGAGTGTCACAGACCAAAGCCATCATGACTCTGGTCTCCGGGATTCCGATGGGCCCACCCCGGCTTCCACTGCAGAAGGCCTCGAGGGAGTTTACGGATAATGCTGAAGCTAAACTGAGGAGCCTGGATTTCCTTTCTTTAAACGATTTAAAGGATGGAAACTTGGAAGCCTGTAGTTAGTGCCTCTCTATTAAATCAGAGTGTGTACGTTGAGATATAATCCACCTTGAATAATCCATTTGTTTCTCAAGAACTTTTTAGAAGAACTTAAACTAAACTCTTTCCTAGCAAGTGAAATCTCACATCAGCAAGTATTTAAGTACCTACTATGATCATTAAAAAGTTTTATTTTGTGAAGAGGCAAAAAAAGGAGTGATGAGCTGTAAGTCATTCAATATTTCACAAAATATTTGTGGAGAAATTTCTGCTTATATGGATGAGATGGAATCAAGAGGAAAATTTTAATTGGTTAATTCCAGCTGTCTTTAGGAGGTCTCATTATCTTGATTTCTGACTCTTAATCCCATTTTAAGCTTTTCTAATTTCAAACCACTGTAACATACTTTCATTTTAATAAATATTCACTTGGAATCTAGGGCTATTGCTTTTAGGCACGCCCGCTAACTTTAATGCCAAATTACAACATGCCTCAACTACACACAACTGTTAACACACCAGCTACCTTGGCTGCTCAGTCTAACTCAAGAACACCTGCTTTCAGATTAATTGCAACATCACAATTTTCCCCCCAAAACACTAGGTAAGTTAAAAACTTGCTTCAGTTCTTATAACCAAAGGTCCGGTTAGGGTGGTTTTCACATAACAAAGGAAAGGTCTTCCCCAAAGAAGAATTCAAGTCTCCGCTTGTCGCTATACAGAAAACTCAAAGTTTCAAACAAAGAGCTCTGCTCTGGGCACCACGAACTTCCCCTCTCCTCACTGAGAAGAAAGTCTCTCCCCCGTAGCACCCTGAACTATTGGAGGCGAAGGCCTTTTTGTTTTTCTTGCTTGAGAAAGACTGTCCCTGAGCTAACATCTGTGCCAATCTTCCGCTGTTGTGTATATGGGATGCTGCCACAGCATGGCTTGATGAACGGTGTGGAGGTCCACTCTGGGGTTCCGAACCCATGAACCCCAGGCCGCCAATGTGGAATGCTCGAACTTAACCATTATGCCACCAGACTGGCCCCTGTCCACGCCTTCTTTACTCTTTTCTTTCTCCGTAATATATCTCTGGCTGTTCAGTCTCCTTTCTAGCAAACCCTGGTGTGTGCTTTCTACTAAGACAGTATATTGACAGTTAACCCCTGGTGATGTTAAACTTGATTATCCAGTCTGTTAATTACCTGAGATTTGGTTTTTGTTTCTTCTCTAATTAGTCTGCTCATTGGCAGAGGAAAAGTATTTGCAATTCATATCAGTTTACTCTTTAATTCTTAAAATTAAAAAGAGAACTTTTTCAAAATGAGAATTATAAATTATCAGTGGACTCAGTTATCTTTTCTAACCCTCTCTTCAATTGGTCAGCTGGTTAAGAAGAGTTACATTTGTATCTCCTCATTTTTTTTTCTAGTTATTTTATTGAGGTCGTGTTGGCTTTCAACATTGTGTAAATTTCAGGTGTATGTTGTTATATTTCAGTTTCTGTATAGATTGCACCGTGTTCACCACCAACAGTCCAGTTTTTATCTGTCACCATACATATGTGTCCCTTTACCCCCTTGGCCCTCTCCCCACCCACTTTCCTCCAGTAACCACTAATCTGTTCTCCTTATCTGTGTTTGTTTAACTTCCACACATGAGTCCTCACTCCTCTTTTCGCCCAGGAATGACATATACTGTTTTCTCGTATTTCTTTCTCTTTCAAGAGTAAGGTATCTGAATTAAAAATTGAACCACAATGGGTTATGTGAGCTTATATTCTATCACATTGAAACTTTTATTTCTTTATAGCTGTTAACTTCTTGAAAGAAGAAAAGTGAGGTTTTTGTTACAATGTTTGGTTCTGGATGTGATATCCTTACTTAATGATATTAAAGCCAAATTAATATTTCAATGAAGATAAATCTTGGGCATCCAAGCAAAGAACTCTGTTTTTCTGTTTTTGCTCTGTGAAGTCGAAGCTTAGAGGACTTTTAAGATGGTTAATGAAATCTTCTGAACACAGAGTAATATCATGATTGAAAATGATAGCTCTATCTATTTTAACATGCAATTCCTTAGAAATGAATGATTATATATAGCAGTAGGTTACTAATTCATCACAAGTAAAATTTTGGAATATTATGAACTTACTATTATCTTTGAATTAGTTTTTAATGTTAAAACTAAAGTAATGATGTGAAATATTTCATTCAACACAATACTAAAAGCTGATTTTTAACCTCTGTTTCAAGATGGAAATCTGAAATCGTTTCATTGGGGATGGTTGGAAGGACAAAGTGGTTTCAGGGCTGGTTTTACTTAGGATCTCTCTTGGGTTTATTCAAAGTTGTAGGAAGATAACCAGAGTGTGTGGGGTTGGTGGGTAATGTGCATTGTTCCTCAGAAAGGCCGTTTGCTACAACTTGAGGGAAATTTCCTCTTTATGATCACCTGAAGGGCACAGAACATCTCTGCTCTCAGGAATCTGAAGTCTAAGAGGAGGCGAGGCTGGGCTGGGGGACTTTCTAGAGTAACTCTGTAACCCAAGGCCATGTACACCCCTGGGCTCACCTAGGCTTTTCATATGAGGAGAAATGGAATGGGACATACAAGCCCATCAAATCAAGAAGAGCAAACAATGTATCTAACTCATTTAACCATCCCTCTTATCGCGTGCTCACTCAGCCCCCAATTTCCTTCAATGAAACTAAGGAAACTTGGAACCAAAATTATGCAAACAGCAGAGCTAAGCCCTAGGTAGAGGTGGGACATCACCTTGCGCTTGGGTTTCTGGAGCTGAGAAATGGCTACCTGGTGGACAAAATAACTGACCTAAATCATGTTTTTCTTTGTCAACCCCTTTGGTGACTCTTAGGAAATCATTTGATACACAGGAGACGTCTTTTGCAGTTTAAATTAGACAACCAAAAGAAAAAGCTTACAGGAATTTCTTAAGTTTTATCACACAGTTAGTAAATGTAATGGAATGGGTTCCACAAAATGCATACAGAACTCGTATCCAGCAAGACTTGTTACCTACACGAGTACACCGGTTACAGGGAGTGTTCAAGTTCTGTGCCAGGTGGATCACCTGAGGAGACTAGACATCAAGTCTTCACCCCTGATACATCTTCTATACAGCAGCTGGGATTCCTTTTATAAATGCCAGGGTCCCAGGTTTGAGCCATATGTTGGGTGAGGCCATGTAGGCACAGAAGTGTTTGCAAATGCCAACCTTTGGTGTGAGGAACAGCCCTCCTCCCACCCATTAGCCAGCAACCTAATAGAGTTATCTTTGAGGTCCTAGGGCTCCCCCTAGCAGGCAAGCACATCAGCATCTCAGAGTGCTCTATAGTCCAAGTCCAGTTTGCCCCATTTATAGGTCACCCTGCAGCAGGTAGAAGGAGGTGGTACAATTACCACGTAGACCGTTCCTGGGAATCCTTGGACTTGGGTGAAACAAAGTGATCCGCCTCAGGACTTCATCGAATAGGCACATCTAAAGCATCTCGTACTGAGGGCTGCAAATAATATTCACAAGCCTAGATTGTCTTCAGGTTGCAATCGCTACCTAGACTCCCCAGAACCCTGATCCAACTAGCGTTGTCCTTTTCCTAAGGAAACAGCCTCAATCAGCTTTGATGTCCCAATTTGAACAGCCCTCCAGAATCATTTTACTGAGTATCCTTCACCTTTTGCTCTTGTGCTCGTCTATATAGAACTGCACCTGTCTGTAGGTCTTCCGTCAGGATCACTCAGTATGGCCAGAGGAAAGTGACGGAGGATGGGGGTGCAGGAGAAGAGAGACCAACTTCCATGAGGTGGTGAGGGAGGGTGCTCTGATTCCATCAGACTTAATCTGAGATTAGGAGGCTGGGAAGGAGCCAGGCAGGTAAAGAGTGGCAGAGGATGCATTCCAAGTAGGAGCCACAGATTTGACAATTCCAAGCCACAGAAGAGTCTGGAGTGTGAAGAACTGAACAAAAGTCGGTGGACTAGAGTTCAGACACCAAGAAAAGAATAGGAAGGAAACAGTTTAAAAGGTTTGGAAGGAGACAGGTCCTATAAGCCCTTATAAGTCATAGGAGCATTAAACTAAAAGTGTTTTTAAACTAAAGGTGTTTTTCTGACTATAACTTTATTTTTAATGTAAAATAACTATAAGCCCCACAAAAGACTGAAAAATTGGTAAAGGAAACAGTGCAGAAGGAAGAAAAGAAAGTTTACAATACGCCTTTATTATATTATAGTTTATGTACAAACTATATTGTTACAAATTGTTGTTTATAAAGTTTTGTGGAAAAATTGATGTATTTTTCTATTTGAAATCTTTCGTTTTCTTGGGTTTGGATAATAGGGATCATGATTCTTCTGGTTAAAATTAAGCAAAATATTTTTTACTTTAGTGGCTTTTTATTTAGCTGTCGGGTTTTCAGGAGTGAATTAAACATATTATTTAAGGATAAGTACACTTACATTCTGTACCAGATAATTCTAGTATCTAAACCTTTACAGGCACGATTCTGATGTCTGTTTTTTTCTGCTAGTTCTCACTCCTGGTACTTTAGATCCTCACATCTTGTGATTTTTAAATTTGAGATTGTGTTCAATGGAACTTTATATGTGGGAATTATTTGAAGTCTGGATGAAACATGCATTCTACCCAAGAGGACGTGGTTTTAATTCATCCAGGTGATTTATCCCTGCTGACTAGTGACCACTTTAAAATAATTGACTTGAGATTTTGGGGAGTATCACAGGAAGTGAATCTTTTTTTTCCCTCTACCCAGCATGTAGTTTGTAACAGACAAGTTTCCCTAATATACTTTTCTTTGGGGTTTGTTTTTTGTTGTTATACTGTGTTTGTTTTTCTTTTTGTTTCATTGTTGCCGTTGTTGTTCACTGTTCACTGAAGGCGTGAGGCATCCTGGCTGGCTGTGCGGTGGTCTCAGCCTCTGCTCTGGACAGCCTCCAGGCTTGGTCTCCTTTCTCCTAAGCCCCATGCAGCTCTTAGTAAAAGGAAGGTCAAGTTCATCAGGGGTCAGCACACTCTTTCAGGGCAGGTGCTTAAACAGGGTTCCCTTGCCTCTTGGAATTCATTCATTCACTTCATGTTTCTTTACCTTTAAGGCATTTTCATACTTTCTTGGCAGCACAGTAATGCATTTTTTAAATTGTATTCAACATTTTTGTTATTTTTCAGTGGTATTATTTAGGGCATCCTCCCTCCCCCCTATTTTTTTTCAAGCTTCTAGAATCTTTCGCTTTAGATACCTCTTTTAAATACAGCAAATTTATATTGTGCTTACGTGTTCCAATCCGACAGTCATTTTCTCCTAATGGGTGAGCATATCCCATTTACCTTTATTGAAAGTTTTTCTAAAGTAGTTCATAAAAATACAGTACGTTCTATACTAGTATCCAGTAGAAAATTACAAATTCTGAATATGTGAAACTATTTAACATTGAAAAAAAGTAAAACCCCATAACCTTATAGAAAGGTATTACTGGTATGAGTGAGAGCTGGTATAAAGCAGGCAACAAAATGCTCGAATATACAAATGCATGGGGAAATAAAGCTTCACACTGTAACATGAGAATCGTAACAGCAAATGTGAATATCATGTTTCGATGACTATGTAAGTAAGAAACAAGCCAAACTGTAAAGTTAAACTAATTCCTATAGAATAAAGGCAGAGAAAGCAAATATAACTGTAAAAGTGGAAAAAAGCAAGTTGCAAAATCCAATGAACTTGAATAAATTTCTGTACAAGTAGCCACAGAACTTGTAGATAAACAAATGATTTAATAGAAATTGGTACAATGGATATAGAAAAATAATACATGGGATTGACTTCTACTGTCGCGCTTGCTTGTTAAAGCAAAAAAAGCAAATATTCACTGACCTATATGCACAGCAAGCCATAAAAAAGTAATAATTCTAATAGAAATTGGCATTTCAATGAATACCATGACTATATTAACAAGGAAGAATATAATTTTAAAGGTATCAGATATGTTTTATTCTTCATCCTCAAAATCTGGACACTCATTTCTGCTGGAATCCAGGTTACACGCTTCATCTGTGACATTCATCACGTTAAGAGTCATCAGTCCTTTAAGTCATAGCCCATTATCAGTACCATTATTGCACTTTTTAAAAATAATTTAACTTTTCTCTTGTTTTAAAGCATTGCATTTGCTGTGTCTGGGTACATTTCAGGCCCTGTCCTTATTTTCTCCAACTCTGTTTTGTTTGCTCGGTTAGTGGGCACCCACAGTTGTTCTCAGCAGCATCCTTCTCTGGGTCTACAGCATCGTTTGAACTTAACGGTAGACCAAACTCTCCCTGGCTTTTGAGCCATGGGTTACTGTAGTGACACGTTTAAAACTAAATCTTGGAAGAATGATCCAGATTCTGCCTCTGATCAGCTTGGTGTTTTGTGGCTTGTTATTTTAACAAAATTATGCCTAGTGGGTAAAATGTGCATTCTTACTGGGATGTTCTGGGTTGGTGCCTTTTGTCCCTAAAGGGTGGCACATCACTTTTTGTGCTCTAGGACATACTGATCACTGCAGCTCACCCTGGATCCTTATCTGTACACCTCTCGGCAACCTTGCTCTTGGTGGGGCCTCAGCCTTTCAACCATATATGGGTGCAATGAACACAATGTGATTTTCAGATGTTATGTTTTTTTAGAAAAAAATAGTTTTAAATATGGTGTATGCCAGGTACTGAACTTCACATGCTTATTTATTCTTTATACTTACTTTATAATGTAGGTAATGATATTTCATCCAATGTAAGATGCTATTGATTGTAAGACATCATTATTTTATATACCTCTGAGAAAGAAAAAAACAGATAAAGTTTGACATGCCGTCTCATTCCAGAGATATCAAAATGTTTTGTAAAAATGTGTTTTAGAAGTGATACAATATAGCATCTTCCCATTTTTAAAATCAAGTAACTGTGGCAGGAAGAAGTTAAATATCTTTATCAAGGTCACACATGGTCTGTGGCAGAGCCATGATATGAATCTTAACTCCGTAACACTAGACCATATTTTACACCGGGAATCTTAAAACCATTTGTCTACTATTAACAACACCTCTTAGCCAGTGTTCAAGATTCAAGCCCAAGGAGCTACTGATGTAGTGGAGAGTTGGGTTCAGTAAAGTACAAAATGGCAAACAGTATAACATGGTTGTATGGGAGGCAGGGCTGCCTCGTGGTTATGAGGATGACCTCAGATCCAGGCTGTGTGGGTTCAAGTCCCAGCTCCACCATTTACCAGCTGTGTGACCTACAATATGTTATTCAACTTCTCAGTCCTTCAGTTACCTCGTCTATAACATGGAAATTATATCTACCTTCTTGTGAATACACAAAGTAATACATGTAAAGTTCATAGAAGAGTGTCTGGCACATCATATGCACAGTGAAGTATTAGTTATTAGTTTTGGTAGCTATCCACGGCATTCAGTATGTGTTTATACAACAGAGAAACATATCACTGCTAAACCTTTTAACTGGTAGCTGGCAAAATACAGTGGAAAATGATACTAAACCCAAGGCAAGAGCTGAAATGGAAATTTGCATTTAGTATTACTACAGCCCAGATTATAGTACCACCCTCATATTTTTTCCTAGGTTGCGAATTTTTGACTCTGCTTCCATCTAACAGTAGAGGGTACGGAATGGAGAATATCTGTGAGCTCTTGAATGGCCCATGTGTGACTATTTGAAACAGTAACTAACACAAGAAGAGAATGCCTTTTGCTAAGTGATTTTAGAGGAACGTCAGGTCAAAGAGGTATAGACAAGAAATGGGAAACCAATGAGTCACCATCATTGAGAGATTTGAAGTATTTATGTGTGTATGGGGTAGGGAGGTATGTGACGACTTTTTGTATTAAAAATGTTACTCTTGGGGCCGGCCCAGTGGCGCAGCAGTTAAGTTTACACGTTCTGCTTTGGCGGCCCAGGGTTCGCCAGTTTGGATCCCAAGTGCGGACCTATGCACTGCTTGTCAAGCCATGCTGTGGCAGGCATCCCACATATAAAGTAGAGGAAGATGGGCACGGATGTTAGCTCAGGGCCAGTCTTCCTCAACAAAAAGAGGAGGATTGGCAGCAGATGTTAGCTCAGGGCTAATCTTTTTCTTCAAAAAAAAATGTTACTCTTGAAGCACTGTGATGAGTACCTGGGAAGACAGACTGGGAACAAGTAAACCATTTGGTGGTCTGCTGCAATAGGTAACCAACAATGAAGCTCTGAACTAAGGAAGTGGTAGCAGGGATGGAGAGGAGGGAATGAAATGAAAGATACTTAAAAAGAAGAATCTACAGAACCCGGATATGGAAGATACTTGTGTTTACTATTTATTCTGTGTAACAAATCACCCCAAAACTTAGCAGCTTGAAACTGCAAATATTTATTAACTCACACAGTTTCTGAGGGTCAAGAATCCAGGAGCAGTGTGACTGGGTGGTTCTGGCTTAGGGTTGCAGTCAAGCTTCACTCATCTCAAGGTCCAACTGGAGCTAGACAGTCTGCTTCCAGGTTCACTCACACAGTTGTGGGCAGGCCTCAGTTCCTTGTGGCTGTTGGTCAGAGACTTCAGTTTTTCACCACACTATGGCACCTTGCTTCCCCTAGAAAGATCCGAGTGAGCGAGAGAAGAGAGTAAGAGCAAGCATGAGCGAACCAAAGCCCAAAACAAAAGCCACAGTCTTTTAAAGCAATCTCAGAAATCACCTACCATCCCCTTCTGTATGCCTTTAATTAGTCAAAAAGATCAACCCTAGTACAATGTAGGATGGGACTACACAGGGTATAAATTTTAGATGGAAAAGAGTACTGTTGGCCATCTTAAAGGCTGTCACAATAATGAAGGAATCAGGATTGTCGCCCAAGAATCAAAGCCTGGGGGACATCATGTAGAGAGGTCCACCATGCATTTACACGTGTTGGTCTGAAGCTCAGAAGAAGGTTTTGGAAGGAGATAGATGTTTAGAAGATAGCAACACATGGATGGTAATTGAAACCATGGGAAGAATAAGATTGTCCAGGCAGAGTGTATATACAGTGCTAAGAACAGAACCTGGGCATGACTGGCGTTCGGCGTGCATATGAAGGAAGTTGTGTAGTAGCCTGAGATGGGGTGATCAGAGACATGTGAGCAGAGCTGTGCTCAAAGGAACTCCAAAAGCCTCAAATGGGAGGGGTGAAGGTGCTCAGAGAGCATTTGCTTCAGGAGTCTCATCCTTGGAGGAGAACATAAAGCTTGGGGAAACAGGCAGTTGGCAAGCGTTGCCATCCTCAAAGGACCAAGGGTCTTCTAACCACCACTGAAGGCCGCTTTGAAGTGTGGAAAGCCCTTGAACCTCAGCAGTTGGGTACCGCATGCGGTGCCACTGCCAACCGCCCCATCACGGGCTGAGTCTGAGGCTCAGGAGGCAGGCTCCACGGCAGCTCAGAAGCAGCACAATTCAACATCAGGCTTCCCAGCTGCAGAGCAGGAGGCCAGAGCTGAAAGACCAGCAAATACCCGACCCCTGACTCAAGAGAAGGGAAGACTCAACCCAGAGGAGCCAAAGGACCTGCCCAGACCAAGGCCAGTGGTGAGCTAGTAAATGGTTAACAGCTGGCTCTGGCAGAGATTGGGGAAAGAAGCCCAGATTTGTAGCATTTGCCAGTTTCCATGGTCTTAAGTATTCCCACCATGATGATTTCAAACAACATGACGTCAGCTGGCTCACAGACTTCCTGGAAGTTGAACAGTTGGCTCTCAGGAGCATGACACTAATATTTTTCTTCATGTATTATTATATCATTTAAATTTTTTGCAATCATTTATGCATTGTTTTGTTTTAAGATTGGCACCTGACCTAACATCTGTTGCCAATCTTCTTTTTTTTTTCCTTCTCCCCAAAGCGCCCCCTCAGTACAAAGTTGTATATTCTAGGTGTAGGTCCTTCTGGTGGTGCTGTGTGGGACACTGCCTCAGCATGGCTTGATGAGCGGTCTAGGTTGGCGCCCAGGATCTGAACCAGCAAAACTCTGGGCTGCCAAAGCGGAGCACATGAACTTAACCACAGGGCCAACGCCTAAGCATTAACTTAAGAATTAGATAGATAAATTATTTTTTAAATAAAAAGGCATATTAGCAACCAATCTTAGCCTAGGACCCAGGCTGACTCTCCCTAGAGAGGTGACATCTGATTCATCTGGACCAATAGGAGTGACCATACTGTTCAGTAGCAGATACCCAAAGTCCTGCACTTCAGGACTTGGGTTAGATTCCTGATGAAGCACAGTTCCTGGGCACTCAAACAGTGGTACCTGCCACATTCCAGGCCGTAGGCCAACAGAGACCACTCTCAGGAATCAGAGCCAATGTCCCTTCTCTTAGTCTTTTCCTGCAGGTTTCTTCCCGCACTCCCATCCACATGGTTTTCATCCTTCCAACAGGAAAACCATCATTTGCTCTCTGGTCAATGGACCATCAACAACCCACTTAAAACACTTCAAACTTAGCCTCATAAAATTCATTTAGTCTTCCTAAGAGCAAATAAGACCATGGTCTTTTTAATGTTCTACCATTCTCTCAAGAGTGTGACCTACAGAAATGTGACATAATAAACAGGTGTTGTGTTAGCCACTAAGATTGAGTACTTTGTTATGTGGCAACAGAAAACTAGTATAGCCACTTAGTGACTCTTTTGTGGAAACACTGCATTCAATCTACACTTTCTTTTTCTTCAGTCTTTGAATTTCTTCTTCAAAAGGCTGCCCAAAGTCTTTTAAATTCTTTCGAATCATGATCAGGAGACTCAACCATCTCTAAGCCCTCCTCACTGATGATAGTTAGAATTAATGGCTACATGGGCTGGCCTGGTGGCGCAGCAGTTAAGTGCACACGTTCTGCTTTGGCAGCCCTGGGTTTGCTGGTTCTGATCCTGGGTGCGGACGTGCCACTGCTTGGCACACTGTGCTGTGGTAGGCGTCCCACACACAGAGTAAAGAAGGATGGGCACAGATGTTAGCTCAGGGCCAGTCTTCCTCACAAAAAGAGGAGGATTGGCGGCAGATGTTAGCTCAGGCTAATCCTCCTCAAACAAAAGAAAAAAAAGAATTAATGGCCACAGAGCTGGGGTCACATTTTAATAAAATTATTAAATATTGCTTTGATGGAATCTCAATACTGCAAGCAGTTCAAAGGGCTGTGGTTTCCCCCATTGCAAAAAACCCCAAAAGACAAAAAAACAAAAGCAGAAGGACCAAAGACTTAACCAAGAATGTTCATATCAGCTCTCTTCGTATTAGCCAAAACTAGAACAAATGTCCATAAACAGGAGAATGAGAAAACAAATTGTGGAATATTCATAAAATGGAAGACTAAACAGCAATAAAAAAAGTACTGCTATGCCTAACAACATGGATGCATCTCCAAAATACTCTATTGAGTGAAATAAGCCAGACACAAAACAGTACATACTACACAATTCTACTTTTATGAAGTTCAGGAACAGGCAAAACAATCGTGATAAATGTCAGAATAGTGGTTACTTTTGGGAAGGGACACAAGATAACTTTCTGGATGATGGAAATGGTCAGTGTCTGGCTCTGGGGGTGGTCCCACTGGTTACACATAGGTACAAAATCCAAGGGCTGTGCACGTAAGGGTTGTTCACGTTCACCTTTATGTATGTAAATACTACCTCCATTTTTTTAAAAAATAGAAAGGACCGGAATTAATTGAATTGATTACATGTGAAAATTTGGGGTGAGTTCCTTCAGCTTAGTCTGCATCTAGTTGAAAACATGCTGATCTGCCCCAACAGTTTACCCCCTTGGAGGAGTTCAGGAAAGAGTCATGCTGGTGCCACACAGACAGAAGAATCACAGAACTTTCTTACAGGGCACTGTCTGAAAATGGATCAGAAGAAATGAAATAAACTACAAAAACTATGGCCACTAGGTCTGCTTCCAAGGCAGGAGTTAGGATTGATGCGGGCTCGGAGAGCCAAAGAGTCGAAAGAAAGATTTCTTGGATTCTCGAGATCTCGTAGGAGTGCTCCTTTATTCAGAGGATAGCATGGGGACGGGACCTATGAGCAGTGAAGAGCTGCAATGTGTTGAGGGTTAGGGCTAAATTTATAAGGCATTTGTGCGTGAGTTATTTTTACTAGACAAAGGAAAGATGATGTAAAAAGTCATTAAATGGTATCAGTGCAGGTGGGGTCTGGTTACTGTGTGGTCGTACCACTTTAGATATGTATTGGGTCATATAGATCGGCAGGTAGGCCAGGATGCCCTGGGCTTCTCTCCCTGGGGCAACCCTGATCCACACCATAAAATCCATCAGGTCATATAGATCAGCATGTAAGCCAGGACACCTTGGGCTTCTCTACCTGGGGCAGCCTTGACCCACATCAGGATCACATGGAGAAACAATAGCCATTTATCCCCCACCATCACTTCCTCCCAAATATCCAGTTATTTGGGTCCCAGACCGTCCCTGTTGAAATAAATTTCTAGGCCCAAGATGGAGCTGCTCCTGTCCAGGGTGCCACATGGCTGTTTTATTGTCCACCATTCAGATGTTAGCTTAAATATTACCATCTCAGAGAGGATTTCCTTGAGCAGCCATTGTAAAATAGCCACCCAGTCAAATTGTATCCCAGAGTTATATTTAATCCTCTGCATAACACTTATTACCAGTGAATATTTTACTTGCTTCTTTGTTTATTGTTTGTCTCTCTGCTAAAATGCAATCTCTTTATTGAATCTGTGACTTTGTGTCTTCCATAAGTTTTGGAAAATATCTCTTCATATATTGCTTTTGTTCCATTCAATGTCTCTTCTACGTCTGAAACTTGAATTACATGGACCTTTGTACCATGTTTGAGTCATCTTTTAGGTTCTTTTATGTACTTATCATTTGTCTTTCTCTGCAAGGTCAATCTGGATCTTTTCTACTGATCTATTTCCCATTGACTAATCCTCTTTTCTGCTATGTACAAACTATTTTAAACTCATTAATTGAGTTTTGAATTTTAGTTATTGTATTTTTACTTCTAAAATTTCTATTTGATTCTTTTTCATTTATTCCAGCTCTCTGTAAAATATCTCCAATGTTTTCATCTATTTTCTTAAACATATTAATCACAAGTCTTACGCAGTCTCTGATAATTTCAATGTCTGAATCATTTATGGCTCTGTTTCTATTATATTTTTTCTCTTGATTTTCAGTCATTTGGCCTGTCTCCTGGCTTGCCTGGAGATTTTTTTTTCTAAAGAATGTGGAAAACTCTATAAAAAAAAAATTGAGAGGTTGTAGATTATTTTATCTTCCTCTTCTGGCAGGAAGAGTAAAGCAGAGCACTTTGGTCTAATCAGGAAATGAGAGGATTCAAGGCTAGCTTTCATTCTCCAGAGTCTGTCCTTCCCCTTAGAATGTAGCTCTGCAGGGGGTCTCAGATGAAAGCCTGCAGCGTTTACCAGGGCCTCTCTTCCCTGGTGGACTCCAGGCTTGTCTCTCCAGTCCCACGAGACTGCTGAGAGCTCTGCTTAGCTTTTCAGCCTCTTACCACTGTTCTCTACTTGGCATTTTGATCTTTTGCCCCAGGCAGCTTGGGATTCAGCAAATGCCTCAAAGTGAGAAGTGACACAAAATCTCTGTTGTTCTCTCTTCCCGGGGATTTTGGCCCCTCATATGTTAGCTGCCCTGATTGCTTTCTAATGCTTGAAACAGCTGTTTTCTTTTGACTTTTTTTTTCCTTCAGATTTTAGAGTTGTTCTTGGCAGGAGGGTTGGTCTGATAAAAGCTATTCTATCGCAGAAGTCTCTAAGTGTAATCTCCATGAGCAAAGGATCTCATCTATCTTGTTTATGGCTGTTTCCTCTAGAACAGTGCCTAGTACCAAAAAAAGCCTTCAACAAATAATTGTTTTAATTAACATAAGTAGGAATTAGACCATGTGTCTGTCTTTGACATCTTTATCATTTACAATCTTCCATATCTATCTGAGTCTAGAATTGTTGAAATCTCCCTTTTTAAATAATCCCTCCCTCCCATTCCTCTCCCCCATAACATACATCCATTCTAATGTGTTTAATGTGTATCTTTAAAAATTTTTTATGCAAAATGTATATTGTCATTTTTAATCTATATAAATGATCTTATATAACTTATTTTGTTCCTTATTCTTTTCACTTATCCCTGTACCCTCAAGGTCTATGTATATCCAATTCATTTCTTCTGCTGCATTTGATTCCATGGTTAACGTCCACTACATTTTATCTATCTAGGGAGGAACACCCAGATTGCCTACAGCTCCCTGCCAATACAAATAATACTGTAATAAATATATCTGATTGTTCTCTTTTGGAATTACATGAGAATTTCTTTGATATGTATATATATATATATATCTTACTATATATGTGTTCATTAGAATCAAATTCATTAGAATTTGATGTGTGTATATATATATATAATCACTATAAATATATATAGGTATATATATATCCAAGAGCAGAGTCTTTTGATTTTACCCACTTACACAATTTGTTTGACTAAGTAGTATCAGATTTCTCTCAGAATGACTGTACCAGTCTACTTTTTTACCAAGTGGGTATGGTGAATCTTTTATTCCCACATCACCACCAACACTTGACATTTATTCACTTTTTTAATTTTTGCCAATCTAATGGATATGTGGTGACATCTGAGTGCTGTTTTCATTGCATTTCTCTTGTTACTAATTCTTTTGAACACCTTGAGTATGCTTAGTGACCTTTTGGTTTTCCTCTTCTGAAAACTGCTGCTTCGTGTCCTTTGCTCATTTTTCTGTGAGGATTGCTACATTTTTCTTATTGATTTGAAGGAGTTCCTTGAATAGTTTAGAACAGTTAATCATCTCTTGACAACCTCAAACATCATGAATATCTTCCCCAACTCTGTCAACTATCTATTAACTTCATTCATGGTGTCTTTTTTTCTTCTTCTTCTTTTTTTCTTTTTGAGGAAGATTAGCCCTGTGCTAACGTCTGCCGCCAATCCTCCTCTTTTTGCTGAGGAAGACTGGCCCTGAGCTAACATCCATGCCCATCTTCCTCTACTTTATATGTGGGATGCCTGCCACAGCATGGTTTGCCAAGCGGTGCCATGTCCACACCCGGGATCTGAACCAACGAACCCTGGGCCACCAAAGCAGAACGTGAGAACTTAACCGCTGGGCCATGGTGTCTTTTATTGAGCAGATATCCTTAATTTAGATATAATCAATGCCTTTAGTTTTTTGCCTTATGGTTTGTACCTTCGAACTTTTCTTTAAGGGGACTATTTTTTTATAGATCTTTCTCGTCAACCTGTCTGACATCCAGGTTCCACGGGTGCACTGATAAGACGGCCAGAAGAGTCTGGCCCACAGGACCTTCTGGACTGGATACCTTCTTGGAATGCAGACAGCACCCACCCTCTCTGCCTGCCTGCCTTCATTTTGCCTTTCTCTCTACCCCCCCTGAAATTTCACTTCTTTTGCCTTTTTATATGCTCTTAATGTAAACCTACCAATTTTAACCTAATTTATTCTGGGTTTCGAAGTGAAAAGAGTGTAATACTCCACTCATAGGTGGAAGTTAAACATAGAGACAAAGAGAACTGATTGGTGGTTACCAGGGGAAAGAGGGGGTGGGGGGAGGACACAAAGGGTGAAGTGGTGCACTGACAACATGACTAACAATAATGTACAACTGAAATTTCACAAGGTTGTATAATTCAAGAAGAATCCTGAATACAAGGACTTCAACCTATTCAACAGCATAAGCAACTTCCTAAGAGTCTGAAGTCAAGCCACCCCAGCAGTCAGAAGTCTCTGTGAGACTTTTTTTTTTTTTAACTAAAAAACCCTTCATCCCTGTCTGGGTACAACATTGTATATGCTAGTACAAGAGTGATGAAGGGCACAAGTGTCATTAGTGTTCATAACCTTCTGAGTGGGCTCCAACTTCACCAGCCCTGGCCTCCTCAAGACAACATGACCTTGCTTAAATGCTAGTTCTGGTATCAGGCTTTCTTATTTCATTCCCTCTCCCCAGCCCTTTGTGTATTTGAAAAACAGAGTGATGAGCCAAAGCATCCTCTTCCATTTCTCATCATCCATTTTAACCATAAATGTCGGTTATAACCATCCCATCCTCCTTGCCAGAAACTTTGCCTCAGTCCAGTCGATTGGCAGAAGTAACAAATGGTCTGAGAAAACTTGCCAGTTTTTTCCCCCCATACAATCTACAGATTAAATTTAATATATATCTTTATAACCTTTATTATCTACCAACCTCAGGAACTAAGTTATTTCTAGCCAGAAAGGTACATCTGAAATGTTAAGTAACCCATTTGAAACAGACCTTTTATTATTTGATCCTTAAGAGTGATCTGTAGCCTCAGTTCCACATTCTTAGGTAGAAAGAATGTTACTTATTTCCTTATCATAGCTTAAAATAAATTCCCACACTTCTCTGTCTTGCTTTGCCAACCTCTGTAGTTTTCTAGATAGTCATATACTGGGAACAGTTAATAGTTGGATTGAAATCTGTCCACTTTCTTTATTTCTGGAGCATGTTTTGAAGCTTCATCTGCAAATGTTAAGGAAGGTCTTAGAGGGAGCTGGTTGCCAGGGGCAACCTACAAAGGTAATGCCGGTCCCCTGGGGATTGTAGGTCTCAGATGTAATGCCTAAATTAAGAACCAAATCAATAATAAAATTATCCTTAGTCCTTGGAGGGTAAAGATCCACCTGTGAAAATTTTATTTACACTTACTACGCTGACACTTTTGCTGTGTTCATTGCCTACTACAAAACAATTGCAATCCATTTATGCTAATTGAGTTTCCCTTATCACAAATAACTATCAGGTACCTGCTGCTTTGATTACTCTGATGGGTAAAAAATAAATTAAAAATTAAGGTTTTTCCCTCAGTGATTTTATTCTTAATTGAAGACAGCAAATATATGGAGAAAATAAAAGGAGGAGTAAATGATAAACTGTGTTGTTCTGATTGTAAGAGCTACAAAGTGAAAGGGATTGATTACTGTGAGCAAGAAGAGTTAAGAAAAAATGTAATGAAAGAGATGGAAAATAAGGATGGATAGTATGATGGGCCCAGATAATGGGACAACCACTATCTGGAACAAACCCAACTTGAAATGTTTTGTAATGTTGCCTTCATGGGAAGAATTAGAGTTAAAAATTTTAACAGTGACTATTATATGATAGTTAAGGATACAAATTATTCCAAAGACTCTGAAGACAAAGGATATCCAATTTAAGCAAAGACAACCCTGCAGGTTTTATCTACTCATTAAACTAGTTTTTCCCAGGCACTTAGGATGTGCCAAGCACTGCGGTGAGTGGCCTAAGCTAGCCAGGCAGGGGTCCTGCGTTCATGAGCTTATTTTTCTTTCAGGAGATGTTCGCATTACAGTATCGAAATCACTACAATAACACCTATTGAACATTTATCATGTGCCAGGTACTGTGCTAAGCCCCTTCACGTGCCATCTCAATCATCTCAACAACCCTATGAAGCTAGCACTCTAGATTTCCAGTTCTGGCTTCAAAGAACCTCATCTGTCCCTATAACAGAAGGTGCGAAACATTTTGCATCATCAAAACTACCCAAAATGTTCCAAAGCAGCTAGGCCACGACGGGAAAAAGCCGGCCTAGGGAGCGGCGGGCAAGGGTCAGCCGATCTCCCAGGCGACGGGACGCTTCCCATCGCGAGGTTGCGGCGGCCCCGCCCCTCCCGCGGGACGCCCTCGGGCCGGGCTGGCTTCCTGCGCATGCGTACGACCACTGACCCCGCCCCTCTGGCGCCGCGGTCGGAGCCATTTCGTCGCCGCCTCCACGCTAGTTGCGGCGCGTTTGCCGGGTGTTTGTGAGGAAGGCCGGCGTCAAGGGCCGCCTGGAGAGAGCTGTGCTCTCCGGCACCGGGAAGCGGAGGCCGGTAAGAGCAAGGCGTCTTCGCCACCCGTTGGGGCGGCGTGGAGCCCCGCGGCCCTGCAGCCGGGCTTTGTTGCGGAGCGCGGCGACGGGTGGGGGAAGGGGAGCCGCCCGCCGGGTTCCCGGATTGCGGGTTGGGAGCCTCTAGCTGCACGGCGCTGGCGCTGCTGGGAGCAGCGTTGTGGCCCCCACTCCTTCTCCCGGCCATCCCCAGTCCTGTGTCCGAAGCAGACAAACCCCACTTTCTCCTCCGACCTTCGTGCGGCGGTGGCGCTGTCGCCGCCGATCGAAAGGGGGTGAATGGTCTGGTGGGGAGCCCGCCGTGACGCGGACGCGCCCAGGGCCTTTCATTCATTCGTTCAGGCCGTAAATACGGGGCGCTGCCCCGCGGGCGCTGTGGACGGAGCGGTGCACACGTTAGGCGCAGTCCCTCCCCTTCCCTCGCGGAGGTCGCGGGCCTGGTGGGGGAGGGGGACTCCAGGAAAACAAATGCCTGCGGGTTTCGGGAAAGAGGAGTTACAGAGGGAGAGGGAGAGAGCTGCTTTAGATGGGATGGAAAGGGGTGGCGTTTCCGAAGAGGTAGCCCTGTGGGCTGGGATCTCGGCCTTCAGACCGAGGGTGCGTCAGCTGTGAGGATGCGGAGGGAAAGCTGAACTGCAGAGGCAGCAGGGATTAGTGAGCGCTGAAAGGCGGCCATGTGACTGGAGTGTGGCGAGATGGATTTAAGAGGAGAATGGATTTTAGGGTGGCCAGAGTGGAAACGGGGAAATCACTTAGGACGTTATTGGAGTCCTCCAGGTGTGCAGTAGCGGTGGCCGGGGAGATGGAGAGAAGCGAATGGGTTACTGACGTGTTTTGGAGGGAGAATTGCGTAGTAGATTAGCAGTCGGATTACCCGGTTTGGAATTCTGAGTCCCCCCCCACGTAGAGCTCTGTCCTTTGGGCAAGTTGTTCTTTGTCTCAGTTTACTCACCTGTGAAAAGGAGATGACGATAATGCTTATTTATATAGTTGTTGTAAGGGTTATGTAAAATAGTTCGCGTAGATGATCCTGTAAGGATTCTTACTGCCTGGCACGTAGGAAGGGCTCCACACGGGATCGCTATGGAGGATCTTGAAGGAGTGGATGACTCCCAAATTGTGACGTGAGTGGATGGTGGTGCCGTTTAAGGAGATAGGAACACAGGGGATTAGGAGGAGGAGGAACAGGTTTGGGAAGAAATTTAAAATTCTGTTTTGACTGAGATGCCACGTTAGTATTCACCTGGGTATGTTACTGCTGCAGTTGGATGAACGTGATATTTTTTTAATTTTTTAATTTTTTTTTTGCTGAAGAAGATTAACCCTGAGCTAACGTCTGTGCCAGTCTTCTACTTTACATGTGGGTGGCTACCACAGCGTGGCTGATAAGTGGGTAGGTCCCAGCCCGGCATCTGAACCCTCAAACCCCCAAACCCCAGGGCCTCTGAAGGAAATGCCCTGAATTTAATAACCACTATGCCAGGAGGCTGCCTCTGGATGAACTTTATTTCGAAATTTGAAGAGAGAAGATTGAATTTTCAACATATATATACTTGGGAATCATTGGCATACAGTTGATATTGAGTATTACAGTTAGGTGAAACTAGGGAGGAGGGAATTTGATAGTGTAGTCCTTCATATGTCATGATACTCATTCATCCTGAGGACTTGTTTTTTGAATTAATTATTCGGGGGGGAGTTTATATATAGACATCTTCAGCTTTCCATAATTTTTCAGTTAATAGGATGTCCCCAGGGTTAGCCCGTGACTACGGAATAGACTTATTAACAAGTTTATACTAGGGGGTCCAGTGTGATGACATTAGACTTATGTGCTAACAGAATGCACTAAACATTAACAGAAGACCAAAGTTTAATGTTAGTAATGGGGTTTCTTCTCACAGCAAACTAAATTCATAACATATTTTCATTGGTTCTAAATTTGATCTCAGATACCTTGTTTATAATTTAGACTTAGATTCATGGGTTCCGTATGTTTTGGTATCTTATAATTGGAGTAGAGGGAGAATGCCAACTATGTTGCGCTTCTACAAAACCTAATATCCTCAAGTTTTAATGATAAAACATAAAGGAGAGATTGGTACAGAATATTTAACATTACTGTTTTCGGTTCAAGTACTGAATATTTAATACATTTGGACTTAATATAATATATAACCTGCAACTTTAAGGACAGTCTACCAAGGAGACGTGATCGGAATGAGAATAAACTATTGAGTTTATGCACAAAATGATTGGTAACCATTTCATAATGTAGTAACTTGGATTTGAATTTAGGCCTCCATGGTGGGTGACTTGGAAAAAAGTTACTTAAACTTTCTATGCCCTAGTTTCTTCCTCTGTAAAAGATGATAATAGTATCTACCATATAATGTTATCTACCATTGTGAGAACTGAGTTAAAACACATAAGCTGCCTATTCTAAAAACAAAAATGGGGCGGGGTAGGGGGACACATTACATAAAATATTTTTTACAAAAAGATAAAAATCACTCATAATCACCCAAAGATAACCATTTTGGGGGCTATTTCTTTCTAGTCTTGATTTATGCATATATGCTTTTTATGTAATTCAAATCTTACAGTTTTTCTTTTAATGTGCCATGACTTTCCAATCATGTCTAAAATTTCCTCATAGGCAATTTTAATAGCAGCATGATAGACTATCCTGTACTTAACTTAGATTTTCAGTAAATTCCAATTATTGGTTATTTCCAGATTGTTAATTTCCAATACTTGCTCTTATAAATAATGCTGGATTTTTGTTTGTTTTGGATTTTTTTGGTAAGGAAGATTGACCCGAGCTAACCATGCCAATCTTGCTCTATTTTGTATGTGGGACGCCTCCACAGCGTGGTTTGATGAGTGGTCTGTAGGTCTGTGCCCACAGTCCAAACCTCGGGCACCCAAAGCAGAGCGTGCAAACTTAACCGCTGTACCTTCGGGTTGGCCCCAATAATGCTGTTTTTAACTAACTTTTGTTTTCTTAGGTCTGAAGAAGGCACTTGAATCATGGGTGATGTTAAAAATTTTCTGTATGCCTGGTGTGGCAAAAGGAAGATGACCCCATCCTATGAAATTAGAGCAGTGGGGAACAAAAACAGGCAGAAATTCACGTGTGAGGTAATAAAGAATAACGTTTACATTTATGTGATTTTTGAGGCTTGTTTTGGTGTTAAAAGAACATTTTCTATTTGGAAATGTTAAAGTGTTGCATGTTAGAGAATGCTCTTTATTGTGATTTGCCTGCTGTTGTTTCATTATAAATCATTTTCAAGTGAACATTACTTTTAGAACAATCTGATAGGTAGATTGTTCTAATTAGAACATGCATCTTCCTCAGCTTCCATACCTACCAGCAGTGCAGATTAGAAAAGTTGCATCTGCTGTTTGCACTTCTACTGACTCCTGTAGAAAGTAGAGCAGTTCTTGATCGCTTCAAGTTGAAGTGCTTAAAATAAATACAAATGGAGAGCTTGTTCTTGGATCTTATGAAATTGGATTTTAATGTGAAACATTCTGTTACGTGAGAAGAGAATATCTAAGCCACATAAGTTAATATTCTTCTTTTTGGATTAGTTTATCGAGGGACAGCATGATTCAAGCTTTTTCATAAGCTAGCCTGTGAAGTCTCATAGGTGTGTTATTTTCAGTGTGTTTATAGAGTATGTCTCCAACAGTTAACTGTTATCCCTTAATGGACTATTGAATTATGAACTTTTTAAATCCCAGGATTACCCAGGTCAATCTCAATACATTTTTTCCTTGTCTGTTAAAGGTTCGAGTGGAAGGATATAATTACACTGGCATGGGCAATTCCACCAATAAAAAAGATGCACAGAGCAATGCTGCCAGAGACTTTGTTAACTATTTGGTTCGAATAAATGAAGTAAAGAGTGAAGAAGTCCCAGCTATTGGGGTAAGTACTTATGGCTAAGCACTTGAGATGTATAAGGTTATGCCAACCCACTATGTATGGTGATGCATACATAGTGGCCCATACATATAAAAGTCAGGAACAATTTAAGACACTGTTTGCTCCCATTGACACTTAGGTAGCAGGGAGAAAATAGTATTTTGTGCAATGGAATATCATTATTGTGTTTTTTATTAGCTTTAATTATATTATGTAAATATGCAACAGAGCCCCCTCTCTAGTACTGTTTTTAAGAAATGTTTTATTTCTCATTTAATTAAAAGATGAAAATTTGAATTTTCACAAAAATAGAGGGATTGTCATTATAAAAAGATGTACATTATGACTTAAGTAAATTCCTTAGGTAACTTAAATGAAAGATTCAGTTTTCATAAAACCTTCAGGAATGATATCTGTGTCGGTTTTAACTATTTTCACTGAGTTTTTATATTCTGACTTGTTTATAAAGGTAAAAATGTTTTATAGGCATAGCTCAAAGATACTGCAGGTTCGGTTCCAGACCACCCTGATGAAGCAAACATTGAAATAAAGCATGTCACACAAATTTTTTGGTTTCTCAGTGCATATAAAAGTTATGTTTATACTGTATTGTAGTCTGTTCAGTATGCAATAGCATCGTGTCTTGAAAAACAATAAATACATTAACTAAAAAAACCTTGATTGCTAAAAAATGCTAACCATTGTCCAAGCCTTCAGCAAGTTGTAAGCTTTTTGCTGGTGGGGGGGTCTTTTTAAAAAATGCAATAAAATGAGATACACCTGTATTTCTTCCATTGCTTTGACCCAGAAGTCAAGAGACTTACTTTCTAGTAGATTGTACCACTAAAAGATTATAGGATTTTGATTATTTTGGTTTGCACATCTGTAAAGTGAAGGGATTGGACAAGATGATCTTGAAGATTCTTTGAAAAGAATGTTGCAAATATCTTTCAAATATTTGAAACCATTGCCATTTGCTCCATCTGTTACGACCTATTCTGTATCTTTTAGCCTTTTCCTCTTTTGTAGTATAGATCTGCTCTTAGCAGATTCTCTTTAATTTTCTTTTATGTGAAATGTTTTTTATTTTACCTTTTTTCTTGAATATTTTCACTGGATATAGAATTCTGCGTTGCCAGTTTCCTTCTCTCAGCACCTTAAAGATAATGTTCCATTATTACTTTATTGTCTAATGAGAAGTCAACTATAGTCAAATTATTTTCCTCTATAAGTAATGTGTTGTTTTCTTTGGTTGCTTTCATTTTTTTCTTATCTTTGATTTACAGCAGTTTGACTGTAATGTGAGTACATATGGTTTTCTTTGTACTTAATGCTGCTTGGGGTTTACTAAGATTCTTAGTCTGTAAATTTATGTCTTTCACAAATTTGGGAAACTTTGGCTATTGTATCTGCAGCCTCATTTTTTCTCCTGGGGTTTGTATGTTAACATATATGTTAAACCTTCTGACATTATCCCAAAGGTCCCTGAGGTTTTCTTCTTTTTTTCCTACTTTCTCTCTGTTCTTCAGATTGGGTGATTTCTGTTGATTATCTTCAATCCACTGATTGTTTTCTCTGTCACTTCCATTTGTTGTTAAGCCTATCCAGTGAATTTTTTATTTCAGATTCTGTTTTTTGTTTCTAGAATTTTCAGCTTTTTTTTTTTTTTTCAGATTTTATTTCTCTGGTGACATTTCTTACCTTTCATTCATTATAATCATGTGCTCATAATATGAATGTGAATTTCCTTGATGTCATTGTTCATAGTTATAATAGCTGCTTTTAACATCCTTGGCTACCAATTCTAACCTTTGGGCCATCTCAAAGTTGGGCTCTCTTGATTGTATTTTCGCTTGAGATTAGATCGCCTTTTCCTGTATGTAAAGTAATTTTGGTTTATGTCCTGGGTAATTGTGAATATTATGTTGTAGAGACTCTAAATTATATTTCTTAAAAAAGTATTGCTTTTGTTGTTTTGGTGTCAAGCAATTAATTTGGTTGGGCTCAAACCGCAAACACTATCTTTTGAGTAACAGCTCAAATCTCACTTCAGTTTCTGATCCTTTGCTAGCTGGCTTGGAGTCTGTCCTGTATATGTGTAGTTCAAGGGTTAGCCAGAGATTTGGGCAGAGTTTATACACAGAATTTGAGGTTCTTCCTTTCCTTTACAGGATTCCCTCCTCACTTCTTGCAGCTTTGGTTTTCCCAAACTTTTACCCTCTGATTCTTCAGGCCAGAAAGACTGAGTTTTCTATTGGAGATTTAGCTACCTCACATGGTTTCCTTTAAGCTAAAAGCCATAATAAACAGGAATTACACTCTTGCGATTCCTTGCTTTCTCATTTCAAGTTCCCTCGAGAATCTGACAGCTTTTGTTTATTTTTCAGTGCCTGCATATAGTTGTGGGGGTCTTTGGGGCGGGGCGGGACAGGGTGGGAGGTGAGAGGGTTGTGTTTTTTTTTTCCCTAGAGCTCATGTTGGTTATTTGCTGGAGGAGTCAGTCTAGTAGGAGCTTACTTGGCCATATCAGAAACAATACCCTGTTGTCTTTTTCTTATTAGCATTTTAACACGTTCAGATCTTTCCCATTAAATGCTCTAACTATGCATTTCCTGCTTTCTCCCTCACTTCCTTTGTTCCTGCTACACAGGCCTCCTTACATTCCTCAAATATGCCAGTCCTTTTCTGCCTCAAGACTTTTGTACTTAACTATTCTTTGTGCCTTGAGCACTCTTCCCCAGCCATCCTATTTAAAATTGCAAATCCACTGCTACCTTCACCTTGGTACTTTTTATTTCTTTTCACTGTTTCATTTTTTCCATAGCACTGACTAACTTCTAACCTCTCAGTTGGAGGTGATTGTATCTGCCACAGATACTCGGCAGTGCATGGAGACATTTTTGTTGTTACAACTGGAAAGGGGTGGTGGTAACACTGACATCTGGGAGGTGGAGGCTGGGGATGTTATAAACCCTACAATGCGCAGGACAGCTTCCTACAACAAAGGATTATCCAGCCCAAAATGTCAGTTGTATTGAGATTGAAAAACCTTCTTCTAACCTAATTTTTCCCCCTAGATCCTCATATTTCATGAGAGCAGGGATTTTTGTCTCATTTTAGTTCATTATACTGTTCCCAGCATCTAGAATAGTTCCTGGTCTGTATAGCAGGCATGTAAATGTTTTTTGGTTTAATGAATGAATGAATGATAAGTGGATGTATTTGGGAAGAAATCATATTACAAGCCAATCTCTACTTTTAACTATCATCTTTATCTTACCTCCCTGTCTCCGCCAAACTCTTGTTCATGTCACTTACTTCATCTAGCACTTAACCTTTCACTCCACAAAACGCACTTGCCAAAAGTGACCCGTTTCTAAATGAAAAGGATACTTTTAAAACTTTTTATTGTAGATAATTTTAAATATGTATAAAAGTAAGAATAATATCATGAACCCCAGTGTTTCCATAGTGCAGTTGCAACACTTTTCAACATGACCAGTTATGATTCATCTCCAAGTTCTGTCTACCTCCTTCCTTCTAGATTACTTTGAAGCAAATCCCAGACATCCTATCTTTTGTCTGTTACTATGTCAGTTTGTATCTCTCAAAGATAATCCTTTTTAAAGGCATAATAATTCCATTATCAAACCTAAAACAAAACAGAAAAAACATATAATGTCCTCAAATATCTCTCAAGGAGGGGGAAATTTCCCCCTTCCACCTCTCCTGAGTTCCTGTGGCTGGACTAATAATGAAATTGATGCAAGACTAAATTAACAAGAGAAAAGTCAATTTAATGCGTACATATGGGAGATCATAAAAATGATGCTCCAAGAGTGAACAAAGCAGGCAGTTCACATATATTTTACACAAAGAAACCATAAGTTCATGAGGAATTGACAGGACAAAAAAACTTAGGTTTAGGGTACATAGTTAGTGAAGAATTTAAGCAGAGTTTAGGCTTGAAGTGGTAAATTAGTAAAAGGTTTGTTTATACAGGCTTCAGCCCCGAATTCCCTAGCTCAGGTGATAAGGATGCAGGGACAACACCTTTAACGTGTGAGATTTATTTCCTGCATTCAGAGAGACAGAGAAGGGTCAGAGTGCCCTTCTTGTACTGGCTATTTCTGAAGTGACTTTAATTGAAAATAATCAGTATGCCGTTCTATATGAATGTGTTGGGGCGGCCTGTCCTGGGCCCCAGCATAGCCAATTAGTATTCAGATTTTCCTGATTGTTTCATAAATCTATTTTTTAGTTTGTTTAAATCATGCTCTAAATGATGTCCATATTCTGTTGTTGATTGATATCTCTTAATCTTTTAATTACTAGATTCTCTCTTCCTCTTGCTTTCTCTCTCATTTTTCTTTGCAGTTTGTTGAAGAAAGCACATCATTTAGTTTCCCACAGTTTGGATTTTGCAGATTACATTGCTGTGGTATTATGAAACATGTTTCCCTGCCTCTCCATTTCCCGTAATTGGTAGTTAGATCTAGAGACTTGATCAGATTCCGATTTGATTGGAGTGGAGGGGCAGGAACGAGAAATCACCAAAGGTAATGTTCTATACTTCCATTAGGAGGAGGCACATGATGTTAGCAGCCACTGGTGATCATTGTGTAGATTTATTATTTTGTTAGCAGATTCTTTTGATTTTTAGCTGGAATGCTTTTATAACATTAAACCTTTCCTTATCAATAATTTAGTCACCCTGAGGTATAATTTATACAGGACAAGCAAGATAAATGTTTGATTCTTTCCCTTTATTTTAACAATTTAAAAAAATAATAAAGTGGTTCCTAGCACTTTCCAAAGGTCATCACTAGTTTTATTTTTTTCCAGAATCATCAGGAACTCATTGATTCAAATATGTAATGTATTTTGATTCATTTGTTGTCTTCTTTTTGATGTTTAAATTGTCTCATTTTTGGCTAGATGTTTAAGTTGTCTCATTTTTGGCTCAGATTGATTCCTGAGGTTTTGTTTGTTTTTTGGTTTTTTTTTTTTTTTTTGTGAGTAAGATTGGCCCTGAGGTAACATCTGTGCCAATCTTCCTCTCTTTTGTGTGTGGGTCACTACCACAGCATGGCTGATGAGTGGGTGTATGTACATGTCTGCGATCCAAACCCACAAACCCCAGCTGCCAAAGTGGCACATGCCAAACTTAGTCACTACACCACTGGGCCAGCCCAGGTGTTTTTTAATTTCAATGTTCTCTAGGGACATGCACTTAGAAAAATTGATCTAAAATGAAAAATGTAATGGAGAACTTCAGTCCATTGATTTCACGAGTTCTTTTGCCATTTCTGAGTTTCCTGGGTCCCCCGGCATCGTTCCTGTGATTCGGTACAGGTCACAGCGTGACAGCATCTGCAGCAGAGGAACATCAAGGATCACCTTTTTAAAATCAGATAATTATATAAAACGTTTACATAGATTTGACTTTAAATCAGTAAAATAAGTATATTTAGAAAAATCTGGCCTCTGTCCTGCCTCTTCCATCCTTTTTCACATCTTCCAGTTTTTTGTTTTTTAATTTTTGATCAATATTCCTTTTTCTAACTATAAGCAAATTATGTATATATATTAATATCCTTTACCCCAGCTCTCATTTCTTATGCTAACACTATCTTATTGTACATATTTTTCTTTTTCTCCACCTACCGTGTTTTTTACTTGCATAGTACCATAGGTTACTCAACCAGCCTCTGTTGATGGACATTTGTTTCTTTGGTTTTTTTCCTTTTACTGTTACAAATAATGCTGAAATGAATAGCCTTATGCATATGTATTTTTCTTTGTCTGTGGGAAAGATTGCTTGAAATAAGATTGCTAGGTTAAAGGATATATGCGTATGTGATTTGGCAAGCTGTTACATTTCTCTCTCCATAGGAGTTGTATTATTTGCATTGCGAAAAGCAGTGGTTCTCAACAGGGGCGAATTTACCTTCCTGGGGGTGTTTGGCAATGCCTGGATGTGTTTTTGACTCTCAGGACTTGAGGGGGAGGAAGTGTGCTGCTGGCATCTAGTGGCTAGAGGCCGGGGATGCTGCTGAACATCCTAGGATGTTCAGAACAGTCCTCTACAACATAGAATTAACTAGCCAAAATGTCAGTAGTGTCAAAGAGCAACCTTGGTCTACAACCTCACCATTGGCATATTTTTGTCAATCTGTGGTAGATATCTCAGTGTCTCTTTTATTTGCCTTTCTCTTACTGTAAGTGAAGTTGAAGATCTTTTGACATTTAAAGGCCATCTGCATTTCTTTTTCAATGAACTTGTTCCATATGTCTTACCCGTTTTTCTATTGGATTCTTAGTCGTTATCTTCTTTGCATTTGTTTGTGATGTGTTTTCTTCTATACCAAAACAAAAGGTGTTCTTAATGTAAATTGAACACCCTCCCTTCCCCCCCATCAGTGTTCCAGCTTTATTGTTCACATCTTTCATCTCAACACACTGTTTCTTTGTTTTTTCTAGCACCCAGTTTTCTTGATTATCTTCCTGTCTTTCTGACTGTTCCTTAATTTTATTTTTCATCTTCCCCTCACTCAGTAGGGTTTGGCCCTATACCCTTAAATGTAAGTCTTGCATACCATAATTATCGCATCCTTTGTTCATACTATTCTGTAAGCTTCACATTCTGTTAGGTATTGGAAATTGTATCTTTTTTGTAATGAATTCATCAGTTCTTGACTTTTACTTAGACTAAAACATGATTAATCTTTTATTACTACTTGACAGGGAGCTATATATATTTCTTCATCTTGAACAAGACCTTTTGTTTCGATAGATCAACTTTAATCTAACAGGCTTTCAAAAGTAAGACTACAGTGAGAATTCATGAGACTTCCTTATACAACTCTTCTCCTTTCTTAAAACTTGAATTTTTAAATTATATATACTAAGCAGTTTTTCTGGCTTTGCTTCCTTCTGTTAGATGAAAACGTTTTTGGTTTTTATGGGGATTTTGTTTGATTTATTCATAGAAACAATATGCCCTTTGAAATAGTGAACCTGTTTCGTCACTTGTGTTGGGGGGGGTTGGTCACATCAATCTGTCAGTAAGTATATATTGAATAGTATGAATTCTTAATGTAATATTGCAAGATTTTGAGAATACTTGAATAATTTTATATTTCAGTGTATCTATATCAATAGATTTACTAGTTTTGGTAGTCTTTAAAAAATTATTTGTCAATTTAAGAGAGAAAATGATAGTTTGTTTTAATATTATGCATTTCTTTAGTTAATAATTGGAACACTTCTCAATGTTAACTATTTCTAATTTCCTCCTTAGAATTGCCTGTTCTTCACTTTTCACTAGTTCATGTTTTACTGACTATATATAATTCCTTCTAGAACTAAAAAAATCAATTTTACAGCATTTAAATACATGTTCATTGTAGAAATTTGGGGCAACATAAAAATTATAAAGAAGTCAAATATATTGCCAGTGTTGCTGAAATCTACTATTTAAATGTTTAAGTATTTAAATGTGTATTTTAACATGATAGAATATATATTGTATGTATGTTTTATAACCTGCTTTTTTAAAATATAATAAACATTTTGTCATGTCATTAAACCTTCTTCTTTAAGCAGAGCCAAGGTTATACACCATGACACACTTTTAATACACTCTTTCCTTCCACTTTTATCTTAATTGATCAAGAAATGTAAAAAAGAAAATCCTCCCTGTCTTAGTTTGAGCTACTGTAACAAAGTACTGTAGACTGGTGGCTTATAAATAACCAAAACTTATTTCTCACACTTCTAGAGGCTGGGAAGTGTAAGATCAAGGCTCTAGCTGATTCACTGTCTGGTGAGGGCCCACTTCCTGGTTCATACAAGTCTGTCTTGCTATATCCTCACGTGGTGGAAAATCCAGAGAGCTCTCTGTGGTCTTTTTTATAAGGGCACTAATCCATTCATGAGGGTGCCGCCCTCATGACCTAATCACCTCCCAAAGGCCCCACCTCCTAATAGTATCATATTGGAGGTTAGGATTTCTTTATTTTTCTTTATTTAATTTTTTTGAGGAAGATTAGCTCTGAGCTAACTACTGCCAATCCTCCTCTCTTTGCCGAGGAAGACTGGCCCTGAGCTAACATCCATGCCCATCTTCCTCCACTTTATACGCGGGATGCCTACCACAGCATGGCTTTTGCCAAGCAGTGCCATGTCCATACCCGGGATCTAAACCGGCGAACCCTGGGCCACTGAGGTGGAACGTGTGCGCTTAACTGCTACGCCACCGGGCCAGCCCTGGAGGTTAGGATTTCAATATATGAATTTTGGGGAGACAGAGCATCCAATTCATAGCACTTCTCATCACTGGAAAATAGGAAGTTGTTTACTTCCTCAAGTCTTAAGGAAGAAGTTTTTTAAGTTGATATAGATAGAGAGTGAGGTAGAGCATAATTGTGGCCCTAGAGTGGGCAAAGTGGTAGAAAGAGGAAAAGTAAACATTGTGGTACCAGTGCTGCCTACTGGTTTTTTCGTGGGACCTGGCTGTTAGGCTCTTCCCAGAGTAGGCTGTACTTCATCTCCACAGCCCTGCCCTTGGAGGAGCACGGTGCCTCAAGCCATATGCTATTGGTATAAAATAATAAATCTTTCAGTGAGGAAGATTGAAAATAAAGACATGAATAAAGCTATAGCAGGCAAATGAAGTACAAAATAAAATAGTAGCAAAACTAGTAGCAAAATCAACTTTAAGGAAGAAAGCAGAAAAGACGTCAGTTCACAATGTACCAGTCCACCTAGCATTAGAAATGCTAGTGTATATATTGGCAAAACTAAAATGATAAATTGAGAAAGTAGCAAAGGGATGAAAAATGCTGAGGACACAGTGGGTCTGTATCACAACTGAGGTACTTTGAGCTTAGGAAAACCCTAGTCTTAAAAGGAGGATGCTGGCAAACCTGCCACCTGTCTTTATTATCCTCCTTGGGAAACAGTCTGCCTCCTACCCTGGAGGAAGATATTATCTCTGTCTTGCAAGGTTATTTGCTTTTTAAACATCCTTGAAAAGATGGTTAAACAGGACTTGGAGAAACACAACATATCCATGGAGAATTGTCTCACCAGATAGAAGACTTGATGAAATGTAGAGCCATACCATGTTTCTGGATGAAAGGTTATATAATAAGGTGTCAATCAGTTCATTATAAGGAAGTCAGTTCTCCCTGAGTCAATTATATAAATTTAATATATTATTTGATAAATTAGATTAAAAAGTTAATTGGGAAAAGTTATTACTGAAGAATAGCTAAGAAGAATTTGAGAAAGTTAAAAGTAGTTTTCATAATACTAGCTCCAAAATGAAAAAAAATACATATTAGAAGACAATGCCAAATAGGGTTCAGGATACTGAAGGCCATTTTATGCAGGATGACCAGGCAGAAACTAGATTTGACTACAGAAACAAAAACAAAATTTTGGGGGGGCAATAAGCATCATTAATAAAGTTAAGAGGAAAAGGGCAAGCAAAAATTATTTGTAACTTGTATGACAAAGAGTGAATGGCACTGAAATGTTAAATTCTTAGAAATTGATGAGAACAGTGAATGTCCAGATAGAATAATGGACAAAGAAAATGTAAATTAAAATAATAGGTTGCTATGACAAAAAATGAAACTAGTATATTATGATAAAGATGTAAGATGCATGCCATATTTCCCAGAATTGGAGAGGATGTGGGGAAGTAGATTCTCATAGATAGTGCTGGTGCAAGTATGGAAGTAAGCAACCTTTCTGTAGAGCACTAAGGTGCTTTTTAAAAGTTTGATGCCTTTTAACCCAGGAATTTCACTCCTATGAATTTTTCCTGAAAGAAATAAGCCAAAATACAGGGAGTTTATGGTAGTATTGTTTTATAATTTAAGATTGACTAGTCTAATGTCCATGAACATGTTATTACTTGAGTTATATGTAGTACATCCGTACAATGGAGTAGTAAGTCATTAAAACTCATGTAGACTGGGGCCAGCCCCATGGCGTAGTAGTTAAGTGTGGCATGTTGTGTTTTGACGGCCTGGGTTCATGGAGTTGGATCCCGGGCATGGACCTACACCAATAGTCAAGCCACACTGTGGCAGTGACCCACATACAAAATAGAGGAAGATTGGCACAGATGTTAGCTCAGGGCTAATCTTCCTCACCAAAGGAAAAAAAAAATTCATGTAGATCAGTATTTAAAGAAATAGATGACATACATAAAATATTTTACATTTGTTTTGAAACTTGATGTTCCCTCTCTCTCTCTGGAAATCTCTTTTCCCGGATAACTTGCTTCATATCTCTTCTCAGATGTTACCTAATGAATGCAGCTTTCACTGTTTGCTTTATTTAAATAGTGCTCTCTCACAGTCCTTATTTTTCTTTTCTGCTTTTTTTTTCTAGAGTATTATGTCATACTTGGCATATTATGTATGTATTTATTGTCTATCTATCAGAATATAGAATTAGAATATAACTATTTGAATATAGCTCTCCAAGTACAGAACATTTGTCTGTTTTGTTCGTTGTTTTATCCTCAGTACTCAGAACAATGTCTACCATGTAAAGGGCTCCTAACATACTTCTTGAATGTTGAATATTATATGTATAAAGATATTAAGTTGAAAAAGTCAATTAACTATACAGCATAAACCTTTCCTTCTTTTTGTGGAACATTTTATATTTGTGTACGTATTGTATATATAATCTCCAGATGGAGAATTATGGATAATTTTGTTACCCTTATTCTTTTCTTCCTGAAATGAGAATGTCATATTTTTTAATCACTGAAAACAAAGATGTTAATGTTATGGGGAGAAGAGGGGTGACACAAGGGCCTCTTTTAAGTATAAAATAGTTTACTAGTCCCTGTGAAGGTAAAATTACTGACACTACCTTGACTTTTCCTCTTGCAGGTAGCACCTCCTCCATCCCCTCTTACTGATATACCTGACACAGCAAATACTGGTGGAGGTTTACCAACAACCATGGGAGGGCCACTTCCTCCACATCTGGCTCTCAAGGCAGGTAAGGGACTTGCATGTTTCCACATGACTGAGAATAAGATATACACAGTCTTGCTTGGTCATCATCTCAATAGTATAGAAAGAAATAGCTACAGTAAACTTGTAATGCCGAGAGAATCCAAGGCCTTCATAAATTTGCAGATACCATCAGATCATTTAATTTCTCTTATAAAGTGTGGTACAGCTTAAATCCTTGCTGTCATTAGCGTTTACTAATTTTTGATCTCTGGATAGATTTTGCATAGGCTAAAACATTTGATTAAAGGGTCTTATTTATTCCCCTTTTTGTTTCTAACTTACTCCTACCGAATATATTATATAGACTTGTTTACCTTGTGGATCCAAGCCATTGCTGAATTTGTTATATTATCAAAACTTCTATTGGAATGTCCACTGTAGGGTAGATTAACTAGGATATTAGCCAAATTACTTTAAATCTCAGATCCATGTATATATGAAACGAGAATAACAGTAGTAATTACTTTATAAGATTGTTGTGAGGAGTAAATTTTTTTAAAAGCTTGTAATAAACTTAGTAAAGTTAATAGTAACTACTGTTTTTAGTTACTGTCTCATTCATCACTTTCTCACATGTTTTCAGCTTCTCCTTATTTCCGTCATCAGCACTAGCAGTTAGCTTTCTTTCAAGATCATATTTAGCAAAGAAACAGTTTTATCATTTAATCAGTTATTACATATGTAGCAAATGAAAACCAAAGCTACATTGATAATGTATGACGGATTGTCAGTCACTTATGATCATTACTAGTGCTTTCGCCTGCATACCAGCCTTGGAATTAGCAATTTTGACCTCTACTTCAGTCATGTAACACTTTTCAAATAAGTCATGGAAATTTTGGGTCCATTTCTAAATAATTGAAACCTCCAATTTCTAATTATGGAGTGCCAAAAACTAAATTAGGACCATCCTTTAAAATATTTAGTTTGATTCATCAAGAGAACAAGCATTTTCTTTCCTTAATAGAAAATAATTCTGGAGTTGGGGCCTCTGGCTATGGTGTTCCTGGACCCACCTGGGATCGAGGAGCCAACTTGAAGGATTATTACTCAAGAAAGGAAGAGCAAGAAGTGCAAGCGGTAAGGTTATCACCCTATATTCAACTCCAGGAATGTGATTTAGGACTTAGTGCACAGCAGTATTTAAAATATTTGCAACTTAGTAATTTGATGATTGTTTTAAGTGGTTGAGACTGCTTGTACACACAAGATACCATAAACCTAGGCTAACCATTAAATCTGGTCACTAGCGTTACATATGAAATAAAACAGTATTTTTCCTGGTAGTAATAAAAGGTCTCCTCAAGTGCTTTATTGGAAATGTAGTCACCTCAGTAAACCTCATTTCATGAGCACTCATAGTGAAAAGGTCTTGATAGGACAGCTTACTTTTCCACTTAATATATTTAAAGTGTTAAAACTACAAAAAAAATTGTCAGAGATTTCCTAGTAACAGTTTAAATATAGTACATTAACAAATAGCTTGTTTGTACATTGGGGCCATGAGATTCAGTAAAAACTAATTCTGGCTCAGTTTTGACTAGTAAAATAGCTTTTCCATTATAAAGGATGGTACAAAGAAGGTATTGTTATAAATTTCTGTACTTTAAATATGCATAACTGAACTAAATAAAATTAGTGCAGCCAAATTTAATTATCATTGATTCAACAGACACTAGAATCAGAAGAAGTGGATTTAAATGCTGGGCTTCACGGAAACTGGACCTTGGAAAATGCTAAGGCTCGTCTGAATCAATATTTCCAAAAAGAAAAGATCCAAGGAGAATATAAGTACACCCAAGTGGGTCCTGATCACAACAGGTTTGCTTGTTTCACTCTTTCCCTTCTATAATAAGTTAGGGTTGTTTTGTCTATTCATTGTTCTATTTTTGTACATGTTATCTGGTTGAGTTTGTGAATTAGCAACAAATTGTGAAAAAGTATATACTTTGCACAAGAAAATTTGTCATTGATTTGTAATGTGCAGTTTACTATAGTTTCATTTATGAGTGTGATTTTAGCTGTGTTAAGTTGTTCTGCAAAAATATGCTGTTTGTTGTTGCTAAACTTTTAAGATTCTCATTTGAATTTGAGAGGCAAAAGTCATAGCCACAAGTGGTGATTTGTACGTAATTAACTTAAAAATCAGCCTGAGGTGGTGAGTTTATTCACCATGGTATTGTTAGAGGCAGTTATGATTATTTCTTTAATGGGTCAAGTTAGACACTTAAGGTTGAGAGTCTCAGAGGTAGATTGCAGTCTCAGAATTTCCCTTCAGCTTTGAAAGTTGCCAGCTCTCAAGAGTTCTGTTGTTGACGTTTTAAGGGCTTATTATAAAGCTGAAGGACAGCCTCAGTCTGTGAATTAAATTAACCTACTTTTATTGTTAAATTTATAAACTGAACATAAAGGGAGGTTGTTGTAACAGTGACAGTGTGTTTCTCAGCCTGCTTGCTGTTCTTCCTGAGAGCATTCCAGGGTGTAGTAATTATTACTCCCAGGAAGGCTCATATGGATTAGACTCTTCTGGGGGCACTATATTTTCATTGGAAGGGAGGGAAGGTTATAATGGAAACCTTCTTGATGATTTAATTTGCTGTCCTTTACTTATATGAAATAAATTATTCAAAATACATTAAAAGTATTTTCCTTGAAAATCAAAGTGTTCTCCCTTGGGTACATGTAGTAACCCTAAAATAATTATTACTAAAATAAAACTTTGACACTGTGGTCAAAATGATCTTCAGAGCATGGTTCCCTCTGCTGCCCACTGTTTTGTTCAATCCTGAATTCTCAAATACTTAATTCTGATGTCAGACTTTTAAAAACCCTTACAGGTTGTAAAGAAAAGATAACATTTGTTGATGATTTTACTTTTAATATTTTGTCTTTCTGAACCAATTGGGTTTAGTAGCATTTGGTGACCTTAAGAACAGTTAGATAAGTGTGGCTGAAGCTTGTTGTAAATTTTTTTTAACAGTATCTTACCATTGGCTTCTGATACAAAGAATTGAAGAATTCAGGATATGACGATGAGGGAGGCCAAAGACAGTTGGGGGAGCTAGGACAGCATTGCTCCTTGTATGTCTTTTATTTAAAGGCATAACAGACAGCAACACCAGAGGTCTGTGTTCATACACACATGTGCTACTGCTTAGGCTGAACTAAGCAATCACATGGGAAACTATTGTAAACTGATTTCTGGTGTCGCTGTTCCCCCTAGGTGGAGGAGAATGAGATTGAGTGCTGACTTTAAGCCTGGCTGAGAAACATACTGGCATCGGTGTCATTAATGAAAGGGTGGATGTTGTTCCCCTGAAAGCCAGTGGCCTTTGACCCCTGAAGCCGCTGTGCCTGAAGGTCAGTTCACAAGAGGTATAGGAAGGAGTCTTAACATTTATTTTTTTCTTAAGCCTCACCTAACCTTTTATTCACAGCACAAAGTCAAGGTTAGAGTATACCTGAACAGTGGAAGGACCAGAAAGCGTAGTTTTCAGAGGGTAGTTTTTCCCTCGTTAAAACCTAAATTCATTTCCTAGAATCTGCTGGCAATTTTAGTTATAATTTTCAAAAATACTTTGCTCTCCAGAACCTGAATTAAATAAATGTGATATAAATAAGCTAAATTTTTTATCAAGGGCTGCTTCCAACTGCAGGCAGATACCAGACCCCTGCCTCAGGAGCCACTGATATATGCATAGTGTTTGTGTGTCCATGTGTATGTGTGCCTGCATGCATATATTTAGCTTAGCTTAACAGATTGAAGTTATTACTGGGTGGCCTGTGCAAAGGGATCTTAAAATAATCACTATAATTTAGAGAGTTTTGGAGCTATTTTATTTTTTGGCCCCAAGCTAAGTAGAAAATTCCTCTTCATCGAGTGCATTATAGCTATTCAACTGCAACCTTTGCAATAAGGGTAAGAGTAAGTAAATACAGAATCTAAAACCCTAACATTTTCTTTTCGTAAACAATTGGCTCATGGACTTTGATTATAGCCGTCTTCTGCCATGTCATACATTATTTGAAGTTTACTTCAATACTTCATTTGTTCTAGGATCGAACAGAAATAAATGTTTACAGTGGTTTTTTTGCTGTGATTTGCCTAAGCAGTTGGAAACCTGCCTGATTTGGGAGTCCTGGATTTAGTAATTTCTAACAGAAATTCCTAACCTTGTTTGTGTATGTTGTTACAGGAGCTTTATTGCAGAAATGACCATTTATATCAAGCAGCTGGGCAGAAGTAAGTGTTACTGCTTCTCTGATACTCTGAGTCTTGTATAGTGGAATAATATTCACATTAAAGTCTTGAGCCACATATATGTAAGCTCTGTTAATTGAAAGAGTGCATGTTAGAAGGTGGCATCTAGGATGTTGTAGAATATTAGTAATTATATGAAGTAGAGGGCCCAGTTTGCATGTGAGGAAAAGAGTATGCCAGCATCATATTTCAAAGAGTAAGAGATGGTAGACTACTTAGGAGCCTGCTAGTGTCAAAGAACTTTAAAACATCTTTTTTATCTTTTTACGTGAAAGTGTTCCTTAGTATTCAGGTAAAACTAGCTAGGTGAAATTTAGAAAGGAGTGAATCAGATGATGAGATTAGAAGCCTAAAGGTGAATGTATAGCATTTAAGGGTCATAGAGTCAAGAACAAAAGGTGAGAAAGTTACCCTGAGTAGTAGATTGGGGTTATTCATAAAGGAAATAAAAAAGCAAAGACATGATGCGTGTATTCTTTATTCTTAGATAATATCTAAGTTTAAAGCAGGCAGTGTGTTAGCTTGAAAGTAAGGAACTAGCCCTGTGTACCTGGTTTTGTTACTAACAAAGTTTTGTGACTTTGAATAAATCGCACCTTACTTGCTGGACTCGATTTATTTATCTGCACATTGAGAGGAATGGCCTAAGATTCTTTCCAGCGTGAGAATTGTATGACTAACAATGATGATTTAAATTTAGTATATGAAAGACTTTCCTGATAGAATCAAACCTTTGAATGAGTCATCAGGAGATGATGTTGAATTCTTTATCCTAGACTTTAAAAATAAGTTATTTTGAATGGATGAAATGTTAAGAGGGTAAAGGCAGTCTGACTTCTAACAGCCCATTGATCTGACCATCATTAATTTGACTGAATTGGCTAATTAGGCAGGAAGGTATCTGTGCCCCTTCCGTGCTCTGTGTCATCTCTCCTAAAGCTGAATGATACTGGAGGAGAGGAATATAGCATTTTCTTTAAGGATATGAGTAACTACTAGATTCAGTCTAATGCCAGGATCAGCAGACTACAGCCCTCTGGCCAAATACAGCCCATTACCTGTTTTATAAATGACATTTTATTGGAACATAGCTACATTTGTTTATGTCAGGGGATAGCAAACTTCTGTAAAAGGCCAGATCATTTATATTTTAAGCTTTGCAGGTCACGTACATCACTTGTTATATTTGTCTTATTTTTACAGCTCTTTAAAAACATAAAAGCTGTTTTTAGTCCCTGGGACTGTAGTTTGTCAAACTCTAGTTTAAGTAGTGTGCATGGATGCTTTACACTTTTTTTTTTTTGAGGAAGATTAGCCCTGTGCTAACTACCTCTTTTTGCTGAGGAATACTGGCCCTGAGTTAACATCCATGCCCATCTTCCTCTACTTTATATGTGGGACACCTGCCACAGCATGACTTGCCAAGTGGTGCCATGTCCGCACCTGGGATCTGAACTGACGAACCCTGGGCCACCGAGAAGCGGAACGAGCAAACTTAACTGCTGCACCACCAGGCCGGCCCTGCTTTCACACTTTAAAGGCAGAGTTGAGTAGTTGTGATAGTGACCGTGTGGCCTGCAAAACCTAAAATATTTGTGAACTAGGTTATTTGCTGTTATAATGATGGTTTGTATGTAATCAAGATGGTTGGTTATTTAGTTGATAAACTGTATGAAATTGCTTTTGGTTAGCAGTTAGAATGAAAAAGAACTTAGAACCCGTGGCATACTCTGTATTTTAGTGTGGCTTTTGTACCTAAACCCCTAGTTGCTTATGCTAAGGTATTTATTTACTCAGATGATTTATCCTTCTGTCCTCGGTAATCCTGACCTTAAATTATAGGGATTTTTGCACGCGAACATGGATCAAATAAAAAACTGGCAGCACAGTCCTGTGCTCTGTCGCTTGTCAGACAACTCTACCATCTTGAAGTGATTGAAGCTTACTCTGGACTTACAAAGAAGAAAGAAGGAGAGACAGTGAGTCTTTAGACTTAGTAGCCCAAGGAGATATTATAAGATTCAAGTATTTGAAAACAACAAAACAGGGCAAGAAAAAGCAAACTGAAAAAAAAAAAGATTCAAGTATTTGGCTCAAGTTTAGTTTATAGTTTTAGTAGTCTTACCTCAAGACATGGAAATGGCGTAATTTTGTGTTCATAGTGGGTAACAAGTAAATAATTGGTGAAGTAATTCTTTCACGAAAGGGAACTGACTCATTGGCTTTAGGAATAGTGTAGACCTAGGGCTGACTGCGTATGTTTAACCCTGCCATAGTAGATGTGAGTAGTGCACATGTGTGTGTTACATGATTTTCATGACCATACTTTCTCTCTAGGTGGAGCCTTACAAAGTTAACCTCTCTCAGGATTTAGAGCATCAGCTGCAAAACATCATTCAAGAGCTAAATCTTGAGATCATTCCCCCGGTAAGCATACAGCTATTTAGTTCACTTTTATATAGAACTTTCTAGTCAGATAAGCAACTGGTATTGCTTTTTCTGTTTTTCTTATTTTTCAATAGCCTGATGATCCTTCTGTGCCTGTTGTACTCAACCTTGGCAAATTGGCTCACTTTGAGCCGTCTCAGCGACAAAACCAAATGGGTGTGGTTCCTTGGTCACCTCCACAATCCAACTGGAATCCATGGACTAGTAGCAACATTGATGAGGGGCCCCTGGCTTATGTAAGTACAGCATTGTTTTTGAGATCAGACTCTTGTGTTTTACTCTTGCATGTACTTCAAAAGGATGTCTAGATAAAAAATAACTTCAGTTTGAGGCAGAGTTATGTGCTTTTGTTTGACTGTTGCCTTCCCATTTTACAGGCTACTCCAGAACAAATAAGCATGGACCTCAAGAATGAATTAATGTACCAGCTGGAACAGGATCATGATTTGCAAGCAGTAAGTCTGTGAAGTATTTAGACATATGGTGCCCAGAGCCTCAGAACTTTCTAAGTGTGGGCAAAAGGAACGTGAAGAATGTATTTTGCCCTTTCTAGGAAGGAAGATCAAAGATATTTTCTAAACTTCTAATCCTAGTTTCCTCTGAGGGTAGTTGTTGTCAGTTAAGCGCCTGTGAGTTTTAGTTAATATGAGTGGAAAGATTTGGAGTAATGCTCTTTTTTTGTTTTTGGTGTTTTTCACTATTTTATGAATAAAGCAATGTTGAAATGTTAGAAGAAAGGGAATGTATATGGAATGTTCAAGGAGAAAGGAGGAAAATAAGGGTGTGGACAAGGCCGCAAGATAGATTCTTCAGAAATTTAGTAAAAAAGAGGCAGTTCTATTAGAGATAGAAATATATACTTTTATGAGAAAGTATATTTTGAGTACTAAGCCAGTGGGAAGGAATACGTTTTTGCAGAGACAGCACATTTTTTTAACGTTAAGACAGTTACTTTGGGGGCCGGTCCTGTGGCCGAGTGGTTAAGTTCGCACGCTCTGCTTCGGTGGGCCAGGGTTTTGCTGGTTCGAATCCTGGGGTGCGGACAGACTATGTATTGGGGAGCTTAGGGAGAACAAGTAAAAGTAAAATCTTTAAAAAAAAAAAAAAAAAGACAGTTACTTCTAATGTGTATATTGGTAGAAATCTGACTGAGGTGTAAATTTTCTAATATAGATCTTACAGGAGAGGGAGTTACTGCCTGTGAAGAAATTTGAAAGTGAAATCCTGGAAGCGATTAGTCAAAATTCAGTTGTCATCATCCGAGGTGCTACTGGATGTGGTAAAACCACACAAGTTCCCCAGTTTATTCTAGATGACTTTATCCAGAATGACCGAGCAGCAGAGTGTAATATTGTAGTCACTCAGGTAAGTAGCGAGCCAACTTACAAAGGTGTGTATCTGGTGTGGCTGCACTTTGAGAGGTGGAAATAGCTGTAGGCTACTTAAGCCGTATGTGAAAAGGTGGCTCTACAGGTACTGATAGATGTTTTATCGGTGAGCCTTGCTTTGTATTTATTCACTGTGGGACGGTATGTAAAACAATTATGGAAGCACAGGAGATCAAGGGAAAAGGGGTAAATTATTCAAGGGATACGAAGATCAGCTTCTTCATAGGCTGTCAAGTGGCATCCAGTCTGGGAAGTGTTGAAACATTCATTAGTAGTCTTAGATTAAGCAGTGTTCTCCCACACAAAATGCCTATCCTGCCAGTCTTTATAATGAGCTAAGAATTATCATAAGGATTAGATTACTTTTTAATTGCCTTTTTTCTGAGCATAGTACATACGCCTTGGGAAAAAATTAGCCAATAGAGTAAATTTTAAAAGAAACGAAAGCCCACTCAAGATCCCACCATCCAGAAGAAATCATTTTACTTTTAGTCTTTATCCTTTCAGACTTTATTGTATACAAGCTGCATGTACACCATCTTAACCTGTCCCTGTTATGTAAACGTTGTGGCGTTAGAGCAACAGCGTAATTATTTAATGACTTTATAATTTTCCATTTTATGCTTATACCCTTATTCTTAAATGATGGAAGATTTTTAAAGATTCTTCCTAATATTTTGGTATTACATATGCTATGATGAACGTACTTGCGCATAGATCTTTATACACTTGTTTGATTATTTCATTGGAATAAATTCCTAGATGTAGGATTATCGGATCAAAGGGTGTGCGTATTTTCACTTTTTTGCACTTTGCCATACTGCCCTCAGGAAAAATCACACAGATTTCCAGTCGAGTCAGTTGTAAATAAAAGAAGTGCTTCTCTTTAGAATGTATTTTAAATATTTTCGTTTTACAGACAGGGCCGTTGAGGAAACTAGAAGCTGCTAAGTCAGAGAAGCATATAAAATATGAGGAGGAGATTGTAGGGTCATTTGTTTCTTTGTTGTTGAGTCTTGATATTGATGTTTTCTGTTCATACTCAAGGAAATTTGGTCAGTAGGGTGTCTGAAGATGGTTGTTTCAAGGTGATAAAAGCAACCCCTGAATTCCCAGTAGCGTTATGGTTACACCTCAGGAGAGTCAAATTTCCTAGTGAATTTCAAGTTCTTCTAGAAGCCAGTTATTTAGTAGACATGTTGAAAACTGTAGGAAAAACAAAAGTAGAGAAAGTAGTATTGAGCATTTACCTGTTTATAGAATGCAAAGAACTTCTTTAAAGGATCCAGAAAACTTTGTATTTTATATCTCTAGTGAAATATCATTCTTACATTCCCTCGCATGGCTATGAGCAGAACTCTCTTGATGGACAGACAGAGTTCAGTCCTTCGTGTGACACTATTACTGAGGGCTGGTGAGGTGCAGAGTACTTATCAGAGTGGTCAATAAAAGCTAGCATAGTTCAGCAAGTCAAGGCACATAAACCAGACAAAATACGAGGTCAGGAAAATTCAACACAGTATGTTCAAGAAGGCATCTTTTAATCCCTTATTTTTGTGGACAGAATAAATACGAACTAGCTGATTGTACACTTACCTGTATTTGTTACTAACCCCATATCCTAAGGGACCCTTGTATTAGGGATATAGAAATTAATAAATTGTATTTTGTGTTAATTCAAAGGCTATTGATAGCTATAGTGAAGTTATTGGGTTTTTGGTTTTTTGGTTTTTTTTAAGATTGTGTTAGCCTCTGATTTCCTAAATAGTCTTGTCGTAACTTGGAATGTCATCATGTAGGTACTGAGCTAAATATGAAACTCAGAAAGTTTTCTCAAGCAAGGAACTAAAATACAACCTGACATTAGGAACTTTTTCACACAATAAACTCCAAAACAACTTAGAAGCATCTGGTCTTTATAAATCTGTATGTCCCTCCATAGCTGTACCTTTAGGGCATCGTAATAGGCGTAGTATCCACGAAGTAAATATTGTTTTGTGTACTTAGAAGATAAGGAACCCTAAGGAACAGTTTTCAGAAAAATGAAGGCCCAAAGCTTAAAACATTAACCTGTAGCATTCCCTTTAGGGTTCAGCATATTTGTTGCTGGAAACAGTAGTATACAGTTTTTCTTGATATGTAAGCTCATCAAAGACAGGAGTGATTTCATTCAGTTTCCTCTCTCTTGCACCTTCTGTGGCACCTGTTGCAAATATGCAATGAATGCTTACCTTGTGAGTTAATAAGTGAATGAAAGGTGGCTGCAGTAGATTTGGCATAGAAGATTGTTCACCTTCCTAATACCCATATATCTCAGTTAAGTAATTTTCTAAACGTATGCCTTCACTGTGGTAGGCAGTTACAAGAAAAGTTACATGCACGCTCTGCCCCCTTCCCTACTGGAAAATCACTCTGCATATCATTAAGAGTTTGGGCCAATGGTGGAGAAATTTGATTTTCTATAAAAACCTTGGAGTCATTTTATATACAAAATGAAAAACAGCATTTTTTGAGTGTCTGCCATAGAATTAACTGGTAACATTTTTTGTCCTGATTTTTTTCTTTAATAAGATTTGGAGCTTCCTAAGGATAACATTACTATTGGTTCTGTTGTTTACTGGGACAGATTTACTACAATAATTTAATAATTCTAATAAACAAATGTAACTGCAATTTTGTAGCTTTTATATCAGTTTTCTTTTTCCTTGTCTCAGCCCAGGAGAATCAGTGCGGTTTCTGTGGCCGAGCGAGTTGCATATGAGAGAGGAGAAGAGCCCGGAAAAAGCTGTGGCTATAGTGTTCGATTTGAGTCTGTACTTCCTCGCCCTCATGCCAGTATAATGTTTTGTACCGTAGGTCAGTAATGAGTTTTATTTTAGTGTTTCATTTGTGTTTTGTATTGTATTGTTTGTGAAGAACACTCGGTAGCAACACAAAATGGCTGGAAATCCAGGAGCCAATCGCAGGATTCTTAAGTAGAACTTTTGGCAGTTTTTTCCTTCATGGATAGTATGTACCTGCTGGTGGATATAGCTCAGAGAAAATGAAATACGTTACTAGAGTTCTGTCTTTGAATAGACAAATGTGTTCATTAAACAAATGTGTTTCAGAGTACACTAAAGCCTTTTTAATAATTTAAATATACAAGTGATTATTTCTTTCCTAAATTGATGCTTGGGGTTATATTAGTTGAAGCATAGTTGTCTAGAATTTGTTTCTTTGCACTTTTCTATGCCCCCCTACTTTAATCAAAATAGAAACTCATCTCCAGTTGTTTTTCTTTTCAAGGTGTGCTCCTAAGAAAATTAGAAGCAGGCATTCGAGGAATCAGTCATGTAATTGTAGATGAAATACACGAAAGAGACATAAATGTGAGTAACTTGAGCGTTATAGTAAGATACTGATCCTAATATTCTGTACAAAGAGAAATCAAAGTAGAGTCTTTGTTTTATTTCCCTTTTCTTCATGCTTACGTTTTCTATCAAAACTATGAACTTCAGTCACTTAAGATGTTGGACACCTTTTTTTTAGCAAGGCCATTAAGCCTGTTTTTCCTTTATTAAACTCACACAATTCTAAAAGCGATTAGTAAGTATAGGGACCAACCCTGTGGCTGAGTGGTTAAGTTTGCATGCTTCGCTTCGGTGGCCCAGGGTTTCATGAGTTCGGATTGTGGGTACAGACGTGGCACCTCTCATGAGGTCATGCTGAGACAGCATTCCATATAGCACAACCAGAGGCACTCGCAACTAGAATATACAACTATGTACTGGGGGGCTTTGGGGAGAAGAATAAGAAAAAAAAGAAGAAGATTGGCAACATGTTAGCTCAGGTGCCAGTCTTTAAAGAAAAAGTATAATAGCAGTGCTCAGTAAGAACTAGCATAATTCAGCAACTGAACTAATGTTTATGACTATGAATAGATAATGGAATTTTAATAATCAGTTTTTCTTTGAATTGGAGATTTTATAATTTTAAAATTTAATATAATTAATAATGTCGTCTTGGATGTTTACAGCTCTTATCTTTTTTAGATGTTAATGATAATCCTGCCAGAATTAGGAAAAAACTAGAATTTCATCCCCTTTCTTCTTCTGGTCCTTGGCAGAACTTGTATAGAATTAACTTATTATATAATTGTATAATTCAAAAATTGATACTATAAAGCAATGACTTGCTTTTATACCACTATTTTACATATCCAAACAGGTGTTATTGGATGGGGACAGTATGTCATTCAAACTGTCACCAGACTCCTATTCCGCAAAACATTCATCGGAAGGCCTCCTCTTTAGAAAATACTTTTACAGCCATTGTTGTTAATCATCTTTAGTTTTGCCAAAACTTTGACCTTTATGATTGAGCTAAAGGAAGTAAGAAAGTTTGGATGGTTTATCAGATGGCTTTTTAAATCAGAAATTTTTGCTGTTTTTGTCATTCAAAATCGCTTGAACTCTTTATAGGTTTTTTTTTTCTAATTAGTTAAAATTATTCAATATTGTCTAACTAGCATGGTAACATACCAGTATTCTTAAAGTTTAAATTATTCCAAATCATACTGAAAACATAATGGATTATCATTGCAGTTTTCGTAAGAAAAATTAAGTGGTTTTGGTCAACTTTCCTGGAAAGACTGTCAGGTCTATACTAATATACCATTCACAGTGAAAAATGCCTTTGCAGAAACTTTTTATGTTCTCTTTCAGATGAACCTTATCTAAATTTGTCACTTTATGGGGAACACCCAAAGGAACTTAACAGACCAATTATTTTAAACAGTGGGAGAATAGGAAAATTTAACAATGTGGCTGAATAGAAGATTAATACACAGAATTCAGTTGCATTATATATATTATAAACGAACAGCTAGAAAACAACTAAAAAGATACCATTGCAGTAGTCAGTATGTCAAGTACCTAAGAATAAATCCAGCAAAAAGACATGCATGATCCCTATAAGAAAAATAAAACTTTATTACAGAACATTAAAAAAGACCAGATCATGTTCTTGGCTAGGAGGACTGAATATTATATGGATGTCAGTTGTCCCCAAGTTGATCCACAGTTTGAATGCAATTCTAATCAAATTCTCAGCCGGATTTTTCACAGAATTTAATAGGCTGATTATAAATACTTATGGGTAAGATGTATGGCAAAATATAACCAGGACTTCTGAATAAGAGCAGAATGGAAGGTCTTGCTTTACAGATATGAAGACTTAATTTGAAGCTATAATAATTAAGGTAGTATAGTATGTGGATTGACAGTTTGACCAGTGGAATAATACAGAGTGTAGAAACAGATTGTGTGTTGTATGCAGCTTTGGTCTAAGAGTGATGGCATATCAGATCAGTGGAAAAGGGAGTGGGCTATTTAATAAATGGAGCTAGAAACATGGTCATCCATAAGGAGATAGTTGAAATTGGATCCTTACTTCGTAACCAAACACGGAAATCAACTCCAGATAGATTAAGGATTTAAATGCCAAGGCAATTTTAACTCTTGAATAGAAAAATCTATTCAAGTAAACATCTAAACAGCACTATCTGATAGAAATATACTCTGAGCCACATAAGTAATTTTTAATTTTCTAGTTACGTATTTTAAGATGAAACAGGTGAAATAAGCTCAGTATATCTACATATTTTCTACATGTAGTCAATATAAAAAAATATATTGAGATATTTTACACACTTTTTGATCTTAAGTCTTCAAAATATGTGTATTTTATGCTTACAGCACATTTCAACTCAGATTAAGCACATTTCATATCCTCAGCCACGTGTGGCCAGTGGCCACTGTACTAGGTAACATAGTTCTAGATCTTCTGGAAGGATTTCTTAAAATGTGAAATACACTAAACATGAAATAAAAGACTGATATATTTGTCTATATTAAAATTAGTTGTTCATTCAAAAGATAATTTAAGGTACACCGCAAGCTAGAAGATTCTAATGTAGCCAACAAAATTTTAATATAGAAATATGTAAACACCACCTACAAATCAGTAAGAAAAGTACAGACGACTCAATAGAAAATAAGCAAAAAATACAAACAGACATTTTACAAAAGAAAGCACATGTTTAGCTAATAAACATGAGGTGGTGTTCAGTCACATTGGTGAATAGGAAAGTTTAGATCAAGACTATAATAAAGTACTTACTACTTTATATCAATTTGACTAATAAAATTTAAGTGGTGATGCCAAGTGTTAGAGAATATGAGGATTAGCAGGATCTCTTATCCACTGCTCATGGTGGTATGTGAATTGATGGAACCACTTAGGCGAATAGTTCAGCATTGTCTCTGAAGTTCAACATTTACACACCCTTTAACTTTATAGTTCCATATCCACACTTAGCTATAGAAGCTTACATATGTCGAGCAGAAGACATGAACAAAATGTTCATAGTGGCAAATGTTCACAATAATAAAATCCTGGAAACAACTCAGATACCTTGAGTAGGTACCACCAGATACCGACTGGTGAATTAATTGTTATATTCACACATTGGAGTATTAAACAGTCATCAGAATAACTGTAGTAACACTTAGGGATGAATCTTAGCAGTACTGTAGTATGTAGAAAAGGAAATCCCAAAAGATTATATAAAATATCATGTTCCTGTAAAGTTAAGAATAGGTAAATTTAAAAACATATTTCTACATATGTTTATATATATATATATTTTAGGTATCTGTATACATGAGAGGAAAGTTATGGAAAGGAATAATAAAAGATTCAAGATGGTGATTTTCTTTAATTGAAGGAGGCAGAGTGATGGGCGAGAGGACTACACAGCCAGAGAAAAGTTTTATCAGAGTTTTAGCTTCTGTGTTGTTAGGTGGGCTAAAGGATACTTTGCGTTATTAAATAACAAATGTCTTGGCCATTATTTTGTTTGATTGAACCAAATATGACCTTTTCAGTATTTTTAAGATTAACTTTACAGGTGATTGGATAACTGATTTTTGGCTCATCGTGGCTTTCCCCTTTTCTCTAGTTAAAGTTTGTGCCTACATAAATTTCCTTGAAAAGTCTTAGGTGAATTCTTTGCTCTCGTTAGTGTTTGTTTCTCTTCCCTTCCCATACCCACATAGCACTCATTTCTAATCCCAACAGCTGTTAGACTACAGGTGTTCTTAAAAATACCGTTAACTGCATCCCATTGTAACCCTTTATCTTAACACTTCTACAAGCCACCTAAGAAACCGAGTTTCACTGATGTCTTGTGGCTGTATAGCACAAGAAATCCTTTAGGTCTCTCATTAGCACAGACTTACTATGCAATTTTTGTTTCATTTGTGTTTGTGTTTTAATAGACTGACTTCCTTTTGGTAGTGTTGCGTGATGTGGTTCAGGCTTATCCTGAAGTTCGCATTGTTCTTATGTCTGCTACTATTGATACCAGCATGTTCTGTGAATATTTCTTCAATTGCCCTATCATTGAAGTTTTTGGGAGGACTTACCCAGTTCAAGGTAAGTATTGTGGGAGTCAGGTGGGAGGGCGAACATCTTTTGTGCAGTAGTGTTTGGATTTTCTTAATTCTGGAGATTGGAGTAATAGTCTAAAGGATATTTAAAATACTGGCCACATTGGACTATTAGATGCATCGTAGTATCTTGGGATTTTCGTTGAGCAGCAGTGAGTACAATCTGAGGAGGAGAACAAGTTTCATTCACTGCTTGAGGAATTTGCATATCCAGTAAACTTCCTGGCCTTTACTTAGAGCCAAACTTAACTTTTAAAATTATATACAGTCAAGTGTGAATCAATATGGCCTATAGACTTCATGGGAAATACTGTTAAAAGTTCACGCAGCCAGGGCCGACTTAACAAGAGAATCATTCTTAGAGCCAGAGCAAGCAGATTTTGAAATGAGATTAAGTAGTGTTTCAAGGTCAAGTATTTCTGAGTAGCTAAGAGCTTCTTTACTTCCTTTAGAAGTTTTATCATCACCATCTTCTAGGAAAGTCATGTAGTAGCTTGGTTAAAAAAATGTATTACAGGGCCAGCCGTGGTGGGCTAGTGGTTAAGTTCAGCACACAGTGCTTTGGTGGCCAGGGTTCAGTTCCCAAGAACAGACCTACACTGCTTGTCTGGCAGTGGCTTTGCTGAGGTGGTGGCTCACATACAAATAAAAAGGAAGATTGGCAGTGGGTGTTAGCTGAGGGCAGATCATCCTCAGCAAAAAATTAAAAAATAGTCTAATTGAGGGCTTGAAAATAAGCTGAAAAATTTGCAGTGCAGATATGAAATGATGAGTAGGTACATAAGGGTTCTGATTTTTGAAATTCGAAAGTAAGGGTAGCTCTGAGAAGCCAATGCAGTTGTATCTTACGAGGGTACAGGTTAACAATTCTAAAACTGCTTTACGTGTATACTGGGATTGAAAAAATAAGTAAATGGATGTTAGGTGGTGGGAACCAGGTTTATCTTTGGAGTGAGAGGTTACAAGAAAGGAGGGAAGGCTTGAAGGAACCATGTGGTACTGGATTATAGTTGGAGACATCAGTGAGAATTTGTGTTTAGATACAAATGGATAGGTACAGAAGTAATTATAGATGTGTGTGGATACATGGGTTAGTATACATACATATTTCCTAGCTCTGTCTGCTGAGTAGGCCTAGAAGCAGTGACATCCCAGTAGTAGGGAACATGCCCAACATCCAGATCTTATTTCCAATACGGTCTCCAATTAAAGGAACCAGTTGTCCTTGGAGAAATGGGTGATTCTAAGGCTGAAGCAGTGACTATACAAGATGAACCTGGAGCATCTTGCAGTGCCTGAAAGTAAGAAAGTGCTTTAAAACAGCACACAATAATGGGAACAAAGGGGACAGAAGAGCCAACCTGAAAGCTGTTAATGGTCAAAGCTGGAATAATTTGAGCAAAAAACCAAAATAACATAGTGCTGGATTATAACCCTAAGTATAAAATATAAATACCTATGGATCTATATGATGGTTGAAGAAATAAATAGGTAATAAAGACAAACCTCTCATATGGAAGAATTCCAAAAAACTTATATGGATACTCTCCCTCTCCCTCAAAAAATGTGAAGCTTAACTCCCTATCCATTGAGTGTACTGTGCTTAATGACTTGCTTCCAAAGAGTAGAAGATTGATGGGGGAACTGAGAGTAACTTAACGGTGGAGTAACTTGACAGACACTACAGTCCTCAGGTAAGGAAGTTTAACATCATCAGTGATGAGTCACGTTGATAGTATGTACCCTTGATGTATTGTGATGAGAATGGCACTTTGGGGCACTTAGGGTACAGAGGTGAAATGTTTAGATTATGGGACACATCTGGGCCCATCAGACAACCTCAGGAGCATAATTGATCAGCCAGATGTTCCAACCTTTGCATTGAGGTCCTTCTTCAGAGTAGTAACTAAAAGGAACCCATTTTATGTGTACATTCTGGTAGAGGAAGGATGGACTGTGGTATGTTACTGTATTGACATTACTTCTTTGTACATGTACCTCCCCCACCGTGGGAATGTACAACGTAGTGCACATGCACAATAGGCATTCCGTGAACTCCTTGACTGAATATTGTATATAGAGGATAGCCTGACTGGCTTTGTAGGAACGTGTAATAAGATACCTCACCCTCCTCCAAGGTCCAAGAAGTGGGAACACTGAGTTTGATTGGGAAAAGAGGCTATTGCCACTAGAATTTGTTGGCAGTTTTGAAGAATCAGATTGAAGGGTATTAAGGTAATTTTGTATTAGGAGTTCGAAAATGAGTTTTACAGACTGCTGCATTCTGAAAGTTGGTAGTACTTACCTAACTGGATTGTCCTGGCAGAATATTTTTTGGAAGACTGTATTCAGATGACCCACTTTGTTCCTCCACCAAAGGACAAGAAGAAGAAGGATAAGGAGGAGGATGGTGGTGAGGATGATGATGTAAGTGAATTTCATGAAGAACTTTGATTTTGGGCAAATGATTGTAGGGAAGAGAATGATTTTAGTTAAAAACATACAATGAGTTAGCATTATAAAAAACTTTTTAATGGGGCTGGCCTGGTGGCACAGCGGTTAAGTTTGCACGTTCTGTTTCAGCGGCCCAGGGTTTGCCAGTTCGTGGGCATGGCACCGCTTAGCAAGCCATGCTGTGGTAGGCGTCCCACATATAAAGTGGAGGGAGATGGACACGGATGTAAGCTCAGGGCGAGTCTTCCTCAAAAAAAAAAAAAAACTTTTTAAAAAACTGACTACAATGTCTGTCTTTGAATTGACTCATTTCACTCCAAAGAGTTCCACATTCAATGACAAGCTCTTTTCATACTCTGAGTTAAATCATCTCTGGCATGAAGATCAAAACAAAAGAAGAGGAAAGGGTAAGATGGTTAAAGGCCCCATGCAGCTAGAGATAACTCCATTTTATAAGGCTTTGGCTACTCAGTTTTCCATGGGCCGAAGCACCTGGGAAACAGGTAAAAGGCAGTCTTGTGCCCCACCCCAGTCCTACTAAATCAGAATCTACATTTCAATAAGATAATCCAGATGATCCATGTGTACGGTAAAGTTGAAGAAGCAGCAACTGTAGATTAGAGAGACTGTATGGTGATGACATTATCAGATGGAGAGAGTTTTAAACTAGAGCGTAAGGAGGGGGTTCCTAAGAAGAAACAGTAAAGAAAAGCGACAGTTACTCTGTAGTGCTTGAGAATTGGACCCAGGATAATATAAAAATGCATCTTGGAGCTGGAAATTTGAACAGAATGAATAGTGTAAGACAGCCAGCAATGCAGAATTTGATAGAAAACAACCTGGGATTGGGTATTTTTAATCAGAAGACCTCAAGGATGTAAACAAATAGCAAATAGAAAGCTTATCAGAGGAAAAGAAGACCAATTTTAACAGCTTTGTTTGTTATTACTGAAGGCTTGGTTTATCATTGATTCTAAGGCAGACTTTTTGGAAAATACCACATTATTTCAGAAATAGGTGGAAATGATCAAATACCCTGCCTGCAGGACACTTGTCTAAGAATTAAAGGACTTAATATTTGGCATGAGATGAGCCTGGAAATCACACAGGAAGGCATTGTGTATAGATGAAGTAATTATATAGGGATTGATACACAGAGAGGATCCTAGGAACAGTTCATTAATCAGTAAGGAAAGTATTTTTGAAAAACCGAGAGTTTTTAGTCCCAAGAGTTAAATATTCTTGGTAGAAGGAGCCATTAGAAGTTTCAGAGGCAAATTTAAGAGTTTGTGCTTGAATTTTAGTCATGTTCTATGGGAAATATTACTCAGTAGAAAAATTTGGTATGTCAACCAGTAGGTTCTACATTTTTGGAAATTAAATTACTATATGCTAGATGTGACTTATCAGAATTAATAAGGACATTGGGTGTCATTTGAATGTTACCTCATGAGCTGTAGTAATTGAGACAGTCCAGAATATATCTCCCTATTTTTTGTAGGCAAATTGCAACCTGATCTGTGGTGATGAATACGGTCCAGAAACAAAGATGAGCATGGCTCAATTGAATGAAAAGGAAACTCCTTTTGAACTCATTGAGGCTCTACTTAAGTACATTGAGACCCTTAATGTTCCTGGAGCTGTGTTGGTTTTTCTGCCTGGCTGGAATTTGATTTATACTATGCAGAAGCATTTGGAAATGAATCCGCATTTTGGTGAGTCTTTGAATTCTCACATATTTGAGAGAGAAAAATGAGTATTTTTGCTTGTGCTGTAGCCAAAATGTGAAAACAGAATTTAGTGTTGTGTCAGTTTTTGAATAAAAAGATGCATAATGTAGAGCAGTTTTAAACTAGGCTCCTAGTTTTAGACCTTAACCTTTTTGTATTGTTATAGGAAGCCATAGGTATCAGATTCTACCTCTGCATTCTCAGATTCCTCGAGAGGAACAGCGCAAAGTGTTTGATCCGGTACCAGCTGGAGTAACCAAGGTAAATGATAAACATTAAGTTTTGGGGTTGGAAGTGACATAGATATCAAACAAATGTTATGTGCCTTCAAAGAACTATCCAAAAAATTGTAATCCATATAAATTGAGGAAGAAAGGGTCTTTTCTTCCTGAGCTTAGCAGATTTTTCATTATCCAGTGATTTTTTTAAAGACTTCTGTAATTCTCCGTGTTAGCTGTTACACAAGCAAATTAGTCTTTTCAAGTACATAACAGGAAAATATTTTCTGAAGTGTAATTTTTCTTAATGTCTCTTCACAGGTTATTTTGTCCACAAATATTGCTGAGACAAGCATTACTATAAATGATGTTGTTTATGTCATTGACTCCTGCAAGTAAGTTCCCAAGGAACCTGTTTGCCTAGAATAAATCTTCAGAATGTCCCATGTAATATCTAATATCAGTTAAGAGAATCAGAAACACCTTATTTTTATCATCAAAATTACTGTGCATCTGTATTTCCTGGGTAATAGGCTAATTGATAATTCTTGGTATCGATCATCACAAATCACTTATCATGGTAAAAAGTGACAAAGCTTAACTCTAACTTCTGGCTACTTCCCACTGCTCTTCTGCTGGTGTTTTGCTCATTTTGCCTTGGGTGTTTCCCTTGACCACTGCCATACAATAGCATGTATAAAGATGACCAATATTTAGCTCAGGACAAGTATCCTACCTGTAGGTCACTCATTTAAGAATTAAAAGACTTCATATTTGATATGAGATGAGCCTGAGAAATACACAGGGAGGCATTATGTATAGGTAAGTAATATGTGGTAATCGATATATGGAGGGGACAAAAAAAGACAAATGTCCCCTGTGTCCCATGTGTTCTGATGTCCCATGTGTTCTCTGTATAGTCCCTCAGCCGTTGCTGGCAGTTGAAACAGATTTGCCAGTGCCCACTTTAGGGTGTGGCTCTTTTGTGCCAATCCCAATTGTTTAGGGCTAGCTGCCTGTCTGTAACATTGAAGGATTCTGAGATTGCACAGAGGTTCAAAAGGACCACACATGCACTGCTTGGTGATATCATCAGAATTGCCACGTATTCTGGTTTAGTGCATAATCTTTAGATCATAGATACCTTAAAAGTTAAGCTAAACTTTGGGATAGAGTTGGCCTGCATAGTTATCAGTTACTTGCATATATGTGCCAGATTCTGTGTAAAAGCTTTACATTCATTAATTCACTTAAAGTTTATGCATAAAAACCCTATGAGAAAGGTAATAGTGTTATACTCATTTTCCGATGAGGAAAATGAGGGACAGAAAGGTTAGTAACATGGGCAAGATCATCCATCAAGTTAGTAAGTGGCACGTGTGTATTATTGCCTTTTAGTAGGTTGATAGCTAGGAGAGTATGGAGTCAAATTCTTATTGGTGCTGTTCACAAATAGACATCACAAGTAAGCATAGCTATCTGGAGAGCATCTACCACTTAGTGGAAATATAATAGTTATGTATTGGTAGTACATATGAGTCTTAGAATTAACCACCCTTTCCTATTTAGGCAGAAAGTGAAGCTGTTCACTGCTCACAACAATATGACCAACTATGCTACAGTATGGGCATCTAAAACAAACCTTGAGCAGCGGAAAGGACGAGCTGGCCGTGTGCGGCCTGGATTCTGTTTCCACCTCTGTAGCCGAGCCCGCTTTGAAAGGTGAGGCTAGTTCATGAGTAAAGGTTTTTTCTTGAAGAAAGATTTTTTTTTTTTAACCCTTTACATATCCACACCCCACCCCACCCCCGCCCTGCTATGAACTTAATGAACTCAGTGCATAATTGCCACCAGTTAAGTATATTGGAGGAAACATCTTGGATAATGAGATTGTGGTAAGAATGAAAAGAAATCAGAAATAGTTCATGGTGGCATGTTCAATATTGGTTTACTAATAACCTTTTAAAGGAGGCTATCTGGACATTATTTTGGCTCCACATAGCTTTATCACGTTGGGATTACTGATGTTTATAGAGTGGTTAGCTTTCTCAAATTACATTAAAATAATAGTACTTATATATATATAGAATGTTTCTTTTTTTCCCTGTTAGCACATCACCTGTCTCGTATGATTTTCCTTATGTGCCTGAGATACAGAGGGTATTATTTGGATAAGGAAACTAAAGCTCAAGGAGCCTAGCTGACTTGTCCAGGACTGAAATCCAAGTCTGTTAATACCTTGTCTGTTTTCATTTATACTACAGAGTCTTTTTTGGGAGTGTTTGTGATGGGACCTATTGGTTAAAAAATCTTTATCTCTCTGAGTTATAGATTTAAGATATGTACTTAGGTGTGTGTTTCTAGAGATCCATGTGGTGTGCATTAGCTTTAACCACTTGATAAGGTAGGTTGGGGTTTTGTGTGTGTGTATGTTTATCACGATAAAGAATTGTGGGACAGACTAATTTAGATGACCAGATGTGTATAATGCACTGAAGAAAAATCAAAACAGTTTTGATGTACTTTTATACTGGTAACATATGGCTCCCTAGTAATTATAAATGTGGGTTTATTTGAGCATCAGAAGTTAACTCAGGAGACTGGCTGCAACATTTGGAAGATATACCTAGTTCTTTTTAAAGGTTAGATTGTCCCTTGAACTGAAGAAACAACTACTGTACTCTTAACGTCTTAGAGTAAAACCACCTGGTAATTAGTAATGGCATGAATAGACCTAAAGAAGGGATTTTTGTTTTTTTCTCTGTAGGGTGAGGAATAGATATGCTATATGCATTTATGTAAACCTGATTTCTGTTCATCTAAGTCCTGCCAGCAGTGTTGGAACCACCTGTAAATGGTTCCCATGAATCTTCCTCATAAATAATTTGTAGGGAATAAGTCTGAATTAGAAATGTACAGACCTGGATTTTAATGCTACTTGTGCCTGATATATTGCATACCCTTAAACATTTACACTCTGGGCCTATTTCCCCATTCTATAAAATGAGAGTAAGTTACTTAATCTTTCTGTGTCTGTTTCTTCAGTTGAAAAAGGAAAATAATGTAATACCTCATTCATAGGATTAGTTGAAGAACTAAATGAGTTAATAGTGTAAAATACTGAAAACAGTGCTTAACATGTAAGTGCTCAGTAAATGTTAGCTATTATCATTGTTTATGTTAATTTATTATAACTTTCCTTGTTAAAATTGTAAAGGGTTAGATGATCTGTAAGGTCCTTTCCAGTTGCCCTAAATTTATATGGACCAGGAAGGGGGGGGGGGTAGTGGGGAAATGTTAGTATTAGCCCATATCTCTCACAGAAGGTCTCGCTACCGTTTTTGACCCATGTTTGTCATCAGGCAGGACCTCAAGCACCCATAGGTGGGAGTAAGAAAATGAGGATTGTGCATAATTTTTTTCATCTTCCTTCATTCAGCTGAAAATGCCATTAAGCTATAAGTGTAAAGTCGTAAGCCAATACTGAACCAGTTAGAGAGTCTTTGTGGTAAATATAAAATGTTCTTTGATGATTGTAAAAGGATGAAGGATAGGCAACTATATCTATCTGATTCTTTCTCTGCAAAGATTTTATTAAACAAACGTGTACACAGGGGACAGTGGTTATTTATGCTTGTTTCCTCTTAGACTGGAAACCCACATGACACCAGAGATGTTCCGAACACCATTGCATGAAATTGCTTTGAGCATAAAACTTCTGCGTCTGGGAGCAATTGGCCAATTCCTGGCCAAGGCAATTGAACCTCCACCTTTGGATGCTGTGATTGAAGCAGAGCACACTCTTAGAGGTACCCACAAATACAGACCTACCTAACACATGTTAATTATACCATCTGTCTTGTCCTGGCATGTAACACTTAACAAATGAATCAAGAAGACGATACAGTCCACAGGGCTGTGATAATAAGGCTTCCAAAGTTGCCTTATGTACTAGTATGGTCAGTATTATCAAATGAACAATATGAGGTAAGAAAGTGGTAACGTGAGTCTTACTTCGGAAAGAAATGGAGAAAAGGCAGGATGTCATCCCTTAACCAACATATAATGATCAGAACATGAATTACTCATGGTCCCCATGGTATTTTGTGTTCATCTCTTAGAAGATCTATCTATGTTTTCTAGTCACACTTACTATGGAAGCAGTGTAGTTCAGTAGGAAGAATAAGGGCGTTGGAGCTGGGGGATCTGAATTTGAGTTTTGAATCTAGTACTCATCTGCTAGATGAACTTCAGACTTTTGTTCTTCAGATTTCATTTCCTTCTCTCTCAAAATTATCAGTAGATAGTATGAGACTTATGAGCACATAGGTACTTATGCTGCCGTTATAGTTATTACTGTATTTATAGACTTCTCATCGACCGTCTTTAGCTTTACAACATACGGGGCCTAATTCTGGTACCTTCTTGTTATTAGGTGCTCCAGGATTTGGCTTTTTTCTATTTTTAAGAGAATTGTTGGCTGTGGGCATGATGCTGGCAGTTGGCTTGACAAATAATGAAAACTTAAGTATATGATTGTAACCTTAATCTATAAAGAAATGTTTTATCTTTGCCTAGGTTAAAGGGTTGTTTGTTACTGTTTCTGCTCACAAAGAAATATCTCCCCATAGAGCTTGATGCGTTAGATGCCAATGATGAGTTGACTCCTCTGGGACGAATCCTGGCGAAACTCCCCATTGAGCCTCGTCTTGGCAAAATGATGATAATGGGGTGTATTTTCTAGTAAGTGGTTTGTTTTATTGCTGGTAGTTAAATGGTAGAACAATTTGACAAATCTTATCCCACGCCCCACAAAAACAGGATGGGCTCAGATAGAAGAAAAAATTAAATATTCTTAAGTAGAGAAGTGGCATACTTTAGATACTGAGAAAAAGTATGAACCAGTAGATGAACACTAGGCCCAACTTGTTGAGGGAAGAGCACAGATTTCTCAAAAGAGAAGTATAGTTCCTCTTAGGAGGTTAAGTAGTTGTCCTTGAACGAGAAGTAGCATTAGGAAAACAGGTGTATCTTATTAGAAAGTTTTGAAAATTAAGACATTTGGTAAGATGGGAAAGAGAATAGGGAAAGAAAAATATAAATTTTGATCATAATTTATGGTAAATGTTCATCCATTAATATAAGAACTCATTTTTTCCCTTTCTGCTTTTGGAGAGAGCAGCGGTAAAGTTCTTTGTTAAGCCAATTTCAGTGCTGATAAAGCAGGATCATAGCCGATAAAGACTGACCCACAGTTGACAATCCTGCTTGAGCTGCTGGAACAAGAATGTGATCTAGGGGACTGGCCCAGTAATGTAGTGGTTAAGTTCTCATGCTCTGCCTCAGCAGCCCAGGGTTCACTGGTTGGGATCCTGGGTGTGGACCTACACACAGCTCATCAAGCCATGCTGTGGTGGCATCCCACGTGGAAGAACTAGAAGGACATAGGATATATAACTATGTACTGGGGCTTTGGGGAGAGAGAAAGAAAGGAGGAAGCTGGGCAAGAGATGTTAGCTCAGGGCCAGTCTTCCTCACCCAAAAAGAAGAGAAAGAAAGACAAAAGATGTGATCTGTCTGTGTTTCAGTGTGGGAGATGCTGTCTGTACTATCTCTGCTGCCACCTGCTTTCCAGAGCCTTTCATCAGTGAAGGGAAGCGACTGGGCTATGTGCATCGAAATTTTGCTGGAAACAGATTTTCTGATCATGTGGCCCTTTTATCAGTATTCCAAGCTTGGGATGATGCTAGGTATGAGCTTGAAAGAGGAGAGTTGTAAAATTTGGGTGAACTGTCTCTAGTTGCTAATCTCTATCTAGTTCTCTGGGTTTTGAGAATGACTCTCAGCATACCTGTTTATTTTAGAATGGGTGGAGAAGAAGCAGAGATACGTTTTTGTGAGCACAAAAGACTCAATATGGCTACACTAAGAATGACCTGGGAAGCCAAAGTTCAGCTCAAAGAGATTCTCATTAATTCTGGATTTCCAGAAGGTAAAACTCTCACATTCTTAAGACATATCTGAAGTGACATTTATGTAGTACACACACATGCAGTGCAGTGTATTTTAGCTTTAAACTTTGGACCCTATGCCTTTTCTGTGTTCCCAGCTATTTCTTGGTTCTTTGTACTATGGTGATAATCAGTTTTTCACATTAATTCAGTCTTTTAAAAAAGGAAGAAAAGGTTATACTCAGATTGTACCATAGTACACAGATGATTCCTAGATGTTTTAAGAATTGTGCTACTTTTGGGGAGGTTTTTTAAAAATCTCTTTTATCTTGTGAAGAGTACTGATCTAGCTTTTAGTGCTTTAGAATCAGGAGTATGTTGAATAACCTCAAATAGTGGTTTGTGAAGTGATTTATCAGTGTGCCCGTATATTCATTGTTAGATGTGAAGTAAACTCTATCCTGTTAAATTTTCAGTGGCTTTGATGTTTTGGTGTACGAGGACAGTTACAGAGGACTTCAACATGTGATGTAGAAATTGTAATCTAACTGCTCACTTCTTGTGTGTGGTTGAGCTGTTGTACCAAGAGAGACTGAGTTATTTCCTAAAACATTGAGAGCTGGAACACATAACCAGAAATAGCTGTTTAGTTGAGACATAGAAAGTAGTTGGACAGATGGCAAATTTTAAAGGGATATTATCTAAATACAGTAGTCCCCTCTTGTTCAAGGAGGATGCATTCCAAGACCCTCAGTGGATGCTTGAACCCTCTATATACTATGCTTTTTCCTATACATACATACCTATGGTAGAGCTTAATTTATAAGTGAAGCATAGTAAGAGATTAACAACGATAACTAATAATAAAATAGAACAATTATAACAATATACTGTAGTAAAAGTTACCATAAATCTTAACAACCTCAACATATGATTTTCTTTCTTCGTTGAGTCAAGAACTTGTACCTGCTTCACTTAAAGGACACACTTTACAGCTTCTCTTTGCCATATCCGAATTGCCAGCATTGCTACTTTTGCACTTCGAGGCCATTAAGTGAACTAAGGGTTACTTGAACACAAGCACTGCCATGTCTCAGCAATTGATCTGATAACTGCAGTTGCTACTAAGTGACTAACAAGTGGGTAGTGTACACAGTGTGGACGAAGGGATGATTCACGTCTTGGGTTAAGACAGAGTGGAATGGCCTAAGAACAGTGTGCATTTTAAAACTTATGGATTGTTTATTTCTGGAATTTTCCGTTTAGTATTTTCGGACTACTGCTGATCACAGGTAACTGAAACTGTAGAAAGCAAAATTGTTCGTATGGGGGGACTACTGTAGTTCTCATCTGTTGTAAATTGACTAAATTAGTATATTTTTATCAAAATCAAAGGAAAAGGGAAGAACATTTTTTATATGATAGAATCTTCATGACAATCCTAAGATGCAGCTATTACTACTCCATTTTATAGAAGAGGAAAGTGACACAGAAGTTTAAATTACTTGTCCAAACTCGTTCAATTAGGAGGTTATAAGACTAGAATTCAGGTTTGTCTTAGAACAAAATATATTCACATTCCTAGCACTTAACCCTCATACTTTCCAAACTGTGATGAAGTACTCATAAAACATAGTCTGAGTGAAAACATCAGCCCTCATTCCAGTGGGTTCCCTTTAGATCGGTACTCCATCTTCTCTAGAAGGAACAGCTGTTTAAGAACAGCAGATGGAATACTTAGACTGGCGGCGTATTAGTCTCTTATTCTGAGAGTAGATGATTGAGAGATTTTTTCTTTTAAAGTAATCACTCCAAGCTTATCTTATGGTTGAGTCTATAAGAGACTATAGACATTTTAGTTTTCTTATTGTGGAAACTTAGCAGAATTTCTCCTTGAACTTAATCTGGGTACAAGAGTTCTGAGAAGAGAGGAAGTTAGGCAGATTATTTGAAAAAAGAGGGTGGAGGAGGAGTCAGTTCTCCTAATTCTCTTAGTTTATATGCAATGTGAGTAGCAGCCAGATATCTGATTTTTTTTTTTACCCCGTTCCTCTTAACAGATTGTTTGTTGACACAAGTGTTTACTAACACTGGACCAGATAATAATTTGGATGTTGTTATCTCTCTCCTGGCCTTTGGTGTATACCCAAATGTATGCTATCATAAGGAAAAGAGAAAGATTCTCACCACTGAAGGGCGTAATGCACTTATCCATAAGTCATCTGTTAATTGTCCTTTTAGCAGCCAAGACATGAAATACCCGTCTCCCTTCTTTGTATTTGGTGAAAAGGTAAGAAAAGATTAGTTTAGAAGTTTATTGAAAATCCAAATCATCTTAACTCATTAATGGGCGGTCGGAATATGAGTTTTAATTTTCAAAGCATAGTTCATTATGTGGCAGTTGACTGTCAGTTGGAATGTCAAGTATTTCTCTTTGCCTCTTTCTCCATCTGCAGATTCGAACCCGGGCCATCTCTGCTAAAGGCATGACCTTAGTCACCCCATTGCAGCTGCTTCTCTTTGCATCCAAGAAAGTCCAATCTGATGGGCAGATTGTGCTTGTAGATGACTGGTATGCATTTTCAGATGTGAACTCCAGACTGAATTCTTAGAGTAGTATATCATGGTAGTGTGGTTCATGCCTAGTGGTAAGTCTTAAATCAGCTATACCAGTAGAAGCAAATGCATTGGGCCTTGGAACTGCATCTACCACCATGAATACTATACTAAGGAATTAGAATCTGGAGTTTGAGTACCTTTTTCATGTACTCTATACATTGGTTAGAGACTGGTGGTAAGTGTGTAGAAAGCACTTGGCAAAAAGGGAATACAGCTTAGTGAACAGTCATATTCCTGAAAACTTAAAAAACTCCAACAATCTGAGTCTAGTTTCATTTTTTGTAGGAGCCTGAGAGATCTGTATTGCTAACAGTATTTTGCTTGATAGATTTTGTGGTTTACAACTTGTGCCAATAGCTAGCAGTGAATTTTATGTAGTGTAGATTATTGTTATTCTTCATACCTGTGTTTGCTTAAGTCTGAGGCTGTTACAGTAGTTGGAAGTATTGGTACTTGGTAAGAAGTTAAATTTATTTCATCACTTGCCATGTGTAAAATTGAGAGGTAATAGTCTTTTTCTGTGTGTACCCCCTCTCGTTTTTTATTGTTTTTCTCTATTTTAGGATCAAATTGCAAATATCTCATGAAGCTGCTGCTTGTGTCACTGCTCTCCGGGCAGCCATGGAGGCTCTGGTTGTTGAAGTAACCAAACAGCCTAATATCATCAGCCAGTTGGACCCTGTTAATGAGCGAATGCTGAACACAATCCGCCAGATCTCTAGGCCTTCAGCTGCTGGTATCAACCTTATGATCGGCACAACACGGTGAGTACCACAAGAACTTCTCTTGGAACCACGCAGAGGACAGTAAGCTTATACTGGCCTAAAATTCCCATAGTTAGTTGGTAGAGGCCTTGTTATTTAAGTTAAAAATCTAGACAAACACTGAATATGAAATTTAGTTCTGGTTAACACACTCATAAAAAAGGATGTTACTTGCTTTTGTCTCTGTTAATAATCTGTTACATCAGTGCATGTTACAGCTAGAAAGGGACCTTAAAAGTACATACAGAGTCCAGGGTGGGTCACATGACAGGAAAGTGACGGAGCCCAGACGGTCCTCTTTGCACAGTGCTGTTTTGCCATCTCTAAAGAAAAAATGTTGATGAGGGGTAAGTTGCTGCTGCTTCAGATGAAAAGCTTCAGGGTTTATCTTAGGGAAATACAAGAATGTGGATACCTTAAAGCAAAGAAGTGTGAAATTTCTCTTAATTCTTAAAAAGTTTTCTTTGCTTTAGTTTTTTTCACCTTTTAAATTTCTCTTTGGCCACAATTTTTTATTTGGAAATATTTAATAACTGGGGAAAAGGCATAAGAATAGTACAGTGAGCATGCCATACAGTCTTTTAACTTAGGTTCAGCGTTTGTCAGCATTTTGTGACACTTGCTTTTATATATATGACACACACCTGCTTCTTTTGCTTAATCATTTGTGATTAAGTTGCAGACGTTATGACATTTACATCAATATACTTCATATATCTTTTAAGAATATACCTACAATTCCCTGATCATACTAAAAAAATTTAAGTGTTACAGTAACACTACCTAATACACAAATGTGTAAAACTTTTTATACTTACCTAAAAATGTTCTTGAATCTCTTCATCAAGGATCACTTATTGCATTTGGTTATAAACTGTTAGAATTTTATTACACAGAACTGCTATGTGCTTTATGGATTCTGGTTTCCCATTTTGGCTATAACTGAGTTAATTGCTTTTTAAAATTTATTAACCAAACACATAGTACTTAGTGTGTGCCAGGCACCATGCAGGTGCTTTTCTGATGTTAACTCATTTTAATGTTTGGTCTATCCCCTTTAATATAAATAAATAAACTAGATACAGAAAAGTTAAGACCCAGGGTCATAGAGTTAGTGAGTGGTAGAACTGGAGTCCAACTCAGGCGATATGACTCCCAAAACAGTGCTCTAATTATGATGCTACATTGTGCTCCTCCCAGCGGGTGAGGTGTGTAGAGGAATTATTGAGAAAAGGAGAATCTACAAAAACAAAGATAGAAGGTAATTATCCTAGGAAGATACAGATGCTGTGCTCATGGGTGTTGAGAAGAGGATAAGTTACTTTCGGCAGGAGGGATGGTGATCGAGGAGGCTTCACATATAATCTGCTCTGTGAAGGGCAAAAGTCCAGAAACTAGAAAGGATGAGATAAATACAAGAAAGATTTTAGGATGTATGAATATAATTATGGCCTGAATTACAGTAGGGAGAATTGAAATGGGGAGAAATAAATAGATGAGACAGGTTTGCATAGGAGGAATATACAGTTTGGAGTATGTTGAATTGGAGTAGTTGGTGAGACATCATGATTTCTGCACATTTTCTTTGTTTGCCACCTGAAATAGATTTAGCTGTAAACGAATTACCAAAGACATTTTTCAAAAACATATTTGAGGGCCGGCCTGGTGGTGCAGCGGTTAAGTTCACACATTCCACTTCGGCGGCCTAGGGTTTGCCAGTTCAGATCCTGGGTGTGGACACGGCACCACTTGGCAGGCAAGCCATGCTGTGGTAGGCCTCCCGCATATAACGTAGAGGAAGATGGGCACGGATATGAGCTCAGGGCCAGTCTTCCTCAGCAAAAAGAGGAGGATTGGCAGCAGATGTTAGCTCAGCGCTAATCATCCTCAAAAAAAAAAAAATTTCAGAGTTAATGCAGGAAAATATTTGGTGATAAAGATCAAGTAATTTATTGCTAGCTCCAGGAGCCTCATTCTAGTGTATTATTGCTTTGTTGGAATGCTTTATAGTTGAGCTCAGTGAAAGAGAACTATCTTAAAGTTGTAAGAACTGTTGGGGAAGTGGGAGAATTCCTCTCTCCCCCCCCCCTTTTCCTTAAGGTTCTTATGACTGGTCAAATAATTAAAAAGGCAGGTTAGCAGGAGAAAATCAAACGAAGTTTAATAGCATGTATGCGTGGGAGAAACCCAGGAGAAGCTGAGTAACTCAGCCATCTGGCTGAGGCTGCCTGTTTAAATATCTTCAGCTATAGACAAGGAGGATTTTGGGGTAGTGACTTGGGATTTCAGAGGGAAAGGCAATTTACCTGGAGATGGAATGCAAATGTTTGTTAAATAGGTTTTGCTGGGCCAAAAAAATGTGTCTGTTGGTGTCTTTCTATCACACTTATTTTACATCATACTATAGCTGTCATATGTGATGAGCTCCTTCCTGGAACAGGCCTTCTGTGTTAAATTCTTTCAGACAGTTTGGAGGCGGGGGGAGGTTGATGCTCTTTCTGAGTCTTCTGAGCCCTTAGTGTTTTCAGCTCGAAATAAGCCCCATACCAGAGTGGCGCATCTTGGAGTGGCCTGCCCTGAACCCCATTAGGACATACTGCCAAAATTTAAAATCTTTGAGAATGAATCAGAAAGAACGTAAGAAAAGCACGTGGTTCCATTTGATGCAAGTTCCTGTGTCTCTCTTGGAGTAGCAGATTTATTTCATTTCAGTTTGTATTTGTGCATTTGGCTTCATTCCGTTTATGCATTAAATTTTCAAATATGACTAAAGGTTTCTATTTTGTGACTAGTTGACAAGTATTAAGGAGGCTTTGCTAAAGTGGTGGTTTTATCTTTTCCTAGGTATGGAGATGGTCCTCGTCCTCCCAAGATGGCCCGATATGATAATGGAAGTGGATACAGAAGGGGAGGTTCTGGTTACGGCAGTGGTGGCTATGGCAGTGGAGGCTATGGCAGCAGAGGCTATGGAGGTGGCAGAGGCTATGGTGGAGGTGGAGGCTATGGTGGCAGCGGCTATGGTGGTGGCTCCAACTCCTATCGGGGAGGCTATGGTGGAGGTGGTGGCGGAGGCTACAGAGGAGGTTCACTAGGTGGCTATGGAGGCAGCTCGGGAGGAGACTACAGAGGGTCTAGTGGAGGAGGCTACAGAGGTTCCGGGGGATTTCAGCGAGGAGGTGGCAGAGGGGGCTATGGGAGTGGCTACTTCGGACAAGGAAGAGGAGGTGGTGGCTATTAAAGCTGGTTATGTCAGTGCCTATGCATAGAGAGTAAAAAAAAAATGCATGCTACCTATTTCCCCAAGTTGTTTATTTGCTGCCGATAAGTAAACCCGTTTTCCACCCATTCTGTGGTTCACTGTAGTTTAAGGAAACCAAGCGTATAGATACGTTAGTGATTTTGTTTATATTATGTAAAATATAATGACCTATTATAAAAGTACCACAGTTTGTATTTTTTCTTTAAGAAGTAAAGATTTGCCTTTAAAATTAACTTGATATTTTCTTGAGTTTAGTTTAATACAGTAGGAAATGATGTTATTTTATTCAGCATTACACTAATTACAGTATTCAGTATTACACTGAATGCTGGCCATATAGTTAATTGTTGATCTTACATGTTAGAATAATTTTACAGTGCCAATTATATGTTAGTTTTAAACATCAGAGGAAAAACTGTCCACTCTGTTTCAAAGTATGCCAAGTGCTATTATTTCTTGTAGTAGTCAGAATAAATCACCTCGGAATGGGATTGTTATTCTTGCAGTAAATACTAGCCAGTACACAATGCACATGGACCTCTGCACCCGAATAAAATTTTTGACCTAGGGCTAAACATTTCAACTTTTTCTCAAGCTTTATCTTTGAAAAATCTAAGACCAAGGTCAGCATTCTCTTTTCTATGTTCGTTTCCAGTGTAAAAATTAATTTTTAAAAAATTAATTTTAATTAGAAGTTAATCCACAAAACTCTTGAATAAAGAGTTTAGGCAAAGAATGAAGGTAACTGAAGCTTTACTAGTGCAGAAAGTTTGGATATTTCACAAATAACTGTCTACATTAACATGTATTCCAAAGGATATTTGTTAAACTGGTTTATTTTAGTAGAGATGTTTATACATTTATAAAGCTTTACAGTTCCCAATGAATTTTCACATATTTCTCATTTGAGAAATAGCACAGTATAGTAGAGATTACAAAGGTTTTAGACTAGGCAGAACTGGGCTCATATCTTAATGCTGCTGTCTGACACATGGGTGATCTCGGGCAAGTTAGATTTTGTCTTAGTGTCCTTTTCAAAATCCACTTCTCATTCTACATATGTCCTTCACCTCACCTTACTGTCACTAAGCTGGTGACTATCTATTTGGACTCTCAAATCTGTACCTCCAACTGACATTTCCATTCTGAGTATCAAACCATATAAACAAGCTGCTCACTGGGCATACATTTCTGCTTAGATATCCCACAGAAATAAAAATTCAGCACTTTGCAAACTGAAGAAAACCCCCAATTCACCCTATGCCCTGTAGTCTGTTCCCTGTTCACTTGTTTTGTTTGTTTTTTAATCACAGATAGAAGCTTTCAGCTACTTAATTGCCAGAGCTGTGTATGTTACCACATGTAGTCGGGTCACCTTCCAAAACATCTTTTAGTCGTGCTTTTATAAACCAATGGCCTCTGTTCTATTCAGACTCTCATTAACTTGGATGTACAGTGATGCAGCAGCCTCTTAACTGATCTTCCTGCCTGTGGTCCTGCCTGTCTGCAGTCCCTCCTCCACACTGCAGCTGGAATAAACATTCCCATACAAATCTAATACCACCATCACCCGCTCCTGGCTTAACCAGTGCTTCCTGTTGCCTTCAGGGTAAAGCTCAACTCCCTTCTTACCTCCTCACTCCCACAGCCGTATGGAACTTCTGGCATCATTAGTGCACCATGCTTTCTCTTGCCCTTTGCACATGTCCTGAAAACTTCCATAAAAGGTGTTAGTACTTGGCTGGTACTCATTCTTCCAACAACTTCAACTAGAAATGAGATGTCAAATGATGGCTGCAAAAAGGCCAGAAGCGATGTGAACTTACATTCTCAAAATTTGAAAGAACCACTCAGGTGTAGTTCTAATAATCTTTTGGTATTCAGCTAAAAACCTAAGGAAATCCCTATGGAGGTTTCTAGAACTCTTTGTGCAGCTTCCTCCTCTTTGTACTGTCCCACAAGTTTTAGCTACCCTCTCCAAACTTCAATCTCTTTCTCTTCAACTCAGTGAGTCTGTGCTCTGCTTGGTTCTTTCTTCCTCTGCTATGATCCAGAAAGTGCCTCCACACAGAAGGAGTCATCTTAGGACTCATCTCATCTCTTTCCCTTATTTTGGGGATCATAGTTCTGCATTGCTTGTTGTATGATATCTGAAAGCAGTTGATTCATATACACATACACATAGCTACACAATATATATATGTAAACATATAATTATGTGAGTATGTGCATCTGTGTATATATTGGTTTTTTAAGATAGTTTGATTTTCTAGTTGTTTACATTGGAGGGACTCAAGTATCAGACTGTCATAGCTGTAACTGGAAGTCAGCTTAAGTCAGTTTTTAACATCCACAGATTCCTTTGAAGGAATGATCAGACTTACAGAGCAGAAAGCTACATTTAATGTTACTCTGTGGTATATTAATACCTGGAGACATCAGTGTGTTGCATTTCCTTCCTTTCTCAACCGTCCTCCTACAGTCTGCCTACGACAGAGAATATTCAGTCTAAGGGATGGTGCAGCAGGTGTGAGATGACTGGGGAAAGGTTTTCCAAAATGAGGGCTGATTACATCCCTGAATAGGAGATTCAGGAGGTGAAAGGGGCTGGATGCAGAGAATTTTGGGAGAAAGGTGTCAAGTTGCTGCTCACCACTCCTCCTCTCACCACACACATACATTGGGGTTTGGGAATATAGTAAGAGTTGGCGCTGACAAAATTGGGTCTGCCCTTCTAGAATTTCAGGCACGGATGAGTGTGGGCCTCATCTTGTACCTGTTCTGTGATTGGCAGCTTATATACTGGCATCTTCACTGTGTACTTCTAAGTTTGAAGGTTGTAGCAGTGACAACCTGAGAGTGATGTGGAAGAGAAATGTAAATTTCCTTTGGCTCAGAGAAATGCCCAAAAGTTAACTGGGGGAATAAGCTGATGTGCCAGTTCCAGGAAGCGAGGCTGCAGAGCTCTCTGTGTCAAGAGAAAATATGTTGGCACAGTGTCCTTGAGCAATCAGCTACAACTTGATGGGATCTCCCGTGCTGTGAAGCTCCACATAAAACCCTCTGGACATAAGCTATGTCAGAGGAACAGACCAGGAGAACATGAACAGTTGTATCAGTTCAGAGTCAGCACAGACAACTAGAAAGAGGACATCATCACCTGTGGTTAGGCACATATTTGAATGCCAGTTTCCCTCTCTCTGAATCTAGAAGCAGAATTGGGATGGGAGGATAGTAAAGAACACCAGAAATTGAATTTTTGATTGGACTGGAACTGACTTGTGAGTTTTGATTTTAACTGGAAAAAGCTTCCTGAATTCCACTGGATTTATCTGAAAGGTTTAGATTTGAATTGGCCAGAAGACAGGAAAGTTATTAGAAGTGTACTTGTGTACCTTTAATATTTGTGGACTGTCCTATTACTTGCAGTATAAAAGTTTTCTGAATTGTGGGGAAAATTTACTATTGAATCTTTCAAAGTTAACTGATGTCATCTGAACTTATCAGACTACTTTGGTTATAATTTAGCTTTTAAGAAAATCTACTTCCTGGGAACTAACTGAGATGACCAACTTGCCCAGTTTGCCCAAAACTATGTGGTTTCCTGAGACACTCGAAGTCCTGAAACTGGGAAAGTCCTCAGCAAACCAGGATGAGCTGGTGACCTTAGGATTAATGTTAATAGGAGATCTTTCAGGAATTTCCAAACTTTGAAATTGCGTATTTCTTTCAAATCTAAAAATAAAAATTTAAGTTAAAGGAAACAAAAAGAATTGGCTACATAATCCAATGTTTAATGTTTTTCATCTTAATTGGTAAACCTGCATAATATTTTCATGTTAACCTGTAAAAAGTAAAATATACTTAGTGGTTATTTTTAATATTTTAGTAGTTACTCAAATAATTCAAATTTATAACTAAAATATTAGGAAGCACAATAGGATTAGGTTAACCTGCTGATCTAAATAAAATGAACATTTTTTTGGTGTTGCTAATTGTTCTAAGCACTTCCAAATTAAGCTAGTATTCTAATGGTACCTGCCAATGGCTTCAAAATTTTATTGGTAAATAAATGTTCATCTTTCTTATGCAACTGCAAAATTTGAAAATATCAGATTACCAAAAAATAGATAATGGCATAATGTTTAGTATTAAAATATTAATGAGTTATAAAGTTGCCTGAGTTTTTTACAGAACAAATCAGTGCCCTGTAGGAAAAAAAAAATTGTTAAAAGACAACTGTTTTAGGCCTCAATTGAATAACAATAAAAAATATGTAAAAGAAAACTTAAATATTATCTAGTTCAGTGGTTTTAAGCTTTTGAGGGCTGAGAGGCTCTTGAGAATATGATGAAAGCTATGGACTCTCAACCAAAAATGATGAACACCAAATTTTTTGCTTATTGGGGCCGGTCTGGTGGCGTAGTGGTTAAGTTTGCGCGCTCCGCTTCGGCAGCCCAGGGTTCGCCAGTTCAGATCCCTGGTGTGGACCTATACCCCGTTTATCAAGCCGTACTTGGGCAGGCATCCCACCTATAAAGTAGAGGAAGATGGGCACAGATGTTAGCTCAGGGTCAATCTTCCTCAAAAAAGATTTTCACTTAACATTTAGGTAGTTCACAGACTCTCTAAATTTGTCTGTACTTTAAGAAGACCTGATTTGGTTCAATCACTGAACATATAGTATATTTATGTAGTTTTCTCTTTCACTTTAATACTTTGAAAAATTAGAGCCCTGTTCTCAAATTTATTGCTTTCTGGTTGTAACTGTTAAATCTATAGCATGCATACACTTCCCAACTTGGGTGTCTCACAAAGAATAGCAACTTGTTCCTATAACCAGAGCAACTTCTCTACCTTGTGCTGCTGAGGAGCGCCTTTCAGTCCTTTGGTTTGTAAACCACCTGCCGCTTTCACTGCTTCTACCTCATAGACTGACAAGCGGCTCCAGCTTTATGGTTCCCATTCTGCTCTTCAACTGAGGGTCTACCTTAGCTGCTACTGGCATGGCAGTGGCATGGCCACTTTCAGTGTTAGGCCCTTACGAAAAGGCCAAAAGGGGTTCTAATTCATCCCTTTTCATTCCACACCAAAGCCACTCTTCTAATCTCGATTTAGCCAGTCCCCACCCCCTGAATCCTACCATTTCCATCCTCACCAACTGTGATGAGATAACCCTTAAAAGTCCTGGATTGTAAAACTCCTTTCAGTCTTTTGCCTAGGCAGAGACCCATTGGTAGCATTCTTTTAAAACTACTTGCCATTCACAGTAGTTTGGGATGTGATGGCTACTAAGACCCGCTGTCTGTACTCCAAGAAATTCTAGTAGGAATTGTACTCCAAGACAGTCTAGTAGGAAAGCCAAGTATGTGCACGAAAAGGGAGGGCAGGGCAGAAATATGGAACCATCTCTCCTTTAGGTTCTACATTAGAATCTCTTTTAAACATAGACAAACTATGCACTGGATAGTTGGTCCTGGTGGAGGAAACTCTTTTTAAATCCTATTTTAGGAGTAAAATTAGAATTGGGCCTCCCTTGACCTAGAAAATTGGTTAAGATAGGTGGTAGAATAATGGCCCCCTAAAGATATCCACATCCTAATTCCCAGACCCTGTGAATACATATCTTAGGTGACAAAAGGGACTTTGCAAATGTGAGTAAGGTTAAGGACTGTAAGATGGGGAAATTACCCGGGATTCCCCGGGTGGGCGCAATCTAATCAAGAGTCCTTAAAAGTGGAAGAGGGAGGCAGAAGAGTGGGTCAGAGAGAGAAGACTGAAGAGGAGGCAGGAGAAATTCAAAGCAGGAAAGGGACTCAATCCATTGTCGGCTTTGAATATGGAGAAAGGAGGCCGTAACCCAAGGAATGCAGTGTCCACTGGAAGCTGGAAACAGCTCTCAGCTGACAACCATCGAGGAATGGATCGCCATCCTACAACTGCACGGAACTGAATTCTGCCAACAACTCAAATGGGCAAGGAAACAAATCCCCTAGAATGTCCAGGAAGAAACAAAGCCCTATCAACACTTTGATTTTAGCCCAGTGGGACCCATGTCAGACTTTAACCTACAGAACTATAAGGTGATAAATTGGTGTTAGGCCTCTAAATTTGTGGTGATTCGTTATGATGAAGGGAAATAGGGGTGGGAAGGTGAAGGAAGGAGAAAACTTTATGAAAGATCAAATTTTTACAAAGTCTTAAAAATGCTTTGTTGGGGCCAGCCCCATGGCTGAGTGGTGAAGTTCGCGTGCTGTGCTTCAGTGGCCCAGGGTTTCGCTGGTTCAGATCCTGGGTGCAGACCTAGAACCACTCATCAAGCCATGCTGAGGTGGCATCCCACGTGCCACAACTAGAAGGACCCACAACTAAAATATACAACTGTGTATTGGGGGGCTTTGGAGAGAAAAAGGAAAACTTTAAAAAAAAAAAAAAGCGGCTTCATGCATGGTTTAGGGTTATGAGACTACATATAAACTATTCTGAAGTGGGCCTGGGAAAAGAGAAATTAGAAACCAATGGCAGCAAGAGAAAGAAGACAGATAACCAGCGAGTGAGCAGTTTGCTCACACAAGGCTATTGCTCTTTCTGCTCACTCTGAAAAGATCCTGTCTGTCCATTCTCTACTCTTCCTGAGGCCAAAAACAGGTGGAGGAAGAGGATTGGAAAGGAAAATCCCCACCATTATAGCTCATTGAATTCACTCTAGAAACATTGTTCTTGTTAAGGCCTGCATGGGCATTCCCTCAAACTATCCTTTGTGTCATCCAGCTAACAAGACCTGGTGTAAAAAAAAAAAAAGACTAGACAGTGAAACACTAAAGAACAGCCTTATTCAACTCAGCTTTAAGAGATTCTCCATGGTGACACGGGGTCACCTTTACTAGGTTACAGGTAACAGGAAGTAAAAGTCAAATTGAGGAAGGAAAAGTTTAAGCCTGAGTGCTTATTTCCTTTTATATCCTAAAGTCAATATAAGTTCCGTTTTGTGGAAGAAATGTTTAGCTGTATCTTAGAATTGAACTATTTTAGTAAAGGACACATGGCCATCCAATTTAAAGATTCTATTTCCTGGCTCCGTTTGCAGTTAGGTGTAGCCATGTGATTAGATTCTAGCTGGAGGGAGGCATGAAAGTTGAAATAATGTGTGCAACGTTGTAGAAAGCTTCCGTCCCTTCTGTTTGGATGGAATTTAGACATAATGGCTTAAGCAACAACTGCTATCTTGGACCGTTTGTGGTTTTGAATGGAAACCATACCATGGTAAAACAAGGTAGAAGCAGCTTGAATTTCTAACATGGAACACCTACCTACCAGCCCTACGCCGAGTACCAACGTGAAACCTCTACTAGCCCTATAGGGGACCTCTCGGCTTCCTGAATGTGGGGGAGAAGTACACTGCTAGATTGTTTACCTCTCAGTTTTGGAGTACCTTGTTTCCTGCAGCTCGAACCTAATCCTATAGGATATCGTGCTATCTTACCTTTTTCTGTTCTCTGCATAGAACACCTAATGCTACTTTATTGGACTAAGAGTATTAAAAACAATGTTTAAAACCATATTTGTTCTTGGAATTAGTGATGATGGTAGTACTATGTACTAAAAATAGACTAAATACCACTGAATTACATATGTTAAAGGGTGATTTTTATAATGTGTGACACATCTCAAAATTTTATTTTAAAAACATGTTAAATGAATCACTCAAAGGAAGACCATTAAAATGTTTAAATATTTTTAATTGTTTTAAATTTAAAACTACCATTTCTGTGGGATATGAGATTTATTAAATATCTGAAATATAAAACAACATAAATCCAGATGCTTTAACTTGTGACTATTCTGATATCCCCCTTTAAGTTTGCTTCTATTTTATTATTATTCATTTCCAGATTCAGATTTTGAATTACTTTGGAGAGCATATTATCGTCTTTTTTATCTCCTGAAGCAGCCCCTTTGTTGAGGGCTTCTTCTGCTACAATAAAAAACTGTTCAGTTGGTTGGAGAATGCTTACTCCATAGCCATTGTTGTTGTAAATATGATTATTAGTCATCTTCAATTTCGGTGCTGGAAGAACCTGTTAAATTATTCAAGGAAATCAGTTTTTCAATAATTTCTATAAAAATAAAATATGAACTAATGAACATGTCATAAACTCTAGAACTTATTCTTGAGTTTACACATTTCTTTAAAACAACTGAATCAGTTTTGAACAAGTGTTATTTTCCTTACACTGATTAATTTTATATTAACTACAAAAATGTGTAATGAGGAAATAGTAAATGTTTTTAATTTACTTTTATCAGTTACTGATAAACATAACTGATTCTGTATGGGGTTACAGCAGTGTCCCATGAAGTTGACTTTTACATGATCGATATGAAGATAAATAATTTCAGATAATGAAAATGATAAACATGGAAATAATTTCAAATAATGATATCTAAACTAGAGTTCTAGGGAAAAACTTCATTAACTACACGAGTCTAGAGAGGCACCTGGAAAGGCAGAATTTATAGAAGAAAGTCGGAATGGGAAAGCATTTCACTTAGAAGATGTTGCTATATACTTTAGTTGGTGAGCTTAAATGATTTTACAGAGTTTGAAAGTAAGACAAATTATTAATGTATTATTCTCTTAATTTGCTGTACTTTCTAAAATGTATTACAGATCTGCTCAAGTGAAAGTCAAACATTTTTATAAAAGCAAAACTCATCCATTTTCTCATATTTGAAGTTATTTGCTAAGAATTTAAGTTGAAACTATTAAATTATAAGACTAAATTTGTTCCCTATCAGCCATCATTTAAACCATATTTTAATTATTTGTACTATTTTCCAAATCAGATAACATTTAGACTAAATATTAAGACTAAAACTAATCTTTTAATATCTTTCTAATAATTATAACTCATAATGACTCTATGTTAAGAAATATGAGAATACCTTCATATTAACTCCACCTAAGGTGCTTTTTGAACTGTCACTGGTTCTGAGGTTATTACAATGATGAATTTCATTCCTTTCCAAAATGGCTATGCTCCCAGGATACAGCTCAACACCAGCACCCTGTAATTTAAAAGCAAATAAAACAGTCTACAAAACACATACCTCTCCAAAATTTTCTTTATATTTGAAAACTGTAATTTTGTATTAGCACTCTGAACACGCTAAGTTATATAAAAATATTTGACAGTGAATGCAACAATTTATTGTAGAGATAATATTTAAAAATGCTGAAAACTATATCTGTTAGAGAATGATTAGGCCTAGAAGGAAGGCTGAAGTCATATAGTCCATTACACTGTTCTCCCACCCAAATGATGTCTCCAGAAGGGAGTCAAAAATCCCTTTAAATTAAGCAGTTCTTTTCAATAGTTTCAAAAATTTATTTATGTAAACACAAAGTCCCTCATAATGCTGCTAAAGTCTATTTCCTCCTTTTAGTGGAAATTAAGAAAAAGTCATTCTATAAAAAGACCCTCTTATTTTTCTGCTTCCTTTAATCTTTTTTCTCATTCAATTTTCCAGTCCTTTAATGATCTTTTTGATTAGTTAGCTCAAGACTCAAGCTGTCAGAGAACTAATCATAATACCTTACAGTAATGTCTGATAGCTTATAAGTACTTATTTTTCCTTTTAAATAAATCATCAAGTAACTGACTCATCTGTTTTATTGCCACTGATTCCTGGATTTTTTGTGTGTGTGAGAGAAAGACTGTCCCTGAGCTAACATCTGTGCCAGTCTTTCTCTAGTTTGTATGTGAGATGCTGCCACAGCATGGCTTGATGAGCGATGTGTAGGTCCTGCACCCAGAATCCAAACCCGTGAACCCTGGGCCACCAAAGTGGAGTGCACGAACTTACCCACTACACCACCAGGCTGGCCCCCCTAGATTTTTTTAAAATCACGCTTAAGGCTAGTAATTCCCTACTTTGGACTTAGTCCATTTTTCCTAAGTGTACTATAACACTCTTGTACTTCTCATTTTATTTTTGTTAGTTTCTAAGCTTGCTTATAATTCAATTCAAAGATCAAGTAATTGTTACCCTTTGCATATTAAGATTAAAGTTATCTATCGTCATATAAAGCTGTAGTTTTTATAAAATGAAGTACCTGGGCACCAGTTATCTCACTGTCTGTAATTGTCAAAGCAGCCCCTGTAAGAACACACACTCCTGTTCCTTCACATTTTAATATACAGTTTTCTATAGTCAGGTGACCAGACTCCACCACCACAATACCATCAACTGTCCCTTGTTGTATCAAAGATAGATGCATTAATTTCACATTATCAGCTTTGGACACCACAAAACTGTCATGAGAAGGTTCAGAAGTAATCATAATTTCCTCTCTCTTTCCAACTCCTGATTAATAGGGATAAAAATACATAATTATATCAGTAATCCCAAAGTTTAAAGCCTTTTAGTCATGCAATAATACTGTTATTCTTTTCACATATTTTTAATAATATATGTAATTATTCAGTTGTTAACTAATTAGATACTTAACTATAATGTAATCTTTTGTTCTTATTTTGATGCCATGATGGAAGAATCCGGGTTTAGAATCAATCTAAATGTACCTATGGTATTTAGTCAGCATACTCATTCCACTACATATTTCCCTAAATTATATAAGCAGCAGTCATCTACAAAATGTCTAAGATAGAAAAAGTATCTTCCCATACCCTGGTTTCAAAGCCATAATAAATTACCACAACTGAAAAAGACTGGCAGAGCTTGAATTAGGTTACAAGATTAATGTAATCGTATCCATAATTTTGCTCTAGAGTAGTAAAAGTAATTGTCTAAATTTAACATCAATCCAAAAATAAGGGGTTGGAGCTTCAAGAAGACTACAAATATTTAAAATTACAAATAGGATCCTTATTACCCACGTGTAGCTCAGCAAAATACTACTGATTACAGTCATCAAAATCGAGTGAAAATTGTGTTCAATTTTGAATTGACAGGCAAAGGTTAAGTCACCTGTTCTTTTCCTTTAGCCAGACAGTGGGAATACCCTTACTTCAAGGTAAAAGGGGAGGATAAAAGTTACTAAATATGTTCAGAATCTAAAAGAAATTTAGTAAGCTCTGCTTTTCTACTTATATTTTAGCAAATTTGCTAAATTAGCAAACTTGAATTAACCTTTTTGAGACAACGCTGAGTATATTTTACTATAGCGTTTCATTTGGGTTCTCCTACTAAAGTGATCTGAAGAGCAGTGGTGATAGCTGAGAAAAAAAGTAGTTTGAGTAAAAATATAGAGGGAGCTAGGAGAAAATATTATGAACTGGTTTTTTAATTTTTTCTGGTTTTGATCATTTATTTAGAATCCGTGCTTGTGCTACAATACCAGATTGGTTTGCTCTGGTGCAGTATGTCCAAATGAGGTCACAGATAATATGAACAGATGAGAAAATCTTATGTAAAGAGCACATAAGGGATTTTTGTGAAACAGACTCTGTTCTGATTTCTAGTAATTTGATTAACCATGTTTATAATATATAAATTTGTCCTGCATACACTGCTATAAAAAGACTGCAAAGGATGCCCTGCTAACCCTTTATAATGATGTCATCAGTCAATAGAGCAAGATTTATAGCTTGATATTCTCCTGGAAAAATAACTACTGTGTCTCCACTATAACAGCTGTCCAAAGCCAAATCCAAATCATCATGCTGTTGGAGAAGTGTGTCTGAAGATAAGTCCTTCACCTGAAAAGAAGAAATAAAACAGTACACCTTCAACAGTAACCGAAACTGACGCAGGTCATTTTAATCAGTTAACTTACTGGTGACGTGCTTTTCCCAGACTTACCTTGCGTAGGTAAAACACTGTAAACACTGTATATTCATGTTCTTTGCTCAAAGTATCAATCCATCAATTAAGAGAATGATGAAATGATATTTTCTTTGCGATCACTAACAATTTTACAGCTATTAAATACTGTGTGCCAGAAGTCATATCTTAAGCTTTACATATTACCTCCTAAGCCTCACAACAGTTCTTTGAGGTAAAGTATTATCCCCTTTTAAGGTTAAGGAAACTGAAATTCAGTGAGATTAAATGACTTGCCCAAAGACAGAGAGTTAGTGAGTGGTGAAGCTGAGCTTTAGATCCAGGTCTTTATGACACCAGATCTCTTTCTAACATACTACTTTGTTTTCTTTAACTCATACTGACCCTGTAATTTTGGTAAATCAACAACATTTTATATATTAAAGATTCTAGAACTAAAAACAAGCAGTACCAGCAATTTGCAGTGGGAGTGGTAACCGAAGAGTGAGGAACTTTTAATATAAAACTTGGAAACTAAAAATACATTCTGAAAAAATGCCTACTCTTTTATCCTAATAGAAATGGCATTATCATTCATATATCTTTTTTCTTATAAAATTTGCATGTTATTAAAAAACATAGAAAATGAAAACATTACAAAAATGGAAATTTTAACCTATAAATTTTTACCTAAGTAAAATCTATTTATATAGATATTTCCTTTTAGTCTTTTTCACATGCATATATTCATTTATTCATAATACTAATATACCATACATGTATATGGTTTTGAATCCTGATTTTTCATTACATTAGATCACATTTCCCCATGTCTTTAAATATTTTTGCAAAGCCTAATTTTTACTAGTTACATAGTAATGCATCATATGGATGTAGCATAGTTTATTATAATTATATGACTAATTTCTAACTCTTATTTAGATGGTTTACAAATTTCTAATATTATGAAAATATTACAAAAATTAAATGCTTATGCACACCTCTAGTTATTTCTTTAGGATAAATTACTAGATAGGGAATTCCTGAGTCAAAAATATAAAACATTTTAAGCCTCTTGGATACATATTGCTAAAGGGCCCTCCAGAAAAGTTGAACCAATTAAAGCTTGGTTTAAGAACTCATTTTCCGGGGCTGGCCCCATGGCCGAGTGGTTAAGATCGCGCGCTCTGCTGCAGAGGGCCCAGGGTTTCGTTGGTTCGAATCCTGGGTGCGGACATGGCACTGCTCATCACGCTGAGGCAGTGACCCACATACCACAACTAGAAGGACCCACAATGAAGACTATAATACAACTATGTTCTGGGGGGGCTTTGGGGAGAAAAAGGAAAAAAAATTTTTAAAAACATTTATAAAATATTTGCCACTTTAATAGGCAAAAATCCTCACTGCCTTATTTTAATTTCCATTCCTTTGATAAGCAAGAATGAATGAACATTTTTTTCCCAATACATAGGAAACTTTTATAATCCTCACTAAATCAGCAAACCACTATATTCATTTGTGCTGGTATTGCATATCGCAATCTCTAAATGCTTTAGAGGCAGACAGTACCACGATTACCTCTGTAAATAAATAATTTTGAAGAACTCTAGAATTCGTTTCTATGTTTTTCTTATTCATTGAAACAGGAAACACAGGAGAGAGAAAAAACATTTGCTGGGGGAAGACAATGAGTTTAATTTTGGTGCCAATTAATTTGAGGTACCAGTGGAGTTGCTAAGGAGAGGTATCAGTAGACTGTGGACACAAGGGTCTAGAGTATAGGACTGAGATCCGACTAGGCATAGAGATCGTGGAGTTGTTAACTTATATGATATTTCGAGCATAGAAATGGATGAGATTAGCTCCAAGAATGTGGAAAGAGGGAAAGACAGCACCCTAGGACAGAGCACCAAGGAATAACATTTCAAGGATAGGCAGAAACAGAAGATCTCACAAAGAAAGCTGAGGAGTGGCCAAAGAGGTGGTAAGAAAATCAGGAGACTAAGAGGCCATAAAAGGAGAAAGCAGTTGATAATGTCAAATGCTGCTGAAAGATTAAATGAAAGGGTAATCCCTGAGTTGTGCTTACTGCATTTTACCACCGCTTTGTCCCACATGACCACAAGAGCATTTTCACTAGTATTCTGGAGGCAGAAGCCAGATCATAGTGAATAGAGGCATGAATGTGAAAGAAGCAAAGACAAATGCAGACAAATAGTACAAGAAATTTTGCTCCACAAAGCAAGAGATAGATATGAAGTATTTAGGGTAGATATTATTTTGTTATTTAAGATAGAACAAAACTGAATATGTCTCAATGTGTTCAGAAAGGAGAGCATAAAGAAGAAGACACAAGAAAGAGGTGACATCATAGAAATGGAGTAAAGAGCTCCAAGAATTGGTTCTTCCACTGAAGCAAACAGTAACTTAGCAAAAAATGACAGAATCAACTTTTTTGGAACTTGAATCTAATCAAACATAGCAACCAAGGGAATGCTTAATGAAGAGGCGGTTAAATTTTCAGTAAGAAAGTATTGTGGTGGTTTTGCTTACCTGCCTACCATTCCCCATTCTCCAGCTTGGCAGCAGCTGTGAAAATAACAAACCATGTTTCTGGTGTGGCTTGCTGGTGCTGGGGTTGGTGTTGGGTGGGGGCAATAGGACCTTATTCTCAAAAAATTGTGGTTTTTCATTTTGATTTGTCTGATGGTCAGTTATCTCAGGGGAGGGACTGGCAAAGAAGCTGACCTTGTTTCACCCCTCTCAGGATGGAGCAGCTTTGCAGGCTGCATCTGATGAAAGCATTTAAAGACATACACTACCCATGGCTGCCTTGGGCAAAGGATGGAGAAAGGGGCAAGGAAAAGCCTGCAAGGGGGGCAGGCTGAGGAGGAAGATTCTTGGGGGAGTAAGGGCTACCTCATATACTGAGTACTCTCCAGTGAAATGCACATGCTCAGGGCTGGATGCATGCACAGAAGAGATCTAAAAGGACCCCTAGGCTTGTGAGTTCAGCTGATCATTGGACCCTGTGCAAGCAGGAGGTGAAAGCTAAGGCAGAGTTGTAGGCAGCCTGGCTTAGTTTTGAAGGAGTGCCTCAGCTCAGGGCTAAGTGCAAAAACTGAGAGTATTTTTTTTGTCTTTTTAGTTTCAAGTGTTTAAGGAAATCTCTGTCAGGTCACTAGCTAACTACTGAGATACCATAATAGAGACTTCAGTAGCTACACACAAAAAGGAATACAGCCTTTGCAAAATAGTTTTGAAAATTCACTCAACATTTAGACAACTGCAGCCCTAAACAATCAATACAGCAAACCCTGGGGATGGGGTAGAGTCTGATTTCAAGAGTTGATACATTATAATATTCAAAATACCAAGTTTTCAACAAAAAATTACAAGACATACAAAGAAACAGGAAACTATGGTCCATTCACAGGGTAAAAATATACTGATGGAAACCATCTCTGAGGAAGTCCAGACAAGACTTTGGACTTACCAGACAAAGATTTAAAATCAACTGTCTTGGGGCCAGCCCAGTGGCGTAGTAGTTAAGTTCGCATGATCCACTTCAGGCCTGGGGTTCACCAGCTCAGATCCTGGGCACGGACCTATACACTGCTCATCAAGCCATGCTGTGGCAGCGTCCCACATACAAAATAGAGGAAGACTGGCACAGATGTTAGCTTAGGGCCAATCTTCTAAAGGAAACCATGGACAAAGAACTAAAGGAACCAAGAGGATAATCTATGGACAAATAAAGAACACCAATAAAGAGATAAAGGAACCAAACAGAAATTCTATAGCTGAAAAATACAATAGCTGAAATGAAAAACTCACTAGAGAGGTTTGACATCAGATCTGAGCAGGCAGAAGAAAGAATCAACAAACTTGAAGACAGGATAATTGAAATTATCCAGTTTGAAGAGCAGAAAGAAAAAAGCACAAAGAAAAAAAAACAAATCTGAAGGGACCAGTGGTGTACTGTCAAAAATACCAGTAAGATCCACACCAACACAAACCATAGACTGTCAAAAGTCAAAACAAAGAGTCTTGAAAGCAGCAAGAGAGAAGCAATCAATATGTACAAGGAATTGGCAGTAATATTAACAGCTGATTTCTAAACAGAAACCATGGAATTCGGAAAGCAGTGAGATGACATTTAAAGTGCTGAAAGGAAAAAACTGTCAACCAAAAATTCTATATCTAGCAAAACTATTCTTCAAAAATGAAGAAGAGGGGCCGGCCCTGTGGCTGAATGGTTAAGTTCTCACTCCGCTTCCCATGGCCCAGGGTTTCCTAGTTTGGATCCTGGGCACAGACATGGCACCACTTGTCAGGCCACGTTGAGGCGGCGTCCCACGTACCACAGCTAGAAGTACCTACAACTAAAAAATCACAACTATGTGCTGGGGGCATTTGGGGAGGGTAAAAAAAGCAGGGAAAAAAAAGAGGATTGGCAACAGTTGTTAGCTCAGGTGCCAATCTTTAAAAAAAATAAAATAAAATGAAGAAGAATTGGGGCCGGCCCAGTGGTGTAGTGGTTAAGTTCACATCCTCTGCTTCAGCAGCCTGGTTTTCACTAGTTTGGATCCCAGGCACGGACCTACACACTGCTTATCAAGCCATGCTGTGGCAGGCATCCCACATATAAAATAGAGGAAGATGGACACAGACGTTAGCTCAGGGCTAATCTTCCTCCAAAAAAAAAAAAAGAAACTGAATTAAGACATACCCAGATAAACAAAGGCTGGATGTTCCCTATAAGAAATGCTAAAGGGAGTCCTTCAGACTGAAGGAAAAGGAGACTAGCTAGTAACTCGAAACCATATGAAGAAATAAAGAACTCTAGGTAACTACATGGGTAAATATAAAGCCAGTATTACTGTAATATTGGTTTGTAACTCCTCTTTTTGTTTCCTATATGATTTAAAAGAGCAATGTATATAATAATTAAAACTCCATGTTAATGGGCAAGTATAAAGATGTAATTTGTGTCAATAGCAACATGAAGGGGAGATGGAGCTGTACAGGAGCAGAGTATTTATATGCTATTAAAGCTAGGTTGGTATCAATTCAAACTAGATTGTTATAAATTTAGGAAATTAATTGTAATCCTTATGGTAACCAGTAAGAATATAACTAAAAAATATACAGAAAAGAAATAAGGAGTGAATCAATACACTAGAAAAATATCATTAAGCACAAGAGAATATGACATATAGAAAACAAATAGCAAAATGGCAAAACTAAGTCCTTTCTTATCGGTAATCACTTCAAATGTAAGTAGATTAAGATCACCAATTAAAAGACAGACTGGTAGAATGGATAAAGAAACATGATCCAACTATGTGATGTCTACAAGGGACTCATTTTAGATCCAAAGACACAAATTGCTTAATAGTGAAAGGATAGAAAAAGATATTCCATACAAATAGTAACCAAAAGAGAATTGCAGTGGCTATATTAATATTAGACAAAATAGATTTTAAGTCAAAAATTGTTACCAGAGACAAAGAAGAACATTATATACAAACAAAAAATTTTTAATTCATCAAGAAGATATACTAAGCATATATGCACCAAACGAGGCTCCAAAATATATGAAGCAAACATTAACAGAATTTAAGGGAGAAATAGACAATTCTACAGTAATAGTTGGGAGACTTCCATACTCCTCTTTCAGTATGACTAGAACATCTAGTCATTCTCCTAGACAGAAGAGCAATAAGGAAATAGAGGACTTGAATAATACTATAAACCAGCTAGACCTAACACACACAAATAAACCTAAATACATATACAGAACCCAACACAGAAGGATACATATTCTTCTCAAGTGCACATGGAACATTCTCCAGGATACACCATATGTTAAGCCACAAAACAAGTCTCAATAAATGTATCATCTTTGACCACAATGAAATTGTTAGAAATCAATAAAACCAGGAAAACTGGAAAATTCACAAATATGTGGAAATTAGACAACACAAACTTAAATAACCAGTGGTTCAAAGAAGAAAACCCAGGAAAATAATAAAATGCTTTGAGATGAATGAAAATGAAAACACAACATACCAAAACTTATTGGATCCTAAAAGCAGAGTTCAGAGTGAAATTTATAGCAATAAACACCTATATTAAAAAAGAAAGATCTCATATCAACAATTTAACTTTATTTCCTTTTTTTTGTGAGGAAGACTGTTGCTGAACTAACATCTTTGCCAATCTTCCTCTATTTTGTATGTAGGATGCCACCACCGTGTGGCTTGATGAGAAGTGCTAGGTCCACACCTGGGATCCAAACCCGCAAACCCTGGGGCTGCCAAAGCAGAGCACATGAACTTAACCACTATGCCACTGGGCTGGCCCCAACATGGTTTTTCTCTCTCTATTTAAAGCACTCTGCAAATAAGGAAATTGAGGTTCAAAGGTTAGGCAGCTTGCCCTAGATTACAAGTTATTAAGCAGTCTCAGACAGGCTATTTATACACTGAGCTAGCTATCTACAAAGTCCATGTCTTTTCACTACACTACTTGGGAAGATCACCAACATAAAGATGATGAGCCTGGATGAAACCATTTAAGGAGAGAATATAGAGCAGGAAGAATACCAAGTAAAGAATCTTGAAAGTTGAGGGGCCAGCCTGGTGGCGCAGTGGTTAAGTTCACACGTTCCGCCTCAATGGCCCAGGGTGTGCTGGTTCGGATCGCAGGAGTGGACCTACGCACCACTTGGCAAGCCCTGCTGTGGCAGGCATCCCACATATAAAGTAGAGGAAGACGGGCACAGATGTTAGGTCAGGGCCAGTCTTCCTCAGCAAAAAGAACAGGATTGGCAGCAGATGTTAGCTCAGGGCTAATCTTCCTCAAAAAATAACAAAAAAAACCTAAAACAAACAAAAAAAAAAAATCAAAGAAATTTCTCCCTGTCACATAGAAAAATAAAGCCAAAACCAGATTTACAAACAAAAAAGTAAAAATAAAAATGATAAAATAAGGCTGGAGATAAAAAGAAATCTATATCCTTACTTTCTACAAAGATAATTGGTAGAAAAATTAATATTATTGAATAATCTGATCCAATAAGTAATTAAAAGGAATATTAAATTTTGTTGAAAATAATAAAAATGGGTAGGATAGCAGACAAGACCAGTCTAATAAGTCAGCTTTCTCTCTCTCTGCTCTCCTCTTAGGTGAGTCCTTGCTGGACTTCTTTCAGTTCCTCCTAAATACTATACTGTCTTGTCAAGCACTCATTTACTAATTCAACAAAATCTGTTGGGCACCTACTATGTGTCAAGCATCATGCTAGGTGACTGGATGAATGGTAAACACACACCCCTTGCTCTCAAAAGCTCATATTCTAGTAAAAGAGACAGACATTCAATAGATAGCCACAAAAATTATTAAATACAGTCGATAAGGAAAAGTGCAGGGTGCTATAGGAGTATAGCAGTCTAACATATTCTGGAAGGCTGAGAAAGCCTTTTTCTGTGGAAATGATATTTAAATTGAGACATGAAGGATGTGCAGCAGCTCTGAGAAACAATATGGTGTACACCAGGATGTGGCATTAGAGAGGGGGGAAAGTGGGTATATGAAGGTGATGAGGGATGTGATTAGGATAACTCTCAGAAAACTGTAATTAGCAGATGGGTAGATGGTGGTGCCATTTACTGGAACACAGAACTCTAGAATAAAAACAGGTTAATGGATAAGATCGTGCATTTAATTGTGGACATGTGAGTTGAAGTACTTGTGAGATAATTAATTGGTGATGAGCACTTGGACATACAGTTTTGGACATATAGGCAGTTGGACATACAGGTTTGGAGCTCTGAACAAAATCTTGGCTGTGGATATACATTTTAGATGATCAGTATCTATAATCAAAGTCATGGGAAGAGACCAGATAAATCACTTTGGGATAATATAGTGCAGAAAAAAAATAAGCACCAAGCATTTAGAGGACAGGAGAAGAAAAAGCAACTAGAGAGAATGAAAATGAGGCAAGTATAGTAACAGAAGACAATGAAAAAGAATATTCCAAGGAGAGAGTTGTGAAATGCTACTGAGAGGAGATGGAAATATTTACTCTTTGACTTAGAACATTTTTCCCTCGTGGCTGGTTAAATTTATACCCATCCTTCAGGTTTCAGGTGAATTATTTCTTCCAGCCAGCATTGTCAGAATTCCTAATTCTGACTATGTACCTGTCCTATGTGCATCCTGTACATACTCCTATCATAGTATTTATCATTTTGTGTGGTAACTGTAACTGCCTATTTACTCATCCACCATAACTCAAACTTGTCAAATGTATAAAGCAGACCACACGTCGGTCTGGTTCAAAATTCTATCTCCTTCAAAATTATGTTTTTGCCACTGATTTAGCCATATGAAACTCATCTCATCACCCTATTCTGGGTCTGAAGCTGCTGTCTCTAAAAGTGTCATCTCATTGTGCTTCCTATCAGTTAGTGCTGGAGAAATCTTGAATAGCTTATGTACAAAACTGTTTTAAAATTTTATATTCTTTTGAAACATTGGTTCTTTGGGGTTGGGGCGCACTGGCCACTCCATTTGGTTGTGAGAGCTCTCTACAGTCTGAGGGTTGGCAGTGTGCTGATCTTCTGAAGTTTCTTTCCCTACCCGATCCTCCCTTTTTGGAGGTTTCTGTGAGCGCTATCAGGTGTGCCTCCTGCAGCTTATTGGCTTAAAATGTACTCTCCTTTGGTGTGGTTTCTTTGGGGGCCAACTGGGAGAAAGAGAAACCAATAGTGCAACGTTTTGGTACTAAAAATTGATGTGTCTTTTTGAAATTAAAAAAAAAACCTCCAAAAAAACCAAATTCTATCTCCTTCAAAAGCAGTCTTTCTCATATTTGTCTCCCATCCTTCCCATAGCTACTAGCATGGTGCCTAGCAGCAAGGTTAGTATGAGTAAATAGTTCTTGACACTTATTTAATTAGTACTTATTATATGCCAATCACTGAGGTGGATGTAATGGAGGAAATAAGGCATTAATGCCAGACAAGAACCCTACCCTCAAAGACCTTCTTTTCTGATTATATGCAGCTAAAACTTAAATGAATAAAAATGAAGTGTATTTCTTACCATGTCAGTAGTCATCACTTTTGCTACAATATGTGTTATAGTCTTTCCAAAGTCTCTTCTTCCTTTCCTACGCCTCAGAATTCTTGGGAAAAAAGGTCCATGAACTCTAGAGTAGAAAACATTTATTTATTTTAAATTAACATTAAATTAACATGGAAAAGACAACTACACTTACATAGAAAATACAAATTGGTACTAAGCATCTTTGAGAAGTAGGTTTCACTAATTTTAAGCTCCTTGAGAACAATGGAATGATTAAAATCTTTTAGATAACTGAGTGTTTAAACCCTTGAAATCTAAAATCTTTTCATTTTAATGGTTTGTACCTGGAAATCTGCATGCAACCCACTACAATCATAATCCATGAAATTATAGCGTCAACACAAAGCAGAGGTGGGTTATGTTTGTGATACTGAGGCATGAGAATGTTTGGGGATATTCCTAATTTTAGATACTACGTTCAATTAACAGATTGTTTTGTTTCAAAGGGTACAATCTCCAGAGATACAGTTGGCAACTGGCCTCCCAGCAGAACAATTTTAGCTTCTCTCGTAGATGTTTTTTTTATTGTTCATTGTTCAGCATTTCTAATTAATTCCATTCTTTCTCTTCTTTCTGTTTTCCTTTACAGTTCCTGTTTCCTCTCCCTTAATCATTTCATTGTATCGAAAGAAAGAAAACAAATTTGAGTGTAACTTTTATCATTTTGTCTGTCAGCCGAAAGGGACATTCCTTTTCCAGTAGATATAGATTTACCAGTATTCACCTTAGATGTAATCTTTTGCATTCTCTGCAGCACTTTATTGCTTGATGCTAATGGGATGTACCTTTAGTACCAATATTTTTCAGCTTTATTTCAATTACCAAATATTTTGCGAAGCTTAAAATTTCAGGAAACTGTTTCTAAGAATTTACCATACAAGTTATTAAAATTTGAATTCCAACATATTAGCAATGCCCTCCAAAGCAAAAGTTTCATTTAACACTTCAAAATCAAACCCAGTCAGGGGCTGGCCCCGTGGCTGAGTGGTTAAGTTCGTGCGCTCTGCTGCAGGTGGCCCAGTGTTTCGTTGGTTCGAATCCTGGGTGCGGACATGGCACTGCTCATCAAACCACGCTGAGGCAGCGTCCCACGTACCACAACTAGAAGGACCCACAGTGAAGAATATACAACTATGTACCGGGGGGCTTTGGGGAGAAAAAGGAAAAAAATAAAATTAAAAAAAAAAAAAATCAAACCCAGTCAACATTTTTTTTATACCAATTTAAGCAAGTGGTTTTGATCTTGAGAAAGAGAACTACTCACACATTTTTTCACCATATACCTGATTACTAGCTGCTCAAAGAGTAAAGCATCCTATGTTTAGGAAATACAGTAGTTTATCATGCAAGCCTAGTTTTAAAATCAAAGGTCTATTTACGTGGTTTTCTTTAAATCAAATTTATTAAGGCATCATTTACATAACACTCATTTTAAGTGAACCACATTTCATGAGGTTTCATAAATGTATACACATTTAGCTTAGTCACAATAACCAGGACGCAGAACATTCCCATCACACTAAGTTCCTTCATGCATCTTTGCAGTCAATGCTCCACACCCACTCCCGGGCAACCACTGATCTGCTTACTGTCAGATTTCCCTTTCTTGGAATTTTTAAATGGAATTTTAAAGTGGAATAAGACACTACGTACTCTTTTGTACCTGGCTGTTTTCACTCAGCCTATTTTGAGATCCATCATGTTATTTTGGGTATCAGCAATTTGCTTCTTTATATTGCTGAGCAGTACGTCATTATAGGATTTTCTTTTCCCTTCCTCTTCTCCCCAAAGCCTCCCAGTACATAGTTGTATATTGTAGTTGTAGGTCCTTCTGATTGTGCTATATGGGATGCTGCCTCAGCATGGCCTGATGAGCAGTGCCATGTCCGCACCCAGGATCCAAACCAGCAAAACTCTGGGCCCCGAAAGTGGAGCACATGATCTTAACCACTCTAAAGACACGCTAAAGGGCTAGGCCACTCAGCCATGGGGCCAGCCCCTTTTTTAACCTTTCTTATAGGGCCAGGCTATTGGTGACAAATTCCCTCCATTTTTTTTTTCAGGGGGGTCAAAGAAAGCTCATTTCCTCTTCAGTTTTGAAGGATAATCTCACTGGATCTAGAATTCTAGCTTGGTGGTTCTTTCTTTCAACACTTTGAATATTTCACTCCTGTCTCATCTTGTTTGCATGGTTTCTTATAAGAAGTCCATTGTAATACTTATTCTTGCTCACTTACAGGTAAGGTGTTCCCTGAGCTTCTTTCAAGCCTTTTTCTTTATCTGTGGTTTCCATCAGTTTGAATATGATATGCCTAGGTATAGATTTTTTGGTATTTATCCTGCTGGGTGTTCTCTGAGCTTTCTGGATCTGTGGTTTGGTGTCTACATTTAATTTTGGAAAATTTTCACTATTAATTCAAGTATTTCTTGTACAGCATTTATTCTTTCTTCTTTTCTGGTATTCCAATTACACATATGCTATGCCCTTTGAAATGGTCCCACAGTTTTTGCGTGTTTTGTTCTGTTTTTTCATTCTTCTTTTCTCTTTGCATTTCAGTTTGAGAAAATTCTATTGATATATCTTCAAGCTCAGATTCTTTCCTCAGTTGTGTCCCATCTATTGGTGAGCCCATCAAAGGTATTCTTCAATTCTATTTACAGTGTTTTTGATTTCTAGCATTTTCTTTTAATTCATTCTTAGTTTCCATCTTTTGCTTACATTACATCTGTTCTTGCACATTATGTACTTTCTTCCATTAGAGCCTTTGACATACTAATCAATTATTTTAAATTCCCTATCTGATTAATTCCAAAATCATACCTGAGATTGGTTCTGATGTCTGCTCTCCCTCTTCAGACTTAGTTTTTTCTAGCCTTTTAGCACGTCTTGTGATTTTTTGTTGAAAGCCAGGCATGACATATTGCCTAATAGGAACTGAGGTGAATAGGTCTTTAGTGTGAAGCTCTATATTAATCTGGCCAGGAGATGGGCTGTGTTTAATGTTTGCTGTAGCTGTAGGTGTCAGAGACTTCAGATTCCTGTACTTTCCATATTTTTGTCTCCTCTGTTGTCTTTGGGACTCCCTAAAGACTCCTCTTTAGACAGGCTGTGGTTTGCAGCTCTTTTAGCTATAATCCAGTTATTAAACTGGAGCCCTATTGGTGTGGCTGTAAGGTATGGTGGAGAGGAAGGGCTCTATAATCTTATGACTAAATATTAGTCTTTTAGTGGGTCTATGTTCCTGGACTGTGACCTTCACATGCATTGCTTAGTCCCCGTCCCTGACCAGACAGGAAGGCTAGAGGGGGCTGGAGTCAGGGAAATGCCCGTCCCCTAGGTGGGAAAAGGCTCTGGTAGTCTTTGCCCCTGGAGAGCAGATCTTTGTCATGGAGGATAGTCTGGGTGTATTTCACAATGGTTACTTTCCCCTCTTCCTGCCAGAATCATAATGGGATCTTTCCTGGCTCTTCACCTGAGAACCTCGTGAGATTCCTGGAGATAAAAACCCACAAAGGTGTGGAATCTAAGAACTGTAGGCCCTCAGGAATTTCTCACTCTCATGCTTTTCTATACTCAGACTCCAGCAATTTATCAAAATTATCATTTAAGGGTTATTACAGTTTATGGCTCTAGCAGGTTCTTTCTAGGTAAGCTGATCTTGGCTGTGACTCTTTGAATTTACCTATCTTTCCAGATTTTAGGGTGGCCATTTGCCCTGTGACCTCAGTTCTCTGATCGGTCTAAGAAAGACATTTTCAGTTTGTTCAGCCGTTTTCTTGTTGTAAGGATGGGAGTGATAGCTCACAAGCTCTTCATATATCAGAGCTGAATCTGGAAGTCCCTGGTTCTTTTTTATAGTTTCCATTTCTCCGTTGATATTCTGTGTACTTATTAACAATATATTTTCCTCTAATTCTGTAATCATGTTCTCCTTTAATTCATTGAACATATTTATGATAGCTGTTTTAAAGTCTTTGTATGATAAATCCCACATCTGGGTCCACTCAAAATCAGATTCTATTAACTGCCTTTTTTCCTGAGTATGGATCTACTTTTCCAGTTTATCTGCATGTCTATTAATTTTTGGTTGAATGCTGAAGATTTTGGATAATGGATTCTAGTAATTCTGGATTCTATTATGTTCTTCTGAGGACTGTTAGTCTTGTATTCTAAAAGGCAGTTCACTAGCCTGGCCTCAAAATCTAAAATGTTTCCCTTGAGGTATGTGGCAGCTGACATCTCTGCTCAGTTCTCTCAACTTGCATGCTTCAGTTTCAGGGTTCCTTTTTTAGCATGGTTCCCAGATTTCTCTCCCCCATCAATGCTAGCATACTTTAGTGGTCAGCCAAGGATATGGACAGAGTTTATGCTCAGATTTTGGATGTCATTCCTCTTGCAGCTCTCTTACTTTCAAGATATCCCACCTAAATTTCCAGCTGCTCTGCCAGCCCTGAACTCTGTCCTTTGTCACCTTGAAAGACTGCATTTTTTGCTGCCAGAGCTATGAGAATTGGTGAGCACCTTCAGAACAAAAAGCCACAAATTCCCATTTCTTACCCATTACAAGGATAAATTCATTTCAAGGATAAACTCTTCTAGTTGCTGCCTGCTTTTAGTCATTTCATAATGCTTTCAAATAGCTGAATACTTTTAATATATTTTGTCCAGATTTTATGATTGTTATCCATGGAAGGGTTTTACCAATTGAATCACTCCACCATTCCCAGAACTAGATTCTCTGTGATTATAACTGTTAAGATGACAGAACTCTGTGATGCCCTATGTCATTAGAATCTAAAGTCTAGTGATGATAACCTGTATTCAAATCCAACTGTAGTTGAATCTGGATTTCTAGATAAATTAATTTCAAAAATATTATCTATATTGACTTCCTAAAGTAATTCCAAATTATATGGATCCCAATAACAACGAAACATCAAAAATAGGCACTAGAATAGGATTCTTAGTGATTAAAAAAATAGGTCAAATTTGAAATAAAATAGAAAAAGAAAATACTTAGGCTAACAGTTAATTGTTAGACAAGTAAAATATGGCTCAGAATTCCTAAGGCAAAGAATGAGTAAAGGTAGAACACAAAGGAAGGAGTTTAACAATTTAGCATGAAATAGTCAGAAGTCCTCTGGCTCCATTCAAGATTTTCCATTAATTTTGGGAACATGAGCAAGAAGTCCTGTTTCCCCTCTATTTAAAACAAAGACAGAAATATATACTTTTTTTTTTTAAAGCTTCAGTGTATGGTTGTGAATCTTAGAGAAACATATACTTTTACTGCACAGTATGTAAAAATATTTTAATACATTTTGAAGTATTCTGGAGAATGATGCTGGTTAAATCTACATGGTTTTATTTATCATCAAAACAACTTATCAACTTATGCTGGTCAGAAAAGCAGAAGTTATGAGGCAGCCAAATTCATTAACTCTCTCTTTACTTTGCATATTGTACGTGGAGGAAGTCTACCTCCTCTTTTCTTATGCTTTGGTCAAAATCAAGAAGGTAAAGATGAAAGATAAGGATAGGACAAGATTTATGAGGTTTTTTGCATTAAAAAATGATTTCAGTGAATTCAGCTAATAGAAAAATAATTTTCAATATTGGTAGTTGGATCTTGTGTTTATCTCATAAATTGGACATCTAATTTTATAACCTATTTCAATCAGGGTAACATATGACAAGTTAAGTGACAGGATAAAAGAATGACCATGTAATCTTTTTGTTTCCATTTAAAATAGAACAAGTTATTACCGGAGGCGTAAATCTTCCCACATTTTCAATAATCCACAGAGCATTACTATCTCATAGTATTTTTTCCAGCATTCAACAGCCTCTGCTGCAGATGGATCTTCTTTAATATTGCTCTGATACTCAATGAGCTCTACACGCTTGTTTTTATATTTCTCCAAAGTTTTTTTGAAACGTTGTGCAATAGGACCAGGTATTGTTCCATCTTGTATATCACACCACCTGAAAAGTATCAATATAGTTACAATGTTTATCTCATATAATGTGCTCAATAAGTTTTTAACTATACTTACAAATTAATTCTTTCTTCAATCAAAGCAGTATAATTCTCACAACTTTCTTCATCATCCCAGTCTCTCCAAAGAAAGTCATAAAAAAACCTAAGATAAATCAAATTAACATGAAAGTGATCAAAAACAGTCAGTATCATGTATAGAATTAAAAAGACATTCTCATGTCAGAATTCTTTACATGAATCTTAATTCTTGAGAAAAATATTTTTAGGGTCTGGCCCTGCGGCCAAGTGGTTAAGTTTGGGCACTCTGCTTTGGCGGCCCAGGGTTTCACTGGTTCAAATCCTGGGCGCAGACATGGCACCGCTTGTCGAGCCATGCTGAGGCAGCATCCCACATGCCACAACTAGAAGGACCCACAGTTAAAAATACACAACTATGTACTAGAGGGCTTTGGGAGAAAAAGGAAAAATAAAATCTTAAAAAAAAAAAAATTCACCCTTTAAAAAAAAAAGAAAAAAATATTTTTAAATGACCTTTCAGTGAACTAATATTAAAGGTAAAACTGTAACAATTAGATGATCTAGATTCTATTTGAGGTTACTACAGATAAGACAATGTTTCTTGTAGTGGGACTACAGAATTCAGGTTCCAAATTTCATAGATTTTGGCTCTTGATTTTGTTTACCCAAGAAATAATACTTAAGATTATAATTAAATTTGTATATTGAGGAGGGGAAGCATTAGAAAAACAAAAACATACCCTCAAATATTCTGCATTATGGTTTTGGATAGCTTCTCTCAAATTGTATCAACTTGTAAGAAGCAATCATAATATGGACGATGACATCTAGCATTTGTAATGCCCTTAAATGTGAAAAATGAAGTCTAATATATTTAACATGCTTAAATATAAACAGAATTTAAAGTTACTTATCTCTAGAATTTTTTTTAATTCAACAAGTTTTTAATTTGTAAAATGCAAGATCAAAATATGGTAAACTGGGGCCGGCCCAGTTGAACAGCAGTTAAGTTCGCACGTTCCGCTTCTTGGTGGCCAGGGGATGGCCAGTTCAGATCCTGGGTGTGGACATGGCACCACTTTGTGGCAAAGGCCATGCTGTGGTAAGCGTCCCACATATAAAGTAGAGGAAGATGGGCATGGATGTTAGCTCAGGGCCAGTCTTCCTCAGCAAAAAGAGGAGGATTAGCAGTAGTTAGCTCAGGGCTAATCTTCCTCAAAAAAAAAAAAAAAAAAGGTAAACTTTTCATTGCCCACATATAATCCTTTTGCAAAAGAACGTTTAAAAGAATTACAAATATGTTCATTACAAATGGGCAAATTGAATTCAGCAGTGAGTAAAAAATCAATAAATATTTATAAAGTGTTTGTATGAACAAAACTTACATATTAAATTAACTTTTTGAATATGATAATTTTAACTTTCAGAAGTAAAAAGCTCTAATACCTTACAACTTCCAAGGCCAAAGCAATATCATGTATATCAGAATCTTGTCCTTCAACAGGGTACACTTCCAAGAGAGGCACACTATGCTCGAGTTCTTCCAAAATCTCATCAACCAAATCCCTTGGAATATTTGCAATGTTACAAGAAAAGGGCTCAGCAACAGAAACAGTAACTTTGAAACAAGATGATAAGCTTTGGCGTGGTTTACAAGTTACCTAAGATGAATATGATAAAATTTGTAATTGCAAATGAAAGTATACCACAAAGATTTTTTCTCATATATAAGCTACTTATAAAATTTCTTTTAAATTTTTTATGACTTCTCTAACAACATAGAGACTAGAGGTCAATATGAAATAAAATTCAACATAATTTATCAAACCCTACTTCTTAGACACATTAGTTTTCAAGGTTCACGAGAGGAATTACATATTATTTATTTTTAAGTTTGAGGTGCCAGACTTTTGGATTTTATAGAACAGTAGTATTTTTTTTAATTTTGGACTAACTTTGCCATGAAAGTATGTTTTAAAAAATCCTACTATCTATATTACATCATTTGTAAATAAAGGAGGCTATCCAAATACCAAAAAAAAGTAGCAAGGACACAATCAAAGAGTAAAGTCCTTAAGTTGAATAAATTTTGCTTGGTAAACAACATATTATATTGTGTTTAGTTGTCTCATTTCATCACAATATAGTAATAACCTCCAGCACTTGTCTGAAAATCAGTGCTTGAGAACCACTGAGTCGACAGTACTGTTTTAAAAGTTGATAAATTATATTAAATATTAACACAAAATTAAAAATTAATAGAAGTTGGTAAAAGGGTACAAACTTTCAGTTTAAGATGAATAAAGTCTGAGGATCTAATGTATGGCATAGTCATTACAGTTGATAATGTATTATATAACTGAGATTTGCTAAAAGAGAACTTAAATGTTCTCACCAAAACAAGGGGGTAAATATGTGAGGTGATGGATGTGTTAATTAACTCAATGGGGGAAATACTGTCACAATGTATATCAAACCATCATATTATATACTTCAAATATCTTACAATTTTGTCAATTATACCTTAATAAAGCTGAAAAAAATTAACATTTCCAATAATAAATTTTGAAAATTTTCAAGTACATGTCCAATAAAATTCTTTATTTTTATTGACCTAATAGAGCTATTTACCCTAAAGCTACTTATAGCAGCTTTATTCCTAACTGCCAAAACTTGTAATCAACAAAGACATCCTTTGTAGGTAATGGATAAACGGTACATCCAGACAATGGAATATTATTCAGCACTAAAAAGAAATGAGCCATCAGCCATGAAAAGACATGAAGGAATCTTACGCATTACTAAGTGAAAGGAGTCAATCCGAAAAGGCTACATACTATAAGATTTCAACTATATGACATTCTAGAAAAGACAAAACTATGGAGACAGTAAAAAGACCAGCGGTTGCCAGAGGTTGGGTGGGGTGAATAGGTGGAGAACAGAGGCTTTTCAGGGCAGTGAAAATACTCTGTATGATACTATAATGATAGGTACATGTCATTATACATTTTGTCCAAACCCATAGAATGTACAACGTCAAGAGTGAACCTTAATGTAAACTATGGACTTTGGGTGATTATGCTGTGTCAATGTTCAAGGTTCATCAATTATAACAAATGTACCACTCTGGTAGGGGATGTTGATAATGGGAGAGGCTATACATGTGTGGGGGCATGGGGTATACAAGAAATCTCTGTATCTTTCTCTTAATTATGCTGTGAACCTAAAGCTCTCTTAAAAAATAAAGTCTTTAAAAGATTTAATGTTATATTAAATATTAATACAAAGCTAAAAATTACACAAACATTTCCAATAATCAATTTTGTAAAATTTCAAGTTCATGTCCAATAAAAAGTATTTTTAGGAAAATTTAGGTAAAGAAACATTTTAAATATCACTAAGTGTTACAGCATCAATATATATGACAATAATCATTTAAATATAGGAAATATCCTCAAATCCCTAACTAAACTTTGAAGTACAAATTTTATATCAATTTAATATAATTTTATTTTTCAAGGAAGTTATGGGACAGAAAAAAAGTAGGAAAAATAGAATAACAGTTTAAAGCTGGGTGTTTGAATATAAGTGATCTACAATCCATATTAGTGGCATAACAAAAACATATTTCCCAAAAGTAAATATAAAATTTGATAGAGCCTTATATTTTAAAAAAAATTTAGTTTTTATTTTTTAAATCAGTATTATACATGCATTACTGCTCTTCAGAGTTCAGGTTCCCCATTAGAACTCCACTGATACCACCCTGGCTGGGAGAGAGAGGAGTACCTCATTACCGCTCCCACATTGTCTCCACTAACACCATGCAGTGGTGGTGAAAGTTCTGGTTATCTGCTGCACTGTTTCTGACACCATAGGGAGTGGAAGGAGTCTCTCCTTACAGGTGGGGGTGGTAGTCTAGGCTTCCCATTTAGTCTACATTGACACCATGGGGCTTGGGGAAGTTTCTTATCACTCAGCTCTCCATTTTCTTCCCACTAGGTCTTCTCTAACACCACTGTGGCAGTGGGGTTAGTGTGCTTTGTTATAACTAGGCAAGGGTGGAAGTCTAAGCTCTTCACTTCGTCTTTTCCTGCAGAGGGGAGGGAAGGGGAACAGTTTTTTCCTGTGTTATTGGCTGCCCCTTTCCAGATCCTTTGGCTAGAGAAAGCAGGCTTTGGAGGGGACTTTTTCTGGGGGGGCTCTACACTCTTTGGTGTTTCCCTGTTGCCAGCTCCTCTGGGATATACGAAGCAAAGCCCAGGAAACTCACCGTCATGTAATTCCTTGGGTCACAAGGTCCCTAGCCAATCTGCCTTCTCTCCACCTTTCAGAGTCTTCCTCTGTTTGCTTTATATATATAATCCAGGTGTGTTGTTGTTGTTCACTCTGAAGATTTACCCTGAGCTAACATCTGTGCCAATCTTCCTCCACTTTGTATGTGGGTCACTGCCACAGCATGGGTGAAGAGTGGTGTAGGTCTATGCCCATGATCCAAACCCGCAAACCTGGGCCACTGAAGCAGAGCATGCCGAACTTAACCACTATGTCACAGGGCTGGCCCCAGTCCAGGGTTTATAGTTGTACTTGGTAGGAGGAATAGAGAAAAGTATTTCCACTCCATCTTCCTGGAAAAGGAAGTCCCTGTTTCCCAAATAGCTTTCAAGCAATTATTCTTTCTTAGCTCCAACTTCAACCCTATTTCTAGAGTTCTAAGTACAGTCAATTCCTGAGCCTTTGGAGTTATGCTATGTAAATCAAAGCTTTTTTTAGCTTTCCCTACTACAAACTTAGAAGTCAACTTTCTCAGTTCTAAGTCAGTTGCCACTTATTTATCTGTTTTATGCCTTCTAAATTTTGTTGCTATTGCCTCCTTTCCCATCTCTTGTCCTCAGCTACCTTTTTAAAAATTTCTTGGGGTCAGCCTGGTGGCATATTGGTTAAGTGCGCACGTTCTGCTTCAGCGGCCAGGGGTTGACCAGTTTGGATCCCAGGTGCGGAAATGGCACCATGTGTCAAGCCACGCTGTAGTAGGTGTCCCACATATAAAGTAGAGGAAGATGGGCACGGATGTTAGCTCAGGGCCAGTCTTCCTCAGGAAAAAAAAAGAGGAGGATTGGCAGATGTTAGCTCAGAGCTAATCTTCGTCGGAAAAAATTAAAAATTAAAAAAATTAAAAATTAAAAAAAACTAATAAAAATTTCTTTGCTGTCATGTGGTGGAGGACTCTGGGGACAAAGAGAAGCTCCTACAAGTTTTCAGAGAGAAAAAAATATATAGGTATTATCAAAGGATCAATGATGCTGGCTCCTCAACCAGCAACACCAGAACCTTGAAGACAATGAAATAGTATTTTCCAAATTCTGGGCGTGAAATTGAACCTTGAATTCATGTACCCAGTCAATCTACCAAATAAATAGGAAAATACTGTAAAGATATTTTTAAGCACACAAGATTGCCATAATTTTATCTGCTCTTAGGATAAGGTCCCTGGCCAAACTGAGAGCATAAACTAAGAAAAAAGAAAGACAGGAATTCTGGGAAATAGGTTATTTGCAGAAGAGAATGGTGAAAGGAATTCCTAGGATGATGATGGAGGGAGATCTCAAAAGGATAGCTATCTAACAGGTCTAGAGATCACCAATCTACATTGTAGATCAGAAGGATGCAAGAGATACTTATTTAAGAAGACAAAACTGACAGACATGTCTGAATATAGTGAGAAGATTTACATGATTGAGGAAAAATTTTGGGATAAACTAGTGAGAAAATTAACACAATGAAAAAACAAGGTTATTAACTCTAGAAAAAAATTTTTAAATGTCTAGGAAAGGAAAATTAACCATAGTACACTAAATAGTTTATCTATCTATGAAGTGAATTTTATCTATCTATGAAGGTAAACACTCAGTATCTGATCAAATCAAAATTATTATTTAAGTATTTGAGAAGATGGGAGCATGTAGAAAATACGACTATGAGGTAGAACAGTGAATAGTAGTGGTGATGATATACAGAAGATCTAAATCCCCATTTTCCATAGTAGGAGGCTATATGTAAAAGCTAAAATAGAGAAATCAAGAAGTAGCAATATAAGCATGATACTTGGAGATAGAGAATTAATTATAATAATTAACTAAGCTGGTTGAAACTGCACCTGGAAAATATAGGAAATGGCAGCAAAGGTGGATAGAGGTTGGGCGACTGCATTGTTTCATAACAAAAGTTGTAATTCTATTGACTCTAAAAATTATGTGCATGAGTAACACTGATAAAACTAAAAACACTTAACAACAAATGGATAGACAGAAGGTAAGGAAATTGAGGCTATTAATTTAATATAAACTACTATTTTGGGGACATTTACAATGAAATAAAGGAGAGAGACAGAGCAGCAGCTAGAGGAAAGAGAAGGGTCCCAAGCAGTCCAAAATGTGAATTTAAATGCCTCCTAATTTGTTCAGAAAGCAAGTTACAGAACAGGCTTTAAAACCAAGAAGTCTATTACTGGAGTTGGAAGTATGTGGAAATAGCCACGATGTAAGATGTGAATGTTGAGAGCAGCTCAAAGTGACTATTTCCCTCTTTAGAACTATCATATAGTAGAATCTGGTAAACAACCAGTTTCCAGAATCCACTGAGACTTCCCTTAAACAACTCCAAATTAAGGATTCTCTAAGCCTGATCAAGGGATTTAAGCAAAATTCTAAAGCATGTTGACAAAAAAGTGGGGATGGGTTTCAACAAAAAAGCTTATTGATAGTGACTAGCTATGCTCTTTGTACAGAATTTTTAAAATCAACCATAATCCTTTCACCAGAGACAACCACTGTTAACTTTTTGCTCTTTACCTTCCAGTTCTACTCCTAAGTATTTATGTAATTTACATAGTTGGATCACACTGTATAACTAGCTTTGTGTCGTCTATTTTATTTTACATACACAATGAGCACTTTTCTAAATCATTACAAGTGTTTTTGTTAATCTAAGATTTATGACTACATAATATTCTATCTCATGGATAGATCTATCATTTATTTGACCAGCCTCCTATTATTAAACTTCTATGGTATTCCCAAATTTTTATTTCATAAATATCACTGTGGTCACCTTAATACATACATCTTTTTTCTGCATTTCTGATTTCTATAGAATACATTTCTAGAAATAAAGTGAACCTTTTAATTTTAATTTACTTTACTGTGCAGTGGGGTCTATTTATTTATTTTTATTTTAAAAATTTTTCCCCAGTGTCAAATTAATAAACAGAAACCTCATTAAATTGGAGTTGGGAGGCAAAGGGGGAGCTCTCACACCCTACATCAATAGCAGAGCCCAACAGGAAGAAAGACTTCCTCTTCCTGACGGTAAGAAGCTCAGCCAATGACACACTGGCACAACTCAGCCAATGAAAAACCAGTACACACAGAACTCTCAATCCCTCCAATACAACAGCCCTCTCGACTTCCTCTTCCCCTCTGTAAGAGTTTCTCCTCCTTTGCTGCTGGGGGATTTGCACGTGGCCCTCACCATGGTTGCAGACCTAGAATTGCAATTCTTTGCTGATCCTGAATAAATGCATTTTTGCTATAGAAATAACTGGCTATTTGTTTAAGGTCAACATCAGCTTTATTGAGATACGACTGACATATAATGAGTGAACTATTTTAAAATTCTTAATTTATTTTTCCAAATTAATTTCTACAGAGGTTAAAACTTTCCTTAACTTCTGGACCACTCTGTAACCAAGATTAAGAATATGCTAGATTTCTTTCCAGTCAAATATTGTTTCCAAGTTTTTTTTCTTTGTTTGTTTGTTGTTGTGTCAATCTGTAGTAGGCAGAATAATGGCCCCCAAAGATGTCCACGCCCTAATCCTTGGAACCCATGAATATATTAATTTACATGGCAAAAGAGACTTTGCAGATGTGATTAAGGTTAAGGAGTTGAGATATGAAAGTTATCCTGGATTACCCAGTTGCGCCCATTCTAATCACAAGTCTTTTTAAAAGGCAAGCACCTTTCCAGCCTGCAGAGTACGAGAGAGATACAGTGTGAGAAGAACTTGGAAGATGGAAGAAGGGGGCCAGAAGTTATAGAATGGAGGCAGCTTATAGAGGCTGGAAAAGGCAGGAAAAACATTCTCCCCTAAAGCCTCCAGAAGGGAAGGCAACTCTGCCTACACCTTGATTTTAGCCCACTTAGGCCCATGTCAGATTTCTTTCCCATAGAATTGTAAGATAATAAATGTATATTGTTTAAGCCACCAAATTTGTGGTAACTTATTGCAGAAGTAATAGAAAACTAATATATTATTTAAAGAAAAAGACAGAGATTGAGGTCCATGGGAATAAATTATTGTGACTTCAGAACAAAGGAGCATTACATAGCACTGTTGATAGTTCAGTCTAAGTAAGACTAAAGAAGCAGAGGCAGACAAAACAAAGTCTGAATTGTGCAGCACTGCCTTAAGAGGTCCCAAGAGCTAGTCTCAGTGCCACATAATTCAAAGAATTAGAATGGCCAACATACTATTCTGCTTTTTCCCATTCTCCCTTTTCTCCTTACCTTTATAAGGTTTAAAGAACATTAGCAGACCCTAGAGGATTCTAAACAATCTATTATCTGTAATCTTGTTTGTTTTTGGAATAAGGAAGACAGCAAATAATGTGTTATATGTAAAACCTTAAAACTTGATGGAATTTTTAGATAAACTAATCCAGTGACTTTCCAGTAACTTTAGGAATCTTAAAAGTTTTAAGGAGTGTAGGGGCTATTATGAGGTGTTGAAGCCAAGCAATTGCTAGGATACTACCTCTCATCCTCTCATTTCGATTAGAAATGTTCCGCTTTAATGTATTGTATATGCTGGGCTTCCACATGAAATTTGACCAAAGAAAACCCCCAAACTTATACTGCTAAAAAAAAAATGTTTAAAGACACTGATATGGTCCACCTTCTCTTATGTTATCTACATGAAAAAAGTCCAGAGACATTATGAAAGTTCCAGGCAAAAGCTACTCAAAATCTGAGGTTGAGCAAATCTCAAACACTAAAAATAGAGTATTATTAAAAAATTAATCCCAAGACTTTTTCACATTCTTTTGTAGTCTCTATGATTGAAAATATGCCATTCTTTATAAAAATACTTTTACTTGTTTTTTTAATAGAAATACTTACTTTTCCATAGGACATAAAATTGAACTGTTTTCAGGTGGTGTGCAATGTATTGAGTTTCAAATACAAGTTTTTCTTGTGACCAAAACTACAGATTTGAAATATCTATCTGAGGCAGGGGTACCACTTGTGACTGTAAATATTAATTTCTATACAAGAATAATTGACCTTTAAAGGAATCAAATTTATAACACCAAATATGCCACAATATTTAACCTACAAACCTCAAAAAGCAAAATCTTATCAGATGAAGGCTTGGAAGCTGATGTATTATACTAAAAGGGTACTTTTCATAGGAAAAAATTTCAAATTTTACTAATAGCTTTCTGATCCATTTTTTTCTAACTAAAGAAATTTCAATTAGAAATTTCATTTTTTCTTAATCTAACTAAACTTCATCATTTAGATAAATGAAGATTAAAGGGAGGGCTGGCCCGGTGACACAGCGGTTAAGTTCGCACATTCGGAATCGCTTTGGCGACCAGGGGTTCGCTGGTTTGGATCCCGGGTGTGGACATGGCACCGCTTGGCATGCCATGCTGTGGCAGGCGTCCCACATATAAAGTAGAGGAAGACGGGCACAGATGTTAGCTCAGGGCCAGTCTTCCTCAGCAAAAAGAGGAGGATTGGCAGCAGATGTTAGCTCAGGGCTAATCTTCCTCAAAAAAAAGAAAAAAGGGTTAAAGGGAAATGATGAAAAAAGAAGCCATAAGTTTGTTAAAGCTTAAATTACTAATTTTTAAGAAATCTACTTTTGCTGTTTTTATATTATTTGAGCAATTGGAACAAGGTTAATAAATACTGTCTGATACTACTAGATCCCACTTCATGATAACTATTTACAAGTAAATGGGTGCTAATATCCCTCCTTATCTTCTTTTTATGCCATTAATTTGCTTACAAACTTAAAATAGACATAAACTTTTGTCCACTTCTGTTTAAGTGTCAAAGCCCCAAATTAATAAGGACATATTTTGGTCTTAAAAAAAACTGACAATTTCATCCAAAAGAACAAAGATCAGGTAAAAATTATTTACCTCAACGAGTATACCAACAAAAGGGATAGAAGCTTCTTCATATTTCACAAAGAATAACTCAGGATTAGTCTTCCAGACTCCAAGCCATTTGTCTTTCAATTTTAATTTTTCTGATAGATATTTACTCATAGCCTCATCAGCATCTTCTGCCTAGCATAAGAAAAAAATATATATGTATAAATATATGAAATTATATATTTATATAAAAATATTTTTATTGATTTCTATTTAAATACAGAACCAATATACTCTTAAATAATGAAATATCCAGAAAATAATAGGTTTTAACTGAATCTATATTTAATGGAAAACATTAGAAACATTAAAAATTAAAGCTAAAAAGAGATCTATTCACTCTATAGAGTAATTCAGAGATGACACATCAACTTATTTGTTTTAAGTAATTTGTTTTATTTATCAACTGAGCAGAAAGAACCATAATTATAGATATAAAGACACTGTAATTATCATATTAAAAAACATAGTAATTATTTTTCCTGAACTTTAAAGACGTAATGACCTATTTAAAATAAAATCAGTACATAAAAATTTTAAATAGCACTCCAGGGGCCAGCCTGGTGGCATAGTGGTGGAGTTTGTGCACTCTGCCTTGGTGACCCAGGGTTCATGAGTTTGGATACCGCTCATCAAGCTATGCTGTGGCGGCATCCCACATACAAAATGGAGGAAGATTGGCACAGATGTTAGCTCAGCAACAATCTTCCTCAAGCAGAAAGAGGAAGATTGGCAATGGATGTTAGTTCAGGGCCAATCTTCCTCACCAAAAAAAAAAAAAAAAAAAAAAAGCACTCCATTCAATAAATATTTGCCCATTTGATGGGCCAGCCCCAGTGGCCTAGTGGTTAAGTTCCACACCCTCAGCTTTGGTAGCTTGGGTTCAGTTCCCACGTGTAGACCTACACCACTCATCTGTGGCTATGCCATGGTGGTGGCTCACATAGAAAAAGAGGAAGATTGGCAGCAGATGTTAGCTCAGGGCAAATCTTCCCTTGGAAAAAATAAAAATATATATATATACATATATTTGCCCATTAGATTTTTTAAATTTAAATTCAGCTACCTGAGGGATGATTAATAATCTAAGCTATTATGAAACTCAGTCATTAGACCCTGTCCGATTAATGATACAATTTATAAAAGCAGTTTTCAGTTGCCTTTCAGAAACCTCACATCCTCCCAACCTTCAATATCAGATATAAGTTGGTCATTAATACTATCCTAGTTTTATGGTAACAATGCTTTTAGAAATAAAATCTTCTTCTGATTAAAAAATATGGTTAACCTACAGAAAATCCTAAAAGTACAGAAAATATAAGGAAAACAAAAATCACCCCTACTCCTGGCAGCCAGAACAGCCATTTTGATATTTTGGTGTATTTCCTTCCAGTCTTTTTTCTATGCATACATTCACCCATACATACGAACCATATGTTTTGTTTTCTGATTGGTTTACTTGTCATTATAGCATATCCATAGCTCTTGAAAACTTAATTTTTACAGCTGCACTGGTTTCCATTATGTGAAGCCACCACAAGCCCTTTACTGCCCCCATAGTTGGAAATTTAGTCTCTAATTTTTCATTTTTAAATAACACTGCAATGAATATGCTCGTACAAACATTCTTCTGCTACAACTTCTCTAAAACCAAACAGATTAGCAGCCTACGACATTGGGTCTGTTCAGTGGTACCAGGCACGCGTCTTCTATACAAAACCTCATTCCGCAGCCGAGACTGCCGTCTGGGAACCAGTCCTACGGTGCAGACGTTTTTAGTATTGCGGCAGACAAGCCAAACCTCAGTCACCTTATTCTTAGGTTTGGGCACGAAGTGTCAGATGCCAACACCGAGACGCATGCCCGGGGACTGATCAAGCCCGTCTATGCCCATCTTTAGGAGCGCTCGGAAGACACGGGCAGAGATGTCCCCACGCCTGACATTTTCCATCTCACGGAAAATCTAGCAGAAACTCCTTCAGGACAGGGCCTGGGCGCCTCTAGTCAGGTGGAAGCCCCCTAAGAGTTGAGTAAATTGAACTTCTGGAAATGCAGGTTTCTCGGTGCCCTGTGTCCCCCTCCCCCTGAGCGGAAGGGCCGATTCCCCCCCGAGGACCCCGCGCCCGATTCGCGCCCGCCCGCTCGCTTTCTCACCTTACAGCCCTGCAGCACCTCGTCGCAGTACAGCGCCACCTTCTCGCCCCGCCACATGCCCCTCATGGGGGACACGGAGAGCGGGGGCAGCGGCTGCGCCTCCTCCTCCTCCTCGGGCACGGAGAGAAGGGGCTCCTCTTCCTCCTCCCCGGCCCCCTCTCCGGGGCCCTCGGCCTCAGAGGCGGGTGGGAGCTGGAGCCGCCGCCGGGCCGCCTCCCGGCCCGCTTTCCCCTTCACGGGCCGAGGGGAGGCCATCACCGACCGCACCGGGGACGCGGTGCTCCCGCTGCCCTTCAGGGGCCCCGGCTCCGCCGAGCCCCGGACGGGCGGGGAGACCTTCTCGCCTCGCCTGCCGGGGCTGAGGCTTCGGACCGAGTCCTCGGGCACCGCAGCGCTGGGCCCGGACGCCATCTCCTCAGCGCGTCGAGGGCCCGCGGCAGCCGTTAGCCACGCTTCCCGCCCTGAGCCGCGCCGGCCAATAGGTGAGCCCAACGCGCGCCGCGGCTCGAGGGTCGGCCCGCCGGGCTGAGCTGGGGGCGGGGCCTTGCGGGTGGTCGGGGCGTTGGGAGGGAGGGGGTGATGTTGGGGGGCGTGGCGCGAGGGCGGTGTGTTGGGGGCGGGGCATGAGGGCGAGGGGTGGGGTCTTGGGGCGGGGCGCGAGCTGCGGGGCGGGCTGTTGTGGGCGGGGTGTGAGGGCGAGGGGCGGGGTTTGGGGCGGGGCGTGAGTGAGGGGCGTGGTGTTGTGGGGCGCGGCGTAGGGGCGGGGCAATGGGGGCCGGGGTGGAGCGTGTGGAGGTGAGCGAGATACCCCCTCGAGGTGATGCTCGCGCCCCGGGCGCGCTCTCTAACCCCACCCCTCTCTCCTCAGCACCGCCCGATACGGCTTTCTCTCCCTCACGGTCCTCCTGCGTTTTCAGGGTAATTGTGAGTCACCCTCCAGGTCATGGCGCCCTACCAAATGCGCCACCTGCCACCCACACAAGCGTATCTGCGCAAACCCAGCCTGAAAGAAAATTTGTTTTTGTACTGGGAGGCGATGGTAACTGGAACACTGTGGTTATAGCAGAGGAAGCTCTGGAGACAAATGCAGCGACCTAGATTTTCCCCCAACCTATTCACACGGTTCCCAAAATAAAATTTCCTTTACATTTTAAAAAAGGTGCTCGCTTTCTGCCGAGAAGGGTAGGTTAGTCCATTTTCATGTGTCTGTTGCGCTGCTCAAAATTCTCACATAAAACATCATATTATGTAACTGTTAAACTGGACGCAGATTTCCAGCTGGGAGTCATGTGTGCAAACTATGAACACTTTCACAGTAAAAGTCTGCTCAGGATAATACATTTTGGAGAAGAGCGGAGACCACTCGTTCCCTGTTATTTTACTGCTCAAAGTCCATTGAGCCAATTGGAATAACTTTTGTTTACCGTCTAGCTGTGAAGCACTGGGGCTCACGGCTCCCACGGAGAACAGCAGCCCTGGGAAAACACCTGCCTTCCCTCACACTCATCTGGAAGGACACAGTGTTAAGTTTGGAGTTTATTTTGAGGAAAATATTAGTATGAATATTGTGTTACTATAGTTCAGGGAATACTTACAACATTCATCATGTTTTGACTCTAAGTTTATTCCTTCTGTCAGGAATCCTGGGCTTTGCTTAAAATGATACCTAACTATAGATTTCACTCACCAAAAGTAAAATCCATTAGTGTAGCATTTCTTCAAAAAGTTTGTTTTTTATTAAACTGCGGGGTTTTTATTCTTAGGTTCAGAATGAGGGACGGCTTGTCCTAATCAAAAGTTCAAAAACAGCAGTCCACCTCAAAAAAACAATGCAAACCAGTATTTGTTAGGAAACTGCTATGTGCCAGGCGATGCATAGATACCAAAGACATAGAAATAAAAGACAAAATTCCTATCCTCATAATCCTAGAGAAGGGTGCAGATGGCTCAATCGATGATTGTGTTTGGTAAGGACCATGATAAAAAAAAATTGAGATATAGATATAGATATATATATACATTTTAATCCATGTTGTGGGAAAAAAGGACCATTCTTCCCAGAAGAAGTGGTACTTAAGCTTAGACTTGATTGTAAAAGCAATATCTGTTCCCTGAGCCAGTTTAGACAATACAGAAAAGCATAAGAAAGAAGAAAATTTAAATCAGCTGTACTTCCGATACCTGGCCATAACTACATACTCTCAGATTTTGGAGTATTTTCTTTCAATATTTGTTCCTATCACGTTATTACAAAGTTTAGATTGTATTAAATTCTTAATTTTGTTTTTTATTTAGTATATCATAAGCATTTTCTTATCATTGCAAGTTATTTAAACACATCATTTTCAACAGCTGCATACATTTTCTTTGTATGGATGTAATTTCCGTAAACCTATACTTTCAGATGTTTGGGTCACATTGATTTTTATAATAATAAATATACCGTTCTTGGTGTCTTTGTGCATAAATTTTTACCTATATTTCAGATTTTTCCCCTCAGGGAAAAGTGAGATTCCTGAGTCAAGATGTGTAAACATTTTAAGGCTCTCAGTATTGCCAAATTTTTCCCCAAAAAGGATGTCTTAATTTCTACTTCAGTTGGCAGATAAAATTCCCGGATGGCTGGGTTATGAAATAGAAGTAGGCTATAGGCACCTAAGGCGGGGGTAGAATGGGAGATGGAGGAGTGTAAACATTCCAGGCAGTGAGTTGTTAGTGGTTTTATAGAGGGGTAAGAAATCTTGATCTAGGTAGCTTGGTATGGCTGGAATAGAGGGGGCAAATTGGGACAAAACCTCAGATTGGAGAGACATGCAAATCCATATCGCAAAGGGTCATGTACGTCATGCACATAAGGGATTGAATTCTTGCCATACTGATAAACTCTCCCTTATCCAACTTTATATTCCACTCTCTGATCCAGCACTGTCAGTATCCATTCCCAAACAAACTTTCCCAGCTCCTGCCAGTACATGTTGGCTACTCCTTCAGTGTCCTCGTCCTCCCTTAGCTGACCCCATACTTCTCTGGCTGGATCATGTTGTGTCTTAACCCTATTTGTTGGAGTGGTGTCCAGGAGGGAGTATGGAGTAGATCCTCAGCAGTGGTGGGTGTAGTCTTCCAAGGCAGAAGCCTATGCATCATCTCCAAACATGGAGGGACTTTAGCCTTTAATGGGGAGAAGTGAGCTCAGAGGGTTCAGGGGAATCTGGGCATTCAATATTTTCAAATGTATCAACCAAGATGTTCCCATCCCAAGTCTCAGGATCTCACTCCTTCCCAATCAGAGCCTGACTTTGGTTTAGCAATCCTGCTCTGGCTGAGAACTCAACCTTCTCTGGTACTCCATTACTTTTAGTGGAGCTCAGTTCACTTGGAGCTCAGTTTTTTCTGTCTTTCAGCAGGAAATGAGTCTTCATGTGCTGCAATGGAGGCCTTCTGGCGTTGAAGGCCGTCTGACTTCACCTTAAATTGGTGATTAATCAATCATCTCAGCCTCTCTTTATCTTATGGCCAGTGAATAGATAAGACTCAGCAAGAACCATCTGATTCCATAGTCCTTATAATTATGGCTTCCATTAACATTCTCAAACTCCTGATGTTGCTCCACCAGCGCATTCTCTTCCCTTTCACCCACAGTAAAAGTTTTAACAATTGTACCTGCATAGCATGCTAGGAACTATCAGTATTCCACTGACCTTCCATGACAGCGTCCTCATTGACAGCTGGCTAGAAGGTGATCCAGCTCCAAAACATCATTTTATAATCTGCTTCCATACCAATTGTCTGAGGTTAGGTCTCCTGGGAAACAGGATCTGAAGCAATGATTTGCATAAAGAGAATTTGGGAGGAGTGCTTTTGAGAACAACATCTGTAAGAGAATGAGGGAAGCGAGAATGGGCATAGAGAGCTATTCAACAGTGGTACTTTTCTAACAGAGTCCTCAGCCATTCCTGCTGGAAGCTCTGGACTGGGATGACCCTTTAGAGTTGAGGCAAGGGGTGGCCCATTGTATCTCTGCATCTTCCAGTTACTGGAGGTCTGCCCACAGAGAGAGATCATCACCTTGATGTGGCAGCTCCCTTTGTAAGAAACTGTCAAACAGTCTTCCAAAGTGGCTGTACCATTTTGTATTCCCACTAGCAGTGAATGAGCGTTCCTGTTGCTCCACATCCTCACCAGCATTTGGTGTTGTCAGTATTCTGGATTTTGGCCATTCTAATGGATGTGCAGTAGTGGCAGATCCCTTTGGCTGATGGCAATTCCCACAGAGGGATTCAGATGTGTCTTTAGCAGCCAACACTTCCGGCAGCTGGGAGAATGAATGTCTTGGTCCTAAAAGAGGGATTGGGGCAGCTCATCACAGAATGCCCTACACGCAGTTATCAGAACTGAGATATAAGACAGAATAGAACTCTATAAAAGTAGACAATGCTGACTCATCTGAGCTATGGGCCTGGAAGGCAGCATTAGTACCAGCACTTGAGATTATTGTCTAGAAGTCAGTCATCTTAGCTCTAGGTATTGGAAAATTAGGCAACCACACTAGACTGCATAGTATTCGTTACCCTCTCCCTAAGGCTGGGACTCAAGGGGTTTAAGGAATGGAGACATGCAAAGAACTTGAAAAGTCTGAACATCTGTATAGCCAGTCTCATTGGATTCATGTCTTTGAGCTTTCTTTTCCTCCAATACTTTCTCTCAATTCAGTTCTTTGCCAAAGTTATATTGTATAATGAATGGTCAAGAGCGTGTCCTCTGGCCATAGTGCCTGGGTTCCGTGGCTTCTCCTGTCTATGGCCTTGGTTTCCTTGCCAGTAAAATAGGACTTAAATAACAGTTTGTGGTAACAAGATTGTGTATCCTTGGTGTTCAGCTGTTTAACGTAGTGCCTGAGACACACTCCATCAACATTAAATCAGTCTGTGCTTTCTCGCAGCAGTTAAAACAATTCTCACATTTGATTGGTGATCCTAACTAGCAAGTTAATGAGGCTAGCTCTGTTCTATATCTTGGGGGGAAAAAACTCATTTCTCCTCTTTTTGCTTAGAGGCTTTTTTTTTAAAGATTGGCACCTGAACTAACAACTGTTGCCAATCTTCTTCTTCTTCTTTTTTTGTTTTTTTTTGCTTTTTCTCCCCAAACCCTGCAGTACATAGTTGTATATTTCAGTCGTGGGTCCTTCTAGTTGTGGCATGTGGGACGCCATATCAAGGTGGCCTGATGAGTGGTGCCATGTCCACGCCCAGGATCCGAACCAGCAAACCCCTGGGCCCATGAAGCAGAGCGCACAAACTTAACCGCTCGGCCACGGGGCCAGCCCCTGCTTAGAGGCTTTTCCTTGAATTGGCTCTTCCTTGCCATTGAAGAGGTAAGATGCATGGGGCCCCAGGAGGGAAGGGCAGGATGCTTTTGGGCTTGTGTGGGCACTAGGGCTCAGGCCTGCCTAAGAGGGACAGGAGAGTCCACGGTCCCTGCATACATGATCTGGTTTCCACGTTGGGTTTCGTGGCTAACACCTCTGGTCTTGTCTTGTTTCTCACGAGGACCTTGAGCGAGAGGCCTGGCTATGGCAGAATTGAATTGGAGAAACCAAAGTCCTGTATATCTTTCTTTATCTCTTGTCCCCAGGGGTACTAGTAGCCATTGTTCTACCTTGCTTATGTGGAATGCCCTTCCTGCTTGTTTCCACCTGTCAAAATTCTTCTACACTGGGTTCCAGTACGTGTCCCTCATCAGAACTAACCATTCTCTCCTCTGTGCTCTCAGAGCACTTTCTGCACAGAACTATAATACACTGAAAACACTTAATGTGCAGGGACAATAACATTCATATTTTTTATCCCCAGTACTTCGCACAATCTTTGGCACATAACTAGTAAAAGTTTTAAGAATAGTACCACTATAGGGGTACAATAAATATTTTTTCCAACTTCTGAGTTGAAATGTGTATCTGTCCTTCTCCACCCCTAGGTTGTTACCTCCTTGATGCCCAGGATCAAGTTCTGCTCCTCTTTATGTCCACTGCAGAACTTATTCAGCGTAGGGTCCTCACACTGCTGGCTCTCAATGCTTGTGTCCTAAGTTGTTTTTTTTTTTTTGAGGAAGATTAGCCCTGAGCTAACATCTGCTGCCAATCCTCCTCTTTCTGCTGAGGAAGACTGGCCCTGAGCTAACATCTGTGCCCATCTTCATCTATTTTACATGTGGGACGCCTGCCACATCATGGCTTGACAAGCAGTGCCATGTCCGCACCTGGGATCTGAACTGGTGAACCCTGAGCCGCCAAAGTGGAATGTGTGAACTTAACCACTGCACCACTGGGCCAGCCCCCTAAAATTTTTTTTTTAAGTAAAATTCCCGAGAGAAATGAAAACATATGTCCACACAAAAACTTGTACATGAATGTTCATAGCAACATTATTTATAATAAGCAAAAAGTGGAAAGAACCCAAATGTCCATTAGCTGATAAAAAGAAAATGTGGTATATCCATACAGTGGAATGTTATTTGGCCATTAAAAGAAATGAAGTAATGATACACTCTACAACATGGAAGAACCTTGAAAACATGCTAAGTGAATGAAGTCAGTCACAGAAGCTTACATAACATGTGATTCCATTTATACGAAATGCCCGGAAGAGGCAATTCTGTAGAGACAGGAAGTAAATTAGTGGTTGCCTAGGACAAGGTTGGGTAGTGGGATGGTTTGAGTGGAAATGGGGATTGGCTACTAATGGATCCAGGAGTTCTTTTGGGGGTGATGAGAATGTACTATAATTGATTGTAGTGATGGTTATACACCTCTGAGAATATAGTAAAAACCATTGAATTGTATGCTCTAAATGAGTGAATTGTATGATATGCGAATTATACCTCAATTTGAAAAGGTAAAATTTATAGTACATTCAATGGTAGTAAGTGCTATGAAGAGCGATAAGAGTATGAGTGGGAGGCAGAGCAGGGATGGGGGAGTTTTGGAGGGTGGGGCTGGGGATACTATTTTATACAGAGAAGGGAAGGTAGGTCTCACCCATAGGTGACAATTGAGTAAAGATCTAAAAGAGGTCAAGAGGAAAATCTTGGATTTTGACAGCTGCAAAGGAAGGAAAGCTTTTGCCATCACCCAATAATTCCCAGAGGGCATTTCAGACATAAGGCACACAGGTAAATAGGAGTAACTACAGTTTTAGAAAGTCCATAATACTACTAACATATTATTTTCATATTTCCCCACATAATAAGCATTTAAATAAGGCTCACATTGGTCAGAAAGCCCTAAATGAGTACATCTGGGGATTTAGGAATTTTGGAAGTTTTGTATGATGGAGATTTGGCTCTTATTGTTTTGGAAGTGCACACAACAGGATGCTGTGAAATGTAGTTGTATTTGTTTTTCCTTTTGGTTTTCTCAAATTGAACAAATCAGTAAATATTAACAAGTAAGCAATTTATTCACAAATACTTTAACTTTTCCTCTCTTAGAACACTAGTTTTTCCCTCTTCCTTAACTCTTTGATGTTAACTTTATAAACAAATACCCTGAAACGTAGGACTCGAAAGGGACAGCTCTCTTGGAAGCATGTGGCTCCTCTTTTTGGCCGGTAGAGGGCACTGGAGAGCTTTTGGACTGTTTTAGGGCCCCCAATCCCAGAGGGCTGGGTGGAGCCTGAAGCATTCCTGCAGTCCCGCCAGCTCCAGCCCTGACTCAGAAGCAGCCTGCACGGCGCTTTGCTAAGGGACAAGCTCAGACACATTTCTCTAATGTCTAACACTTCTTTAACCTCGAACGTGATATTCTGCTGAATCTTCAAACGCTGACAGTGCGTACGAACTCCCTGGTACTTGTTTTGTGGTCTGCTTTTGTTTTAACTCTTTTGAGGTAAATACAGGATTTTAATTTCATTTTACGTAAACCACACAAAAGAAAAGAATCACCTGACGTGTTTCAGGGCACATGAATTCCACCAAAGAGAAGCAATCCAGGATATGGACAAAGCACGACCTAAAACCACTGACTATAGCTCCCCGGTAGAAAGCTAGCGGCCCAAACTTGCCTTAATAACTCTCATAACATTTCAATCTTGACAGTAATTAGCCTACGTTTTGAAAAGCGCATAGATTACCTAATAGTAGAGCAAATGTATTTAAAATTGATAATGACAGCGTAAGACAGGCGCTCGCAATCACTGTTGATGGAAGTAGAAATTGTTAAAGATTTTTAGGAAGGGAACTTTCAAAATTTTAGATGTGCGTGAAAAGATGCTCATCATCACTGATCATCAGGGAAATGCAAATCAAAACTACACTAAGATATCACCTTACACCCGTGAGAATGACAAAAAATATCTAAAACTAATAGCAACAAATGTTGGAGAGGTTGCAGAGAAAAAGGAACCCTCATACACTGCTGGTGGGAATGCAAACTGGTGCAGCCACTATGGAAAACAGTATGGAGATTCCTCAAAAAACTAAAAATAGAACTACCATACGATCCAGCCATCCCACTACTGGGTATTTATCCAAAGAGCCTGAAGTCAGCAATCCCAAAAGTCCTGTGCACCCCAATGTTTATTGCAGCACTGTTTACAATAGCCAAGACGTGGAAGCAACCTAAGTGCCCATCAACAGACAAATGGATAAAGAAGATGTGGTACATATATACAATGGAATACTACCCAGCTGCAAAACAGAACAAAATCATTCCATTTGCAATAACATGGATGGACCTTGAGAGAATTATGTTAAGTGAAATAAGCCAGCGAGAGAAAGATAATCTGTGTATGACTCCACTCATATGAGGAATTTAAAACTATGGACCAAGAACAGTTTAGTGGATACCAGGGGAAAGGTGGGGTGGGGGGTGGGCACAAAGGGTGAAGTGGTGCACCTACAACATGACTGACAAACATTAATGTACAATTGAAATTTCACAAGATTGTAACCTATCAATAACTCAATAAAAATAATAATAATAAAAAAAAATTTTAGATGTGCTTAACTTCAACCCTGCAATTCGGTCTTTAGAAATCGGTTCCGCAGGAAGGCTTTATGTGCACACAAAGATATTATATATAATAATGTTGATAATAGCATTTAACACTTCCTACATGCTAGACACAGTTAAAGAACTCTACATATGTTGACTAATTTAATTCTAAAAATAGCCCAGGGAATCCAACTTTATTGATGAGGAAACTGAGGCACAGAGAGGTTAAGTAATAGCTATAAAGTGGTGGAGCCAGGTTTCATATGCAGGCAGTCTGATTTCCAAAGTTCGTGCTCCTAACCACTACGCTATGCGGTCCGGGGTATATTCCGTAGCATTGTTTGTAATAGTGTAAAACTAGAAACAACTTGCATCTATCACTAATAGAAGAGTTAACCAATGATACCTCCATTTTGTCAAAAAGAAGTCAATCTAGATGCACTGACTCAGAAAGAGCCCCAAAGACATATTGTAGGGAAATAGAGTAAGGGGGAAAAGCGATTCTCAGAATTATACATATAGTATGATCCCATTTATGGTTTTTTAAATTGCATATTTGTATTTGGACATATATACAAGCACAGAAAAAGGATGGAAGCAACATCACAGACAGCAAACTATGCTAGTTGTAACCTTTAGGGAGGAGAGTGGTACTGGGGATGGGGGTGGTTGTAAAAGGGGAATTTCATGTTTACCCCATATAATTCTGTATTACTTAAAAGTTTTAAAATAAAATGTATTTATGTGCTACAGTAACACCTTTTCAAAGAAAGAAAATGATATAGTGTAAAAGTAGAAAGGACTCTTGTCAAGCAGTGCAATCAACCCCTTCACATAACTAGTGAGGAAACCAAGGTGTTAAGAAGTCCAACGGAGTGTGCACTGTTCCACATACAATGCGTGAGCTACTGGAGCCTGCCAGCCTGCCCCCTGCCCCAGGCTTCTTTGTGTTACACCATTTTGCCTTTACCCTGGTGAAATCTCGAAAATAAGTTATGCACTCTTAATGTGATTCCACAGTTACATTTTATTTTAGAGCTTCATAATTAACTGGCCTTTAAAAAGTTTTGGAAGCATACATGATGTCAGTCATTCGGTCAACAAATATTTATTAAATCAAATAATTAGATATCACCAATTAGATGCTAATCGTTATATGCCAGGTACTGTGCTAGGCCCTGGAACTATAATGTTGATCAAGATAAAAACAGTTGTTGCCCTCAAGAATTATGGGAAAATGTTCACCACATAACCGTATATGAAAAAAATGTGTGAAGGTGTATGTACTAGAAGGAAAGCAAAAAATGTTAACAGCATTATCTTAAGAGTTTTAGGGAGTTTTCTGTAGTTCTTTACATATTCCTACGTTTTCTTTTTTTAAAAAGCTTTCAATTTGCATGTATTTCTTTCACAATCAGAAAAACATATTTTAAAGAATCAAATAGTAGCTCCTTGTCTAAGCTTTGAAGCATGGTGAATTACATGAAGAGGGAAGAAGGTCATTATACCAGAGGAAATGAAATGTTTCCTGGGGAAATAAAAGGCTTGGGCAAGCCCTTCTATTCCTGACACTGAACCACAAGTCTATGGAACCCTCCGAGAAAAGGCCTCTCAGAGGGCACTGAGTGGAGGTGGGAGACACGTTTTGTCACATTTCTAGGGAGCATCAAGCAGCATGTTCAGGGGAAGGAACACGGGAGGCCTATCTGGGCTAGTGGTTTAGCCCTCAGGCTTTGGAAACAGTCAGCCCCATTCTAGCTCTGCAACATTGAGAAATGTATTTGCCTTTCTGAACTCCAATTTCTCCATCTGTAAATGAGAATAATGATATCATTTGGCGGTTATGAGGATTAAATGAGATCGTGTATGTGAAAAGCACAAACCGTGGGTGGCACATAGTTGTGCTTAGCTGATGTCACGTGCTGCTAAGCTCAGTAACAGAACCTAATTCCCTGGCTGCTTACTTCCCTGGCCATCCCCCACCCCCCGCACCACAGCCCACACACGTATATGCACCTGCACACTGGAAACCACAGGCTATACCAGAGAGAAAATGTCATTAGTGCCATTTCAGGCCGTCATACAAGTTAGCTCATTTATCTAGCAACAGAACTGGAAATAGAACCCTGCATAGTAAAATATAATAATAAATAGAGAGTGATACATTAGAAAAAATTTTTTCACATTATTTTTTAGGTTTCCTCTCTGTCCATAGAAATAGATCTTAATATTTTATTATATCCATTGCTTCCTTTTGCAAATCCCTTAAAAATAACCAATGATGGAAGGACTCTGAAGAAAACTGGTCGTAAGGTAATGCAGGAAGGCTTAGTCCTGAGTGCCAGGGCTCCCAATAGGCAAAGGCTTGGATGTTCCGCTGACATGTGACCAACAGAGCTATCCAACCTGAGACCACGTGGGCTGGACAATGAGGACATCCATGGCACGCACAGTGAATTAGCCCCTCCTTTTGTCCAGTACCAGAAGTTTGGTGCTTCAGCACTACAGAGCTTTGAAGAACCGTTTGTTAAAGACTCTGCTTTTGTGTAATAATGCAGCACCTGCAAGATTTTGAAGGAAAGTACGTAAAACAATTCATTAAACCTACATTGAAATCCTGAGATCATTTTGTAACAAGTAGCCTTATGGCTGAGAGCACTCTTACAACCACGAAGGAAACCAACCTGGGTACAAAGCCAGCACAAATGAGGACAGAAAGAAGAAAGCCAGAGCTTTTTTAAAAAAAAAATCACTACACTTTTTCAAAAATAACCAATAATAGGTCATTTATATTGTATATCTTTGTGAAGCAAACAGGTATTTGGTAGAAGTTTCCTATTCTGGTTTTGAGTCATAGAACCAAATTTGTGGAACGTGGACTTAGGCAGAGTCAAACTTAAGTTTTAACCATAGTATGTTTGTTCCCTGTCACTAGGAATTCCGAATTCCATTTTTTTTGGAATACTTTTTAATTCAGATTCATTTCATAAATATTAAAAGTCAAAGCCGTAAGTATGTTTTACTGGTGAACATGTTTCATAAGGCAACATATTGGTGGCAGGTTGGGAAGGCTCCCCAGGTGCAGGAATCACCCTAGTGAGAGGTGCCTGAGCACTGGATGACCCGGGACTCCTGCCAGATCTGGGCTGGCCGAGGCACTGTACGAACAAGCACCGTCACAGGGTTGCTCACCCATCTTTCTTCTGTGGATCTGTTCCTGGAGGACACATACCAAACACTAAGGAAAGGGGAAATGAGCTAGATTTGAGATAAGGCACTGCTCGTCATAAACAGGATTTCTCCATACCCTTCTCTTTGATCTCAGAGAGAGTGAGTAAGAGGAACGAACTGGGCTAGTAGAGAGTTGAATGAAAAGAACAGTCATGTCTTTGCCTCATAAATGCTGAAAGACTTGAATCACTGAATACTTTTAACTGGCTTTGCCTGTTTGGATAATAAAACCACTTTCAGGCAACCCAGGGAAGAATATAGTAACGGGAAATTGGCAAACTCCAGGAAAGGCCAGTTCAAAGCAGGTTCCAATATGACTTATAAATGTAATTCATTTTATCTTGTAGCCTTGAAAAGTTAATATCTTTCTACAGAACTTAGCATCAGAGGATAACTAATGGACTAGAAAAAAGTGGAATGGTTTGGGGTAGAATGATTTGGGATGAGTTGGGACTCCTCGCCCCCAGTACAAAACAATTGAAGATTTCATTGCATTCTTAACTAAGTGCCTCTCCCCATCCTAGAATTGAAACCACTCCACAAATTGGTCCATGCTTCCTTTACTAGCCTTGTCCCCTGCTAAGCTTTCTTTATTCCATACAAATACTTATGACACTTTTCATACCATTCCTTACCTTTGGGCTTTTATTCAAGCTGCTCCATTCCTGCTTGGAACGCCCCCTTCCTCTCCCTCTCCTCAGTATCTGCCCACCAAATTTGCGCTCTTCATTTAAGGCATAGCTCAAACCTGGCATATTCCAAAGCCTCACAAGGTTCTTCTGGCAGGAAAGAATCTCACTGTCCTTAATATTCCCATACTATTTTGTTTGTAGCGATATTGTGCACTTATTGCCGTCTGTCTTGTATCATAGTTATTTGTATGTTTTTCATCTACACTTTGTTTCCGGCTCAGAATGCAAGGGCCATGTCTCTTTCATCTTCGAGCTTTGTGCATATTGCCATAGCTCACAGACTTAGTATATTCCCATTTCCTTATAGTATTTATGTGCTACCCGTAATAGCTCACCTTTATTCATTCAAGCACTATTTTAAGAGCTCTACATACATCAACTCATTCAAAACACACAACACTGCTATGAGGTAGGTTACCATTATTATTCTCAGTTTACAGTGGAAGATACCGAGATGTTACAATAAATTGCCCAAAATCACAAAGCTAATAAGCAGCAAAGCTGGGACTTGAATCCAGAAAGTCTGGTTCTAGAGTCTTGCTCTTAATCACTGAGACGTATATATAATCACAATTAATCTTAACTATTGTATTCTTAGGGAGAAATGAGAGACTTTGATAAGCCACACATTGTGTGTGGAATTCCGGAAGTCTGATATTGTATGTATTAGGAGAGTTTGATTGAACATTGGTAAATCTATTGAAAATTGGAAGCTGTTGAAATAGACATTTCTTACATTTTCAGGCTGCCCAGCATCTTTTGATCACTCTCACTATGGCTGGGAAATCTCTGGCCTTAAGAATTCTACTTCTCTGGGGCCGCCCCGGTGGCGTAGTGGTTAAGTTCGCACATTCCTCTTCTAAGCGGTCCGGGGTTCCCCAGTTCGGATCCCGGGTGCCGACATGGCGCCGCTTGGCATGTAGAGGAAGATGGGCCTGGAAGTTAGCTCAGGGCCAGGCTTCCTCAGCAAAAAGAGGAGGACTGGCAGTAGTTAGCTCTGGGCTAATCTTCCTCAAAAAAAAAAAAAAAAAAAGAATCCTGCGTCTCCAAGATAGAAACCCAGAGAACTCAGTTCCCTGGGACCCTCTGCAGCCAGTGCATAGGCATGTGAGGCTTTATGTCAGTTTTATGAGGAGACAGGCTCTGCGGAGGACACCCATTTTGCAGACAAGGACGGAAGCAGAGGGGACGGCTGTGGTCGTAAGATTGAGTTCTCACCCAGGAGTTAGCTTTGGTGCTGGTCAGCGGTATGAGCACTGTAAAGTGAGTCCGGGGCAGAAAGGCCACTGCTGTGCCCTCCACGGTGAGGAGAGCTGGGCCAGCAGCAGCAAGTTCCTCATCAGACCAGTACTGCACCGTGGTTTTCCGTTTTGTTCCTGGAAGTGTAGCCTCAAGGCTGTTTTATCCATTCCTCCCACTACTTCTGTGAGCCACCCTTTGATATTGTGATTTATAATAAGAAATATATATCTGGTCTTTGTCCCAGCGATGACAGCAATAAAGCTTTCTTTTGTTATGTTAATAAGGTGGCTTTTGGAAAACCCCCCCGGGGGACGGAAGGATGGAGGCTGATTGCTAGGGGAACTAATCATGTGATTAGAGGGTTGGAGCCCCTACGACCGTCTCCTTCACCTCAAGGGGTCGGGGGGAGCAGGGGGCAGTGAGGAGCTGGGGATTGAGATCAATAGCCAACAGCCCATGATTTAATCAATCATGTCTATGTAATGAAACTTCCATAAAAACCCAAAAGGACAGAGTTCGAGAGCTTCCAGGTTGGTGAATACTTGGAGATGTGAGGAGAATGGCAGGCTCAGAGGGCATGGAAGCTCCATGTCCCTTCCCGCACTTCTTGCCCTATGCTTCTTTTCCATCTGGCTGTTCCTGAATTAATATCCTTTTATAATAAACTGGTAATTTAAAGATTTCATTTTTCCTTCTTCTCCCCAAAGCCCCCTGGTACATAGTTGTATATTTTTAGTTGTGGGTCTTTCTAGTTGTGGCATGTGAGACGCCGCCTCAGCATGGCTTGACGAGCAGTGCCATGCCCGCGCCCAGGATCCAAACCGGCAACACCGTGGGCCACCAAAGTGGAGTGCTCGAACTTAACCACTCGGCCACGGGGCCGGTGCCTAAACTGGTAATTTAGTGAGTGAAATGTTTCTCTGAGTTCTGTGAGCTGCTCTGGCAGGTTAACTGAACCTGAGGAGAGGGTCGTGGGAACCTCTGATCTATAGCCTGTTGATCAAACACACAGGTGACAACCTGGACTTGTGATTGGCATCTGAAGTCGGGGGGAGGGGACAGTCTTGGGTGAATTGCTTAGTAGTGTTGAAAAAAACACACATTGGATACCAGGCATCCTTTTTTCTTTACACATTTATTGAGCCATAGTTTACATACCATAAAATCCACCTGCTTTAACCCAATATCCTTTAAAAACTTTTTTTAATGAACTGCTTAAATATGCAAAGTCTGGTTCAGCCACTATGGAAAACAGTCTGGAGATTTCTCAAAAAACTAAAAATAGAAATACCAGATGATTTAGCTATCCCACTACTGGGTGTCTATCCAAAGAACTTGAAATCAGCAATTCAAAGAGACTTATGCACCCCCATATTCATTGAAGCCTTATTCACAATAGCCAAGATGTGGAAGCAACCTAAGTGCCCATTGATTGGATAAAGAAAATATATAAGAAGATTGATGATTGGATAAGGATAAAGAAGATGTGGTATATATATATATACAATGGAGTAGTACTCAGCCATAAAAAAAGACAAAATCATCCCATTTACAACAACATGGATGGATCTTGAGGGTATGATGTTAAGCGAAATAAGCGAGATAAAGACAAAAACTGTATGATTTCACTCATATGTGGAAGATAAACAAACACATGGACAAAGAGAACTATTTAGTGGTTACCAGAGAGAAGGGGAGTGGAGATGGGCACAAAGGGTGAAGGGGCGCACCTGTATGCTGACTGCCAAATAATAATGTACAATGGAAATTTACTATGTTGTAAACTATCCTAACCTCAATAAAAAAAAAAATCCAGAGTCACCTTCTGTTGTTTGTAACTAAAAACTCCGAGTTATTTATAATCATAAGGTGATATGCCATTTTCTTTGGGATATTTTGTTGCTATTTTTATCATCATCGTTAAATCATTCATCAGTCTCTCTTACCTCATTTGTTCAACTGCATTTTGGGGGCACACTTTATCACACTCATGATATATTTTTAAAATAAGGAATATCATATAATGGCTTAAGTCAACATTAAAGGAGGCGCTGTTTTAAGGACCTCCACCTAACTGACCGGTGATGCCCACAGCATGAACTCTCGAGGCAACTGGCTGCTCTATTATGCTTCAGGTGTTTTGCTAGTTAAACGAAACATTGTTTAACCCGCCTCTAAGCCAACAACTAAGCAACTTTAAGTGATTCGATCATGTTGAGTGTTTCCGGGCACTCAATTTAGTTTTCACAGAAACAATTTTTTTCTTTTTACTCTTAGATTTTATTGCCTTATGTGATTTTAAAAATTAAATTATGTGATTAGATAACTACAGATGGAAATGCCACAGTGAAATGTTACCCATCAGGAAACCCATTCTTGGGGACTGCTCCTGCCTAAGGCCATTCTGATATTGTATTAGATACCGTGTACCTCATGAGAGAGCTAAGGCTGTCCCTACGTCAGTGTTGGAAGCTAGGATCGCTCAACAGGTGTATCTTGCTTATCACCAGAAGAGAAACTGAAGACCAACTCAGAGCCTGGAGCAGTTCAGGCCTTTAATTGAAAATTGACAGATAAAGCAAAGGAATGAAGAGTCTCATCCAATGAGTCTGACATCTAAACCATAATAAAATTAAATCAGCAATGACAAGCTGCTGGGGGTTTATGCTGTCTTTTTTTTTTTTTTTTTTAATCTGAGGTTTCAGGAGGTCTTAAACATTAAATTAGTTTGTCTAGAAATCCTGTGTAAAAATGGACAGGGATGAATTCAAGACACAGGAAGACATAGTATTTTTAAATGGTATTTTTTTTCTGCTTTTTCTCCCCAACTCTCCCCAGTACATAGTTGCATATCTTACTTGCAGGTCCTTCTATTTATGCTATGTGGGATGCCACCTCAGCGTGGCTTGATGAGCGGTGCCATGTCCGCACCCAGGATCTGAACTGGCGAAACCCTGGGCTGCCGAAGCGGAGCTCGTGAACTTAACCACTTGGCCACTGGGCCAGCCCTCAAATAGTGTCTTTAAGACAAATCTAATCATGTCTTTTCAGCATTCAAAACTCAGTAAGTCGCTCCATACACAGCTGTACCACTGTGAACAAAGGCTCAGGGCCTCAGAGGGACGGAGAGAATGAAAACCCTGAAGTTCTTTCTAGCCAGAAGTAAATACGGCCAAACAATGGAGGATGGTTGTGGTATTTTTCAAACATGAGCTAAATTCGGTCTGGTATGTTACCGAGCACAATTTGCTCAGCGTGAAATGTTCCAATCCACAAGGAGGTGTGGGGAGCAGCCCCAGTGTACTTTACCTGCAACTGCAAATGTTAAAGGAAGATCAAGTTTAGAAGTTATTTTTCTCATTCTAAAGTTTACTTTTGGTTTTTAAGGACTCCATGGTTCTCAGGTCATGGAGGCAAAGCATGCCTGTTGTTTTCACGGGAAGTTAAAGTAACCAACTCTGGTGGTTTTTAGACATGCATAGAAGCTTGCCTCTGTCAGCAAGCTACCAGAAATAAACTGTTGATTAACCCCTGCTCGAGGACTGATGTTTAACTTCGTGAAGCAAACATTTGCAGGTGACGGCAGCGACTCTGTAGGTTTTACAAATCGCTTCAGGTGGAGAGGTAAAGCTATTAATGGTAAACTACACATTTACTCAGTGTATCAGTTCCCAGTGTTTAAGAGTTGAAAGTGAATCAAACTTATGAATGAAATCAGTCTCTCAGATTCTGAACTATAAATTCCCAAGAATTTCAAGTGAAATATTTATAACTTTACAAAGTCAATATGAAACCATGATTTCTGAAATTAAAAAGTTTGCAGCAGAAAACCTTAAAATCTTTAAAATGTTTTAAAACATTTTGTTTGTTAAATTTCTCGGACACGGTAGGAACTGAAACATTCTGGTAGTTGTTCGATTTCTGGAAATAATTACCTGCAGGGCGATTAACACCTCTCACCTAGTTAGTGGCCCAGCTCTATGCTATTGTTTGTTGGTGAAGGGGCTATTCATTCACAAACCTGGACCCACCCAACCAAACAAAGAGACTCTTGGTGGCTGTTCAAGTGGACTCCAAGCCAAGAAAAAGGGATTTCCTTATTTCCTCAAGACTGAACTTTTGATCAGTGCTGTGTGGCCAAGCTAAAAAGTTTGAAGGAATTTTAAGCAAGGCTTTTATGGCATTTCGGAAGCCACCACCAAATATCCTTCAGGAAGCATAGTAACAAGCTAGATGGAGTCAGGAACTTAGTAAGGAAATTCACCTCTCTTACTACAATATGCATAGAACTCTCTTGGCATCTACTGTCAAGAGTGATGAACATTTCACAAGTAACAATAAATTATTCACTTTGGCAAATCTGAGGATGTTATATGGGTCTTATTCACAAGAATCAAGTTTCAGCAGCTAAAATGTGGTTGATTTTGCAGGATGCTGGGGTACAACAGAGCAAAGACTGACAAAGCTCCTGTTCTGGGGCCTGGCCCAGTGGCTGAGTGGTTAAGTTCTCACGCTCTGCTTCCGTGGCTCAGGGCTCCTTGGTTCAGATCCTGGGTGTGGCACTGCTCGTCAGGCCACGCTGTGGCGGCATCCCACATAGAAGAACCAAAATGACTTACAACTGTGATAACAACTATGTACTGGGGCATTGGGGAGAAAAAATAAAAGAGGAAGATTGCTAACAGATGTTAGCTCAGGGCCAATCTTCTGGAAAAAAAAAAAAAAAGCTGTTCTCATGGATCTTATATTCTAGTGGTAGAGACAGATTGTAAACATCTTTTTAAAAAATATTTTTACAAATTATGATTAGTGTTTAAAGGAAATAGGGTACTGAGAAGAAAATAACGGAGAGGAACTAATTAAACAGGGCGGTCAGAGAAGTCTCCTCTGAGTTGGGGACTTTTAACTTGAGACCTGAAAGACAGAAAGAAGCCATCCATGGGAAACCTGGTGAGAGGACAATGCAGGCAGACGCATTGCAAGCGCAAAGGCCCCACAAGGCACAGGGCTTGGCGTGTTAGAAAAGAACTGGCAGAAGGCCCGTGTGACTGAAGCATCAGGACCAGGGGACGGTGGCATGAACCGAGGTTGGAGAGATAGGTGGCTACAGATCCTGTAGGAAAGCTTTTCTCAAGATCTTTTGACCATGTCTCACAGTAAGAAATATATTTTATATCTCACTTAGTACTTAAATAAAACAAAATGTTTACACAAAAGAAAACCTACCTATATAACATGTAATGCTTATATTTTCTATTCTGTCCTATAATTTCATTTAAAAATGCTGATTATTACTCATTAAAATGATTTCCTGACCAACTAATGGATTTTTGCAAAAACACAGATAAATGTTGTTGTAGGCTAGGGTAAAGAGTTTGGAAAATTATTGGAAGTCTTTAAGGAAGGAGGAGCATGACTTATAAATGAAATCATTTTGGCTGCTGTAGGAAGAATGAATTAAAGGGTTACAAGAATGAAGTAGGAGGATCAGTTATGGTATTATTGCAGAAGCCCAGGGGAAAGAGGGTAGTAGCTTGGACTAGGGTGGTGGCAATCAAGGCAAAGAGATGTGTTCAGACTTAACGATATATTTCAGTGGTAGAACCAACAGGACATAGTGATGGGTTGGATGGGTGGGGCTGAAAGAAAGGGAGGCATCAAGAGTCAGTCCCAGACTTCTGGTTTTAGTGACTGAAAAAATGGTAGTGCTATCTATTAGGATGAGGAAGACTGGAGTAGAATAGGATATATGGTGGAAAATTAAAAATTCCACTTTAAATATATTAAGTTTGAGATCACTCTGAGTCATCTAAGCAGTTAATTATACAACAGGAGTTCAGAGAAGAAAGCTGAGGATCAATAAAATTGGGGTCTAAAACAAATGAGTAGTATTTAAAGTCATGAAAATGGATGAGTTTACCTAGAGAAAGTATGGATAGAAAGGAAACAAGAAAGGGCTCAGGAAGGACTTCCAAGGGTCTCCAATGTTGAGAGTGGGATGGGGGGATTAGGAGGAGCTGGCAAAAGAGATCAAGAAGGAGCGACCATTGGAATGTGAGCAATGTCAGCAGACAGTGCTGTCCTGAGCATCACAGGGCGGAGTGTTTCAACGGGAAAAGCTGCACCGAATACTGTCGAGGAAGCAAGTATAGTGAGAACAGAAAATTACCCATCTGGCACTATGGAGGCCTTCGGTAACCTTGACAAGGGTGTTTCAGTAAAGTTGACAGAACAAAAGCTAGATCAGACTCTATAACCCAGAAATTCCACGCCTCAGTTATTGGAAACAAAAAACTCTTGCACAAATGCACCAAGAGACTCATACATAAGATGGTCATAACTGCGTTGTTCACTGGAGCAAATAACTGGAAAAGACCCAAATTTGCATCCTTAAGAGAATTGATAACTAAACTGTGATATATTCATAGAATGGATAGTAAGAGTAATGAAAGTGAATCCTCCAACATGGGTAAATCTCACGAAAATGTTGACGACAAAAAAGGGCACAGAACGACACCTGCAGCATGATTCCATTTATACAAAGTTTAAAAAATGAACTAAACAGTACATTGTTTAAGGATACATAAATAAGGGAATGATAAACACAAAATTCAGGAGGGCTGTTACCTGGGATATACAGAAATGCTCAAAGATTAATCTGTATATATGTTATATACACATTTTGGTGTATATGAAATATTTCGCTAAAAGTATCTACCTAGCTCTGTCCACTGAATAGGCCTAAATGCATTAACCAATCCAGAAGCAGTGAGCACCGCTAGTACCCAGCTGTGGTCTACAAAAACTATTTCCTATTGAAAGAACAAGGACTCTTTGGGAAAAGGGCCGAGTTTGGATATGGGACAGGGAATATACAAAACTAGGTTTGAAAATCCTGTCTTAGGGGCTGGCCTGGTGGCGCAGCAGTTAAGTGCGCATGTTCTGCTCTGGTGGTTCAGGGTGCCCTGGTTCGGATCCCGGGTGTGGACATGGCACCGCTTGGCAAGCCATGCTGTGGGAGGCGTCCCACGTATAAAGTAGAGGAAGATGGGCATGGATGTTAACTCAGGGCCAGTCTTCCTCAGCAAAACGAGGAGGATTGGCAGTGGATGTTAGCTCAGGGCTAATCTTCCTCAAAGAAAAGAAAAGAAAGAAAATCCTGTCTTAGACTGCAAGGAAGATTTTAGACTGCTAGGGTTGTGTCAAAAGAACTCAGAAGCCAACCTGAAGAGGCTCCCTCTGGCAAAGACAGGAAAGTTTGAGCATCCATAAGGATAAATACAGTAATGGATTGAAAAACATGTCAAATATGCTTATCTACTTTTCTTATATAAACTATTAGTATTAGTTATATAAATAGCAAATAAGGGAAGTTTCTCCCTATATTATTCCAGACAATAAATAAAGAAGAAATAGGAAAAAATATAATCATTTTGCAATCCGTAATCAATTAATTGATTTAGGCATTGCTTGTCAACTGCTGCTAACATCACAGAGAGAGAATCAGACCTTACGTGCCTCCTGGGGGAAGAACACAACCAGCTGTGACGTCTAGCCAAAGGAAATCAAACCTGAATCTATGATCAAGCCTCTAGATCCAACTGCTGATTTGCAGGAAATGCAGAGGACAGAGGAATATTGTAAACCGCACCACAGGGATGCAATCTGCAAAACCCACACTGTGGAAAATTCTCAAAGACAAACAACTTGTTTTTTTTCAACAACAATCAACACAATTACAGGGGCCGGTCCAACAGTGCAGCGGTTAAGTTCGCACGTTCCGCTTCTTGGCGGCCGGGGTTCGCCGGGTCAGATCCCGGGTGCGGACATGGCACTGCTTGGTACGCCATGCTGTGGTAGGCGTCCCACATGTAAAGTGGAGGAAGATGGGCACGCATGTTAGCTCAGGGCCAGGCTTCCTCAGCAAAAAAAGAGGAGGACTGGCAGTAGTTAGCTCAGGGCTAATCTTCCTCAAAAAAAAAAAAAAAAAAGAACAACTATAAACCAGCAAAGGAAAAATGAGAGATGAAGGAGGAACCTATAGATTCAAAGAGACTTAAAAGATATCTCAAGCAATCCCAATATGTGGACCTTATTTGGATTTTGATTCAAACAAACAAACTTCTCTAAGAACTGTAGGAGACAATTGGAAATTTGAATACTGACTAGATACTTAGGATATTAGGAAATTATTAAGTATTTTTATATGTGATAAAGGTATTGTGGTTATAGTAAAAATTAATTTTATTTTAAACTAAGCTTGGTTTGGGGGTAAAATTTGTTGTAAAAAGGAGCTAAATTGGATTAAAAAGAGAAAAGAAACATTTAGTTAAAATAGTTAATTGAGGGGCCAGCCCCGTAGCTGAGTGGTTAAGTTTGTGTGCTCCACTTCAGTGGCCCAAGGGTTTCACCAGTTCGAATCCTGGGTGAAGACATGGCACCACTCATTGGGCCATGCTGAGGTGGTGTCCCACTTGCCACAACTAGAAGGACCCACAACTAAAATATGCAACTATGTACTGGGGGGATTTGGGGAGAAAAAGCAGGAAAAAAAGGAAGATTGGCAATAGTTGTTAGGTCAGGTGCCAATCTTTACCAAAAAAGCCAATTGAATGCACTTTGACAGCTGCTTCCTCTCAAACAAACTTGAGTGATAGAGAAGTATACACACACACACACACGTATGAACTTTAAAGTCATAAATCCACAAGTACAAAAGATAACGGGAAAGAAACAACAACAGAATTCTGGACTTGGGGACACAAGACCCCCGTGAGGGTGGGGTACACCAAATACAGGGGATTAGGTGAAGGGTTCCTTGGCCCACCCGGCTTAGAGAATGTTGGAGTTATCACTTTAATTTTCATTTCCTTAATTGAGAGTGAGGTTGATCATCTTTATTATTAACCATTTAGTTTCTTTTTTTGTGATTTGGCTACTCACATATTTTGCCTAATTTTCTATTTGGTGGTTTGTTTTCAAATATTCTGAATAATTATCCTTTATTGGTCATATGTGTTGCCAATATCTTCTCTGAGGCTTCACTTGTATTTTAACTTTCTTTATGGTGTCTTTTGTCATATAGATGCTTTTAATTTTTATATAATCAAATTTATTGATATTTTCTTTACGATTTATGGTTTTCATATCTTGTTTCAGAAAACTTTCCCCTCCCAAGATCATAAAGATTTTTCCTATGTTTTCTTCTAAAAGCTTTAAGATTTCACCTTTCATATTTAAACTCTTAATCCATCTGGAACTGATTTTTGTGTAAGATTTGAAGTAGAGATCTAATAGCTTTTTAAATTTTTTTTAAATTTTTGTTTTATTTTTTTATTTTTCCTTTCCATAATAGCTTTTTTTAAAATGTGAATTATCTAGTTGTCCCAAGATCATTTATTATATAGTCCATCATTTCTCCATTAGTTTACATAGCTGTTTCCAACCCATACCAAGTTCTCAAATATTCATTAATCTGTCTTTGGTTTTTCTATTCTGTTTCATTGACCTATTGTCTCTTTACCTATGGTTCTTAGTTTGAATTACTATAGCATCAAAATAAATCTTGATAAGTGATTGGGCAAGTAAAAGAAGGCTCTGTTTTTTACAGCGCAATGAAAACATATTGTTAGAAAAGAAAGGAATTAGATTGAGAAGGGAAAAAAAGCCTACAAAATGCTACGCTTTAAATCATCTATAATGGCTCATTGTTATTTTCAGTCTTTAGAAGAGAATTAACAACATGCTTTTTTACGGAGTAGGATTTGTTCTGGAACAAACTGAGCGTTTGTGTTACAACTAAAAACGAACAGAGAATTCATACTAGACAAGACAGGAAATTGCCCTTTTGTACCCAAGCTGTTTATGCACAGACTGAATTTTTATCCAAGTACTGATCAGATATTGGTTAAGCTTTTGTAGGAAATGAATGTGTACTGATCAGATATTGGTTAAGCTTTTGTAGGAAGTGAACGTATTATGAGTAAATCACCCAGATGAGTTACCTACTTTTTACCTACTTTTTGTCTAAAATGTGTAAGTAGGGGCTGGCCCCGTGGCCCAGTGGTTAAGTTTGCGTGCTTCGCTTTGGTGGCCCAGGGTTTTGCCAGTTCCGGATCCTGAGCATGGCAATGTTGAGGCGGCGTCCCATGTGCCACAACTAGAAGGACCCACAACTAAAATATACAACTATGTACTGGGGGGATTTGGGGAGAAAAAGAAGAAGAAGAAAAAAAGGATTGGCAACAGTTGTTAGCTCAGGTGCCAATCTTAAAAAAATAAATAAATAAAATAAAATAAAATAAAATTCCTAAGTACAACTTGCTATAATGGAGCATATACCAAAGCATGATTAGGAGAAACAGAGATATTCTGTTTTGAAATATTCCTAAATTAATAGAATTTATGGCTTCCATTAGTGGTTCTTTTAAAAATTGTTTCACAAATATCTCAGATCTGATTTCTATTTGAAAAAGTAAGTCACTTTTATAAGGATAATTTTTTAAATGATGGAGGTGGTTTTATGACAAACCAGTATATTATAAACTGATATATGTAGTACAGAAATTTGAAAAACTGAGGCCAAAAAATCACCCACAATTTCAATGCCCTAACACAACTTTTACTTTCAGTGAACATTTTCAGTAGTTTTTTTTGAAGATTTTTGAATTTTTCTTTTTTCTCCCCAAAGCCCTTGAGTACACAGTTGTATATTTTTAGTTGTGGGTCCTTCTAGTTGTGGCATGTGGGACACTGCCTCAGCATGGCTCGATGAGCAGTGCCATGTCCAGATCTGAACCCATGAAACCCTGGGCGGCCGAAGCGGAGCCCATGAACTTAACCACTTGGCCACCGGGCTGGCCCCTAGATTTTCATCTGAATATATTTCTACCAGTGGCTTTTTATTACATTATACATAGACATGTATAAATGAATTGTTACAAAGTGAACACATCCAGTACTGCCACCCAGAGGAAGAACAGTAACAACAGCCTAGAATCCAAATGTGCCTCCTCCCCTCTTTGCCCACAATTGCTAATGCCTTTTTCTCTTAAAAGGAATCACTGTCCTGCCTTCTAAAGCCATAGATTGTTTGTCTGTTTTTAAATTTTATGTAAATAGAATTAAACAGAAAGTTTTCTTCTGTCCCTGGCTTCTTTTAGTCAGTATTGTTTGTTTCACCTACGCTGCTGCATCTAGAAATAGTTGGTTCATTTTAATTGTACATAGTATCCTATTCCGTGACTAAACTACAATTTATTATAATCTTTGTGGACGTCTCGGTTGTTTACAGATTAGAGCTAATAAGAATAATGGTGCTATAAATATTCTTATAGTTGTCTTTTGCTGTACATATGTATTTATCTCTGTTGGATATCTATCTAGGAGCGGATTTGCTAGGTCATAGGGTATGTTTAACCTTGGTAGACAGTGCAAAACAGTTTACAAAGTAGTAGTACTAATTTACTCTACCGTAAGTAGCATATGAGAGTCTCAGTTGCACTACATCCTCACCCAACTCTTGGTATTGTCAATCCTTTTAATTTTAGATATTCTGATGGGTGATGGTGATATTTGATTGTGGTTTTAATTTGCATTTCCCTGATGATTAATAGTGTTGAGCACTTTTTCATGTGTTTATTGGCTATTTGAATGCTGTCATTTTGAAGTCCTAAATCGCTTTCCAATTTTTCTTTGGGGTTCTTTCTCTTTCTAATTGATATGTAGTTCTTCATATATTCTGGATACAAGTTGGTATATCTGTTGCAAATATCACCTCCCATTTTGTGGCCTGCCTCTCTCCACCCCCACATCTTAATGCTGTCTTTCGATGAAGACCGGTTTCTAATTTTAATGCATTCCGATTTATGTATGGTCTCCTTTTATGGTTAGTGCATTTTGTGTCCCAATCAATAACTATTTCTTTAAGATTATGAAAATATTCTTCTAAGTTATTTTCTTGAAACTTTATTGTTTCACCTTTCATATTTAAACTTTTAATCCACCTAGAATTAATTTTGTATATATCCAATGTACAAGTCAATATTTACTTTTTCCTAAATTATACTGTCCTAGGATCATTTACTGAAAATGCTGTTCTTTCCCCACTACATAGAAAATTAAAGTGGCTTCTTATAGAAAAGAGAGAAGTATCCACACAAATAACCCATAACCTATAAATCAAAATTGGGGTGAGTTTATTATGAGCCAGAGTGAGGGTTATACCCCAGGTGTTCTGGAGAAGCGTGGGTTTCAGTACAGTCTTATATCTTTTTAGAACAAAGAACATACAATAAACACACCCAGGCTACATTTTCATCAAAATTTCAAAGAGGTATTCAGTCACAAATTAGCAGGTCAACATGACCGTGGTGTCTGGAAAGAAACTGATCCGAGTGTTACCAATAGAGAGTGACCAATAGGGTGTAGGAGGGGAAGTATGCATTCTTAAGAGAGTTCATTCTTTACTCTGATGGTTAAGCAACGGCACAGTATATGTTTGATAGGCTGTAAATCAGGTTTTTTAGTTCAAGCCGAATCAGTTTTGAACTTGAATAGTTACCCCATGTACCTCAAGATGTGAAAATCTCTTGTCAGAAGAATTTCAGTAGTAAAGTAAAAGGGAACTGTTACCTTTCCATATTTTCTGAATTTTTACAAGAGCATTCATTGCCTTTGAATTTTTAAATAATTAAAATGAAAAATGTACTCCAAAAAATTAAGAATTCAACTTTTGTTACTACCATTTTAAGTTGTGTTTTTCTAGGAATTTATTCATTTCATCTACAGTGAAAATTTTATCATCATAAAATTGTTCTTAATATTCTCTCATTACGTTTTTAATGTCTGTAGCATCTATACTGGTATCCCTTCTTCATTTTCCAGTCTTGGTAATGTTTGCTTTTTCGTCTTTTTTCTTTATCAGTTTTGCTGAGATTTATCAGTTTTATTCATTGTTTTAAAGAACCAGCTTTGGCTCTACTGATCCCTCTCTACTCTGTGTTATTTTTTATTTCTCTAAGTTTTGCTCTTATCTTTATTATTTTATTCCTGTTAGTTTTGGGGGGTTTAATTTGCTGTACTTTAAAAGTTTTTTGGACATATTTACTCAAATAATTAACTCTCAGTTTTTCTTCATTTCCAATGTATGCTTTTACTCATGTAAAATTTTCTCCATGCGCGGATTTAGCTATATCCTGTAGGTTTGATATATGGTATTTTTATTACTGTTTGTTCTAGGTATTTTGTCATTTCAACCGTGATTTATTTGTTTAATCCATGAGTTAATTAGAAGTGTATTGCTTAATTTCTAATTATTTGGAAATTTTTTAGTTACCTTAACGGAATTGATTTTTTAGCATTATTTCACTATGGTCAGAAAACATACTGCGTAATTTCAGATTTTTGAAATTTATTGAGATTTGCTTTATGGCCTAGTGTATAGTCAATTTTGGTAAATGTTCCCTGTGCACTTGAAAAGAATGTATTTTGCAGCTGTTGGGTAAACTGCTCTATAAATATCAATTCTGTCAAATGTGTTAGCTGTGTTGTTCAAACGTTCTCTGATTTTTTTCCTGCTTGTTCTACCAGTTACTGAGAGAGCTGCATCAAAATAGCCCATTATAATTGAAGACTTGTCTGTTCCTCTTTTTATTTATCCCAAATTTTGCTTTTTACATGTTGAGGCTCTGGTGTTAGTTACATTCCTATTTAGAATTGTATTATCTTTTGGGTGGATTTCTTCTTTTATCTTTACAAAATATTTCTCTTTATATGCAGTAATATTTCTTGCCTTAAAGTCTACTTTGTGTAATATTAAAATAGCTACATAAGCTTTCTTTTGGTTAGTGTATGGTTTATCTTTTAACATCCTTTTACTTTCCACCATTCCATATATAGTTAAGGTGTGTCTCTTATAAGGAGCATGTAATTACACTTTTTCAAAAATCCAGTATGTGAATCTTTGCCATGTAGTTGGAGGATTTAGTCAATTTACATTTAATATTCTTACATTTGGGTTTAAATATACCATCTTATTACTTGTTTTCAATTTCCCCCACCTATTTTGTGTTCCTTTTTCTCTCCTCTCTTACCTTCTTTTGGATTAATGTTTTTGGATTTTTTTTGTTTTTCCCCTCAAATAGCTTGCTGGTCCTATATTCTTTTACTATTCTTCCAGTGGTGGTCCTAGGGATTGAAACATGTATTGTTGACAAAAATTTTTTTTTATTCTAGTACAATATACATAGCATAAAATTTACCATATTAATCTTTTTTTAAAAATGCTTGCCATCTTTTTTTTTTTTTTGGTGAGGAAGATGGGCACTGAGATAACATCTGTTGCCAATCTTCCTCTTTTTTTTAATTCTCCAAAGCCCTAGTACATAGTTGTATATATCCTAGCTGAAGGTCACTCTAGTTCTTCTATGTGGGATGCTGCCACATCATGGCTTGATGAGCAGCGTCTAAGTCTGTGCCTAGGATGTGAACCACTGAAACCCGGGGTGCTGAAGTGGAGCGTGTGAACTTAACTGAACTTGACCGTGGCACCGGACTCCATTTTAATCATTTTTAAGTGTACCATTCACTGGCATTAAGTACATTCACAATGCTGTGCAACTATCACCACCGTCCATCTCCAGAACTTTTTTATCTTCCCAAACTGAAACTCTGTGCCCATTAAAATAATAACTCCATTCCTTCCTCCCCTTGGTCCTTAGGAACCACCATTCTACTTTCCATTTCTGTGAATTTGACTACTCTAGGTACCTCATATAAGTGCAAGCATACAATATTCGTCCTTTTGTGTCTGGCTTATTTCACTTAATATATTCAAAGTTCATCCATGTTGTAGCATGTGTCAGAATTTCCTTCCTTTTTAGGGCTGAATAATTTCATTTTGTGCGTATATCACATTTTGTTTATCTGTTCATCTGTTGATGTACATTTGGGTTCCTTCCACCTTTTGGCTATTCTGAATAATGCTGCTATGAACATCAGTGTACAAATCTCTCTTCAACTCTGTTTTCAATTCCTTTGGGTATGCACCCAGAAGTGGAATTGCTGGATCATATAGTAATTCTATTTTTCACTTCTTGGAAAAACTTCATCCTGTTTCCATAGTGGCTGCACCATTTCACATTTCCACCAACAATGCACAGTGTTCCAATTTCTCCACAGCCTATCAAGACTTGTTATTTTCTGTTTTTTTGGTAACAGCCATCCTAGTGGGTGTGAAGTGAGTTCCCACTCTGGTTTTGATTAACATCTCCCTAGTGATTAGTGATGTTGAGCCTTTGTTGACCTTTTAAAGTTACTAATACAAATCACAACTTTTGCTTCTTCCAAGATGATGGAAGGGCCTTAGAACACTTGCTCTTCATTTTACCTCTTACTGCCTTATGTGCTGCTATCATTATGTGCTTTAATTCTAGGTATATTTTTAAATTTCATGATGCGCTATTATTGTTTCATAAAGTCACTATTGATTTATTTTCCTGAAAATAAAAGCTAAGAAACCCACTCTGTGCCACACATGCTTCCTGTTCTCACATCCATTTTCCTTTGTTCCCCTGCTCTGCTCTGTAGCACAGGGAATTACATTTCCCAGGCTCCCGTGCTAACTGCTCCTGTCAGGTTCATCCAAATGGGAGGCAGAGGCAAAAGATTGGAAGGTAGGAAGGAAAGGAGAAGCCAAGGCATTTTTTTCTTTCTCATTCTGCTTCAGGTGACATCTCCAGCAGTTACGGTGCCTTCTCTGTGGCTGCAGCTCGTACTGGACACCCCTCTCCTCTGAGGTCCTAGCACCCACTGGGCACTCCCTACTGTAGTTCTGTCCCCCTGCTTTTTGGCCCTGACCTCTAGGGTCTGGTAAGAGCCCCCATCTCATTGCTGCTGCTAATACCTGGGCTGCCACCCTATCCTCATGAGGCTTCACAGTGCCTCTGTCACCTACATAACCAATTCTTTTTATTAAAGTCCCTTTGTTCATAGATCTTAGGGTGGTTTCCATTTCGTGACTGGACCCTATTATTATACTCTACAAAAAACATCTGCTCACCAAGGTATAGCATTAAGAAGATGTTACGTAGTTGTTCTGAAAAGAGATCCAACAAGAGGAATGCAATAAGGTGTGTGTTAATTTTCATTCTTGAGAAGGGTGTGGGTTGATTTTCATTCTATTATAAACCTTAGAAGCCCCACATCAATGTTTGCCAAATAGGAAAAAATAAATACATTAGTATTTAAGGGAAGGAAATGTTATTTTGTAGAGTCTAAGCTACATATTTAAAACAATAGAATGCTTAAAAAAAAGGAAACCTTAAGAAGATATAAAAATAAGCCAGTTTCCTCTGAAATACTGCAAATCATTATTTCCTTTATGAAAAAAATTCAGTCAATACTTATTAAGAAAATAAAAATATTCAACTATATTTTTAAAAGCAAATTTAAATTTGTTAAATTTTAAAATTTAAATTAAATAATAAAAAATATATGGGACACCAGCTATATGCTAGGTAAATATTATGAAGCATACAAAGATGAATAAGATAAAAATAACTCAAAAGACAAAAAGAGGAAGAAAAAAATGTACATGACTGAAGATGAAGTCCATGTATAAGATCACATTCCACTTAAGTTAAATTTCACTAACACTTATATAATACCTATTCTGTTTTATTATGGAATCAGAATGCAGATTCAATATTAGGATCCTAGTGATATAATGCTGATTTCAGCTTCTATCACATTCCTTTTGCTCCCCCTCATTCCTGCTATACTGGACTTATTGCTATTCCTTGAACAAGTTAAGCATGGCAGAAGCAATGGGAAATAATATATAAAAATATAATACATAGAATAAAAATATAATGCACAAAAATAACAAAATATATTAATGATGATGGATGCGAGTTCCTGATTTTTTGGAGAAGGAGGTTACACATATGGAAAAGGAGAAAACTAGAACCAACACTGCATTGGATTGGAATTAGAGGTATGGTTGTGAAATTGTGGATTTCAGTGTACATAGCTGGAAATGGAAATTAATATAGATATAACATAGATACATTCCCTAATTCTGGCCCAAGCAGCAACTGCTCCCCTGCCCCCAATAGCAATGAGCACACCAACTATCCAGAATTTGGCTTCTAAATATCATTCTCCACTAAAAGGAATCATTATAAAAATAGCTGATTTCAGAATTGATGCAGGGAAAGTAAAAAATGAGCCTGAAATATTTTATTGTGCCAGACAGAAAGGGAATACTCCAAGAATGATGGAGACACGTCAAGAGGACACAGAAGTCAATTTGAAGAGAGTTCCCACTGGCCAAAATGGGGACTATTTGAGCAAGAAAATAATGCTTGTAACAGGTTATGAATCCACGAGTCCATACTAACATAAATTAATAAATAAATAATTGAAGGTTTGGTGAAACTTTACGTAGTGGTCAAAGTACCGCTTTTCAAAATATTTATTAATGACAAAGGGCAAAATAATAACTGTAAAGCAGAGGTGATGTTGGCTGACATCACCTTAATCAAATGATCAGAGTTAAATGGAGCAAATCAAAATTCTGTGCCCCTGGATTGGATGGAATGAGAAAAACAGGGTATTACTTCTGTGATGTTCCTGACAAAGAAGCAATAACTGGAATTGTAAAGAAACCTCAAACAAATCCAGGTTGAAGGGCATCCTACAAAATAACTTGCCAGCAATTCTCAAAAATATCAAGGTCATGAAAGTCAAGGAAAGACTAAAGAACTGTTCGGTACTGAAGGAGTCTAAAGAGACATCACAAGTAAATGCAGTAGGTCATTCTGGATTGAATCTGTTTCAAGGAGATCATAAGTGTTAATTTCCTGATTTTGGTGATTGTATTGTGGTTATGAATTGATAAGTATTCCTAGTGTTAGGGCATCAAGTCAGCAACTCAAATGATTTAGGAAAAAGTTCTTTGTAGGGTATTTGCAATTTTTCTCTAAGTTTGAGATGATATGAAAATAATATGATGTATACAAAGAAAAAGAAGGGAACTCTCTCACAATTCTCTGGGTCAGGAATTCAGGCAGGACTCAGCCGGGCAGTTTTTGTGTTCCAGGTAGCAAAGGCTGGGGTCATTCACTCAGCTGCATTCAGCTAGAGGTTGGGCTAGAAGTTCTAAGAAAGCTTCACTCACTGTCTGGCTCCTCTGTGTTTCTCCATGCAGTCCCCTCTCTCTCTACATGGTGTCTTATCATTAGGAGTCTAGCCCAACCTTCCTTCAGCCTGATGGCTGGATTCCCAGAGCAACAGAAGCAGCAGCTAGGGCTCTTAAAGGCTTCTTTACCTGGCTGGTGGTTGCATAGGTGTATTCAATTTGTAAAAAATTAATCAGGCTAAGGGGTTGGCCCAGTGGCACAGTGGTTAAGTGCACACATTCCACTTCAGCGGCCCAGGGTTCGCCGGTTTGGATCCCAGGTGTGGACATGGCACCGCTTTGCAGGCTATGCTGTGGCAGGCATCCCACATATAAAGTAGAGGAAGATGGGCACGGATGTTAGCTCAGGGCCAATCTTCCACAGCAAAAAGAGAAGGATTGGCAATCTTCCTCAAAAGAAAAATTTTAATCAGGCTATATACTTAAGATTTTATGTACCTTAGAGTATATATGACATTTTTGTTGTTACTACCATCAAGTCAATTCTGACTCCTAGTGACCCTGTGTACAGCAGAGTGGAACCCTGCCTGGTCTTTTTGCACCATCCTCTCATCTTCTGGCGCTGTATCAGACCATGCCTTGCTGCTATTCATGGGGTTTTCATGGCCAATTTTTTCAGAAGTGGGTGGCCAGGTACTTCCTAGTTTGTCTTAGTCTGCAAGCTCTGCTGAAACCTGTCCGCCATGGGTGACCGTGCTGGTATTTGAAATACCAGTGGTATAGCTTTCAGCATCATAGCAATATGCAGCTACCGCAGTATGACAATTAACACATGGGGGTGTGGATCCCTGACTGGGAAATGAACCTGGACCCTGGACTGCAGAGGTGAGAGCACTGAATCTTAACTGCTAGACCAGCAGGGCTGGCATGTATAATATACTTTAACAAAAAAGGTAAAAACAAATTATAGTTACTATTTTTCTAACTGTACATCCTCCTTTCTTACCTTTCCAATTAACATTATATGATAGGCAAATTCTTACTGGGATGACGCTAAAATAGTAACATAAACACATGTATTTGATAACCTTCCTTTCTAAACATCTGCTGAAATAGTCTAGCAAGTATGAAATGGATATATTTTGCTTAACCCTGGAAAATAAAGACCTGTCCTACCTATACATCTCAAGACTAAAGGAATTTTCACTGAGCTAACATAAGCAGGAAAGAGGAGCACCGACCTGTCCACAGTTAGCTTTACCCATTCTCTCTAGGGAAAGAGAGGGAGAATGGCTTTGACTCGTATTCTAGGAGAACTGGCTGGTTCACAAATATTTGTTAGCCTCCCTCCCTGGAGGAATCCTCTTTACAGGTTTGCCCCCAGGGAAAGTTGTGCCTGGCCCTGCTTTCAAAACCACTCAGCAAAGAGGAAGCCTGCTTGGAAACGGCTCCGGAGAGATTGCAATCTGTGTAGCTGAATGCTCTGCTCCTGCTCAAAGGAAGCAACCTGAGAATAAGAACGAGAAATATTCTTTAAACAAATCCAGTTAAGATAGATTATGACTGAATGAGCACCAAATTATAAAAAATTAAATGTGTGAATTAAGTGTTGGTCAGTTATCCCATAATGGAGAGCAAAAGGTCAATAGCAATTATCAGATAAAAGGTAAAACCAGATGTAAGCAATCTAATTTTTTTAAATGAGTGGCAGAAAGCAAAAAAGGAAGAGAAGTAAAAATAAAGAAAACAACAAAAAGAAATTTGTAAATAGATATGCAGTCAGGATCACTGAAAAAGAGATATACACCTAGATGTATTCTGATAAAATTTACTAATTTCAGGGGGCTGGCCCCGTGGACGAGTGGTTAAAGTTCAACACATTCCCCTTCGGCAACCCACGGTTCCCTGGTTTCGATCTGGGGTGCAGACCTACTCCACTCATCAGCCATGCTGTGGAGGCATCCCACATAGAGAGCAGAGGAAGATTGACGCAGATGTTAGCTCAGGGCAAATCTTCCTCACCAAATAAATAAATAAATAAAAGTTTTTAAAAACTTACTAATTTCAAAGATAAAGAAATTTTAAAGATTTTTTCTTTTTTCTCCCCAAAGCCCCTCAATACATAGTTGTGTGTTTTTAGTTGTGGGTTCTTCTAGTTATGGCATGTAGGATGCCACCTCAGCATGGACTGATGAGCGATGCCATGTCGGCGCCCAGGACCCAAACCGGCAAACCCTGGGCTGCCAAAGTGGAGCACACAAACTTAACCACTTGGCCATGGGGCCAGCCCCAAAGGTAAAGAAATTTTATATAGTTCAAGAAAGAAAAATATTTATCTACAAAGGAAAAAATATTTGTCTACAAAGGAAAAGTAATCAGACTGGTAGTGGATTATTCCAGATGTTCACAAAGATGTATGAAATATTGGAAACAAATTAAATATCCTTTGATAGAATTTGCAGGTTACTTTTTTGAAGGAACAAATGAACACCATCACAATATTTAGTCTTCCTATCCAGGAATATGATCTATCTCTCCGTGTGTCAGATTGTCTTTTGTGTTTTTGCGTAAAATTTTGTAGTTTTCTTCATTTGCGTCTTGTTCATGTCTTAATAGATTTAATCTTCAGCATTATATGAATTTTTATGTGTTTATTTGTTTTGCCTCTGTTTGTTTTTTTCATTACATTTTGTAAGTGATTATTACTGGTCCACATTGCTACAAATAATGACCATTTGTGTATCCCATTTCAAAATGTATACTTAATTTTTTTCTTATCTCATTGCAGTGCTTAGCACCTCTAGTACAATGTCAATACTATTAATCTTTGCTTTTTCCTAATTTCATTGGAATTGCATTTAATGTTTTACAATTAAGTATGATGTTTGCCACAGAGTCTGGTAGATCACTTTTATCAAGATTTATTCCTAGTTCACTAAGGGTGTTTACAGATGTGGAATTTTCATTGAATTCTTTTTTTTAAAAATATTTTATTTTTCCTTTTTCTCTCCAAAGCCCCCCAGTACATAGTTGTGTATTTTTAATTGTGGGTCCTTCCAGTTGTGGCATGTGGGATGACACCTCAGCATGGCCTGATGAGCAGTGCCATGTCTGTGGCCAGGATTCGAACTCATGAAACCCTGGGCCGCTGAAGTGGAGCATGTGAACTTAACCACTCGGCCACAGGGCTGGCCCCCTCATTGAATTCTTTTTTGTCATCTTTTGAGATTATCACTTTTGTTTAATTTTAATCTAATTATTTTTTAATTAAAAACAATTTTTTTTTGTCCTTTCTCCCTGAATCCCCCCAGTACATACTTGTATATATTTTTTAGTTGTGGGTCCTTCTAGCTGTGGCATGTGGGATGCTGCCTCAACATGGCCTGATGAGCAGTGCCATGTCCACACCCAGGATCCAAACCAGTGAAACCCTGGGCCACCAAAGCAGAGCCTGCTAAACTTAACTGCTTGGCCACAGGGCCGGCCCCAACTTTAATCTATTAACATAGTGAATTATGTGCTTAGATTCTGTAAAGCTGATGCATCTTTATATCCCTGTGATAAACCTAATTAGGCAAAATATTCATCTCTTAATACACTGAAGGATCTAATTTGCTAGTATTTAATTAGCATTTTTGTATCTTTGTTCATTAGTGAGACTGCCTATAATTTTCTTTTTGGTGTGCTATAATTGTATTTTTGAACTAAAACCATGTTTATATCAGATTCACAGAATGGGTTAGAAAGATTTTTTTAAACACATGTCCTTGAACAGTTTCTACAATACAAAAATTGTTGAAACTACATCAAGAAATTGTATAAAACTAGTTAATTTTTTTGGAGTGGTTCTTTGACAGACTCCAATTTCTTCTAAGGTTTTAATGTATTTGTTGTTTCTACCCCCTCTTAAGTCAAAAGTAACATTCATATTCTATTTTCATAGAAAATCATCCATTTCAAATAGTTTGTCAAATTAATTTTGTATAATCATTAACAATGTTAACTAAGAATGTCTAGTCTGGCTACATGCGGTTTGTCCCATTCTTATTTTTAATGACGTTTAATGATTTCTATTAATTTTTTTCCCCTCAATTAGTCTTTTACCAAAGATTTTTCTATCTTATTGGTGTTTTCAATAAAGCAGCTTTTGGTTTTCTCAATTAAGACTACATTTTTAGGGGTCAGCCCTGTGGCCGAGTGGTTAAGTTCGCGTGCTCCACTTTGGTGGCCCAGGGTTCGGATCCTGGGTGTAGACATGGCACCACTCATTAGGCCATGTTGAGGCGGTGTCCCACATGCCACAACTGGAAGGACCCACACCTAAAATATACAACTATGTACTGGGGGGATTTGGGGAGAAAAAAGCAGGAAAAAAAAAGAAAAGAAGATTGGCAACAGTTGTTAGCTCAGGTGCCAATCTTTAAAAAAAAATGGATTACATTTTTACTTTTGTTTTGGAGTTCTTATATATCAGCTCATTTCTTTGTTCTTATTAATTATTTCTTTCTACTTATTTGGATATATTTTGTTACATTTTCCTCTAACTTCTTGAGTGGAATACTTAATGCTTGTATTTTATTTAAAATTTTAAAAAACTTTCATCAAAGTAATATATACAAATAGATAAATTATCAAGTAGTACTAAAGACTTATATCAAAGAATAGCAGTCTGAGGGGCTAGGCCCATGGCTTAGTGCTTAAAAGTTTGGCGTACTCCGCTTCGGCGGCCTGGGTTTACAGGTTAGGATCCTGGGTGCAGACCTATGCCACTCATCAGCCATGCTGTGGCAGCAACCCACATGTAAAGTGAGGAAGATTGGCACAGATGACAACTCAGGGTGAATCTTCCTCAGCAAAAAAAGAAAAGAAAGAAATAGCAGTCTCTCCTCTTTGTGCCACCAAATATAACTCACTAGGGCTAGCCATTTTCAGTTCTTTTAGCTGTGTCTTCTGCTATTCATCTCTATCGTTCTAAAATTACACTTATGTTGCTATTTCTTTTTTTTGGCTGAGGAATATTAGCCCTGTGCCAATCTTCCTCCACTTTATATGTGGGTTGCTGCCACAGCACAGCTGACAAGTGGTGTAGATCCATGCCTGGGAACTGAACCCGGCCGCCAAAGCAGTGCCTGCTGAACTTAACCACTAGGCCACAGGGCTGGCTCCTGCTGTTTCTTGATTTATCAATTTTACAGAATCTATAGATTACCTATTATGGTAGTGGAGGATTTACCTCCATACTTCTGTTCTTCCATTCTCAAAAAAAGTTAAAGCAACAGCCAATGCATATATTGTTCTGATTATATAAATATTGTTCACTATTGAGCCAAACAATGTTCTTTGGTTATGTGCCCTCTCCCTAATCCTTTCTGGTTTTCCTGCAAGTAATAATTGCCTCCTTTTTTTATTTGCTTAAGCTTTTTCTGTACCTTAGTTCTAAGTTTTTTCCAAATGCTCCTACCATTTGTTTTTCTAATACACCTAGCACTTATTTTTCCAAATGCTCAATCACATCAGATAATCTATGAGTTCCATTTTTATTTTGCTGGATACTTTTGTCCCAAAGTCCACCATTCTCCTACCCTAATATGAACCAATTGCCCTCTAGGCCTGGTGTGTAGTTGTTAAGGTGGAACATTTCTTTATCATTCTCCTGGAGCAGATCTCCTGTTTTCTGGCTCCCACGGGTATTGTTGTAGACTCTTAACAGTCTAGAGACTATAGTCTAGCTGGGTTAAGCCCAAAGAAATTTATTTGACTTATACAATCATCGAAAGAACTGAAGGAAGAATTTCTAGGCCGAGCTTCCAGGACCTCTCCCAAAATCAGTCATAGAACAAGGTAGTGGCTGACTGTCGTGATCAGGAAGCTGCTGAATCAGGAAGCTGCTTCCTCAATGGCTGGCATCAGGACCAGGCCACCTCTTCCACATCAAAGTTGCTGAATCTAAAAGCTTCCTGCTAACTCCAGAGGATCCCTGGGAATCAGAATGCCACAGCCATTGCTGCCAGCTCTAGAAACAGATCTCCTCTCCACCGTCTCTATCCGTCTCTACTCTCACGTAATTCAGCTCCAAATCAAGTTCTTTCAGAATGCATCTGCTTGGCCCAATCCAATTAATCTGAATCTGTAAACTGAGCTGCAAGTTAAATCTCAATTCGGGGATGAACGGCTTTCAGCTTTCCAACCTCTGCATTATAGGAAGGCTTTCTGGGACTAGGGGGACATAGGTGTTGTGCAAACCATTCTACAGTATGTCTGATAGTCTTCTTGGATACCCAATATCTATACACACTCTTCTTCCTGTACTTAAACTTCCAACAACAACACATTCCCACTTAACACAATGCAACTACACTTCGTACAAATGAAATCATCCTTATCCTCTTTCCAAAGAAGAGACTCAAATCTCGGTCACTGCATCCATCTCTAGGTGATGCTCTTTGCTCCTCTAGTTCAGTCACAATCCCCTTTTGATAAACTGTGACATGAGGACTAAATAAACTCACCACTACCAACACACTCTAGATAAAATAGCAGAGGAAAGAAAAAGGGGGAAAAGGAAAATTGGTCCTTATTTATAAGAATATCCATAACAGAAGAAAATATGCATAGCGAGTGCTGTCCAGTTTCTGTAACTGATCATGAAGAATAGTTAGTATTCATTACCACCTTATTCCAAAATAGAATCCATGTTCCTTTTGACCTAAATTAGCCCCTCAGCTGGTAGAGGGCTTTCATCTGGTAGGGTGACTTAAAACTTTATTGTTGAGGTGTCTGAACCTTTGGCAGTCCTGCCTGCATTGAGTTGCTGGGTTTCCCATTAAGTTTTAGCACTAGACATAGCAGTAACAGGAGGTGTTCCAGAGGATTCTCTGAGTTCTAAACATACTTTTCCTTGGCCCAGTGTGTGATAATCATAATCAGTCACCTCAGCCAATATGTTAATTCCCCTATTTGTAGTCCAGTGGCGTGAAGAGGCTAAAATGGCCAGGTGGGAATCTCAAGGTCCCATTCAATGGAAACATTGGTGGAAACATTTCCTTTCTGGGCACTAAGACTTCTAAACCAGCAGAGCTGAGAGTTGCAAGGGTGAGAAACAAAACTTTTGCAAGTGGGTCACTAGGTATAATAATGAGAGGTACCACTCCCATTTCTTTCATTCCTGGGGCTATGTATTCTGGCTACGTGAGAAACCACATTATATACTGACCACTTTTTAGGAGTACGTACCATAAGCTTATAAGATGTTGTCTCCCAGCTGGGAAATAACTGAATCTTAAACAGTCCATTCCACTATTCTATCAGGTCAGCTGCTTTGGGGAAATACATACATGGTGAGATAAGCATATCTCAATCATATCAGTTCATTGTCTTGCTTCTTTTGCTGTAAAATGAATTATTTGGACAGCAGCAATATTGTATGGGATACTGTAATGGGGATTAAGACATTTAGTAAATCCATAGATAGTATCGCTGGCAGAAACACGGTAAGTAGTAAAGAGAAATTCATATTCAGAATAAATGTTTTCCTTCACCTTCACTCCAGTGGATAATGTTAAATGTTGGATCCCTGAGTGTGTGTCCCAGTGTTGAGTTCTGTAGCACTGAGCGCTGATGGGCACAGTTGTCCCCAGTGCTTTCTTTCTTTTTTTATACCATAGTAGAGTTTTTGGCTGGCCACGTGGCTGCACAGAATCAAGACTAAGTTTTCCAGACTCTCTTGCAGTTTGACCGTGAAATTAAGTTCTGGCAAATAAGATGTGAGCCTAAATCATGCGTGATCTCAAATGTGTGCCCTTAAAAGGAAGGAGTGGACTTCCCCTTCCCTTTTTCTTGACCCCTGCTGGCTAAAATGTGGACCTGATGATGGGAGCCAGAGTAGCCACCTTGAACCATAAGATGAAAGCTGTGTTTTGAACATGGCAGAAAAGCAAGCAGGAAAGAATCTGGATCCCCAAACTATAGTAAAGCTGCCATACTAGACTGGATCACCTAGAGATTTTTATAGGAGAGAGAAATACACTTCATCCTATTACTTTTGCCTTGCTTAAGCCACTGTGTTTTCACCTAACCTGTAATCTAGCCTGTACAGTCACTCAGTAGTAACAATCACTACATCAGCGTTGACAAGAGGAAGTCCGTTTTGATGAGCCTGTATATAATCTCCATCATTGCCATCATGACTAATTTGTACTTGAGCCCAGTAAACATCCATTAGAGTTGCTGGAGAAGGAGGTCGATTGATATCCACAGAGCAGATTAACTTGTCCTCTTGATTATTTAGAGCTTTCTCTAATGTGGGGTGGGATGGAGAGTTGGATGATCATTCACATGAAACATGAATCCTCAAATTCTGAATCTGGTCTGAGAGTTTCATCTATATAGTTTCCCCAAATCTCCTGGTTATCGATTCTCCCATTGGGCGTTCTTCCCAGTTCCTGACGGTTCAGCTAAACCATTGGATGGTGCCCAGAAGTCACTGGCAGTTTTAACCTTTGGACACCCATCTTTCCAGGCAAAGCAGATAGCCAATATTGCTGCTTGAAGTTCTTCCCACCAGGGAAGAATTGTCTTTTAGGGCTGCTTCCGGGTGGAGTTCTAATTCTTTTCTTTGGTGGATTTATAAATTTTTTATTCTTTTTTTGGTTCTGCTTAACAGCGTTTTCTTTTTTCTTTCACTTTTATTGAGATAGTGACACACAGCCCTGTATAAGTTTAAGGTGCACAGCATAGTGACTTGACTTACATGTATCGTGAAATGATTGCCACAATTAGTTAAGATCCATCGTCTCAGAGACATGAAACAAAAAGAAAAGAAAAAAATGTTTATTTCCTTGAGAGTGAGAACTTTTAGGACTTACTCTCTTAGCAACGTTCAAATATACCATACAGCATGTTAACTATAGTCATCAAGTTGTACACTATATCCTCAGTACTTATTTATTGTATAACTGGAAGTTTGTACATTTTGACCATCTTCATCCAATTCCCCCATACTATCCCCCTCTTGGAGTTCTAATTCTATAGCAGTCTGCTTCTTGTCAGTCCCAACATATACTTCAAAAACCATCTGTAAGTCAGGCTTGAACTCTTCCTCCTCAGTTAACTGATGATACTGGACTTCCACGAGGCCACATGTGTGGGGTCAGGGAGAGGAGTCAGTGTATAGTACGAATAAATGTGATGGAAGAGTGAGCCACCTGTTCATACAACTTACCTGTCACTTAAAGACCTGCTTCAGACCAAAGTCATTGGCTGCTTCTCCTTAATGATGGAGCACAGCTGGTCATGACAAACTTTTCACTATGGTGGACTAGATAAGAAAAACCCAGTGTTTAGTGTTTAGTGTCCTATGGTCAGGTATATAATCTTTATCAGGACCCAATAACAAATTAAGAGATATATATCAAAAGGAGAGTAGTTATTTGTCGAAGATAGAATGTCTTTGTCATAAAATCCAAAGGGGCTTTGATATGATACTCTTGTTTAGGTCTGCCACAGGTTTCTACAGAGCATTCCAAATTAGCCATGGATACATCAATCACCATTGTATCCTCTGGATCTCAAGGACCAGGTACTGGCACTGAAGCCTAGAGCAGCTTAAGCCTTCTCTTACTCTAGGCCTATTCAATGTCAGTGACTTTGTGAATTACTCAATAAAAGGTCAAAGCCAGTACACCCAACTATGGCACATATTAACTCCAAAATGCAAACAATCCCACCAAGTGTTGTGCCTTTTTCTCAAAGTAGAATCTCAAGGTGCATCATTTTGGAGGGAATGTCCTGATGTGACTCAAATAATTGGAATCTCAGAAACTTCACTGAGGTGGCAGGACCATGCACTTTTATGGGACTTATCTACCATTCCTTGGCACACATGACATCTGCTTACTAAGGTAGTGAAGGTGTGCTGCTGTCCATGTTAGTGAAAGCAAGCTGCAGCTAGAGTTCTCAGCTTATTAAGATAGAAAAAAATGCATTTATCAAATCAATAGCTGAATGCAAGATGTGGTATTTTGAGATTTGACTCAATAAAGAGACCATAGGTACAACTGTTTACTCTTCTTGATTAAGCTTATGATGCTAGAACCTATTTGTCTTCAGGACAGTCCAATGTCAAGTTCAATGGAAATAAAATGGAGAGCACTACTCTTGTTTGCGTCAAGTCTTTAAAACTCTTTCAAGCACTAATTTCTATGAGTCTCCCAGGAATGCAGTATTGCTTTTGGTTTGCTGTTTCGATTGGGAAGGACATTCTACTTGACCCTTTCTATCATAATAGCCCTTACTACTTGGATTAGGGAGCCAGTGCTAGAATTCTGCCAACTGCTGAGTGTACCATTCCAATTATACACTCTTGAATAATGGAAGTAACCATAGAATGGGTTGGTAAATGTCAAGGCCCAATGTGAGATGGACTTGAGCTCAACTCCATTTATGACCTGATCTCTGTAAGTCAAACACAACTGGATGATCATAGCAAAGTTCTGGGTTCCCAGGGTTTCATGGCAGCTCAGAGCTCTGAGTGTCCAATAATTGCTGAAGAGTATTTCTCTTTCCCCAGTGCACAGCTGCCTTAGTAAATGACAAAGGGCCTGTGGAAAAAGCTAGGATCTCTGGGTTTGAAACTGACTCAGTACTATGGTGTGGAGTCATGACTATTGCAGTGTCTCAAATTGGGCTCTATATACTAGACCTAATGGGTTTTTTTCCCCTTTTTCTCCCAAAGTCCCCCAGTACATAGTTGTGTATTTTTAGTTGTGGGTCCTTCTTGTTGTGGCATTTGGGATGCCGCCTCAGCATGGCTTGATGAGTGGTGCCATGTCTGCGCCCAGGATTCGAACTGGCGAAACCCTGGGCCGCCGAAGTGGAGCACGCGAATTTAACCACTCGGCCACAGGGCCAGCCCCATTGGTTTGTTTTTTTGTTTGGTTGGTTGGCTGGTTGGTTTGGTTTGGTTATATAGATCGTGCAGAACCATAGTGTGCTGCCCAGCTACTTAGTCCTAAGGAGTCCATGATCAATTAATGATTGCAGAAGATCCCTGAGGATAAAACCATTCTGACTATCCCTCCAGCCCTGCTGCCTATTACAGTAACCATGCCCATTTTGCCTGTGTGGGTATGTGCTGCCAATTAGTCTTTGCATTCCAGGTTCCCATCATCCCCACTGAAATTAGGGAGCATCTCATTTCTTCATTCTTAGCCTAAAGGAGAGCTACGTCAGCAACTTTCAAGAATAGTCTTCTTCCTTTCACCATTAAGCTTCTTATGCCCAAGTAAAGAAAATACCCTTAGCACTTCCTGAGAGGACGTCGGGGGTTGTTGAGCTGGTCACACATAATTAATCCACTCCAACATCCCTATATCCCTGAGTCTTTAGATTTTTTTCTCCTATATCAGTGATAGTCCTGGGCATGGAACTTTTCCTGAGGGATTTTTGGAAATCCACCAGAGCATTGGATATCACAGTGATTGGACATGTTGCTGGAATTTATTGGCAGGGGCCAGGAATAGTAAATGCCCTGCAATGCATGGGACAGACTCACACAACAAGAATTGTCCTGCATCCTGTATAACATTCTGTGGTCCCCCAGGCATGACTATGTGTGAAAAATTCATTTATAATAATCTGAACCTGGAACCTAACCTCATCTAATATATAAAACCAAGTATTTTTGCAAGGTATTAATATACATTAAATCTTCTAGAAAGCAAGAGTCATGTAAATAAAGGTATTATTATATTGTTTTGTTCAGAACTTTAACAGTTCTTTCCTCATTTTGGAAAAATCACTGACTGCGATACTGCCTGTGTAATTTCAAAACAACACATCTGGGACCAGCCCCATGGCCGAGTGGTTAGGTTCGTGTGCTCTGCTTTGGCGGCCCAGGGTTTCGTGGGTTTGGATCCTGCATGCCGACATGGCACCGCTCATCAGGCCATGCTGAGGCGGCGTCCCACATGCCACAGCTAGAAGGACCCACAACTAAAATATACAACTATGTACTGGGGGGATTTGGGGAGAAAAAGCAAAAAAAACGACAACAACACATCTGTATCAGTCTGTTTTTGGAGCTGTTGTAATCAAGCTCATTCCACATATGGATGCAGACGTGTGATACTTTGCCGTGTCTTCGAGTAGAGTTGTGCCTAAGCATTCACACGTTAAAATAATACTTTCCTTTTATTTCTTCTTTGTGTTACAGTTAGGATACCATGTTGATTTTAGGAAATAGCATATATAGGTAGGTTATATTAACTATGAATTTCATTTGAGAATAAAGGAGATATTACCAAAAAATTATTGTGAAAAGAACACATTAGGTCTAATAGGATTGAGAATCACTGTTTCATACAATACCAAGGAATTTCTGTTATCTCAGCTTAACTCAGCATAGAACACGTTTAAATCCAGGCCAACAATTAGAACTATTCTCAGCTGCTTGAGTTAGCTCACTAAACCTAGAATCTCTCGTGGATACATGCCAATTGACAAATTCAGCTCGAAGTTATATTCCCGCTTCCTGATCTAACATCCTTAGCTTTCATTACCACACAATTCACTGGCCAGGGTTTGGACAATATCAAGTAACACCTAGAAGCAGCCACTCTACCTGACAGTTTTTGATTCCTTCTGCCCTCTTAAGATCTGTTGTAGTAGACATGACATCTGCTAACACCTTGTCTTCAATAGACACTTCCTTCAAAGTCATCACAAGTGGTAATGTAAGTGTTCTATCACTGGTTCTTGAGCTACCAATCCCATTCTTTTCTCAGGATGGTTTTCTGATACTGGTTCACAGAGGATATGTCTTCTTGCTTTTTATAGAAGAGGCAAAAAAATGAAAACTTTCCTCTTAATAATGCTCTAGATGATTTTCATAATTATGTTTTGCCCTCTCCCCATTGGATTGTTGGTCAATAAATACTCATGGAGACTCTACTATGTGCTTGCCATTAAGTAGGTGTCAGGGCTATAAGACTGGCATTGTCCCTGCTCCCAAGGCATGTTAAAGATACTGTTCCCTTCCTCTTGTTCTGCAGAACTTTTTCATGGTGCACACTTAGTTTTTATCTCTTTCCTAATTTCTCTATCAGATGAAATTTTTCCAGACTTTTTATTTGTTTTATTTGTTTCAATAACAGTGACAGTTGAATGGATCCTTTTATCTGATTCTGGATTATGCCTAAGCATCTGCTAATTTAATTCAAAAAGCATGTATTTACCATATGCAAAACATCGTTCTAGGAGGTGTGGCAAATAATAGTATAATACTAGCACTTACTGAATGCTTAAAAGTATCAATTACTTTTAAGTACTTTGCATATATAACTTGTTTAGTCCTCAATCATACTATGAGGTGTTGCTATTATTACTCCCATTTTACAGATGAAGATACTGAGGTATTATGTGGCTTAGAAGCTTGCTCAAGGTCACATACCGGTAATTAAACACAGGTGGTCCACATCCAGGGCCAACACTCTTGACAACTTCCTTGTGATAAATAAGATATTAACTTGAAAAATATGACTTGCTTCAAACAACTCACCATCAAGGGGAAGCTTTAAAGATTTTTTAAAAAAATTTTTTCTTTTTCTCCCCAAAGCCCCCTGGTACATAGTTGTGTATTTTAGTTGTAGGTGCTTCTAGTTGTGGCATGTGGGATGCCGCCTCAGCATGGCTTGATGAGCGGTGCCATGTCCATGCCCAGGCTTCGAACTGGTGAAACCCTGGGCTGCCAAAGCAGAGCATGCGAACTTAACCACTATGCCACGGGCCGGCCCCTCGGGGGAAGCTTTGAAAATTACTGTAACTTATTATTAGTTGAAAGAAGAGTCAACCAAGATTCTGGAAGTTGTTTAGAACAGCTAGCCCAGGTAACTTTTCTGTTGATTTTTTTTCCCTCTTTCACTTTATTTTTTCTCTAGTGATTCACTTGACCATTCATAAAATTGTACTTCTTTATGTTGACTTTTTGATCTCACTATTTATCTTCCCTACTAAAATGGAGATTTCCCTGAAGGTCAGAACTGTATACTATTTAGTTTCTCATCTTCAGCACCTAACATATAATAGAGGATCGCTAAATATAAGGACTAAACAAATGATTATATTCAAAATAAATAGCAATAATTATTTATACTTAATATTACATTTCACCTAAGAGTGCAGCAGTATTTTAAAGCCTTTGATTGAGTGGCCAGCCCTGTGGCCGAGTGGTTAATTTCATGCACTCTGCTTTGGCGGGCCAGGGTTTTGCCAGTTCTGATCCTGGGCATGGACATGGCACCGCTCCTCAAGCCATGCTGAGGCAGCATCCCACATGCCACAACTAGAAGGACCCAAAACTAAAATATACAACTGTGTACTGGGGGGCTTTGGGGAGAAGAAGGAAAAATAAAATCTTTAAAAAATAAAAAAATAAAGCCTTTGATTGAATAAGTCCTAATAATATTCTTTTTGAGAGTTAAACATTATTTTCCTGTTTCACAATCAAGGGCTTAATTGTCAAAAGGTCAAGTGGCTTACCACAAGTTATGAGGTCAGCCAGTAGAGGAAAAAACAGAAACTAGAGTTTCTTTTCTTATTACAAAACGATTACCCCCAAGTTAAATGAACGCACATAAGAATACACAAAAAACCCCCCACAAAGATACTTTATCAAAACCAAGCAATATTGAAACAAAAACATTAACTTGTGTTAACTTTATGTGAATAAGTTATTCTGAAAAGCAGCTAAAGATTGTGTTCAAAAACTTCTTTCCATGCTATTTTTGTTTTCTACACATTATTTTAGTAATAAAGGCGATATCCTCCCATGAGATCTACCGGGCGGATATGAGATAAGCCACAGATGAGTTAACTTGTTTTGGCTTGCATAAGGAAATGTGGCTGCTCCAGATGCTTCCATGCTCCAAACACATCGCATCTAGTAGGCAAAAAACTGGGCTAAGACTCAAAGAAGAGGGGGGGTGGTTTGAGCTAAAAGCAAAGTCTGCTCCTTCAGTGTTTCCGTAGATGAGGATTTTTTTTAAAGAAAAATATTATTATAACATAGTTATAGATTAGTTCTTAGTAAACTCACTCTGACAAACGATGATCCTAGCATCTTGAATTTCTAACTGTACAAAGTTATTTTTTACTCTTAAATCTATTCCAATGACTATTTTTCCTCCCTCTGTTCATGGCTTCACCATCCATTGAACCAACCAAGCTAGAAACCTCAAATTTATTCTCCACAGCTCCTTCTCCCTCACCCTCACATGTCAATGGTTTTCCAAGTCCTGCCCATTTTATCTTTTAAGTAGGTATATCTTCATTGCATTTTCCAAAGGTTGAACCTCTTCACTTCTCTTGTGGACTATATGATAGTCTCCTAGGTGTTTTTCTGCTTCCAGTTTCTCCTCTTCCTCCTTGTTTTTCACCAATCTGATAAAATTATTTATTTACCCAAAAACTCCCAATGGCTCACTCTTGCCTACAGATCAGATACAACTTCCTCCACATGATATTTATGCCCTCCTCAATCTTTATAATCATCTTATTTTCTTCTACTTCCTTGAAACCCTCCACTCTAATAGCAAGTTTCTTCTTGCCATTTCCCAGACACCTCCAACATCTCAAGTTCTTTCATGCTTCACTGTCCTTGCACATGATGTTCTCTTAGCCTGCAAAGTCCTTCCTCTGTATTCATCACATGGCCAACTCCTAGATGTCCTTCAAATCTCAGCATTAATATGGCCTCCCTGTGAAGAATTTCTTGACTCTCCCATATAATTAGTTAATCACTCATTTCACATCTATGGCAGAAAGTCTTGCTCCTCACTGAATAGTCTTTTGGTGCCCCACATTTCCCAGCTCTCTTTTAATGAGGTAGGGCTATGTGACTTCTTCTAGTCAAAGAGCTGTGAGTGGAAATGAGATGTGCCACTTCTGGTCCAAAACACTTAAGAATTGGTACATGACCTTCCACCTCTCTCTTCTCCCATTGGCATCTATGAAGGTCTTGTGATGAGATGGCAGAACCACAAGATGAAAATGGTCAAACACACCACATGAGACAAGCTGCTCTGGAAAGCCCTTTGAACCTGCATTAAAGTTCATATAAACAAGAAATAAACTTTGTTAGTTAAGTCACTGAGATTTGGTGTTCACTCATTACCACAGTATAACCTCACCTATCCTGACTAATTTAACATTTTACATATCTGTATTTAGCCTTTTATTATGCTGAATTATAACAGTGTGTTAATTATTTTTCTCCTATACTGTGAACTCTCAAGGTCAGACACTATGCCTTATCTTACACCTAACATAGTGTATGACCAAAAATGAACTTGTTGAAAATTGAATTCAGCATCTTCAAACTTTACCCCTAAACCTGTTCTCCTTCCAGTGTTTCCTATCTCAGTAAATGATATCACCATTAACCCAGTCACTCAATCCAGAATCTATAAGTATCTTTCTTATTGTCTTCTTAATCTTCTTAAGTAAAAAAATACCTAAGTGGTACTTATTCTACCTTCAAGTATTTCTTGAGTTTGCCATGATTCTCTATCCCCTTATCCATCATTATCTATCTCTTCTTGGGACAGAAGCCACCAGCTTTCTAAATGGCCCTCTTCCATTGCTCTTTTGTGATTCACTTTTCATCTGCAATAAGAGAAATGTGTTTTAAAACTTGAAAATAGCATCTTATTACTTCCATTCTTAAATAACTTCCAGTTATTTACTATTTAATATTTCCTTCAGTAACTTCCAGTTATTTCTATATTTCTTATATCATATCCCATCTTACTTTTTAATAATTATTTATTTAAATTTTTATCCTCCTCTTTTGGATGTTTTGAGACTCAATTTCTGTTACCACACAAAATTGGAGTTCTTCTACCTGATGCACACACAAAGAAGCTATTACAGCATCAGCTTTTGGAAAAGGAAAACAGCTTTATTGCTAGATCAATCTTCAAGGAGACAGGAGGCATATGCCCTCAGATCTGTCTTCCCTATCCAGAGCTTGGGGCAAAATTTATAGGATAAAGGGCAAGGTGGTCTAAAGTGTGGAGATAAATGATTGGAGGTAAGGAGAAGTGAGGTAATTGATGACCTGCACAAGCGTAGTCAAGCTTAATGACTCTTCATAAGATGCATGTTCATAAAATGGTGTTAGCATGATTTGAGGGCAGAGTTTTCAGCCCTTTCACACCAAAAAGGTCACTTATCAGGCATTTGTGTAGGCCCAGTTGATGGGTTGGTGCTCTCAACTGTCCTGAACTAGACAAGGGGTCTCAGTTCCTGAGAAACCACTCTTAATTACTCTCTTGATAAGATAGGGTCAGTTGAACTAGTCCTAGAGGACCTGTGGTTACAAATCCCCCCTTTTTGTTGTTCATTCCTCAATTTTGAGGGAAATGAGGTGAAGACTGTTCTAGTTTCTTCCTGCTGATAAGGGGCATAGGTTGTTCCATCTCATTGAACCAGTCTCTTAGTGAGACAGTGATGCAGGTGGGCTCCCAAAGTTAGGCCTATACTATGTAAGCAAGTGAACAGGTATTTAATAAGAAGCATTTCTAGAGAAACAAAAAGAAAAACAAAGCTAATGGTTGGAACAAATTATAAACCAGTTTCTGAGCCCAGAGGGCAGCCAGTCAAGAAGATTTCTAGACGTCAGGGTTGAAGCATCTTTTGCAGTTTGAAATGTCTCTGATGATGTCATTTGGTGTTCTGGTATCTTTCTGAGTGGCTTAACAGCAACAGGTATGAATCCCTCTTAAGTTTATATCAAATTGTCCAGCTTCAATTTGCAGGGCTTCAGGGAAAAAGGTGGTTTCAGTCTGAATGATTCCAAATGAAAATCATGGAAAAAACTGAAAATGTTAGTTTGGAGACTTGTAGCCAGATAGTTCAGGAGACTAGAAGAATTCAAGATCCAGTCCAGTTTACAGATAGAAAACAAAAACCTCAAAGACCATTAACAGAATCTAATATCCATGAATGTGTACTATAACTTTTATTGAAACATAACTTTTCTCTCTAGAATCACCCTCATTTTTACCAAAGATAACCTAATCAAGACTCATTGGTTGGCAAAATAAATCTAGTTTAAATAAACTTGGCCCAACTATTTACCTAAGAACCAAGAATAGCAGTTGATCATATAGGCTCTTGTAAATCTGCTTTGCTGGAACTTTTCATAAGGAATCTCAGATTGAACTTTAAAGGCCTCTTGAGGCCAGGAAAACCAAGCCAAGGACTTGTCCTCAGACTCTACCTGCAATACCTGTAAATTTGGGAGAATTCCTCTCTTCTCTTGAGGTTCCCCAAAATATCCCGAAGTACTTTGCAGCTGCCAAGGAAGTGACCTTCTTTACTCACCTGGCAATGTTGCTGGGCTTCCTATAAGCAAGGTACCAAGCCAGTATTTCCAAATGGCTTTATTCCATTAAGTCAATCTTTGTTCCTCAAAGCTGTCTACAGCAGACTGCATATTCTTCTCATCCTGGTTTGGAGATATTTGTATTGGTCAATTGAAGTTGTGTGTCAGAAAGAGAGTTGAAACTCGCTGAGCCTGGTACCTAGAGATCCAAGAGTTTCCTCAATTTTTGTTGCTTTTCCTGAAAAGTAACTTAAGATCACTTAGAGGTTCACAGGAATACTCTTGAATAGAAATGCCAGCCATAAGCCTCCATGGCCACCCAATATTTGGATGATTTGGTCCTTCCATTTCCTGTTGTCTGTGAAAGGTGTTACCAGTTTGAGAATTATAAAAGGGACAAGGGGTTCCTGGATAGAAATTGGTACTATTTTTACTTGTGAGTGGTGTATGCAAGGTTCAATTCCTTTTAATTTTACTGAAGAATGTGTAACCAGAAGGACTTCATAGGATCCATTCCACTTAGGTTGCACCTGGTCCTCAGGGTGTGGACTTTTCCAAATCTTGAGGAGGACTCAATCTTCTGGGCTTATGCAATGCAGGGAAAAGTTGGTAAGAAACATTAATGAGCTAGAAGCATATTTATGTAAAGCAGATAAAGTAGCACCTAAAGATTGTACACATTTTATAGCATCCACTTCTTTTACAATATGGCTGTTTTCAAGATTTCCATAATACTTAATCTTAAGGAAGGGTTTCCCATATAATATTTCATAAGAGCTCAACTGAAGCCTATTTCTAGGAGCTACTTGTGCCCTAAGCAGGGTAACTGGCAAGACCTTATCCCATGTTAGGTTGGTTTCCTGACATATTTTGGCAATTGTTTTCTTTAAGGTATGTTCATCTTTTCAGTCTTTCCTGTAGACTGAGGTCTCCATGAAGCATGCAACTTCCATTGTATTCTAAAGGCTCCAGACAACTCCTGTGTTACTTAAGCTATGAAAGCTCCTCCACTGTTGCTTTGACTTGAAAGAGGCAGCCTGAAACAAAGGATAATTTCTTCTAGTAATGCCTTTGTTACTTCCGAAGACTTTTCTGTCCTGCATGTAAAGGCTTCAACGCATCCTGTGAAGATGTCCACAAATATCAGCAAATATCTAAAATTTCCCATGGCTTTTGGCATAACAGTAAAGTCTATTTGCCAATCATCTGGTTCTGTCCCTCAGGTTTGCACCCCTGATTATTGGTGGTGTTCCAGTTTTAGGATTGTTTCTGGCACAAATCAAGCAATTTTGCACTACCTTTTGGATAGTCCTTTGCATCTGCAGACCAACAATAACCTTTTGTAGCCAATGACAGGTTATGTCTCTCCCATAATAGGTTCCTTGATGTAGGTGAGTAATGATTTTTTCCATTAAGTGCTCGGGTATAAGCACTAGTCCCTGTTCATTATAAATTCAGCCTTCTTTAGTTGTTTGATATTGATTACTATATAAGCCCTGAGAGTCAGTATGAAATCCCCATTTGTATGCTCTGTTTAAATCTGTTTCTGAATACTGAAGCTTAAACAGGGAGAGATCCATGCTCAGGATGAGTGCTAGGGCCTTAGGACTTGGGATTTTGGTTCTGGCTGCTTGTTTTGTGGCCTGATCAGCCAAATTATTTCCTTTAGCTATATAACTATCAGTATTTTGGTGGCCCAGGTAATGTACTATGGACACTTTTTCTGGCATCATAACAGAATCTAATAAGGCCAGTGTCTCTTCCACATATTTAATCTCTTTTCTTCCTGATGTTAGTAGACCTCTCTCTTTCCATATAGCCCCATGTGAATGCACAATAGAGAAGGCATACTTAGAATCAGTATAAATGGTTACCTTTCTGTTAGTTCCAAGATGCAGGGCTCTCATGAGGGATATGAGTTTTGCCTTCTGGGCAGACGTACCTGGAGGGAGTGTCTCTCCTTCTAAGAGCTCCTGATGAGTTACTATTGCATACTCAGGCCTTTTTTCTGTTGTTGTTGTTGTTGTTGTTGTTTTGAGGAAGATTAGCCTTGAGCTAACTACTGCCAGTCCTCCTCTTTTTGCTGAGGAAGCCTGGCTCTGAGCTAACATCCGTGCCCATCTTCCTCTAGTTTATACGTGGGACGCCTACCACAGCATGGCTGCCAAGCAGTGCCATGTCCGCACCCGGGATCCGGACCAGCAAACCCCGGGCCGCCGAGAAGCGGAACGTGTGAACTTAACCGCTGCGCCACCGGCCTGGCACCCATACTCAGGCCTTTTGAAGTCCGTGGTCCATGAAGCTGCTCCTGTCAGTAAAAATTTCCATATCTGGATTTTCCAAAGCCTGGTCAGTCACATTGGATCTGCTAGAATAAACTTCTTCAGTTATTTATATACAATTATGGACAGGTTCTCCTGTCATACTGGGAAGCAAAGTTGCTGGATTTAGGGTGGATACTGACTTTAATTTCACACTCTGGCTGTCCAGTAGTATGGCCTTATATTTTCCCATTCTCCCTGAAGTAAGCCAATATCCACCCTTTTGTTCAAGTAGAGGTAGTGCACAGTGTGGACTGTGTGCAGCAGTAGGCTGGCAGAGGGTAAGTTTTCAGCCTCTTGTAAAAGGTCACAGGTCATGGCTATAGCCCAGAGACAAACTGGCCACCCTTGAGTTACGACGTCCAGTTGTTTGCAAAAGTGAGCTACTGGTCTTCTGGCAGCACCAAAATTCTGAGTTAGCACACCAAGGCTTACATCCTGTCGTTCATGTACAAAAAGTTCAAATGGCTTTCTAGTGTCTGGGAGACCAAGTGCTGGGGCTGTTAAAAGTTTCTCCATGATGGTATGAAATACCTTATGGCATTCTGCAGTCCAGTTTAACGGTTCATTGTCATTTCCTCTAAGAGCTTCATGTAGGGGTTTGGCCATGAGTCCAAAGTTAGGAATCCAAAAATGACAAAACCCAGCCATTCCTAAAAATCCCCACAATTGTCTTCTTGTGGTGGGCACAGCCACCCTAGCTAATGCCTCCCTTTGACAATAAGTTTCTTTGTCCTTTTGATAACTCAAATCCTAGATATTTTACAGTCACTTGAGAAATTTATGCTTTTCTCATCGAGATTTTATATGGTCTTTCTGCCAGAAAGTTTAAAGTAAGGATTGCATTTTTGTCTGAAGCTTCCTTAGTTTTAATGGCAATCAGTATGTCGTCCACACATTGGTGTAAGAATCCCTCACTTAACTGGGGATCCCGTGAGTCCTTGGCTAAGGCTTCCCCGAAGATGGTGGGGGCATTTTTAAGTCCTTGTGGAGGTACCATCCAACAATATTGTTGTTTTACATTCGTCTCTGGATCATCTCATTCAAAGACGAACAGTTCCTGGACTCAAGACTTAGGAGTATGTAGTCAAAAGGCGTCGTTTAAGTCTAGAACTGTAAACCAGTAGAAGTCTCCAGATAAAGTTTTAAGCAGAGTATAATGATTTGGTACCACCAGATGTAGATCCTCTACAATTGGTTAATGGCTCTCAAATCCTGTACAAAGTGGCAGTCTCCGGTCCCAGGTTTTTGTACTGGCAGGATGGGAGTGTTATACGGAGACTGACAAAGTCAGATTAATTGGCATTTAAGAAAGGTGGCTATCAGAGGCTTTATACCCTCTTTTGCATGTCTCTTTAAAGGGTATTGCTTCAAATTTGGAGTCTTGGTGTCTGGGCGGAGCTGAACTACTGTTGGATCAACTGTCTTGGTTCTTCCCGGCCTCCTATCAGCCCAAACATCTGCTCTTACCTCTTGTAGAATTTCTTCAGGGATTGAGGCTGGTCTCCCAACTGCAGCAGCACTGCTTGGAAGGCATAGGCTTGACCTGGGAGGGCTTTATGTCTACCTTTTCTGGTGAAAGAGTCACTTTGGCATTTAATTTTGTTGATAGATCTCATCCCAACAATGGGATGGGGTACTCAGGCATATATAGAAAGCTGTGCTTCAGGTCCGTCTTCCCTGTGTGACACTCTAGTAGTTGTAGGAAAGGCTTATGAGAGACCTCCTCAGATACACCAGTAATGGATGTGGTCTTGGGGGAGAGGGGGCCCCGTCTGGTGTTTAGTACAGAATAAGTAGCTCTGGTGTCAGTTAGAAAGTCTGTAAGTTTCTTTCCCACTGCTATTTTTACCCAGGGTTCCTTGTGGGAAATGTCGATGGAGCTAATGGAGTTTAAAGGAGCCCCCGGACCCTGTCATTCCTGGTCATTATTCCCAAGCTGTGGCATCGGGTTGGAGGTTTTGAGGCAAGCCTCTTCTCTTTCCAGCAGAGGAGGGTTGGGACATTCTCATTTCCAGTGTCCCTCCTGCCTACAAAGGGCACATTGTCTTGGCTCAAGCCTGAGTATCCCTTGTGGTTGGAAGGTGGGGGTCCTGGGGGTTTTACCCACGGCTGTCTTTTCTCATTGGCCTTGGCAGATTGTCACTGAGGGCTGCTGTGAGAAGAGTGGCTTGCTTTTGCATCTCCTGCTGTTTTTGTTTCTCTTGTTCCTGGCAGCTCTTGAACACCTTAAAAGCAAACTCAGCAAGCTGTGACATAGGGGTTCCTAATCTCCCTTCGAATTTTTGTAAATTTTTCCTTATATCAGGGACACTCTGGCTGATAAAGGTCATACTGATCAGTCTCATGTTATCCAGATGCTCTGGGTCAATGTCAGTGTACTATCTGTAGGCTTCAAAGACACTCTAGAAAGGTCAAAGGATTTTCTTTTGGCCTTTGTTGTTCCTCCTGGACCTTACATATGCTCTTCAGTTTTGGGACCCCCTTCTGCATTCCAGTTATTAAACATGCTTTATAATGGTTTAATCTTACCTGGTCTCTGGGGGTAATTGGGGTATGAGCCTGGGTCAACTCCAGGTACGGCCTATACCACTAGAGCCCTGATTAAATTGTTAGGTTGTAACTCATGAAGTCCCTCAGCCTTCTGATGAGCTTCATCCAGTGTCATCCTATGCTCCTCTGGGGAGAGAAGGGTGTTCATAAGGGCCTTAATGTTGGCCCAGTTGGGGTCATGAGTAACAAAGATGGATGTAAATAAATTTTCTATCTTTTTTGGATCGTCTTGATAAGTAGGGTTGTTGTTTTTCCAGTTGTCTAAGTCCAGAGTTGAAAAGGGAGCATGCACGTACAAAAATCCTCCGGGTTACCCTTGGTCATCGAGACCTGCAGGGACTTGTCTTAGTGGGAATTGCTCTGTCTTGGGTGGAGCATTCCCTGGGCTGAACTGAGCACTCCGAAAGGGATGAGGAAGGGAGATCATTCCTGTCTGACTAGTAGGTAAAGAGGGGTGTAAAGCCCAGCCAGCGGCTTCAGGGAGGGCATTATACCCCTCCTGGTCATCTCCAACTGCACCTCCGGCATATGGTGGTGGCGCAGTAGGGGACAGCAAATGAGGAAAGACAAGGTCATCATCTGACTTTGATTCTGGAAGAACAGGTTTTTTTCTGTGGATCTTCCCACTGAACCATGATCTTACGTCTTTTTTCCAGGTTCTTATTTTGATATAGAGACATAAAATACTGCACATAAGGGATCTCATCTCATTTTTTTTCTCTTTTACAGAATAGGTCTAATTGCACGATGATACTATAGATCAGAGACCTGTTCTGGGGCCATACTTTATCTGACCCCAATGTGAATTGGGGCCAGCTTGTATTACAAAAGAAAATGATTTTCTTTTTCTTCCTGGGCTTATAACTGAACATTGCCCAATTTTGAAGAATGTATTCTAGTGTGTTACATTCTGCTATACAATTTTTATTTCCCATTTTGGAGGGGCTTGTATCAAGGCGGCCGCAAGAAACAAGGTCTTTCTAGGGAATGGTGTTTAAGGTCTGATAGTGTGCATGTGGGAACAGCTCCTCCAAGAATAGCCAAGGGGTCAGCTTTTTCCCTTGTGTGTTCTGGCACCCACAAAGTTTAGGTGATTGAGCCCCAGACAAGCTGCCGCCACTGACTGCCTCACCACAGACAATCAGGGCCCAATATGTTCTTCAGAAGGGGGTCCCTATGAGGCTGTTGCCCATCATGGGCAGATGCCCCGACAGCTCTGTGAAATCCTCAGGCACCTGGGAGTGTCCCGAAGGACCAGAGAGAATAGTGCCTCTTTTCTTTGAAGTCAGAAGATCCTCAGAAGATTAATCTAAAAAGGGAGTTTGTCATGATCACCGAGAAGCTCAGTCCCCAAGCAGCCAATTTTAACAAGTAACACAGTTAGCCATAGACAAACATGAACAGACACAGAAATCCAATATTCTAGGACTCTAACCTAGAATTTGAGCCTCCAACCCAATCCTTCGAGTGCCCTAGCAGCTGTAACCCTTTTACATTGTCTCCCTCGAACCCACAATTCTAGCCTTGGGATTTTAATCTGGAAAAAATACCTCCCACTAGGGAGATATGTTTCTCTTGATGAGATGGTAGACAATTTTAGGCACAGGCACATTTTAACAAGGTCACTCACCCAATTATGAAGTCACTCATCTGATCCTGGAGCTGTTTCTTCTCTCAAAAGGAAAAAAATCCTTATAGCCTGGAGTACCACAGTGGGAAATGGGAATCTGATCAGCTGAGTCTCTTCTAGACAAAATTGTCTAGGTAGCTGCTTAGGGTCAATGAAAAGACCCCACACCTGACTGGGGGCTCCAGAGCCTCAGGCAGGCAGTCCCTTTGTGGTCACCAAAATTTGTTACCACACAAAATTGGCATTCTCCTACCCAAAGTGCATTTAGAAAAGCCAATTATTATGGCATCAGCTTTTGAGAAAAGAAAAGTACTTTGTTGCTAAATCAATCTGCAAGGAAACAGGGGGCATTTGCCCTCAGATCTGTCTCCCCAATCCAGGGCTTAAGGCAAAATTTATGGGATGAAGGGCAGGGTGGTCTGAAGTGTGGGGATAGATGATTGGAGGTGAGGAGAAGTGAGGTAGTTGATGATCTGCACAAGCGCAGTCAAGCTTCACGGCTCTTCCTAGGACGCATGTTCACAAAATGGTGTTGTTAGCATGATTTAAGGGTGGAGTTTTCAGCCCTTTGATGTCAAAAAGGTCACTCATCAGACATTTGAATAGGCCCAGTTGATGGGTTGGTGGTCTCAACTGGCTTGAACCAGACAAGGGGGTCTCAGTTCCTGAAAAATCACTCTTTTTTCACTCAGGAAGATTAGCCCTGAGCTACCATTTGTGTCAATCTTCCTCCACTTTATATGTGGGTTGCCTCCAGAGCATGGCTGATGACTGGTGTAGGTCTGTGCTCGGGATCTGAACCTGTGAAACCAGGCTGCTGAAGCAGAGTGCATTGAACTTAACCAATATGCCATGGAGCTGAACCCCTGAAAAACCACTCTTTTTTTTAAGATTCTATTTTTCTCCTTTTTCTCCCCAAAGCTCCCTGGTACATAGTTGTATATTCTTAGTTGTGGGTTCTTCTAGTTGTGGCATGTGGGATGCACCTCAGCATGCCCTGATGAGCAGGGCCATGTCCACACCCAGGACTCGAACTGGTGAAACCCTGGACAACTGCAGTGGAAAGCGCGAACTTAACCACTCAGCCATGGGACTGGCCCCTGAAAAACCACTCTTAATTACTCTGTTGATAAGATGGGGTCAGTTGAACTGGTCGTATAGGGCTGGTGGTTACATTTCCAACATGGGGGGTGGTTCCCCACACCAACAAACAATTCTGGGACACCTGCAGAGTGTCCAAGAATTTTACACAATTCTGACACTTATCTACCTGGAGATAGCATCAGATTCCACAGGTTAGGAGTTCAGTCCCACAAGACCCACCCCAACTCCCTTTAGATACCAATCTCTAGTTTAGGTTGTTACCTGTACTTCTGACTAACTAGCTATAAATCAGAGGTTCCCTTGACCCCCTCCATGGGTTTGATAACTTTCTAGAGCTCACAGAACTCAGAGAAACAGTTTGCTTACTAGAACACCAGTTTATTATAAAAGGATATAACTCAGGAGCAGCCAGATGGAAGAGATGCATAAGGCAAGGTATGCGGGGAAGAGGTGTGGAGCTTCTATGTCCTTTTCAGGGGTGCTACTCTCCCAGCACCTCCATGTGTTCAGCAACCTGGAAGCTCCTCAAACCCCATACTTTTGGGATTTCATGGAGGTTTAATCACATAGGCATGATTGGCTAAACTGTTGACCACTGGTGATTGAATTCCATCTCCAGTCCCTTTCCCCTGGGGAGGAGGGGAGGAGCTTGGAGGGGGTACTGAAAGTTTCAACCCTCTACACAAGGTTGGTTCCATTGGCTATCAGCTCCCATCCTTAGGTGCGTTTCAAAAGTCACCTCATTAACATAACAAAAGACACCTTTATCACTCTTAAAACTTAGGAAATTCCAATGGTTTTGGGAGTTGTGAGCCAGGAACTGTGGACAAAGCCCAAATTTACATGAGAAATGTATTTCTGTCATCTGAATGACCAAATACATGTATTTCTTTTAAATCATAATGCACCTCCCCTTGGATTTCAAGCGTGTTCAGGGAATAGCCTTGTTCTGCCTGTTCACTGCTATATTTCTAGCTTCTGACACCCAAACAGGCAGTAAAAAATATCTGTTGAGTGAACAAATGAATGAATGCTTGGAAAACAGTAGATGCTCAATAGATGTTCCTTGAATAGATAAACAGCCAACTACTCATATATATTCAGGCAAATGTGAATTTCAATGCATTCTGAATTGCTTCATCAGTGCATATTTTAACTTCCAGTGCTCTTTCTCTTCTTTCACGCTAGCCACAACCCTGGCAACCTTTTAAAATTCTAGTCCATGGCTCACTTATTTACTATTTTATTGGGGAAGGAGGTTCTTTGCATATATAATTCTTATCCACTTATGTATTTGAGTTACATAAAATCATTTAAAATTTTGTGTTATTTTGTAAATGTGCTTGAATAATTTTTACATTTCTATACTCTGTTGTTGACTGAATTATAAACTCACTTAGAATTGAAACCATGAACCCTGTTTGTTTTGAAACTCTTGCCTCCCCTCACACCCTATACCCTCCTGGTGCCTAGCAGTGTGTTTTGCAAAAGGGGATCACTTAGTAAGTAATAGTGACTGAAGGATCTGCACGACTTAGCCTACAAGAGTGACAGATGGATGGGAGAAATGCTCAGCAGACAGATAATTGGAGTGGATTCCTGGCTTTGCCTCAGGGTAGAAATGAACTTTGGGGTTGGCTAATGAACTAAGGCTTGGGTCAGAGGTCTAAGGTACCTGGTGTTCATTGTCTTAGTTTTGTTGAGATCCATCCCAGGATGCATTTTTTTCCCAACAACTCAGTCAATTATGTTTAATGGCCCTATGTTACATGTAAGAGACCTTAAAAACAATATATGAAGAAGAAAATTAAGTTTCTCTAAGGTCCTTTTAAATTTACTGAAAACTGGCAATACCTAGGTAAACTGCATTTATTAATTAGAAATTAGTTAATATTAAGATCTAACTTATCCTTGTTTTCTTACAACCTCCTTCCCATCAACATTTATTTTTATTTTTATGTATTTTATTTTATTTTTTGAGGAAGGTTAGCACTAAGCTAACATCCTCCATCAATCTTCCTCTTTTTGCTGAGGAAGATTGGCCCTGAACTAATGTGTGTGCCCATCTTTATCTATTTTATATGTGGGATGCCTGCCACAGCATGGTTTGCTAAGCGGTGTGTAGGTCCATGTCTGGGATCTGAACTGGCAAACCCTGGGCCATCAAAGTGGAGTGTACTGGGTTGGCCCCTTGGCATCAATATTTAAAACAAAACAAAAACAAAAACAAAAACAAAAAACCTTGGTCTTTAACTTCAGATGATCTGAAATATAAGACACCTCTCACGTAAATTAAATCAGGCACACATGTGAATGTATTCTCTGTGTGTCACTGACCATTAGTCTGACTCTGCCTGTGCCAAGAGGGACACTTTCTTGGCTGGTCTGCCACGGCAGTGGGAAACACATTCTATTTTTTGTAGCTCCAGCGCTGCTGTGTAATTACATATCTCAGATGAGGGGATAAGACTAATCAGCGGGCAGCCTGATGACAATGATTCTTTCATGTGCTCAACAGACATTGATATGATGTTTTTATAATGAGCCGTCTTAAGACGGAAGTTCCAGAATACGAAATACTCCAGTATTTCAGAATAATCTAAAGCCATCCTGTTACTTAAAGTAATTCTATACACAAAATGTGGGAAAGGTACTATAATTCTTAGTTTTTACAACTTACTTCCATGAAAATGTTCACATGAGTGAAGAAAATCCATTCTTAAAATTACTGAAATTAAGCTTTAAATAGCTAAAATAACAAGATTTCAGAGCCGGAACATACCTTAGTGCTGCAGGCACACAGCATTCTGGCATCTTGATGTTGTGACTACTTGAGCTTTAGAGTTACTAAGGAGCTACTTTTATTGGTATATTTTAGAGGTCACTGAATATTAGATGGTGACAAACTTGGGCATGTTAAGATATAACTTATTCCTATTTCTAAGTTCCACAACCAATTACCAAAAAAAGCAGATTCATCTTCAGCACATACAAAGAGTCACAATTTCTGAAATATAATAGGTTCATTTTGTGTCTACTGAAACAAAGGGAAGGTAGTTTTTAACAATTGTCATAGTCAGCTCAGGCCGCCTTAACAGCTACCATGGACTGGGGGGCTTAAACAACAGAAACTAATTTTCTCACAGTTTTGGATGCTCGGAAGTCCAAGATCATGGTGCTGGCCAGTTTGGTTTCTGGTGAGACCTCTCTTCCTGGTTTGCAGACCGCCACCTTCTCGTTGTTCCTCACGTGGCAGACAGAGAGGAAGGGAGAGGGAAAGAGAAAGAGAAAGGGACAGTGTTTGCTCTCTGGTGTCTTTTCTTATAAGGGCACTAATCCCATCACACTGGGGCCCCACCCTCATCACCTCATCAACCCTAATTATCTCCGAAAAGCCTGTCTCCAAGTACTATCACTTTGGAAGTTAAGCCTTCAACATGTGAATTTTGGGGGGAGTGGGGGACACAAACATTCAGTCCATAACAGTCATTTAAAGGTTTTTTTTTTTTCTTGAAGCACCTCTGGCTATTGGGAGCTGCCATGGTGCCAATCTCCACAGTGTGTTACTTTTCTTTACATTCTGCTGGTTTTTATTCCCCAAGCTTTAGCAATTTGCTTTGACCTTCATCTTGTGACACACTGAGAAGAATTCTTTGGAAGTGGTTATTTTCTTTTTCTGCTTAGGAATCCATATGAAATATTTTCGCTTACTTGCCTTACTTAGTGTTTGAATGGTATTCCTGCTTTATAGCCTGGAGAATTTTCTTTGCTATGCAGTGATGTCACAGAGGTCCTTTCTATTCAGACTGTCCTTTTCATAACTCATTCCAGAATAAATGATCAATGCTTCCATTAGCACAAGTGTTCAGATGCTATTAAAAACAAAACAAGGGTGCCTTTTGCCAAAAAAGTTCTATTGACGCATGTGTAAACCAGACATCCGAAATATCACCCAGCTCTTTGAAAGAAAATGTCATTCTTGTATTCAGTGAATACTCTGATGTCAAATTGCTTCCTGGAATGACTTTTCCGTAAAATCAATTTGAGTCAGCGTTCATTCTTGCTTTAGGAAAGCATATCCTGTGTGATTAACAAATGGGAATAGTGAACACACACCAAAGATCAAGCGAAAGGTTAGTAGAAAACTATTATTACTCCAGTCAACTATGATTGGATAAAGGGTTTAAAGTCCTACACCTAAAATTGTGGCACACTAAGACTTAAAAGCAAGTTAAGGACTTCAATTACTGGATAATTTACTGAAGAGTTTGAAAAAATGGGATGTGTGGGGAAAGGATTGTTCGGGTTTGCTGTCATTAAGCTTAGTGGGTTATTAGGTGACCCTGTCTCTGGACTTGGATGAAAATGGACCCTTTTCCCTTTCATGTGGAACTAACACCGAATAAGCTTTGTCACTACAGGATATTTATGAAGTCCTTGAGTGGTTTAACATTAAAGTTTAACTTTTAAACTTTAATAATTCAGGTTGCAGCCATGGAGAAAATAACCCGTGTGTGTAATTTAAAGCAAATTGAAGTTTTCTTTCCCTCAGCTGATCTTATCTCTAACAGTCATTTCTTTTTGTCATAGAATTCCATGTAAAAATATGTGTGTTTTTGTATAATAATATTTGTCCTAAACAGCATTGTTTGCAGGTTATTTCTGTTGTACCTATGAATTGTTTTTAAATTTTAAAAATTGGAAAGAACTTTATGAAGACCTTATTTATGAGCAAAGCATCCATTCAGAAATAAATGTCTCATCATTTCTGACATAATTATCAAACCTAGGTGAACGTTAATTTGATAATTTAATACATGTGAACGGACGTGATTGACACTGGCCATGTCCTTGCTAAGTCAGTATAGTTTGGGAGGCAGTATTATATAATGGCGGAGACAAAGACTCAGCAGCCAGGCTGTCCATATTTGAACCTCTGCTCTGCCACTTACTAGCTGTGTGATCTTGGGTAAACTACTGAGCCTTCCTGTGCTACTATATGCTTGTCTATAAAATGGGATAATAGTAAAAATACCTACCTCATGGAGTTATTGCAAAGATTAAATGAGTTAATATGCACTGAGCGCTTAAAATGTCATTGCTACCTAGAAAACCCAAATAAGCATTAATTATTATTATGCGTAGTGGTTAGGAACATCAGCTCCAGTGTCAGACATCCTGACTTTAAATCCAGACTCCACCAGCAGCTGAATGACGTTGGACAAGTTACTTAATATTGCAGTGCCTTTGTTTCTTCATCTGAAAATGGGGCTAGTAACAGACAGAAAGATTAACTGAATTAATAGAGGCAAAATGCTTAGGAGAGTCCCTGGCACATAGTCAGAGCTGAGTAAATGTTAACAATGAATATTATAATCACATTATGGGGACTGAATTATATTCATGTCTCCTAAATATCAAATGAAATATGATATGATAAATATGATGTCAAATGAAAAATGTTACATCCTGTTTCACAGCTTGGAGAATAACTTAAGGTCACATATTTTTAGTAGTAATATGACTCCAAACATCTACCCTGCTTGTTTGAGAATGTCTTTTCTTTTCTGGATCCTCATGTCATGGTAAGTCCAGGAACCAAGGGGTTGTTATTCAGTCTCAAGGCGTCAGTTCCGATGACTGTTGTCTGCTACTGAGAGGCCACTGCTGCTCCTGTAGCGCTCACACCCCCTCAGGGTACTGCGTCAGAGAGGGTCTGGTGCCAGCTCTCCTTTTCCAATTTGCTCAAACCACAGAGTCCTCTTTATCACCTCTCTAAATCATAGCTATGAGCAGACTCCTTAATCCAAGCAAGACAATCACAATAATCAGAATTACATTTCCTAAGGTCCCAGTTATTAAATTTTAAATAACAATATAAGAACAAACAGTATAATAACAAAGATAACTAGAAAATCTCCAAATGTTTGGAAATTAAGCAACACACTTGTAAATAACCCATGGGACAAAGTAGAAATTGCAACGGAAATTAGAAAATATTTTGAATTGAATAATTATAATAATGATATGACACATAAAAACTCATGAGATGTAGCTAAAGTGGTGTTTAGAGGGAAATTTATATCCCTTGAACACATATATTAGGGGGGAAATGGCTGCAATTAATTATGTAAGATTCCATTTCAAGATGTTAGAACAGGATATCAAACTCAAATTTGAAGGAAGAAAATAATTTTAAAAACCCAGAAATAAATAATACAGTAAACAAATAACAGAGAAAAATTACAAAGCCCAAAGCTGGTAATTTGTAACAATTATTTAAACCAATAAACCCTAGTAAATGAAAAAAGAGAGAGGGGCTGGCCCCGTGGCCGAGTGGTTGAGTTCGAGGGCTCGCTTTGGCGCCCCAGGGTTTAGCCGGTTTGGATTCTGGGTGCGGACACGGTATGGCTCATCAGGCTGTGCTGAGGCGGCGTCCCACATGCCACAACTAGAAGGACCCACAAGTAAGAATATACAACTATGTACTGGGGGGCTTTGGGGAGAAAAAGGAAAAAATAAAATCTTAAAAAAAAGAGAGAGAAAATACCAGTTTTAGGAAGGAATAAAGTTCCTGCTATCATTAAAAAGAGAATAAGAAGTTATCATGAATAACTCTACGGCAATAAATTTGAAGTTTAGATGAAACTGACAAATTTCTTGAAAAACCCAAGTTACTAAAACTGACTGTAGAAGAAATAAAAAATTTAAATAATTGTATATTTATTTTAAAAATTGAATTTACTATTAAAATGTCTTCTATCCTACTCTCCTCCTCCCCAGAAAACAGAACCAGATGGCTTCACTGGAATTATTTCAAACATTTAAAGATGAAATAACACTTAAAATAATTCTCCCAGAGAATAGAAAAAGAGGGATACTTCCTAACTTGTTTTGTAAAGCTACTATAATCTTGATATTAAATCCTGAAAGGGATGTTAAAAAGAAAGGATGGTGGGGAGAACCTAAGAGGGCAATTTCTCTCATTAATGTAGATGGAAAAAAATCCTAAATATAATATTAGAAACTAAATTCAGTGATAGATAAAAAGATAATAGTACAACAAAATGGGGTTTATTCCAGGAAGACAAGGTTGATTTAGCATTTAAGAATTAATCAATGTAATTCAGCACATTAACAAAATAATATCATATGGTATGGATAACAGAAAAGTCATACGGGTGCTGGCCCAGTGGCACAGCAGTGAAGTGCACACATTCCACTTTGGCGGCCCGGGGGTTCGCTGGTTTGGATCCCAGGTACGGACATGGCATCGCTCGGCAAGCCATGCTGTGGTAGGCGACCCACATATAAAGTAGAGGAAGATGGGCATAGATGTTAGCTCAGGGCCAGTCTTCCTCAGCAAAAAGAGGAGGATTGGCGGCAGATGTTAGCTCAGGGCTAACCTTCCTAAAAAAAAAAAAAAAAGAAAAATCATACGAATATTTCGGTAGATACAGAAATATCATGACCAATTTCAACATTCATTCATAATTTCTTAAAAAAAAACTTCTTATCAAATTAGAACTGTAAAGGAAATTCCTTAATCTGATAAAAGGTAAATATAGACAATGTACAACAAACAGTATACTTAATGGTGAAATGTTGAAAACTTTCCCTCTGAGATCACAAAGAAGATAAAGATGTCTACTACCACCATTTCTATTCAATATTATGCTAGATGTTCTAACCAGTGGAAGTAGAGAAGAAAAAGAACTAAAAGGTATTAAAGAAGAAAATAAGAAATAAAATTGTCACTATGCGGATGACCTGAGTGTGTAGATGGAAAATCTAGAAGAATTTACAAACTATTGGAAATAAAAGTGAATTTAGCAAACTTGCTGGATTGCTGGATACAAGGCCAACATAAAAAAATTAATTGTATTTTATATTCTAGTAACAAACAATAGGATTGAAAAAACCAAATACCCACCAAAACATTTAATTAAAAATGTGCAAGATTCTACACAGAAAACTCTAAAAGATTACCAAGATAATCTAAAGAAGACCTAAGAAAATGGAGCAATATATTAAAGGACAGAAGACTCAATATTGTATAGATGTTACTTCTTCCCAAATTAATACATAGATTGAATGCAATCTCAAGCAAAATTCTGGGTAGATTTTTTTTGGTGGAAATTGACAAGCCACTTCTAAAATTATATGGAAATGCAAACAGCCAAGAATAATCATGAACTGGAAGAAACAAAAGTGCTGGAGAACCTACACTACTGGATATTAAGACATTATAAAGCTACAATACAACAGAACACAGATACCTGAAACAGACTACTCCGGCATTTGTTTAGTAACAAAGGTCATACTGCAGAGTAATGGGAGAAAGAATACTCTTTTCAATAATGGTGCTTTAGTAATAAGGTAGCCATATGGAAAAATATATTTTGACCTCTATCTCACACCACTCACAAAAATCAGTTCTAGGTGGCTTAAAGATTTGAACGTAAAAGATAAAACACAATTTCCAGATCACAGCATAGGAGGATATGATAATAACCTTAAAGATTTTTTAAAATGAGATTACAGCAGTAATCTTAAAGTCGAAAATTAGATTACATTAAAACGAGGACTTTCTTTCATCAAAGGACAACATTTAGCACAACCAGAGGCACTCACAGCTAGAATATACAACTATGTATGGGGATGGGGTCACTTTGGGGAGAAGAAGGAAAAAAACAAAGAAGATTGGCAAAAGATGTTAGCTCAGGTGCCCATCTTTTAGGAAAAAAAAAAATCCAACATTAAATGAAATGGTATAATATCTGTGATTTTGCTTCAAAATAATTAAGTGGTAATGGGAGGGAGCATAGCTGAAACAAGATTGGTTATGAACCTTTTTAGAAGCTGGGGTTTCACTGCTTAATTTTCTCCACTTTTATTTATGTTTAAGTTTTCCCATAATAAAAGTTTCAAAAGGAGAGATACTCTTAAAGAGGGAAAAGACAAAGAGTGAAAGAAGATATCTGCAACACATAGAACCGGAAAAGGGGCCTATATCCAAAATGCATGAAAAATACCGACATATTAATAAGAAAAAGACAGTCAACCCAAAGAAAAATAAGCAAAAAAAGTGAAAAGGCACAAAAGAGGATACCCAAACAGCTAAAAAATATGTGAAAAGGATGTGAGTCTAACTAGTAATCAAGGAATTAGAAATTAAAGCCACAATTCAGTACTACACACTCAATGATACAAGTAACTATCATTTGTTCAAATACATATATAAACTGGAGTGAGAGGTCCTTGAGTTTGGCACCAATACCATAATAATTTTAGCCTGGAATGGTTAAGATTTAAAACACTGACAATACCAAATGTTCATGAGGATGTGGTGCAACTGCAACCCTCGTACACAGTTGGTGGGAGGGAATATTGGTACAACTAGTCTGGAAAACAGTTTAGCAAGATCTGCCAAATTTGAATATGCTTGTCCCTGTCACCCAGAAATTCCATTCCTAGGTATATACCCACAAAAATGTGTGTGTGTGTGTGTGTGTGTGTATTTCCAAAGGACAAGTAAGAATTTTGATAGTAACAACTAATGTTGTTCATAATAGCTTCAAATTAGAAATGACTGAGATGTCCACCAACAGTAGAATAAATAAACAAATCATTGTTTGTTTATACAATAGAATATTATGCAACAAAGGAAAATAATGCTACATACATCAACATGGATGCATATAAGAACATCATATTGATCAAAAGAAGCAAAGCATGCACAAGATAGATACTGTGTGATTTCATTTAAATAGCATTCAAAAACAAGCAAAGCTAATCTGTGGTGATAGAGGTAAGGATAGATATTACATTTGGGGAGAAGGGAGGGGTACTGATTGTCAGGGGACATGATGAGGCTTTTGGGTTAGGGTAACATTTTACTTCTGGACCTGGGTAGTGATAATGCAAGTGTGTGCACTTTGTGATAAGAACTATGGAACTATACTCTTGGAATTTGTCCATTTTTTTTTCTGTATGTAAACTGTACTTCAATAAAAGATGTCTATTAAAATACAATAATGATATGGACTAGGAGAGGAAATTCTGATGAATGAGAAAGTCATTTTAGTGTTGTAGAATTATGGATGAAATTTTTAAAATCTTGCTTTGATTTGACTGTTAAAGAAAATTTGGGGCTGGCCCCTTGGCCAAGTAGTTAAAGTTCTGAGCATCCTGCTTTGGCGGCCTGGGTTCTCGGGTTCGGATGGCAGGTGCAGACCTACTCCACTCATCAGCCATGCTGTGGAGGCATCCTACATACAAAACAGAGGAAGACTGTCGCAGATGTTAGCTCAGGGCTAATCTTCCTCACGCAAAAAAAGAAGAGGACTGGCAATGGATGTTAGCTAAGGGTGAATCTTCCTCACCAAAAAGATTAACATAGATAAAAAAATCTGAGTGAGAGAAAAAAGAAATTTAGCATCTGTTGAAATACATATATAAACCAGAGATGGAGGCTCTTGAGTTCCATGCCAGGACCACAACAATTTCAGCCAGAAAAAAATTTTAAAGCTGGTGTTATAACAGCCTCACAAAGAGCCTTGCTCAAAGAGCTGTGAATTACTAACTCTGAACAATAAAATTTCCAGGCAGACCCTCCAAAAAAGAAAAAAAAAGCTGTTGCAATATATATCTAGTAATTGAGGTAATGAACTATATGGCAGTTAAATGTTGAGAGAAAACTACAAATAATAATAACTTTAGCTTTGAATAGATTTGGATTTTTTTATTTGAGGTATAGTTGACACATAACATATTAGTTTCAGGTGCACAACATCATAATTTGATATTTGTATATATTTTGAAATGGTCACCACAATAAGTCTGTTGACATCTGTCACTATACATAGTTGCAAATTTTTTTTCTTGTGATAAGAACTTTTAAGATCTATTCTCCTGGCAACTTTCAAAAATTCAGCAGAGTATTATTAACATAGCATGCTATACACGTATCCTTTCTTTCCAACAGTATTTGACCATTCAGGGTCAACAACTTATTAAGGATATTCTGAGTTCCCACAATAAAACCATGTCATCTGCACGTAAAAGATTATTTATCTCTCTATCTCTACAGTGGAGTGCAGCCCACATCTGGTTAGTGGAATAATACAGTTTTGGAGATGTGAAGTTCTCTGTTCCTTTCACGGGAAGATTTTAGGTCAGAGAGGGATTGGGCTTTGTTCCTCATTTTGGGAAATATTTCATTTTTTATTGTCTTTGTAATAAATTAAGTTCTAGTTTAAATGTTATGAATTATGATATGTGTCCTTTTCTCTCATTTTTAAAACCAGTATCACAATGTAAAGATGGTTTAAATTGGGTGTGTGGGGCTGGGTGGGAAGGAAGGGTTTTACTTGACACAAGAAGAGTCCTGTCTTTATCTGAGCATGGCCACAAAAGATATCTTATCTTGTTATGCTTGGACTGGTACCAAGTACCCAAGCAGGATCTATAAACTTAACACAAAGAATCATGTGTAGTTAGTGTGACTTTGAAGAGGGATATTGTAATTCTCTTCTAGTATCACATTAATTTTCACTTAATTTAAAATTCCCATATGATAACCTAAAAACCTTGGAAGTTCGAGATGGCTCTTCCTTTACCCTCTTCTCTACTGTGAGCTTTACACAACAGAAAAGGCAACAGCACTGGACAGGGAGCCAGAATGGGCAGGCTCCCGTCTTGTTTTGCTGCTTACTAGTCTACAGAGGCGACAATCTCTTGGTGCCTTAGTCTCCTCAACTCTACATAGTTAATATCCCTGCTTCAGAGTTGTTACATTTTGAAAAGTGTAAAACAGAATGCAAATATAGGTGAACATCATTATATTACTATTAGTAATTGCTATCTTTAGGTTGCATTCTAAATATGAAAGATAAAGCATATAGTATAATGGTGCTTAGGCTTGGGAAGAACATAAGGAAGTGAGGTCAGAAAGACTAAGGAATGGAAAAATAAACACACTGGTAATTATAAAAGGATAAAAAAAGGCAAAGTTGCAGTCTTACAAGGACAATATAACCTTTTAAATTATTTTCCTAATTATATCTTACATTCTCAATCTTGATGTGTAGACATCTGTTTTTTTTTCTTTTCCTTTTTTTCCTGCCATGTAACCTGCCCCCTTCTGGCAACCTCTTTCCTTGGAGAACTGCTTTTCCCAGACTCCATGGTTTTCTGGTGGGCTGCTTAATCATAGTACTCTATTTACCTGGCCAGGGGTGAGTAGGCTCAGGGATTTGCAGGTGACCCAAGCCAGAGAAATCAGCGTCCTTCCTTGTGATTGTTTATATAGATCCTGATGGGGGAAATCTCTTTTTTTTAGGGTCCTAAGTGGGATTTTAAAAAATTTGGAGCTCTTTTGTCTGTACAATAAACAACTACATCCCCTCATTGTACCTTTCTTGCTGCATGGAGGCACCAGTGACTGGGCACTAAGATCATCTTTGAGGGATCTGAACCCACTTCTCTGACACCTTCACATTCTTCTCTATGCACCACACCTGTCTATCTGTCTACTAGACAATGGAGTTTCCAAGCAGTTAAGAAGCTGTATTAAAGGTCTCCGGAATTTTTTGAAAAAACAGGGTAACTTGATGTAAAAAGAAATCTCACACACTTTCCTCTTTTTCTAAAAAAAAAAATACCAAGTCTATTGTGTCAACAGTGACATCTCCAGGTACCTAAATACTTAATCTGTTATCAAATATCTAATTAGTGTTCAAATTTCCCAAATTGTCTTAAAAAATTTGTTTTAACATTTGGTTTGTTTGAATCAGGATTCAAACAATGGAGCAAAGTTTTTTGTTAATCACCATTGGCTGGTTACATCTTACCTCTCTTCAAAATAGACATTTCTGGGGGCCAGCCTGGTGGCGCAGCAGTTAGGGTCACACTTTTCACTTTGGCAGCCCGGAGTTCGCCGGTTCAGATCCCAGGTGTGGACATGGCACCACTTGGCAAGCCATGCTGTGGTAGGCGTCCCACACATACAGTAGAGGAAGATGGGCATGGATGTTAGCTCAGAGCCAGTCTTCCTCAGCAAAAAGAGGAGGATTGGCAGTAGTTAGCTCAGAGCTAATCTTCCTCAAAAAGTAAAAAAACAAAGATATTTCCTTGTCACTGCAATACATTCTCATGAGCAACAGAATTTAGAAATTAATTCAAAGTCTCTTTATGTGCTTTACAAATACCAGATGAGGGCCTAGTAATGAAATTATGGGGTTGATAAGCACAAGTAATAGCTTGAAGTTACCCTTGGACATTAGAACCCAAAAGGGAGCAGTGACAAGGAAAAATTTAGCTGCTTTTACAGCCTTTGGGGTCTCCTTACCTTTAAGTGTTTTGACTTGGTGGAAAATAAAAGGAGACCTCCCCACTTGGTTTACCAATATCTAATACTGAAAATTTATAAGGCAAATGCACTAACATATTTATTGAAATATATTTATTAAAAACAACTGTAGCTTTACTTAAACTAACCTCCTTGCCTTTGTCCTATATGCCCTCATTTGTTCTCAAGTACAATCAAGGGCTGAGAGAGAATATCATCCCTTCTAGGTATAAATGAGTATGTTTATTTAGCTTCAACTCAAATAAGAAAGGATTAAAACATGGTTACCAGTAGCCCCACAACTTTCTTCTCCCAAAGAGGAGGTGCCAAGGGTTGAGGAGTTAGAGATTTTTAGTCATGCATAATCTCCACGCATCTCATTAAATAAATGAACAATGTTAAGTGATCTATGTAGCTGCTAAGCAAGCTCAGCATATTGACGAGTCCCCTAGGCCCCGCCCCCAACAGACCATTATCCTTAAGGTCCTCCTGGAGCTAACACTGACCCCAACGATAGTAACCTAACATTTATCTATTCCATTTATTGCAGATCCCCACTATCCCTCTCTTAATGGGACCATTGGGTCCAAAACCAGGTATCTATTTTTTTTTTTTTTTGCCGTGTATTTATTATTCTCACTTTACTATTAAGATCTTGAAAAGTTTAAAAAAAAATCTGTTTCACGAGCATCCACTTTGTTTAGGAACTCCAAACGTTTAAAAACCGCCGCCCTCGGGCCATTCGCTTTTACAGCACCCTCCCCTCCGTGTCTTTGCTTGTCGTATTAGCACTGGGTAAGTGCCCAGGTTCTGATCTGGGAGTAAAACTCATGATCTTCTGGCTCAGGTTCTGTGAACTGAGTCATTCTGGCACCCAGAATATTCCGTGACTCAGCAGGCCCGAAAAGGAGGATGTCAGATCCAGATAATTTCGAGTCTTTTAAAGGCAAGCTGGGGAACATAAACAACACAGTGGAAGAATTTCGCAGTGGGTCTGCGTACCCAGGGGAAAAATGTCATTCCATTCCCAGCCTTTTTACTTCCTTCCTTGCCCCTGTTAAACGACTGGTTACACTTTAATTTAGAGGCAGGAAATCGCTTCAGAAAATTCATTTTGATGCTGCAACCAGGCCCTTCATTCTCCAGGGACCGTGTCAGCCCCCTGGATACCCCGGGACCTCTTCTCGGAATGGGCTGGAGCGAGGCCCGATGCAGCAGGGGGCATTCCCGGGGCGGCCAGGGGGGGGGGCGAGGGGCCTGGGGGCGGCCCCTATCCTCGGGTCCCTCGGGTGCCGGCCTCGGGGCGCGGCCCTGCTGGACACATGAACCGACACCTGGCGGGGCGGAGATTCGCGCTGCTTCGGCCCAGCTTGGCGTGGGGCCCAAAGGCCGACTCCGAGCCACCTCACCGACCCGGCGTCGCCCTTTGAAAGTCCCCTCAGCTCCCTCGTCCCCCAATCGGCAGTCTTCTGGGGACGCGGAGCCGGGGACCCCAGCGTCCCACTCGTGCAGAGAGCCGGCTCTCCGCAGCCTCCCTTCCCTCCCGGCATGCACCGGCCGCCGCCCCTCCCTCGCGCCCTCCTCCCGCCCCATCGCCCCTCTCCTCCCGCTCCTCCCTCGGCCCCGCTCCCCGCCCACCCCTCGCGCCCCTCGGGGCCCCTCCCTCGCCGACCGCGCGCCGCGGGCCCGAGCGCCAGATGCCGCCGCCCCCGCCGCCGCCGCGAGTCGCCAGGGCGGACGCGCAGTCCACGGCGCGCGGAGGGCGGGGGAGCGACTTCAGGGGCCGCGGGAGCTGCGGCGAGGAGGCCGGGCTTGGGCTTTCTCCTCGGCCAGACCCCACCCCAGCCTGCCGACCCCACCCCCTGCGCCTTCCTCCCCGGGGGCGCGCGCTCGGGCACGCGCTCGGAAGTAGGGGGTCGGCGCGGAGAGCGGGTTGTGTCCCGGGTGGGTGAGGGAAGCGCGGAGGCGGCGCGCGTCGGTCAGCGAGCCGCGGGGTCCTTGGCAGCGGCGCCCGGGTCTCCAGCGTGAGCTGCCGCCACCGCCCGCCCCGCGAGTCCGGCCTCCGGGCCCCGAGGCTCAGCCCGCGGAGCGGCCTCCGGGGGCCGCCGCTGGGCGAGAGAAGGCGCCCGCGCCCTTGCCTTTGCCGTGGCCCAGCGCGCGGGCGGCGGGATGAGCGGCAGCGAGCGGGCCGCGCCGGCGCTGCGGCCCCGCGGGCGGCTCTGGCCGGTGTTGGCGGTGCTGGCGGCCGCCGCGGCCGGCTGCGCCCGGGCAGCCATGGACGAGTGCACGGACGAGGGCGGGCGGTCGCAGCGCTGCATGCCTGAGTTCGTCAACGCTGCCTTCAACGTGACCGTGGTGGCCACCAACACGTGCGGGACTCCGCCCGAGGAGTACTGTGTGCAGACCGGGGTGACCGGGGTGACCAAGTCCTGTCACCTGTGCGACGCCGGGCAGCCTCACCTGCAGCACGGGGCAGCCTTCCTGACCGACTACAACAACCAGGCCGACACCACCTGGTGGCAGAGCCAGACCATGCTGTCTGGGGTGCAGTACCCCAACTCCATCAACCTCACGCTGCACCTGGGTAAGCGGTGACAGCCCTGTCTCCTACTACTGCTCGCCTATAGCCCGGCTGCCGGGCCATCTTCACCCCCTGGCCGAGCTGGCTCTCTGCTTCCTAGCGTGGGCCACACAGAAATTGCCTTCTCCAACTTGTAAACTAGATCTAGCACTTAACATCCCGCGAGGGCTAAGATGCTTCGCGCCAGCATCTCTTCTGTTGGCTTTCCTTTTCTTTCTAATTTAACCGAATTCTCGCTCCCTTGATTATTCGCCATTTCGGCTGTTTCTGTCCCTCTTTTCTGAAGTGTTAATCAGAAGCCCACATCCTCGCTTTTCTCTCTCCCAGCAGGGCCATCATAACCCATTCTTGGATCAGAGACAAGAAGGTCCACTTTAATCGCTCTTACCGTGTTTAAATGTCTCTGCAGGGTTGAGGGTGATTGCTGTTTGCTCTGTTGAATGAGTTAGAGAGGAAGGAGTCTAAGTTAAGGGAATTTGAGGGGAGCAAATGCCTTTACTACCGGTATTGCCTATGTGTGATTAAAATAGAAACTCACTTTAAAGTTATTGTTCTTTAGAGTTGCTCAGCCTTAATGAAGAACCACAAAGCTATTTCACTGCTAATCCTGGTACAGAGAACACAAAAGGAAGTGTCTTTATTCACTGTAATTGCTGGGCACGGTTTTGTCCCTGGGCAAAGAGGCTCCCCTTACTGTCTTTCCTTTTGCTTTGATTCAAAGCAAGTGCAGAGACATGTATAAGTGACCTTTTAGAAATCAGGAAAGGGATGTATAGAAAACTTCATTGCTGGGTGGTAGATGAGGATGGGCCTGTTTATCCTAAAGTATCAAAAATCATGTTTGATGTGGGTAAGTTTGTCTTCATCACTAAAATATATAAACAAGCAGAATGATTCATTATTGTGTTTAAAAGAGTAACATATGGTGAGAAACTGACATTTGATTTGTAGAGCTTCAATCCCCATTTCATTGAAAGACTTGATTTTACTGGGAGCTGGTAGTAATGAACTTCTAGAGAGATCAGACTACGCAAGCCATTCTTCCGTCAAAGCAGGGTAGTTCTTGATGGCTAATAACATTATTTAGTGGCCTTTGAAAGGAACGCTTTGTAGGCAGATGGTTCTTTTGGTCATGGTTTTGTGTTTTTCTTTCCCCTGCCCTCTGGTACACTGAACTTTATTTAATTGTCAAGATTCCAGAGAAAGAATATGACTTCCAAAAAGGGCTTTGAAAAATGGAGTTAAATTACGGTATGTGGAGTTAAGTTTTAGAAAAGCGTATTTAGCACCTTTGTAGTAAATACCATTTTATTTCTAGCTAAGTCATTAGGAAGATGAAACTTTTTGAAAATAAGTTTATAAAGTGAAACTCTGAGGCACCGTTTTTCAGAGATAGAAGAAGTGAACTGCTGAGTTGAGTTTTTCAGAGGTAGTGGAAACGTATAAAAGTAGCAGTATCTTGGAACAGGTGCCTTTCTAACAACACCACAAGAGATCTAGGGGCTCCTAAGACTTGTGGGGCTGCTCCGTAGCTGTTCCCTCCTAAGTTTTACATTTTTAAACTTGGCCAAAGTTACTTTTGAAATTTATATCCAACTATTTAAGTTTAAATTTTGGCCTGTTAAAGTTTCTGTGTTGAATTTTGAATGCCCACGAAGTCTTATTTTATCTATTTTCAAATATTAAAATTTTCAAAGCAAAGGCATTGCCTTGATGTTTCAAAGTGCCTGAGATTCAGTTGAAGATTTCTGAACAGGAATCTCTTATTTAGATGAAAGTGGGGCTGTCAATCTCAGCCCTCTGAGTTTTCAGCTCTGGGCACTATGTAGCAAAAGGTTATTTCAGATGATTGCAGAGGTAGATAGATTGCTTAGTGATTAGTTCTCTGTTACAAAGGTAATGTGGTAGGTAAGACAGTATCAGTCAAGTTAGGTTGCTGCTACTGAGAGGCACATATCTTAACTTTGGGTCGTAGTGATTAAAAGTCAAAAGTGATCATAGAGTTCACCCAGTTAGGACTCTAACATGACTTTTTAACTCTAGAAATGTTATATGCTTGGCCTTGTTTTTTGCTGAAAAGTTCTTCGGTTTTTGGTAATCTTGGCAGGTGAATGAAGTTCATAAAACTTTGGGTGTAAAACTCCTAAGTAAAAAAAAAATTATTTAAAATAGCTTTCATACGAGTATTGTGATTAACTGTAAAAACATTTACTTTGAACTGTTCAGATACACAGTTTCTAAAAACTTGACTAGAACTTACTCTCCTTGTTCTTGGACCAGAAATGATGTCTTAGAGGAAATTGTGTGTGGTGGAGAAGGTGGGGGAAGGGAGGGGGATCGTGTGTAGTGAGATTGATGTCTCAGTCTCTCTCTCCCCACCCTTTTGTAATGACAAGGATATATGTACACACGCGTGTTATGATCTATAATTTATGGCAAATAGGCAAGGCTTTATGTACCACTGTGTGTTTTGATGTTCGCTGTATTCACTCCCTCGCTCCAGTTACTCCGTGGGCTCTAGCTAACTAATTATTTCCCATGAATTCAAGTACCATGACTGTTTGTGCATCTATTAAGTCTCCTGTCCAGTTCAAATTTCACATACCCTTAAACAAGTGATGCATATTGTGCTTTGCCCTTACGGAGCATGTGCAACTCCAAGTGAGCATGAGAAAGAAGCAGGTCTAGCCACCGCTTTTCTAGCCTTCCTTTTAATGTTGAACTCTAAACACAGTAAATTTTTAAAAAGCAAAGTCAGAGTGTGCTTAAATAGTCACAAGAAACCTCCATGTTTTGGCACTGATCAGAAGTCATTTTTTTACTGTAAAAATAGAACACGACATGGTGAATTAAAACAGTAAGTATAATGACTAGTGAGTCTCGTCATCTCCAGTTGCCACGTTGCCCCAGGGACCACCGTTCACAGTTTCTGATGTAATGTTTCATGCGTACACCTCTATATGTAAAGTTACATGATCATTTTAAATGGTACCATTTTTTGGGGGATGAGGCATCTTTTAACAGATGGCAAGTACAAATTAGGTCATTTTACCATTAACATTGCTTGTACAAAAGCCAGGAAAATCAGCGTTGATTCTGAAAGTAGCCATGTCTTAAGCACCATATACAGTAATCCAGGGTGCAGTGTATCCTCAGATATAATGAGTTAAAGTTGCTGTGGGAACCAGAACTGCGTTTTCTGCCTGTTGCGGAGAGAAATCTCAGCCAGGCACCCTTTTCTAAAAAGAAGTCTTCCTTATTTTGCCTTCAGCTTCTGGATCTTCTCTCCTAACTTCTGTACGGATTATTCAGTTGCTGTTTAAAAGTTTGGCTTTTGTGTTTTGTAATAAGCCGTAATAAGTTTTATCAGGATCAGTGGGGTATTTGATAGTAAGACTGTAGCTGAGGATTTGCCTTTTATGAAACAGCCCCTTTTAATTAACTCAATAGTCACTGTGGATGGAAACTTGGCAGACTGGGTCTTGATCTTGGAGGGAGGTAGGTTCCCCTCTTTCTAAAAACAGATTAAGGAAGAGAGTGCTTATAAAACAACTCAATCAAAGTTTATGGAACTCCTAAAATTTACACCAAGACCAGATTAGTTTTCAAGCTCCTCATAAGCTTTAGGAACAAATAGTGATTAAATGATGCTTTTTAGCTATATGTAAATATCCTTTCTGTGTGTCTAAATCAGAATAATTGATATATAAGCATACTGCATTTTATTCTGTTGGGTCCTGTGAGTATATATTTAACATGAAAAGAACAGCATTTTTTCCCCCCAGGAAAATCTTTGCAAGGTAGGTTCTGACTGTGTCAGAGAATAGTTCACTCTGGTGACTTCAGTCTGGTATTTGTGCACCCTGAGGGGACACTATTTTAGTTTGTCTCACAAAGGCCTGACTTACATTTTGCAGGTTTCAACTTGAGAAGCTAAGGAACTCTCCTTTAATGGCCAGTAGTTGTTGAACAGAGTTTTATAAAGTTGCTGTCGGCTGTTTTCCTGTTCTGCATTCACTGCTTTTTCTGTAAATACCTTCTCCATGTTTCTAAAGCATTCAGAGAAACAATTTACACATCAAGAGAGAACTTGGTAACCCCCCCCATTATTTTGTTAGTGGCCGCATTTGTGGAGGGGATAACGTTTGACTATTTCAATTCTAAATCCTTTTGGGAAGTTGGATGTGCCTTATGCTATGCACTCCTTCCCCCTGTGCATACATTCTCATGTTACTGCCAACTAGTCTGCAAACATTTTTTAAATACCTACTAAATACATAGCCCGGTACCTGATAGAAAGATCAGGTGGAATTTTCATACTCAGTTGTAATGTCATTATAATACTAAATAAGTGTTATAATATTTTACAGTTTGTAAAGCCTCCAGTTTATCACTCTTTAGATTTTCACAACTCACTGAAGGCAAAGATGAGGATCCTGAGGTTGTGATTTGCCAGAAGTCACGGTGGAGGTAGGGTTTTGACTCCATAGTCTAATGCACTATCCCCTGCAGCTCTTAGCTTCTCTAACAGATCTCTCAAAAGAATGACTAGTTTATTCCAGAGCTGCTTTAAAATACAAGTTCATGTACACACTCAGTCAGATCCCAGGCTCCCTTGGTTTTCCTTCTTTTCCCTCCGTTCCTTTCCACTTATGTTTCTGCATTAGTTTCTTTTTCATGCTACTCACTCTCCCTGAATGAACACCTCTTAACATCAAGGCTTCATTTACTGTGTGCAAATCAATAAATTCTGAAGTTGTATCTCCAGGGCAGCTCTTTTCTTCAAACCTAAAGACTTGTTGGATGTGGTCAACTTGGGATGTCCAGAAGCCATGTCCAAACTAAATTCATTCCTCATCGTCTTACCCAACTCAAAGCTGGATCTCAGTGGCTGTTGACCAGTTTTTCCTAAGTCTTCCACCAAAAACAGCCATGCTTGGTAGGCTCTCATCAGTAAAGATTATTATGTTTATCTATAGGCGAGCAGATAGGATCCACTGCTGGGAGGCTGGTCAGTTCTTGGGCAGCTGTAACTCCATCCCTTTTCTTCCTCACTTGCTCTTGGTGCAGTCTGCCCAAGACTTCACTCTTACCTCCTACATCCAGACCCCGTGTCTCATGAATCTTTACCTCTGCCTTAATCAAGTTCCTTGTTGAATTTCCCCTGGATACTGCAACAGCTTCCTAACTAACTGGTGGTCTTTCTGCCTCCAGTTTTCCCCCTTCTTTTTGGGCAGCCATACTGTGGACTGAGCGGCGGTTCTAACATGCAGATCTGAGGTAGCATTTCGCAGCTAAAAGTCCTGCAGTGGTTCCTTAAGCCTTGAGGCTAAGGTCCAGACTCCTTGGCATGGTGTCCGAGGTACTTTAGGATCTGGACCTGTTTAACCTGTGGGCTGTCTTTTATCATTTCACATGCTCAAAGGGCTGCCCCTTTGGTTTGGCACACTTCTCCCAGGTGTCACCACCTTCAGGACTCCTTCCCCAGTTTCTCTCCCTCTGCCCTTTCCGTCCTTCTCCCTGGTCTGGATTAGGTGTCCCAGTCACACTACCCTGTAGGTATTTACCACAACACTTATCCCATGATATTGTTTGATTCTTTTCTTGCCTATCTCTACTTCTAGATCGTGAGGTCTTTGAAGGCAGAGTCAGGGACTTACGCATCTTTTTAAGTTCAGTTCAGCATAACTAACATTAGTTAATTGTTGTGCCTCAGCACCATACAAATTCCTGGATGAATAGTGATTCATAGGACATTGCCCTGACCTCATGGAACTTGTAGCCCAGTTGTGAATACCTAGGTCTGTAGAGTCGGGGTAGGCAAATTATAGCCCACTGGCCAAATCCAGCCCAGGGCTGCCACCTATTTTTGTATGGGCCATGAGCTAAGAATGGTTTTTACATTTTTAATTGGTTCAAAAATCAAAAGAAGGATAATATTTTGTGACGTGAAAATTATATGAAATTCAAATTTTAGTATCCGTGAAGTTCTGTTGGAACACAGTCAAGTTCATTTATTCACGTATTGTCTGTGGCTGCTTTTGTGCTACAAAGGCAGAGCTGAGTAATTGCAACAGACGCTGTATGTCCTGGCCCACAAGCCTAAAATATTTACTCTCTGGCCCTGTACAGCACAAGTTTAGTGACCTCTGCTCTAGATCAGTCAGTACATTCAATGTTATACAATAAGTTCTAAGTGAAAAGTGCATGCGCAGAGAACGTTCGCTTACTGTTGGATGGAGGCTGGAGGCCTTGTATCTCCAGGGCTTAGCAATGTGTCTGGCATAGTGTTCAATAAAACATAGAGTCGGCCTTCTGTATCTGCGGTTTCCACATCCTCGGATTCAACCAACCATAGATTGAAAGGCCTACAGTGGTTGCGTGCGTACATTTTTTTCTTGTCATTATTCCCTAGCCAATACAGTAAACAACTATTTACGTAGCATTTATATTGTATTAGGTATTGTAAGTAACCTAGAGGTGACAAAGTGTACAGGAGGACGTGCATAGGTTATATGCAAATACCACACCATTTTGTAAAAGGGACTTGAGCATCTGTAGATTTAGTATGTGGGGAGCTGGGTGGGGTGGGGTCCAGAAGCAACCTTCAGTGGATACTGAGGGAGGACTGTGTGTAGAGTGAGTGAATGAATGAATGCCTGAGTAAGAGTAAGGCCCCAAACACTGCACATTGATTTAAATTCTTCTCAGCAATGCTTTTCAGCTTGTATTTATCTTTATCAGTGCCGTTACGCCATTTTCTTGAGATGTATGTCACAGTAACAGCTAATATTAAATGTCGCATGTAGTTGTTTTATTTCTGTACCTTAAAAAAAGTACTAAGTTAGGTATGAAACTGATACCAAATTGAGAGATCTATGACTGTCCTTTTTTGGGTAAAAATTAGGCTTTCATATAATTTGAAGTCAGATAAATTTTATGAGTAATTATGTACTCAGATTTAAATCTCACATGTGAGTATGTATTTCTGACATTTGAATGTTAGTATTGTGTTTTTTCTTTAGCACTGGATGTAAATAAATTTTATTTTGAAATATGTGTTCACATGTCTACAGTTGAAATAGACTCTTAAAGGGTATTACTAAGCAGTGTAGGGAAGATCACAATGAACTATCTTATTTGCTTATTGTCTGTGGCATCGTTTTTAGTTGATTTAATTCATTAGGGGTACAGTGAGAGGACAGGCGAACTGAGGTATGCCTTCTCTGCAGGATGCTGAAGAACCACATAAAAGCATTTAGGCAGGTGAACAAGAATCTCTTACTTGTCTAGAGTTAACAGGCGACAGAACCAACAGATGCTTCTTCACTTGTTCCTTGTTTCCAGCTGTACTTAATTGACAGCCCTGCTGCTGTTCTGTTTGTGTTTTCGGGAAAAGTGTCAAAGTTTAGAGCCGAACTGTTTGTTTATTTTTACTGCCCAAAATTCCTGAGAAGATTTTTTAAAGTAAGGGATTAATCTGTCTCTTATCTTAAATTGTCAGTTTCAGAGGGTAAAATTTCAAGATGACTGTGTGCTGGTTCTGTTACCTTGCCTAAGTTGCTTGCTCTAAGATTTGTGAGAGGGCCTTGCTGGGGTTTGCAAGCATGTCCTTGTAAAATGATAAAGTTAGATGTTTGCTCATTTGGGCCTAAAATTGACAGCTTGCTCAAAGGGGTTACCAGCAAACTCATTTATAGAAATGTCCCTGAGGTTTCAGAATATCGTGCCAGACTATGGCGACACTAAGTATATCTGCTGTTCTTTCCCTAGGCTCTTCCAGGGGGCCAGCCTAAAATAATTGGGCCCAGTCAGCCTGGTGCCCCATGCAGCTACATATTCATGAAATAAAATAAAGCCGACTTATCTCTTTCTTAGACAATGGCCCTCTCAGATCTCTTGTGGGAGGAGAACCTTGTTGCAAGGCTGTGAGATGAATTAGGGGATTTACATTATTGCTTTTAAAACTTTAGGAGTTATATTCCCTCAGCTCCCTTCTTTTACTCTTTGTTTCCAGCTGTGTGGCTGCTTCCTGTTGTATTGAAGGCAACACTGGGTTTTTGTTATATCATCTTCTTTGGATTTTTGTTATTTTAGCCTCTTTTTGTTTTGGAAGTTCTTGGAAATATTAATCCAGAATCAGCCTCCTCACGTTTGTTTTTTTTTATTTCTTGAAATAAAAAATTACAGATGGTCTTGTGTAGAGTGAGGAACTCAGTGCATTTTGTTTCATGATGATAAAGCACAATGTATGTGACAGTTTCTCCCAACCAGAATGATTGCCTATGGCGGTCACTGCAGAGGCGCCTGCCAGTGTTTTCAGAGACGTGGTTAATGATCAGTCTTTTTTCTCTCCTTTACACTTCTAACTTCATGTTCTATATCTTGACCTGGGTGGAGGTTACATAAGTGTGTATACATATGTACAAATTCAGAGCTGTGCCTTTAAAATTCTTGCACTTCGTTGTATGTAAATTATTCCTAAAATTAAAAAATTAAGAAACTTTTCAAAATTATATTTTGTATTATACAAAATAATGTATAAGTGATTTTGTTTGTTTTTGGTGTCCTTTTGGCTTAAAAGTAGGAGAGCACAGAATCTGAGGCTTAATTCTCTCAGATATGTTTCTCTCACCGTTTTCCTACCCCACCAGCAGTTGCTGGCATTAATAGACGTAAACAAATATTTGTTGAGTGAACTGACAAACAGGTGAGCCAGCTGACTTTAATAGAGGTCTCAGCTGGTTTTAATGGAAGTACCTGCAGTACTTTCGGAAAGCGTTCAGGTGAGCTTTGTGGAAAGTCTCAGGACTCCGAGTGTGGGCAGGGGTGAGGGAAGAGCAGTTCTCTTTGTGCTTCTCGCTCACCTTTAAACAGGTAATGGTTTTGGTCAATGCTTCCTGCTTTGAAGTGGTAAAATCGTAGTTTGTGTTTTTTGCTGCAGGTTTAGAGAATTCTCTAAGAATGTGTCTGTGTGGCATGTGTTTTGGTTACAGTGTCTGGTTTTTATGTAACTTACTTAAATCCTATGATGAAAATAAACACAATGTACTTATAACGTATAACATGAAGACCCCATCTTCGTTTCTTTGACATGTTCTAGGTAGTGGCTTCCTCTCATTGAGCCTTTTAGAAATAATGTCTGAAGCTTGAATTGTGTGGCTTTCTTAGAGAAGTCTATGAAATTTTGTGGAGTATTTCCAACTAAATGAAAAGACCTACGCGGTCAAAATGAGGAGAGTTTATTGGATTGTGATTCTAATTAGTTAGCGGACAAAGGTCTTATGTAAATAAGGCAGCTGCTGAAAGAATCCTTCATTTGTGGGCATTGTAATATGTGATATGTGGGTAACAATGTTGAAGCTCTTTCTTTATCAGGTAATTTGTAACTTGAGATGAGACAAACATTCATGTACAGAAAACCAACGGGGGACTTTAAGGACAGTAAAAATAATTCAGTTGAATCTTCTTAAAGTGCAGAGGGAATATCTGCAGAGCACTTTGAAGAGTGTGGATTGAACGTAGCCAGGAAGAGCTTCTTGGGTCTTGAAGAAAAGTAATGGACAGGAATGGAGACTTTCCAGGAAGAGTGACTTGTTTGCATAAAGATCTAAAAGTAACCAGATAACAGTGAAGGCATTGTTTGCTTTTGTAAAGTAGTAGAGACAAGTAGGATGGGTTCTGGGGAGATGAGAATCTTGAAAATTAGGTGAGAAAAGAAAGTGAGTTACCTTCTGTTGAGGGCCTCCTGGTTCCCTCTTTGAATCCTTAAACAATCTTGAGAACTATTGTTAACCCCTGTGGAATAGTGATAAAGATGACTAGTGACTTCTCTGCAGTTGAACAGGCTGAGTTTAGGTTGGAATCCAGACCTGTTGTGGATAGATTATATTCTTGCTACTATACTATGTTAGACCTGAGAAGTGATAGAGAATTACAGAACGACCTTTAATTGGGGAGTGAAATAAAGTATCCCAAAGCAAAGAACCGAACCTGGTTTCTCTGACAGATCTCTGCTTGAGGATCCCTGGATTTCGATTGCTTCTTTTAAAAAGGGCTTTGCACTTATTTGTGAAGAACAGAGGATTGTTGGCAATGGAAGAATTTTAGGTTTTGCGTACCTATAGTTTTGGAATATTTAGCTGCTAATGCTTCTAGGAGTTTCTAAGGAATTTATTGAATTTCACAATGAGATCCTGGGTTTTGTCAGTGTCTGCTGATGGGAAAGTGTACTGCATACCCCATTTCCTGAAGGGTGGTCAGGGGAATGCCACCTTATCTCCTTTCTACCTTATCCGTGGCTCCTTTCTGGTTGTTGAGAATTACTGAGTTCAGTTCGCTTGCTTACTTTAGCTGACATCCTTAAAGATAAGGCTGCCAGGTTCATCTCCAGGTTCTATTTCTTTTCTTTTCCACTCCAAGTAGGTTCTTACACCGTGGCTTTTTTGTTCAAATTTGCTAACTGAATAGGTCTTAACCAGCTACTGATTGACAGATAAGTACTGTGGTCTCAGGAGATTTCTTTGTCACTTTTATCTTTCAGGCTGAGAAGTGACTCCCTTCACCTTGATTTCTATGTATCTTAATTTGTAAATCTATAACTCAGTCTAATCTACTTATCTATCCATCTATTCAGTCTGTATCTCCCTAGTTACCCCAGAGCATCACTGAGCTAAGGTTCAATCAGGGGACTCTTAGATGCCTTAAAACAAATTGTGTTCTTGCTTTATCTCTGAGGAAAGAGATCATAGTTCCTGCGTAAGACTTTGTATGTTATGCTGCTCAGTCACTACATACTGTCTCCACTTCGAGATTCAAGATTCTAGGAGTGGTTTTTCTTTACAGGTGTGAGTTGACTGATTAAATTTTAAGTGTTAGTGAATCACGGTCCTGCTTTCTCTCAGACCTGTTTAAACGTACACGTTGTGTCTGTGTGATACATGTGGTTACATCATCATATCCTAGTGACTGACGATTTTTAAATGTGCATGCTTGATTTCCTTTCTTATGGGGAGGTTGGGTGGGATGGCACCCACTGCTAAGTTTGAGCGCTGAGTGTTGAGCTTAAAATGCCTGCCCTCCCTGCTTTTTGCCACTTATTAAAATATACAAGCATAAGTATTTTATCGGGGCTTTTTCATCAACTGTCTTCAAAGACAATGAAAGGATCCCAACTATTTCCAAGAGAAGAGCTTCACAGTTTTTGCAGCTTGATGAAAATGAGTTGAACAGCTTTTATTGGGCTTTCTATTCACTGGCAGGAACTGGGAAGTGATGTTTTCCTGCTCTGGCAGCACAAATCCTGATTAGAGGCAGGAATGATCTGCCCAGATGTTCTCAAAATCCGAGGTCATCTTATTATCAAAAACTATTAGGGAATGAGTGACAGTATCTTGGCAATGTGAAATGATTAGATCTAGATATGAATTTTGTTTTCTGACCCTATCCCTTACAACATTTAGTTTTCTGAAATGTTGGTGTCTAATGGACTTTTTAGCATGTGGCTAACTAGAGTAATAAAATTATGAAATTTTGGAGTTGAAAAGAAACTTAGGAAAGTTTAAGCTGTAAAAAATATGTTTTAGGGATGGATCCTGGTTTAATTTATTTAATCTCTTACCCGGGAAGTTAGAGCGTAGCTGTCTTGGTTTAGCCGTTTGTCTCTACACCTGTCCTTCAGTGCTGCTGCTCCTCCCACGGTGGTTCCTGCTCGTCACGGACCTTATTCTGATAGGACTGATGACTTCTACTGTTTTGCCGTCATTAAGTTTTTAGATTATTATTTTTTTAATGGCAGATCATGATCTCATAGAGATGAGCGAGCATCCTGGAATTTTCATTGGAATCGTGTGCTCTTTTTAGGGGGTGGAAAGAAACAAGGGGCTGAGAGTGAAGATTATGGGGGGAGAGGGGGAGTTGGAAGCCAAAAGAGCAATTGTGTTCTTTGATTGCCTTGGTCATATGATTGCCCCTTAGTAGGAAAAGGGTCACGTTCTGTGGGATTGAGTGACCAGGATTGACTTTTAGAGTGGCTCTGTACATAGTTTTGAATTAATAGAGAGTATTTTACGTACGTTCATGAGGTAGAAAGTCTATTGAAGACTAAATTCTTAGAACTCTACTGCAGAGTGAACGCTTGTGAGAACATCTGTAACGCAGCTGTCATAAAATTTGTTTACTTTATCAGGATTTCTTTAGAGGCTCATGCTGCTTTGTTTACTGCTGTTTTCAGCATTTTTGCCACATGCCAAGAAATAAGTTAGCATCAACTCTGGGTAGAATTGGGGATCATTCAGCTTTGTGGCTGTTCTAATAAGGTTTTGGTTTTAAACTTATGCGCACGTTAAAGCTCTTATATCCTGGCACAAGAAGGACATGGATCATGAATCCAGGGGATCAAAAGATGGACTGATTCTAGAAATTAGCATGCCTCCCAGATGTTTGGAGAACGTAGGCTTGTTTTCTGTGCTTTTTGTGTATTTTTGTGTGTGTATCTATATCTGTGCTTTCCTGTGTTTTCATAGGAGAGCCCCTTGGAGAAGAGGGGATCTGTGTTTTGGATTGGGAAATAAAATAGATGTTAAATTTTTTCATGAAACTTTTTATTTTTTTATTTTTATTTTAAAGATTGGCACCTGAGATAACAACTGTTGCCAATCTTCTCCCCCCTCCCCTGCTTTTTTGCCCCAAATCCCTCGAGTACATAGTTGTATATTTTAGTTGTGGGTCCTTCTATTTGTGGCAGGTAGGATGCCGCCTCAGCATGGCCTGATGAGTGGTGCCATGTCTGTGCCCAGGATCTGAACCAGTGAAACCCTGGGCTGCCGAAGCCGAGCGCACGAACTTAACCACTCAGACACGGGGCCGTCTCCTCATGAAACTTTTTGAGTTGGTATTGCCATTTCTGTGAGAGAAAGGAGAGGCAGCTTTGTTCCCATGAGGGAGTCTGTTGGGGAGGGTAGTGTTGGGATGACATTGTGGAAGTAACTAAAAACAGATTTATTCACATCTCTAGTGATTTTCAGTTATGAATTGGGCCACTGATGCTCTGAATCAGCAGCCTTTTAACCATGCCTGACTAAATAGACCTTGTTTTGAAATTCACAGTAGAGCCTAGATCCCTGCTGTCTTTTTGTCTGTCCTGCTAACACCCAGCTGTTTTTGTTCATACATCATTTTGTGTTCAACTGCCTGGTTACTTCCTCAGGTCCCTTTTATGGTGAATAGTGGACACATGGGAGTTTGAACACCCAAGTGTGTGGTTCTTCAAACAGGAAGTCTCAGGGAAGCACAGTAACCTTCTCAGAGGAACAAAAGATGGAACAGGAAAGGCCATTGATGATTCTAGGTTTGAAACATCTGCAGGGAAATATCTGACAATTTCAGAGATATAGACATTCTGCAGCTTACAAATGGGATGGTTTATTTGGAACTTGTTCCCTTTTTTTTTTTTTTTAAACGTGTGGAGTATTAAGTCCTACCTGGTCCATAAAATAGAAACGATGGTGAAAAAAGAAGTAATGTGGCATCATTGGCATTAAAAACAGGAAGGAAGATCCACCCGCGGGGATGTGTGTGGGTGTTAGGAAAGAAGGTGCGACAACTCATCTTTACCAAGGGTAACAATAAGACTGTACCCAGGAAAAAGCAGATGGTGGGAACTTGACGGGGACTGCTGGAGCTGATGAATTGGATTAAAAGGTGATTTTATACAGAGCTTTTGATTATTGAGCACGGCAAGAATATGAGATAAAGAATAATGTGGGTAGTACATAAAGAGCTTACAGTCTAGTGGGAGAGCAAGAATGTGTGTGTCTGGGACAAAATATAAAGTGCCAGAAGAGAAAGATAAAAATTCCCTGTGATTGCAGAGATCTGATTATAGCTGATCGAGATAAATGACTTCCCAGAACATTTATCTGGTGACCTTTCAGATTCCCACCAACTTTGAGATTCTTTGATTCTGTCAGAGAGGACTTTTTAGAACTAGTCAATTAGATCCTGATTTTAGATTTAAAAATGAAAATTAAATCTGAAAGTTAAAGAAGGGAGAGTGCTGGGTTGACGGCAGTTCTTGTTAAGCAAGGAGGGTGATGCAAATGCTAAAGAAAAAAATTCAGTTTGAGGCTTAATGGAAGCCATAGTATTTGAATCAAAGGAATACTAGTTATGTTCATTGTATGATTGGAATTCTGCCCTTAGTTCCAGTCGTTGTGAGTGTGTTCGCACAGCATGAGTGCTGCATCTTTTCCTAATTCATTTCCTTTTTGGTTTGTTTGTTTGGCTACCTCCTAATTGTCCTTCAGAACTCATGCCAAATTTCAACTCTTCCAGAAAGATTTTGTTGATTTCTAATTCCTCCTGCCCCTCTGTAGCATTTGCTATGTTGTTCGATGTTCATACATTTATTCATTTCTAAAAATCAATAAACATTTTGCATCCCTGTGATGTGAGAAGTGCTTTGTTTGTATTGTTTCTCTGTTTCCCCCAGTAGACTGAGTTCATTGAGGACACGATGAATTTATTGATTTCTTAATTCATTCACCTAACAAATATCTATTGAGTGCCTGTTATGTAAAAGGTGCTGGAGAGGCTGGAGACAGGCAGAGAAGACCTAGAGCTTAGCTTCTGGGTGAAAAGCATGCAGTGCAGAGGACCTGACCCAGGGAGGATTTCATCCGCTTGCTTTTTCCCTTGGATTTTATATCCCTAGTGTATCGCGTAGTACCTTTTATATAGTAGTAGGAGCTCAAAAGTTTGCTGAATAAATGAATTCCTATTTCTATGAGGCTACGGCCACAGAAAGCAGATGGGGGTGAGAAATGGCACTTTTGCTTAGTTTCCCAAGGTGGAGTTTGTCTTTTAGAGAGGGTTATTGAAATTGGAGGGGCCAGCCTGGTGGCGCAGCGGTTAAGTTCTCATGTTCCCCTTCGGCGGCCCAGGCAGGGTTCACTGGTTCGAATCCTGGGTAAGGACATGGCATTGCTTATCAAGCCGTGCTGTGGCAGGTGTCCCACATATAAAGAAGAGGAAGATGGGCATGGATGTTAGCTCAGGGCCCGTCTTCCTCAGCAAAAAAGGAGGAGGATTGGCAGCAGATGTTAGCTCAGGGCTAATCTTTCTGAAAAAAAGAAAAGAAAAGAAATTTAACAGGTAGAATGGGATGGCTAGTACATGGTGTAGCTTCCTCACCAGTATTGTTAGCTAAAGACTAGGCACTTGCAGCAGGACCCTCCAGTCAAAATACTCTATTATTTCTGCAGTGAAATGTATTCACACTGAGAGCTGATTAAAGGCTATAATGGCCTCACACTAGTTCGTCATGTTTTGTTGTCAAATGTTATGAAAATCCTCTGCTGTTTAGAACTTTTTGAATTTAGAGCCACAGCTAAAGGATTATGGACTTGTATCACATTTGATTATATGTTTTACCACTTTTACAGATAGTGGTAATAGAATAGCTAAAGACGGTAAAAAATTGGCACACAATACACATTTGATAAATTGGTTATTATCTAAATAAATGAATAAAATTCGTTTAATAGAAACTTTTATTTCATTGAAAGAATGAATTTTAACAGATTTATTCTAAGACAATTTGAGTGGATGGGTTATTAAATTACAGTAAGAATATTTAGAAGTATACATAGGGCATTGCATATATGTTTAAAAAAGTAGTAGTGGTTGAATTCTAACAAAAAATTACCTGTTCTATGAGGAAAGTATTTCTTTTTCTCTGTTGACATTTGTTCATTTTTTGTTTGATTTTTTTGTAAAAATGCAGTTGCATCTCCAGTGCCTATGACTAATTTTGTTAGGAACCTGGCTGCGTTAAAGCCATTTCATTTGAGACAGTTTTTGAATGGGAAGTTAGTTCTGATATTCATGTTCTCAGAAGCAGTTAATTTCCCTGATGTCTGTGTCTTTCCTCTCCACACACTTTATGCATCTCCCTGTCTACCTACCTACTTGTCACTGATTTTTATCTTTCTGTTGTTTTAAATCAGTGTCTCTAGGAATCTTTAAAGAATCACGCATGTTGAAGATGTCTATATAAATGGTCATAAGTGATTGCTTTTGCCTGTAGGGTTTTCTCAGCTTGGTTTTTGCTTTCTGAAAGATTGTGGGGGCCGGCCCCATGGCCGAGTGGTTAAGTTCACAAGCTCTGCTTCGGCGGCCCAGGGTTTCACTGGTTCGAATCCTGGGCGCGGACATGGCACCGCTTGTCAGGCCACACTGAGGCAGTGTCCCACATGCCACAACTAGAAGGACCTCCAACTAAAATGTGCAACTACGTACTGGGGGTCTTTGGGGAGAAGAAAAAAAAAAGATTGGCAACAGTTGTTAGCTCAGGTGCCAATCTTTAAGATTGTGATACCCTTTTTTTTCTTAGTCAAACTCATTGTCTTTATTTGCTCAGAATCCTTTGCTGTCACCCTTTGCCTAAAATATATCATGTTTTCCTCTGTTCTTTATCATGCCAATTTCTTTTGGAAGGGAAATTACTGTCTCTATAAATTCTTTTCAACATTCTACAAGTGTCATACAACAGTGCTTATTGTACCACTCATTGGTCCCTTGAGCATACCATGCTGTTCTGAAATCTTTTTTTTTTTAAGATTGATTCTGAACTAACATCTGTTGCCAATCTCTCTTTTTTTTTTCTTCTCTCCCCAAACCCCCCCCAGTACATGGTTGTATATTCTAGTTGCAGGTCCCTCTAGTTCTGCTGTGTGGGCCGCTGCCTCAGCATGGCTTGATGAGTGGTGCTAGGTCCATGCCCAGGATCCAAACTGGCAAAACCCTGGGCCACTGAAGTGGAACATGCGAACTTAATCGCTTGACCACAGAACTGGCCCCTGGAATAGTTTTAAAGTGTATTTATTTCATTTCTTCATATGAGCTCATTGAGGACAGGAGTGATGTTTTAAACCATTAGGTCAGCAACTTAGGACTAGGGACTTGACTCATGAAATCATAGGCATTTGAATATTCTTTGGTTGTCTCGATGAATCAGAAAACTAATTCTAAACTGCTGGAGAAGCATAGAGCTAAATTCAACTATTAAATATGTCCAGACAATGGGTTTGGGAGAGTGTTTGAAAGAGGTGTGTTCACTGATCTTTGGAGAAAGGCCACAGAGCCGTCTTCTCAAAATTTAAGACATCATCCTTGTGTGGACAATAATAACAGGAGACCTGCCTGTTTGTTCTGCTGAACTTTCTTTTAAGAATAGGAAAATAGCTGAAACCAACCATAAAATTTCTTTTATGAAGCTTCGTCTTCCTTTCCAGGATCCACAATGCCAAGTTAAATGCCTTTCTTTTTTTAGGATAGCGGAGTTTCTCAGACTGAGACTTTAGGAGTTTCTGTTTCACTAAGTATAAGTCTTGTTAAACAGGTATTTAAATTCCTCCTTCATGTCATTTGAAGGTTATTACAATGTAACACTTCCCTTGTAAACTCTTAATACCGATTGCCAGTGAACACAGGGGTTATTCCTCAGGGAGGAAATCCTGTTGTCATCTAGGCTAGCGGTTTTCAGATAGTCGCCAGTAACAAACTGAATCACCTCTGGAGTTTTCTGTGTTGTTTTATTTTGAAATAATATGGTCAGCTATGGATTACTATGAAGTGATGTTTTGTATTTATAGGTAAATACAAGATAAAATAGGTAATTCTATTGTTTGTGCAGTAGCTGTTCTGTTTTAGTGCACAGAAATCTGGACTAGAAGTGGAAACTTGTCTATGAAGTCGATGAGTAAGTCTAGGAGCACTTCTTCCCAGCCTCCCCACCCCAGGTATCCACTACCTTAGATTTTGTGTTTTATTCTCTTGCTTTTAAAATAAAATAGGTTTATCATCCCTAGATGATTTATTGCTTGTTTTTGATTTTTACTATATGTAGTCTTCTGCAACTTGCTTTTTTCACTCAATACATTTCCAAAATGTAGTTGTAATTCATTCATTTTCATTTCTGGGTAGGATTTTATTAAGTTATTATACTAGAGCTGAGTTACTGCTTATCCTGCTGATGGACTTCTTGTGGTGGTGGTTGTCACGAATAATGTTCTGTGAGCACCCTCAGCATGTGTCCTGGTGCTAATGTGTGAGAGTCTCCCTACCTGGGTTGCTGGGTTGTAAATGAGTATCTTCAATTTTATGAGATAATGCAAATTGTTTTCCGGAGCGGTTGTGCTGGTTTAATGCTCACCAACAGTGTTAATAGGCTGTTGATCCACATTTGGTACAGTGAGAATTCTTAAATTTTGCCCATTTGGTGGTGTAAAGTTGTATCTCAGTGGTTTTATTTATAAGGGTGAGTATCTTTTCATGTGTTTATTGGTGTGTATATTTCCTCTTCTGTAAAATGTCTTTTCACATTTTTTGACCATTTTTTATTATTGATTTGTAGAATTCTTCATATATTCTGAATACTAATCCTTAAATTTTCCATTTCTGCTACCGGTGTCTGATTTCCCGTTTTGTTTTCTCTGTGATATCTTTTGGACAAAATTTCTTAACTTTAATGTGATCAAATGTATTAGTATTTTCTCTGGTAGTTAGCCTCTGGTGTCCTATGTAAGAAATCCTATATTTTCTTTTAAGGATCTTCTAAAGTTTTAAAATTTGACTTTACATTTAAGTTCTTAATTCATCTGGAATTCATTTGTGTGTTGTCTTTGTCTCCTACGGCTAGTCCCTTTCAAACTTATTCTTCCTTTTTAGACATATCCTAGCTGTCTTTGGGCCTTTGCTCTTCCATGTAAATTTTATCTTCAAGTTGTCAAGTTCCTCAGTGACCTCCATTTGGATCTTGATTGAAATTGCATTGACTTTTTGCATCCATCTGGGTTGAATTGACTTGTTGACAATATTGAGTCTTTCTGTCCATGAACATAGTATAATTTAGGCCTTCTTTAATGAATTCTGGTAACATTTTATAATTCTCTCTACATGAGGCTTGTCCTTTTTCTGTAAGATTTATTCCTGGATACATTTTATTTTTTGTTGCTGTTAATATTTTTTCTAAATTTACATTTTCTAATCTTTGTTTCTGGTATGTAAATATATAACTGGTTATTGTATATTTAATCTTATTACCACTTGCTTAATTCTCTTATTAATGCTAATGATTTTTCGTTAGATCCTTTGTTTTTTATATGGAGATGGTCATCATCTGTAAATAATGACAGTTTGTTTCTCCTTACTGATCCTTAACTCTTTTATTTTTTCTTTTCTTTGTTGATTAGAAAATATTTAAAGTTCCTGTTCAGACATTCCCCTAAGTACCATGATTTTACAAAGCCTTGTTAATTTGATAGATGAGAAATGTTTTCATTTTAGGTTACATTTCTTTTGTAATTGTTGAGGCTTTTAAAAATTCTTTGCAAAGAAAGAATTTCTATAAGCTATCTCACTTCTTTTTTTTTTGTAAAGAACTGTATTGATAGAACATTTTTTTCGGCTTAGTTTCCAACTTTTTTTGCTGTTAAACCACTTTAAGGGATACTGTGGGCACAGGTTTCAATGAATTACAATAGATCTAAAATGTTAAATTTAGTGATACACAGGTATTACTCACCTCTTTGGTAAAATTAGTTACCAAATTAGTTGCTCTTCATACTGTTTGACATGATAAGTGGTAATTTGGAAAATGAAAACATTGCTATTTATAAAATTCACTGAAGACAATACATACGTTTCCCTAAAAACCAAAAAGCAAAAACTGTCTCAGTGGCAACTCCAGGAAGCACTGAAAGAGGGACCAGAGTGTGATTTTGGTGTTTATGACTGAATCAGTCTTGATTTCAGAGTTTGATAAATTTCCCAAGCTCTTGAGATGTTTTAGGCCACTCTTCATGGTTTCCCTGTCATTAGTGTGGTCCATATGCTTTCAACTCTTTTCCCCTCTTCTCTTTAAAACTGTCTTAAGACACCCTGAAACCTTATTTATAATCTGAGAAGTGGATTGAATTTAAAGGTCTTGGAACAAAGAATGATGAGTTTATGGGACTTTGTAGAAAGATTGTCTTGTACAATGTAAAATGTGATAAATGTGAGTCTTTTAAGTTCTTGGGTAGATAAACCCCATGTGTTATTCATCTAGAAACCCCACAGAAGTGGTTTTCAAAGGAGTGTGGTACTGTCCCTGTAGGGGCATTTAGTGGACAGGAGGCAGAAGGGGTGAAACGGGGAGGGAAGGGGAGGGAGTCCCACAGAACAAAGACTTGCCCAAATCCTGCCCAACTTTGGGATTTCTCAAGGGACCTTTGTGCTATTAAAAACCCCGATTATAAATATCTGAGCCTAGAACATAACTTTGTCTTTATACATAAACACAGAGGTTTTTTTTAAAAACATAACTTTATTATACACAATTTCCCATGAATACAACCACTATGTGAATAAATATTTTTTGAGCTTAGCAAGAATTCGTTTACCAATTAAGAAAGTCATTTCTCTGCCAACAGTGCCTCTAGTGGTGTTCACGTTGCCCATACAACACACGTTTAGATCACTCTGCATTTCTAGCACTTACAGTCAGAGTGATTCTATGTATGTTTTTGTATATTCTTATTTAGCCTCTTTTTTCCTAAAATATCAAATGTAAAGAAAAGTGTTGATGATACTCAGTTGAAATTTTGAAATTTGATGGTACAGCTTTTCCTACACATGAATAGTTACCAACATGTCTATCCTGCCAACGTGTGTTTTCTTATGGAGCAACAAAACCATTAAGATAAAGTGAATATTTTACAAGGAAACATACTCGTAAAGTTGGCAGAGATGTATCATTCTTCCTCATGTTTTCCACTTTGACAGTCTGTAATTTGTCCTGACATGTTATACCTACTCAAAGTGATATTCCTTTTTATCATAAAACATATGTAAATCTGGTCTTTTATTACTTGTAACATAACTTTTATTGCAGTGTCCACCTGTACTTCTACCCCTTCATTTTTCTTTATGTCTTGTACAGAATGGCATCCAGTCTTATTTTTAAAAATGCGATCTTATTTGTTATTATAAGTGGGTAGAAGTGTCTGACGGCTTTGTTATATGTTCTAGTATAGTAATCTCCGAGCCTTTACCTATTGACACATGTATGTTTCCTTTTAATTTCTGCTTTATATTAAAGTTAGGGCTACGCCCCCCCCTCACTTGGAAGTTATATATATTGCAGATTATATAACTTATGGATTTCATTTTTGGATAGTAAAGGGGAGGCATTATAAAATATTGGTTATGAAAGGGCGCGTGAGTCTGGTGGGCTTGAGAATTGTCCTACAGCAATTCATCCTCACAAGCGTAGTCATTAACTAGTCTCGTGCCTCCAGGTTCTCTCACGTCTTTCTGAAATACCAGATGTTACTTCCTTAAGTGCTATCTTGCGTTAACTTTTTGGTTTATATACTGTCCCACCAATGGGAGGCATGGTAGACATGGACTGTATCTAAAATTTCTGTGTTGCCAACTTATCATCATAGTTCTTGTGCCTAGTGTGTACTCTAGAAGTGTTTGCTCATATTTCTAGTCTACTTTTCCCTCTTTATTGTAGAAACTAAATTTGGAGAAAGTTTCCCATGTTTCCTTACTAACTCTCCCTTTTTGTTGTTCACAACTGCTCTTTAAATGGTCTCAGCAGCGAGTATCATAGTATTTTCCATGGTGGAGAGGCATATACACTACTCCTTAATGTACCGATGCTTAGAAATGAAAAGGCCTTAATACTGGTCTAATTGTAATTATAGTGTTAGAGTAAGTTGTGGCAGAAGTCTTTTAAGAAATTTAATTGTGGTAAGTCTTAGTTTTTAAGTTTAAACTTAAAAAAAGTTTATGTCAATACTACATTCTTGATTTTTGTTTTGGTAGCTATTTTCTCCAATTTTGAATTTGATTTATTGTGCGCATTTTGTTTTGAGGAATATTAGCCCTGAGCTAACATCTGCCGCCAATCCCCCTCTTTTTGCGGAGGAAGACTGGCCCTGAGCTAACATCCGTGCCCATCTTCCTCTACTTTATATGTGGGACACCTGCCACAGCATGGCTTACCAAGTGGTCCCATATCTGCACCTGGGATCTAAACCCCGGGCCACCAAAGTGGAACGTGCAAACTTAACCGCTGCACCACCAGACTGGCCCCTATTGTGTGCATTTTTGGTTTTGTTTCCTGGTGAAGAAATAGGTTTCCTTTTTCCTTAAACATCATACTCTCCTGTTCTCATCATATTAAAAAAATCATTCTGGACCTTCTTTCTTCTGTGTAAGTTGTATTTATTTTTTAACCTGGGTGGTAACAAGGAGAGTTTGGGCAGTATTAATAGTAAAATACATCTTTAGTGGGTAGCATTTTACATGTGTTTCTATGCATTATTCTTTCAAATTCAGTATCACAGAAACACATGTAAAATGCTACCCACTACAGATCTACTTTACTATTAATACTGCCCAAACAATTCAATATCCTTGCCTGATATACAGTACTTATCATCCTGCTTGCTGGAAATATAGTTCCCAGTCAAGATAGTATTATCTACTCATTTATCTTTATCCATCAAATTTCAAAGTTGCTGTTGATCACTGTGTAGGATTTTACTACTTGTTTACTGTCCATGTGAACTTTATTACAGTGTTTAATCTTCTTTTAAAAGATACTTTTGTCTGTATTTATGTATTTAACCCATCTCTTATTAGAAATATAGATTACTCCTACTTTGTGACTATTGTAAATAGTACTTGATATATTTACCTAACTTTATGTGCCTTTCTGGTTGTTTTCTTAGATTAAATTCTTAAAGATAGAATTATTGAATTAAAACACGTGAATAGGGGCCAGCCCCGTGGCTGAGTGGTTAAGTGCACTGCTCTGCTTTGGGGGCCCAGGGTTTCGCAGGTTCGGATCCTGTGTGCGGACATGGCACTGGTTGTCAGGCCATGCTGAGGCGGCGTCCCACATGCCACAACTAGAAGGACCCACAACTAAAATATACAACTATGTACTGGGGGGATTTGGGGAGAAAAAGCAGAAAAAAGAAAGATTGGCAACAGTTGTTAGCTCAGGTGCCAATCTTTAAAACAACACACGTGAATATTTGTAAGGCCTTTAGAGTTTCAGCCTTAAGCTTTGAGTACCAGGGTCTGAGTGTATCTGTTGCTCTGGAAATTCCTTTTCCCCCTCTCCTTTTAGTGTGAGGTAGTAAATGAATTTTTCTTCATCTGAGTTTTTAAAGTTCCAGTATTCAGTAATTTGCAAATCATGGCTGCCTAGGATGTACCTCTGATTTTGGTTGTTACAATGGATTAAAGACCACCATAGAATCTTTGATACTCCTCCCTTTGCATGTGGGCTGGCCTGTGACTGCTTTGGCCAATATGGGATAGCAGATGTGATGGTGTGCCAGTTCCAGGCTTAGCCTTTGAAGGGAATGGCAGCTTCCATTTTGGACTCCTGGAGCCTGAGCCGCCGTGTAGAAGTCCGACTACCCTAACACCACTAGTCTTGAGAGGACATCGATAGGCAAACTGGTGGGTATGTCCAGCTGTATCAGTCTTCCATGCATCCCCACCAAGGCACAAGGCATGACCAGCCCAGCTGCCAGCTGAATACTATCTAGTGACTTCAGTTAATGCTGAATGGAGTAAAAGAGTCACCCAGCTGAGCCCTTCCCAAATTCTTGACTCTCAAAATCGTGAGATATAAAAGTGGTTGTTGTAAGCTGACGAGCTTTGGAGTAGCTTGCCATGCAGCACTAGACAATTGGAACAGTGATGGAGTCTCTAGGGTATTGACTTGGAGAACCTAAGTTGTTTTTCTCCAAGTGGAATCAGCCTTTATTCCTTCCTGGAATGGTTGCTTAAAAAGAACTTGGGGACTCTCAGCAGAAATTGCACTTCTCCTTGGCTTCAACTAGAGAGCAGTGGCAGAGGAGCCAGAGGTATCCCGAGGCTGCGCATTTTTGTGTGAGAACTGAGACTTGGCAGAAATTTCAAACCAAGTTAGTATCACAGGAATCTTGTTTCTGAGAGAGCAGACTCGTTTCTGGTCAGTATCTTTTTGTGTCTACTGAGTGGGAGGCAGGTATGGGGACTCATCTTTAAGATGGTCTCAAGGAGAGCCATAAATGTGGGTAACTATAAGAAAACAAATGTGTTCAGGTTCTTGATCCGTGGGTTCCTGCCATTCCCCTTAACCAAAAAGCGTCCCTTTCATTGCCTACCAAAGGAAATATACAGCCCCAGTTGCTCTTCAAGGCACTCTGCACTATGGGCCCAACGTGTAACCATAGTTTTAACTCCTACTGTTTTCCTCCAGGTGTCCTGTTAGCTACCTATCCATTTTTATGTAGCTCTTGTGCCTTTTCTTTGCTGTTTTCTCCTCCTTCAAAGGCACCTCACTTTCCACTCCTCATCCTTTCTCTCCCAAACTGTGCCAATTGGTATTCTGTTCATACTAAAAGGCTAATTTCAGTTGCTTTGTTTTTCTTAAAGTCTTTCATTTCTTTATTTCTCGTACTCATGTCCTTCCCTCTCCCTCACCTTGAGCACATTCAGCTTGGCTTTTTGGGTCTTTGTCTTGTATCCCTTAGATTACAAGCAGTTTAGGATAGAGGAGGTCTTATTCATTCATAAAACAAAAGTGTTCATTAACTTATTTGAATTAAGTAGAAACCTTTTCTGTATTTGCATTTTCTTCTCTCTTACTCAGAGAGAAGCTGCATGAAAGTTCTATAGGGGTGTAGTGACTGGGAACTTAACGGAATGATTGTCTTGAGAGCCTGTGGGTTTCCTTATGCAAATATGGGTAAATGAGGGACGAGACTTTAACAGTGATTACTCTGTTCTTCCTGACGTTGACTGGACTTGTCTGTAATTCTGCTTCCTGACAGGGAGGGTAAAGATCAGTCATTTCTGAATTTATTTGTTTGAATTTATGGTACAAGAATGCTGTAAATCAAATCTCTTGTTAGGGTTTTACAGTGCATTAAATGTAAAAACCTACAAAATTTGTTTAAAAACTTGGTTTCTGGGCCTGGCCGGGTGGTGTATTGGCTAAGTTCAGCATGCTCTGCTTTGGCGGCCTGGGGTTTGTGGGTTTGGATCCTGGGTATGGACCTACACTGCTCATTAAGCCGTGCTGTGGCAGTATCCCACATACAAAACAGAGAAAGACTGGCACAGGTGTTAGCTTGAGGCTGCCTCTCCTCAAGCAAAAAGAGGAGGATTGGCAACAGGTGTTAGCTCAGGGACAATCTTCCTCACCAAAAAAAACACACAACAACTTGGCTTCCTTGTCCATTTTTAATAGATCAGTTTTTTCCAGATATTTTTGACTATAGCCCATTATAAGAAATATATTTTACATTGCAGTACATATATACATAGTCAGTACATATAACCAAAACAGGTCTTAAAACTAAACCATTATTTCATATGGTATTGTACTCTGATATTTTCTGTTGTAGCCTCTTTTTTTTTGAACGCTAGTCTTGACCTACTAACCTTTTTTTCATTTCAAACTAATGTAGTGTTTGAAAAATACTAATTAGATAATAAATGCTTGAGTGGTAATGGTCTGATTCTGAGGCTAATCAGCTTCCCTGGGAGAATTAGTGTTTTTAAAGACCTCATTGGTGGATGAATCTGATCAGAAGAGTCACATTTTGTAAAGACCTTGTATAATTCACAACTTACATAAAAGGTAGATTTTTGGGGGGAAGAAACATAAGGTAGATGGGGTCTCTAGTCTTTGCTCAAATGGTGCTTTGTATTTTCTCCACGTTATCACTAGTTTGCAAAACGCTCTCTCAAAGTAACAGCACTGCCTGCTGAGGCAGTTGTTTTTGTTGTTCTTCAAGAAATAGCTTTATCACCTCCAATTTTCATATCAAAGCTGTTGGTTTTCAAGTGCGTTTATAGCACCAGCATCATTATTAGTGCCAACACTTAACAGCTGACATTCATTGAGCAGTTACTCTGTGCCACACCTGGCGCTGAATGCTTTTCTTCTATTAATCTTCAGAGCACACCAGTGGGGATGGTAAACTCTCCTGATTTACAGAGGAGGAAGCTGAGGCACAAAGAGGCCACACACCTTACATGTGTGGAGCCAGAACGTGCACCCCAGATTCTGGTTGCAGAGCCTCTTCTGAATCACCCGTGATTCTGCCTCTGAGAATAAAATGCCTCTTACACAATGTGGCTGTACTGTTCATGAGTTACTACTTGTAACTCATCCCTAAAATTTGAGACTCATTTCCAGCAATGGCAGCGACACTGTACTGCTGCGTCTTGGATATTGATTTGCTGGGATTATGTTAAGAATGGAACAGGGATATGTAAGGTCTTTTTGATATTTCAATGGACCTGGTTGCTTAGGGGCTTAAGCTTAATCTACCTTATATATCTCACAGTAAATAATTCTATCTGAAGTTTCTCTTAGCTTGTTTACTTAGTTGATAAACATTGAACATTTTATTTATTGTCTACCGTATGCTAGACGCCATAACTGGCTCTAAGATTACAAAAATGAGTGTAGAAGATTTGGTCTGATTAAAGGATAAGGCATTGATTATTCATGGACTCCTAGGACCACAGGCACCTGAGAGATGTTTTCACTTAACCTCCTTCTACCAATGGGGAAACAGGCCAGGCGGTGAGTGGCTCCTCCAGGTTATCAAGGCCCTTGTTCTTTACGCTCTGCTGTGTTGCCTTCTCTTCCGCCATCTTAGTCCTTGGACTAGTGAGACCCTTGCACATCCTCTTTTTGATTGCTGTTTCTTTTATCAGTTGGTGACATGTGGTGGGAGATATTTTTAACCATTGACTAGTGATTGATTCAGCTGTGTTGTTGATGCTCCTGAGGGTGACTCAGCCCCTCGAAGCCTCAGTTTTCTCTTTTGTAAAAAATGGGGTAATAATGGCACCTATTGGCAAGATTGATATGAGGATTAAATGAGGTAAGTGCGTTAATAGTGTTTACGTGATGTTTGCCACAAAGCAAACATATAGTCATCTATTATTTTTAATGAGCTTTACTAAAACTGAGAATCTAGTTGGGGACACTTAAAGGATATATTAGATACTATAAAGTAAGTGTTGCAACAGAAAAATTTTGTGTATGAAATGAGAAGTATTATTTTCATATTTTTACATTCCAATCTTCTTTCTTTAGCAAGACTTGACTAGAATTGGCCCAGACCTCTCTCTGGCTGCCCAGTGCTATGGAGGGGCAGTGTGGTGCAGTGGAGAGAGCATGGTCTGTGTAGGCAGATGGACCTCATTCCAGCCTTGGTTCAGCAGCTTGCTACCACGTGACCTTGGAAAGGTCTCCTCAGGTTTAAAATTCCTTAATTTTCTTGGGTATAAAAAATGAATCCTAGTGCTTCCTTGATGGGATTGTAGGGATTAAATAAAATAGTGACTACAGAGCAGCCAGTGTAGTATTTACCACATGGTCCACCCTCTGCTTCCTTTTCCTTTTCCCTGACACTTAAGGCTGGTCATATTCTGGCTCCTCCTTCTCTTAATGTCCATTTCCTCCTTGTATGAACACCTGACCTTATAAAATCTGGTATATTTGTTATCCAGTATATCTAGTACATGAGTACCACTGTCTTTCAAGCCAGACTTGAGCCATCTTCATCCTTGAGGGTGTCTTCACTGCCCCCATCCCCACCTTGTTGATCTTACCCTCCCTCTTACCACTTCTTGGGCACTTAACCAGCCCTGTGAGGCAGCATAAAGCCACCTCAGAGACCTCAGAAGTCATTTCACTGAACACACTCATTTTACAGATGAAGTAACTGAAGTCCAGGGAAGATAGTGATTGCCTGAGGTCAGCTTTCCCGCTGCTACTCTAGTGCTTGCTCCACTACTCTCTGCACCATCTCAGTTTTTGTGCTTATTTAAAACAAGCAAAAAACACACACAAAAAAATAGAAATAGGAGATTATGTACGTAGTCCTGTACCTCATGGGACAGAGAGCCTCTTCCAGGTGTGCGTCCTGCTCAGAATCTATATATGTTTTATTTAGATGGTAGGTATGATATTTGAGTAATTCTGTCTTATTTAAAATCACAACACAGGCATTAATAAGCTTACATTAACTAAGCACCTGCCATGTGCAAAGCTTCGAGGATGGCAAGTTTTATAAGTCTGTGCCTTTGAAGAGCTCACCACCTACTGGGCTGTGAAAAATCCATGGGGATAAGGAAGATTGCGAAGCAGGACCAAGTGTTGAGTTTGCTAAAGTGTTGTTTTCCCATAAGACAGATTCAGAGAAACACAGATTGGTACTCACCTTGTTCTCTCCCCTCAGCTTCTCCAAGAGGAGGTATTTGGTAGTGGCAGGTGTGTTTGTGTATATTTCAAAGTCACACTCGTGCCCACTTCATAGGTTTCTGGATGCTGCCAGGGACTTTGTTTGGTTAGCGCTTATTCCTTACCCTTAACCATCATTGATGGGTAAACCGATTTCATCATACAGGCCGATCTCCAGTTTGACTAGGTTGCCTGTGTCTCTGGAAACTTTCTGGGCCATCCCAAACCATGTAGAAATTTATTTAAAAATTTTACCAGCTGTCAAATGTAGCCTAAGCTGGTAGTGTTGGGAAGTTGAAAATATGTGTATATATCACCTTCATTTAGTCTCTGTTGAAGTTTTCTTTTTTTCTCTTTCTACGTAAATAGTATATGCCATAACTAAACATATTGTATTCCTTTAATGTGCAATTCAGCACCTAAGAAGTAACTAAGTCATTATCGAAAGTCGTCTTTAGAAGGATTTGCTCTTGCTTAGCAAATAATAGCAGACTTCATCTCTTCCTAAAAATAAACCATCAGTTTGTGTCATTGAGTATATTTGACCCTTCTAAAAAGAGGCTCTTTCTCGTTCTAACATGAGAGACATTTATTTTTTTGTCTGTGATGTAGTTTTCCACAATTTCATCACTATTGGCTGCTTCATTTCTGTTCTAAATTTAGTAAATTCTTGGAAGTATGCTTAAAGAGGCAATTTAAGGATTTTTGTCTCAAGCCTACTGATTGTGTGGTTGAGAGGATGTGAGTTTTGGTCAATTGTTGTATTTCATACCCGTAGCTTTAGGGATGTGGGGGTTGGTGACTGAATTTTACAATGCTTTGTGGTTTTCCACACCTTTGTGTCTGTCTGCTTCTTGAAATGAATACATTACTTTTTGTGGTGAAGACTCCTCTGTGGTTATTTTAATTTGGTTGGGAGGTGTAAATTTAAGTTTGGTCTTGTTTCTTCTCTGCAACTATTTGATAATGGAGAGCCATAGTGCTTTTTGTTTCCAGAAACCACCTATTGAAGTGGAGAATGATGGATTTGTGATTTAGGAGTCTGGTGTGTGAAGGAATCGTTAGAAATCACATCTTAAAGGATTCAGATTTAAGTTTTGTAGTTCTTATACATCTTTCTCATTTTCCTGTAGCATTTTCTTATGTCTCAATATGTAAATATTTTATCTTTACTCATACTAGTGTTTCTTGTTAATCAAATTATCTCCTAAGACTGTTTATGTAAACTTGAAGTATTTTTATGTCTCTGGGTGTGGGTGTTCTAAGTACCTCCCAGAAAACCTCCAGGAATTTTTGCCCACCTACTTGGTTTCCCTGGAGGGTGAAAGAAGGTGATTAATGAAGGAGGGAAAACACACAGAAGGCCATCAACAGAAAGCTGCCTACATGTTTATTAAAGGCAAAACCCATCAGCTACAATCTTAGCAGCCAAGGGCTCTTCAAGTAAGGTAATATCTAGATATTCTGTTTTATGACATGTAAAATTTTCTTCCCTTGGAATAAAGTCTCAATAGATTTTCTTGAAACATAGCTGTGCTGTGACATCCAGGATCTGTTTTTGTTACGTGTCTCAGTTTACTGTAAGTTTAATGTAAGTAATTGCTTCCGTGGTGTTCCCTGCAGCCTATTGCTTATCTTGTGGTTTTCTTAGAGTCACCTGGTGGTGAAGTGGCCCCTAATTCAACCCTTCACAAGCAAAGCGTCCATGGATGCTTTGTTAGTATGTGAAGGCTCTTAGCAGAATGAGAAACCTGCTCAGAGGTTAAGAGGGGAGGCTTCATTGTTGATGATTTTGTTAACTCAGGCTTGGCTTCCTCTGTTGAGAGATGTTTTACATAAATGTTGATGGATGGACTATTAGTAAGTTGTATCATGTTGGACCATGGCATCCCAGGCCGTACGAGCGCACTTCCCTGTTATATACCAGCATTTGCAGTTTGTATTAACCCCAAGTGTGTGGCAGGAGACAATGGAAGTGATCTGAGAGACCGTCTGGTCTAATTCTGCATTTCAGCCAAGGAAACTAGCCAGGATTAGGTGACTTGCCCAGAATAAGTCAACAACTAGTTTGTGGCAGCCCTGGGCATAGAACCCAGGTCCTGCAGCAATTTACAAGATAGGCACAAGAGAGGACACGTAGATGTGGAACAGGGAGAGTGCAATTCAGGGTAGGCTTATGTGTGGCTTAATGGATGGAGACTACAGAATCTAGAGTTGGGTTTGAGTGGCATCTGTCACTTAAAAGCTGTACGATATTTGGATAAGAAACTTAATTTTTCTGACTGTAAGTTCCTTTATCTCACAGACTTCGTAAAGGACTAAATAAGATGATGTATGAAGTGCCTGGCACAGTCTTTGGCACATAGCACGTGTTCTATAATGGCAGCTATTATTGTTCTGGTAGTTTAAGCGGGAGGGAAAGCAAGGAGAGAAATGTGAACATTGTGGTAGTTGGGAAATGTGTTAGTCAGGGCTCTCCAGAGAAACAGAACCAATAGGATCTAGTTATCTGTCTATCTATATAAAAAGATTTATTATAAGGAATTGGCTCACCTGATTTTGGAGGGTGAGAAGTGCCCTGATCTACTGTCTGCAAGCTGGAGACCCAGGAAAGCTGGTGGTGTAATTGCAGTCTGAGTCCGGAGGCCTGGGACCCAGAGGAGCCAATGGTGTAAATACCATCCAAGGGCAGGAGAAGACAGATGTCTCAGCTCAAGCAGGCAGACAGGAAGCAAAAAGTGGTGAATTCTTCATCCCTCTGCCTTTTTCTGTGCAGGCCCTCAATGGATTGGATGATGCCCACCCACACTGGGGGGCGGGCAGTCTGCTTTACTGAGTCCACGGGTTCAAATGCTAACCTCATCTGGAAACACCCTCACAGACACACCTAGAAATAATGTATGATCTGAGCACCCCTTGGCCCAGTCAAGTTGACATGTAAAATTAGCCATCATAAGAAGGCCTATTCATCTTGAGAGTCTTTTCAGAGCTATCCTTTAAAAACCTCACATCAGATCATGTCACTGCTTAAAAATCATCCTTGGCTGCTCATCACGTATCTAGAAGTTCAAGCCTACGTGAATGTACTTTCCAACTTTACTTCTTGTATTTTAGTCATGCTGAATCTCTTGCAGTTCCTGGAATGTGGTATGCATTTTCATTTTTTTCTTAAATAGCAGTTGCCCATTTATCCTGTCCCACCACTCCCCGTTAGTCATCCCTCCAGCTTAATTCAGATCTCTTCTTCTGTGCAGTCTCTTGGACCATGGTCTCTCCATCTCTTACGTTCCCTTACGGTGAATCATTCCTATTGTGTTTCCATAGTACCCTGTACACAGTATTAACAGTAATTACTAAACTATGTCCTCATGCTTTGTTTACGTGTCTGACTCACTAAATAATCATATGTTCCCTGAGAACAAGGACCAGGTCTTAGTCATCTTTGTATCCCTAGCACTAGATTGGTGCCATACACAGAGTAGATGTTCATTAGAAGCTTGTATGAATGAATGAATGAATGAATGAGTGAATGAATGAATGAATGGAAACAGAAATTACCCTAATTAGAGGTTATCCTAAGTTAGTTAATAGCATGAGCAAAGACAAGGATGCAAAATGAGTGTTATTTTGATGGGAAGAATGAGACAGTTTAATTGGAGAGAGGGTTCATGTTGAGAAGTAGGCTTGTGTAAGAGAGAGAGGAGGATGTGCTCACTTCATGTGGAAGGCTCGGAATGTGAGGCAGAATGGTGTGTTATGGAAGGGAGCCACTGTAGGTTTTTTGTCAGAGGAGTGACATGGTTACATAGCAGAGTTACAGGAAAATTAGTCTAGTGGCTGGATGGTTTGGAATGAGGAAAAGTTTAGATCCTGGGGTACTAGTTAAGTTATTGTAGCACTCCAGATCTGAGTTAATGCGGGCTGAGATTCAGGGGATACCGATCAGAAAGGCACGAGGAGAGACATTGAAAGCAACAAACTAGAAGACTCTGGCAAACTAGTTCACTCATAGGTTTCTCACATTTTGGTTTGCCAAGGTGTTTTTTTTTTCCTTCCAAAAGTAATGTCATTTCCATTTGAGTTTTTTGGTGTTAGTGTCTAAAAACTTCACCTAAATCTGAAACTCTGATTTTTCAAAGAGGAACAGAAGTTCTTTCTGTAATGGCTCGTCTTTAGTTTTTTTTGTTTGTTTAGGTTTTTTTGTTGTTTGTTTTTTTGTTCTGGGCTCATCTCTGCTGGGCTGTGGGCCCAGAAGGAAACTAGGGAAATAGTTTGTCAGTTCTCTTTGGCATTTACAAGATGTTCCTATATGCTCCTTATTTTGTTTTTGATTTTTATTGGCCCTGAGCTAACATCTGTTGCCAGTCTTTTTTTATTCTCCCCAAAGCCCCCCAGTACATAGTTGTATATTCTAGTTGTAGGCCCTTCTGGCTCTGCTGTGTGGGATGTCACCTCAGCATGGCCTGATGAGTGGTGCTAGGTCTGCGCCAGGATCCGAACCAGCGAAACCCTTGGCTGCTGAAGTGGAGGGCACGAACTTAACCACTCAGCTACGGGGCCAGCCCCTCATAGACTCCTTATTATACCATGGCTTCCTGACATTTTGTTACAGTTGTTATTGACAGTGCTTATTGGAAAACAGTGCCTACATCTTTTCTTTCTTTCTTTTTTAAAGTGCCTATATCTTTTAAGTTTTATGTTGCTTTGAGATATTTCCTGTAAGGTCTTTTTTTCACGGATTATGAAAATGTCAGAGGAATTCTAATCAGAAGTCAGTTTTGTTCTGTGAACTTGTACATTGAAAAATAAATGATCTAATTGGTAAACTTCTGTTTCTCATTTTCATTTAATATTGAGGTAAATACACACAGGCCTTATGAGAAGGGAAGAAGAACTGATATGAGTGTCTACTCTGCCCCCGTGGTGGAGCCAGGTGCTTCACAGACATATTGAATGCTCACAACACCTGGTAAAGTAAATATTAATAGTTTGCCTTATTAAGGAAATTAAGGGTTTGGCCAATTAATTGTGTCACTTTGCATGATTGGGAAGTGGTGGAGAAGGAAGACCACCCTTTTTTGAATATGCCCAGTTGACCCTGCATATTTGCATACAGCAATTCTCAGACTTTCTTAGTAACAGGACCCTTTGTCCGGTGAAATCGAACTCCTGATACATAAAACGGGTAAGATTAGTGTTCAGTTATATGCATTTATTTTATTTGGCACACTGAATTTCAGGTTGAGAGTTATGTTTCGGTCTCCCATCAGTTTCATCTTTATAACTTATTTCTATATATATTTTGTTTCCAAAATAAAGAATTCAAAGTCATGTGGATAAGATAATTCTAATAGCTTTTTTTTGGGCAGCATCAATATCATTATTGTTTTTCTTGTCAGAAAGTGCTAAAAATTACAGTGTGGATCTTTAAACGAATAGCTTTACAATAGCTTGTCTTGCTATTTCGGGGATGTGAATGATCGTACTGATCCAGAAAACTTGAAAGAGGAAGTACTAGGAAATTTTCTTTAAAGGTGAATTGTATCTCCCGATGTCCACATTCCTTATCAGTCAAGTTCATTTATGAGGAGGCAGACAGGGCCTTAGTGAATTGTCTCTCCCGATGTCCACATTCCTTGTCAGTTAAGTTCATTTGTGAGGAGGCAGACAGGGCCTTAGTGAATGCCTCTGCATCCAGTTTCCTTATTCCTGGTTTGGCAGGAAATATTTTTGAATATACCTTGAAACATTTTAAGATGTTCATTGTTACTTAAAAAAATCAAAAGCTCGTCAGCTTTTCTCTCCAAGTTTCAGGATAGTCAAATTTGTTTTACTTCACATGTTGAGTCCAAACTAACAGTTACCTGCAGTCCTTAGTATAGTAAGTTTGGAGCTTGTTCAGCAGGACAGGCAAGTTAACGCATACATGTTTTTCTTTCAGATAGTTGATAATGGAATTTATCAACCAAAAAGTGATTTTTAAAAATCTCAGTAGAGGGCTGGCCCTGTGACCGAGTGGTTAAGTTCGTGCGCTCCACTTCGGCGGCCCAGGGTTTCGCTGATTCAGATCCTGGGCGTGGACGTGGCTCCGCTCATCAGGCCCTGCTGAGGTGGCGTCCCAAATGCCTCAACTAGAAGGACCCACAACTAAAAATATACAACTATGTACCAGGGGGCTTTGGGGAGAAAAAGGAAAAATAAAATCTTAAAAAAAAAATATCTCCGTAGAAATAGTCAGATCAGCACATTGCCCCAGAACAAATAGCGAACTTAGGTGTGAAAAAAAAGTTGAAATTGTTATGTATGGGTATAGATAGCCTGGAAAAAGAGCATTTCAAGATGGCTTAGTGAAATTGGCAGCTTTTATGGCATTGTCCATTGCTATGTGGAAGATGCTGACATCTGATGTTATTGCCCACTTGGACACATTTTAGTGGTCACTTTTGCATGCGCAGTGCTGCTCCTAAGGTCTTTCCTATCATTGCTTTAAACAGTACAGTTAATGACTTGTAAATCTTCCTAATATTTTTTTCTGCAGAAACATGTTACAAAAGCAAGCAAGACAGAGGCACATCTCTCATATCAAATTAAATTGTTATAAAGAATGTAGCCAGTTTCAGACATGGCATGAATTCATCATATTCAAAGGATGCCCTGCCTTGGAGTCTTCCCTGGGTGGTGTTATGAGATAATGCTATTACTTTTCCATGATAGCATGCTCATTCATCCAACTTGATGCTGTGGAATTTTCTTCTTCTTCTTTTTTTTTTTTGGATAATATTCGCTTCTCACATAGCTCATTCTGTGATACAGTAATTAATTTTCAATGAAAAAGTACTTACATTTTTATCGCCAGATTTTAAGTATAAAAGACAGTAAGACTTGAAACTTTAAATCAGTATTAAGGTATTAGGAAGTGAGGTGGGTAACATCTTTATGCTTGTAGAATTGACTTGTACACTGTGGCAGGTGCAGGCACCAGGTGAGCAGGTGTGTTCAGGCTTTCCCTGGCATTTGAGCATGGCACACAAGGACAGCGATAGTGTGCATGCCTATAAAATTTTGCACAAGTGAACAAGCCCAAAACTGAATTCGCATGAAGACAAAACAGAACTATAACCAACCCAATTAAAGTCACATGTGTAAGTTCACATATACCGTGGAGATGGAGAAGAGTTTTCCAGTGTCTGCATAAAAAGAAACTAACTTGTCTACATGAGTTAATGCATGTGGTGGTTCAAATTTTATATGTAGTACATCTAAGTGTATGTGTGAGTCAGGGTTCTCCAGAGAAATGGAATCAATAGGAGATATATATAATATATATTTTACATATATATAATACATATTTATATATCATGTATGTATAAATCAATATATACATATATGCATACATAAATATATATGTATGATTAATTTATTTTAAGGAATTGGCTCACATGATCGTGGGGACTGGCAAGCTTGCAATCTGTAGGCAGGCCAGCAGACTGGAAATTCAGGTAAGCGTTTATATTGCAGTCTTGAGTCTGAAAGCTGGAAACTCAGCCAGAATTTCTATGTTACAGTTTGGAGGCAAAATTTCTTCTTCTTACAAAACTCGCCTCTTTGCTCTTAAGGCCTTCAACTGATTGGAGTGAGGCCCACCCACGTTATGGAGGATAATCTGCTTTACTCAGAGTCTACTGATTTAAATGTTAATCACATCTAAAAAATACCCTCACAGCAACATCTAGAGTGACGTTTCATCAGACATCTGGGCACCATAACCTAGAACAAGATAACACATAAAATTAACCATTGCAGTGTGTATTTTTAATTATAAATTTCGAAGCAAATAAAAAATATTTTAAACATTAAATTTTGTTTAATGTGAGTCGTCTTTGGAAGCCCAGAGCTCTGAGAAGAATGAAAAGTACTTTGCTCTGAGAGGCAGTATGGTATTGAAAGAGCCAAGGATTGGAGCTGGGCATCTTAGGATCAGATCCAGCTCTGTCATTTATAATTTATGTGCCTTTGGTCAGGTTTCTGAAACTTGAGTCTCAGTTTCCCCATCTATAAAATAAGGTGTTACTTCATCAGACTATTTTGATAATTAAGTGAGAGAATGCTCATAAAACTCCCAGTGCAGAGACAGGCATATAGTGGCAATCAGTATGTGATGACTTATTGTCATTGTGATTATTATTATAGACTTAACATTTATATTGCATTTTAAAGTTTTTATTTCCGTTTATGTCTTTTACACTATAGCCTTATACACAAGTGAACTGAGTACATTATAGGTATTGTTTATGGGGGAAAAATGGAATCAAAATCCAGCATCTTTCAATTTTATCGTTCTTTTTTTAGAGAATATTATAATTGAACAACCAAAAAGACAAGTGACATTATGACCTCAAAGCGTTGGCATGAAGATTAAATGAAATATTCTGAAAAGCATCTGCTATAGAACTTGGAAGAATAAGTTTATTGTGTTTTTAGACATTGGTATATAATTTTGTTGAAATCATGGGTTACAGTTAAGTAAGTTCTAAGAGTGCATCTGAAACTTAATTTCTTGTTTTGATTACTATCGTTCGTTAAAATAGAACCATGTTTTCTAGCAGATCTTTAAAGCAGGTCATATGCTTACAGATTTCACATCTGGGTCTTTGTCTAACTTGTTTTTTTTCTTTTAAAGATTTTATTTTTCCTTTTTCTCCCCAAAGCCCCCCAGTGCATAGTTGCATATTTTTTTTAGTTGTGGGTCCTTCTAGTTGTGGCATGTGGGATGCTGCCTCAGCGTGGCCGGATGAACAGTGCCATGTCCACGCCAGGATCCGAACCAGCGAAACCCTGGGCCGCCGAAGCGGAGCATGTGCAGTTAACCACTTGGCCACGGGGCCAGCCCCCATGGTGTTACATTTTAATGGGTTATCCATTTTGTCTTGTGGTTTGTTTTTGTGAAGAATGACACTGGATACAGTTGTCCCAATCTCAGATGCTTAACTGAATTTAACATATAAGATTATTATTTTCATGTAAATTAAAGTAGCACCTGGGATATTACAGTCCAAGGTAAGAAATAGTAAGCTAGTACTCACTTATAGTACAGAAGCAAAGAGGGGTAAGTACATCCATTGGGGTGGGAATGAAGAAGAAATCAAAACTAGAAAGGTTTTAGGGGTATTGGTGCTCTTCAGATTAGCCCAGGAAGGCTGGCAGTGGCCCCTGACTCCTAAAGAGGACCTGCTGTGTGCAGGCATTTTATGTTCGTTATCCTCAAACCACTCTATGAAATGGATACTGAATTATTGCGGGTCTGCAGTCACTCTTCCAACACCCTTGGGGCAAAACATGTTCAGAATTCATGATTTTTTTGATTTTTAGAAAGTAACGCAATGTGTATATTTCATATTATGTGCTCCCCCTCCCTCGGCAGTTTTTGGCCAAGTCCCCCCTAATTGAACACATGACTGTTTCTACAGTGAAATACAGAAAAAGTCACGCATAAGTGGGATAACGACTATAAATAGCTCCATGTCATTCAGGGCAGATTTTGCTACAAATAAGTTTTCTGCCAAAGAAATGTGCTGCTAACTTCAAAACAAAACAAAACAAAAAACTGGTTTACAGAGCTTTTTAAGTTTCAGATTTGAGGAAAAGGGATTATGGACCAGTATTTCTATGCTTACAGTTAAGAAGGTGATGGCATGGAAAATAATTTTCCCAAGGATACTTGAACCTATACTCATACATTTACCACTCAGTATAGTAGGATATGGTAATTCTGGGATAAGAACAGATACATACAAATAATGCATTTCATTTTTTTGTCTACCTTTTGTCATAACCTCAGTGTTTCTGATTATTTATATGTTGTTGAATGCTAGAGACAGGATGAGTCAGTATTGGCTTTTCCACCTCATTCTTTTCCATCTGAATTAGTATGCATTTTGACCTGGTTTTAGTGCAGTGTTGAGAAAATAGTGTACTGCAGGTGAAATTAGGAGATTTCTGTTCATTATTTTCTACAAGACCTGAATTGTTTCTGTTCTGTGCACTTTCAAAGGTTCTTTATAGTCTTACCCCATGAGAGTATTTTGTTTATTTTCCACTGGTGGGTTTTTATTAACCATCTCTTAATTTTGTCTCTTTTTCATAAAATACAAAAATAGCTTATTTGACAGTAAACTAGTACATGTTTACTAGTTTGTATATAGAAACAACATGGTGTTTAAGACTTTGCTCTGTTTTTCTGGGTTCAAAACGTATCTGTTAGTGTTTTCCTTGGAAATTAACGACAATATATTTACCCATAATTAGTGTTTACTTTCTCGATTTGATTTGAATGGAAAAAATTGAGAAAACCCTGAATAGACTAATGATGTCGGGGAAAAGATTTTGTGGGCCTTACAGACTAGCTGCCTGGGTTCTAATCCTGCTGTCATCTCAACTACTTATGTTTAAAATGGGAGTATTAATACTACCTATTTCAAAGGCTTTCGGGAGAACTAAGTGAAGAGATGCTTGCAGCAAGTTTAGTGAGACGCACAGTGAGTGCTCAGTGTTAGCTCTTAGCATCATCCCAGGGAGAGTTAGGTTTTAACCTGACAAGGTTTTGTCAGATTTGCATTTAAGTTTAAGCATTTTGTTGTTGATCTCTCCTCTCTCTTCACCTTCAAGTAAGTGGCCTTCTCAGCCATTCTCCTCCCCCACCACTCCTGAGAGCTGTAGCATCCATCCATGACTAGGCATGGCAGTGATTCTCAGTTGAAGGAGACGACGTGTAGAGAGCGGAGAGGGACTCCATCTGGGGATGTCATCTTAGTGTAGGGACTCTGTGGGGTACTGGTTGGTGTCTGCTCCATTCCCTGGGAGCCCCACCACAGAATCACTGAATAACAGCAAGTGTTAGTGAATATGTTTGCTAAGTTTCTTGTTAAGATGTTTTCAAAAATATTTAAGATATTCACCTCTGATGAAAACTGTACCAAAATACTATGGTCTGACGATGAAGAATGAATTTAAAAATTTTTTCTTCATGTGACTCTTACTTCTCAACTGAAGAGAGAAAGCAGGACATGAGTTTACACCTGTGTATACTTGTAATATTTCAGCTCTTTACCTTTAATTATATAAACTATACATCTTTTTGCAAGTTGCTTTAAATTATACCTCTAAGTATGTCATGTAGGTATGGATTTCAGTCAGTCATAGCAGCTTCTGATTCAATAAAAGTCAAGGATTTGGGAGTCCTTGCTAGTTTACTTGTACGAGTGTTGGGTACCTGTTATGTGCAGGCCCTTGTGGTGAATGCTTTTGCTTGAAGAGATGATTTTAGATGCTGTCTTTCAGTATAAAGGTAATGAATTAGAAGGAAGCTTTTCAAGACCAAATTGTGAATTTACATAATATTTCTTGAGTAATGATTTAAAAATGCTTTTGACACAATTCTAGCATTTGTAAAACTGAATTGGTTAAGCATTGCATGTTGAACTTTTCTAATCCCCATACCCTTCCTTTTCTTTATCATGATGATCTTCATCTTTTTTTTTTTTAAGTCAACCCCAAGATTAGAATTGTTTGCCACATAATGCTACCCAGTACTTAACATAACCTTGTGCTTATTGGTTTTTTATAGACTTTTTGAACATGATTTCTTTTGCTTTTAGAGAATATGTCAGAAAGCTTTATTTTGAATAGTTTTGCTGGGTTCGTTCACTAATTTGTCAGTAAATAAGAAATAGACATCATGTAATATTTAAATGTAAGTATGCATTATGAGCCATTTTTCCAGTCTGTTATCTACCATTCGGTTTGTGTTTGATTTCACATCAGATTCTTCTTGTACTTTATGTAATGCTCTGGAGTTGAAGTCTTTGAAAGCAAATGTAAACCATCCTGAACTAATAATGAAGTTAATTTGTTCCCCTTTTAGATGAGCAACTTGTTTGCCTCTTGGCTACTAATTCTATTTTGTGGCTCTTATTAGGCTGTGCTATTTCTGTAAAATAAAGAATTGTTGTGGGGCTGTCCTGGTGGTGTAGTGGTTAAGTCCACATGCTTTACTTTGGTAGCCCAGGCTTCGCCAGTTCAGATCCTGGGTGTGGACCTGCACACTCTCATCAAGCCGTGCTGTGGCGGTGCCCCACATAGAGGAACTTCGGAAGCACTTAGAACTAGGATATACAACTATGTGCTGGGACTTTGGGGAGGGAAAAAGAAAAAGAGGGAGGTTGGCAACAGATGTTAGCTCAGGGCCAAACTTCCTCATGAGAAAAAAAAAGGTCAATTTAAAAAAAAGAATCATTGGGAAAGATGGGCCGGCCCCGTGGTACAGCAGTTAAGCGCACACGTTCTGCTTCTTGTGGCCCGGGATTCGCTGGTTTGGATCCCGGGTGCGGACATGGCACTGCTTGGCAAAAAGCCATGCTGTGGTAGGCGTCCCGTATATAAAATAGAGGAAGATGGGCATGGATCTTAGCTCACGACCAGTGTTCTTCAGCAAAAAGAGGAAAATCGGCAGTAGTTAGCTCAGGGCTAATCTTCCTCAAAAAAAAAGAATCATTGGGAAAGAGTGTCTTTGGGAGGAAAGATCTAGGTGGCTCCCAAAGGTGAGGATCTCTTTGATGTAGGTATGTTCTCATCTTTTGGGTGGAGTAAGTGAGGTTCTTGTTAAGTAGCAGGAATCTTAATAGGCAATTGAAAAGGGTTCTTAATAGGAAATTTATTAAAATTAGTAATATTTCAATAATGGTGACTGGAGAGCAGGGCCAGATGATGGTGAATAGCTTAAATATATTGATAAATATTTGTGCCTCAAGGTGGAAAGAATAACAAATGAAATGCAGTTTCCAAGTTCTGTTCTTTTTATCCTTAGAGTGAGAGTAGGAAGTGGCAGGGGTGGAGAGAAGCGGGTATTTGCATCCACAACTCTTAGACTTGGTCCTCAAGTAATTTTAGTACATTCATTCATTGATTGTATAGACATTTACTGAAAGCCAGCTGTATACCAAGTATTGCAGGAAGTCCTGAAGATATGCCTTTGAGGAACTCAGCCTAGTGGGGAAAGTCTGAATGAGGAACTCTTATGCACTAGTTGGGTAAGTGTAATGAGAGGAGTGCTCTGGGTACACAGAGAGGGTAGGCGTGTAACTCAAGAGGTGTTAGGAAAGGCTTTCTAAAAGTTCTGTCATCTCAGCCTCTTGAGAGAAGAGAGTATGGGTTGTCTGAAGAAGATGTGACTTAAAAATGACATGATTTCTCTTCTCATCAGTGGCATCCCCATCCTGCAGCTCAATGGTATCAAAAAGTCCCTGGTCACAGTCAGTGATAATTTGTAGGTAGAAATAGTGTTCTCTTTGATGGGGAAAGAATAGTTTTTTTCAAGAAATGATGCTGGGACAACTGGATATCCGCATGTGAAAGAATGGAGATGGACCCCTACCACACACACACACAATTTGTTGTACTCACAGTTAACTCAAGAATGCATCAAAACCTAAATCTAAGAGCTAGAACTATAAAACTCTTAGAGGAAAACATAGGTTGGTAAACCTTTGTGACCTTGGGTTAGGCATTGATTTCTTAGGGAGGATACCTAAAACACAAGCAACCAAAGGAAAAAAATAGATAAAATGGACTTCATCAAAATTAAAAACCATTGTGCTTCAAAGGACACTATCAAGAAAATGAAGATAGCTTACAGACTGGGAGAAGACATTTGCAAGTCATATATCTGATAAGGATCTAGTATTCAGAATTTATAGACTCTTAGAACTCAACAATAAAAAGATAACTAACTATAAAATGAGCAAAGGATTTGGATAGACATTGCTCCAAAAAAGATATGTAAAGGGACAATAAGGACACGAAAGGATGCTCAACATTATCAGTCACTGGGGAAACGCAAATCAAAACCACAATGAGATACTACTTTACACTTGCTAGGGTGACTGTCATAAAAAAGATGGATGATAATAAATGTTGGTGAAGATGTGGAGAAATTAGAATCATCATACGCTGCTGCTGGGAATGTAAGATGCTGCAGCTGTTTTGGAAAGCAGTTTAACATTCAAGTTAAGCATAGAATTACCATAGGACCCAGCAATCCTACTGTTAGCTGTGTTGGTTTTATATGTCAACTTAGCTGGGCCATGGTGCCCAGATATTTGGTCAAACATTATTCTGGATCTTTCTGAGGGGATGTTTTTTGGATGAAATTAACATTTATGTTGGTGGGCTTTGAGTAAAGCAGGTTGCCCTCCATACTGTGGGTGGGCCTCATCCAATTAGTTGAAGGCCTTAGGAGAACAAAGACTGATGATGTCCCTTGATCAAGAAGGAATTCTACCCGCAGACAGCCTTCAGATTTGAACTGCAACACTAGCTCTTCCTTGGGTCTCGAGCCTGATGGCCTTTGGCCTTGAACGGCAATCTCAGCTCTTCTCTGGGTCTCCAGCTTGCTGGCCTGTCCTGCAGATTTTGTACTTGCCTGTCTCCATAATTATGAGAGCCAATTCCTTGAAATAAATGTCTCTCTCTCTATATACATAGCCTATTGGTTGTGTTTTTCTGGAGAACCCTGACTGATACAATACCCAAGAGAAAGAAAAACATGTATTCATACAAAAACTTGTACACAAATGTTCATAACAGCATTATTCATAATAGCCAAAACATGGAAACAACCCAAATGTGCATTAACTGATGAAGGGATAAACAAATTGTGGTATATACACACGATGGAATACTATTCAGCCATAAAAAGGAACGAAGTACTGATACTACACCATGGCTGAACCTTCTAAACATTATGCCTAATGAAAGAAACTAGACGTGAAAAGCCACGTATTGTAGGATTCCATTTATATGAAAAATTTGGAATAGACAAATCCACAGAGACAGAAAGTAGATTAGTGTTGCTAGGAGCTGGGGGAGAAGGGAGTAGGGAATGACTGCTAGTGGTTATGGGGTTTCTTTTTGGGGTGATGAAAATGTTCTGGAATTGGACAGTGGTGATGATTGCACAGCCCCTTATGAATATACTAAAACTCACCAAATTATATCCTTTAAATGGATGAATTTATAGTATGTGAATTATGTATGAATAAAAAAAAAAGACTAGTGTTCTCAGGGAACTTTCACCAGGTATATTATACTTGGCACATTATTCTAAATCTCTTGGGCTGTGTAAATTTTTTTATTTGTACAATAAATATTGAGTTAATTCAGTAACCATGTCCTAGGTCCTCTAGGGAATAAAGAGGTACATCAAAACACAGATGTCAGCTTATATATTCTAGTAATAAAGTAACCCATATTTATGGAAGGATTTGTCATTTATAAAAAAATTTTTCACATGTCTTATCTCAGTTGATTCTTACTACAGTCCTGTGACTTAAGTAGGACAGAATTAATTGGTTTCTTATCTGTGTGTTCCAAAGTCTTTTCATACCTTTTACTTTTTCTTCACAGCAGTATATCTATTTACACGTTCTTCTTAAAGCCATTATTTTTCTTGTCTGTCAGCTAGTAGGAACTCAGTAAATGCCTAGTTACTGGAATGATTTATCCCCATTTTCTACTTCAGGAGATTGAGACTGGAGGTTGAAGGGACATGCTCATGTTCCCACACTGGGTAAGGGCACAACTGTGGCTTGGAGCCCAAGCTATGATGAGATCTTTCCATTTTTCCTCGCTTGACCACATACAAGAAAGAAGATAATTATATGTCATGAGGGAAGCTGTACCAGAGGATTTCTGAGAGTTGGAAGTGAAGGCAATAAGTTGGGAAAGGAGTTTTTGTTTTTTAATTATTTTATACAACCATGTATGTGGCGGGGGGAGGGGTTTGGGGAGAAGAAGGAAAAACAGAAGATTAGTAACAAATGTTAGCTCAGGTGCCAATCTTTAGGAAAAAAAAAACAAGTAGAAGATAGGGTGTTCCAGGTAGACAGCGTGGGCAGAGGCACTGAGTCCAAAAAGAGAATGGTCCAGTCGAGTAACTTTAAGTAGTTTGGGATGGCACAGTGCCCAGCGTACAGTAGCCTCTTCATAAATAATTACTCAAGGAATGGTTGAGTGAACGGACAGATGAATGACTGTGCTGACTTGTAGGGTGTGTGTAGGATTAGGTAAGAGATATGTAGACTTGGCCATGAAAATCTTTTTATGCCATATTTTAAGGAGTTTTTTTTAAGTCCAGAGTGTTTTGGGAAATTGTTGAGAGATCTGAACATGGGAATAAAGTGACCAGATTTGTATTTTCTAAAACTTGGGTTATTTTATTGCCTAATAAGTCGCCCATCCATAGCCCTTTTATGAAGCAAACACACAGTCATATAGTTCAATCTGTGATTTAGTAGTTATATTAGCAAATCATTTAATCTCTGGATCTGTTTCCTTACCTATAAAGGAGGCAGTTAGACTTGGGAACTCTTATTCCTTCCACCTTAGAACATCTATGATTTTAAGTAAAGGGGCAGGGACCAGTGCTTCTGTTGGAGCTTCAGAGCTGAGCCCCTTCTGATGAGTTCTGTGTCCTGGCTCTCTAAGCATCACTCGGGCCTGTCATGGAGATAGATGACTGAGATGCTTTGTGGATGCCCAGATGTTCCTGGGATGCTTCCAGTTTTGTGGGTGATGGGAACGTGTGTGTGTTCTTCCTTTGTTGTCTGGATCGTGATCTCATGAGTATACCACTATTTGTATTTATTCACACACTTTGATCTCTGAGGTAGTGAGATAAAAACTCCTATTAGATTTTTATAACTACAAATGGAATAAATGCTGTATCTACATGGTAATTAGGGAAACCTCTTTGGAGGTGGTTAGGGAAAGGGTTTAACAGTTCCTTGAGATATTAATGTTATTTATTTATTTATTTTTATTTATTTTTTTTTTTTGAGGAAGATCAGTTCTGAGCTAACTGCTGCCAATCCTCCTCTTTTTGCTGAGGAAGACTGGCCCTGAGCTAACATCCGTGCCCATCTTCCTCTACTTTATATGTGGGACGCCTGCCACAGCATGGCGTGCCAATATGGTGCCATGTCTGCACCCAGGATCCGAACTGGCAAACCCCAGGCCACCGAAGCAGAACGTGCGCACTTAACTGCTGTGCCACCGGGCTGGCCCCAATGTTAAATTTTTAAATTGGGGGCTTAAGGAGAAGATAACGCTTTTAACTTAGAGAATTAGGAATTTTTTTTCCTATTTAAATTCAGTGGGGTCTTTCTCACGGTAATGTCACCCTTGGCAAATTTCTTCTGTTAATATGTAAGGAATTGTTAGACAGGTGGGAAGGGTAACTGAGCACTGGGTAGGGATGAGCTAAAGGAAGAGAAATCCTACACATGATGGCTGGTTAGATGATAAAGATGTGGGATTGTGTGCTGATGTGTTCCCTGTGGTGGTCTGCAAGTTTGTGTGGGAGACATTTGTTCTCATTTCCTGTTTCATCACACCCTGCCACCTGCTGTGTCGCTATACAAAGTAACAGTACTTTTCAAGATTGCTGTTTAGGAAGTCATGTTTGTATGTCAGGAAGCTGATTTTTTTGTTCCACAAAAGGCTGATCCAGGAAATGTCTCTCAAGACTCTAAATTAGAAAGTTGTGTGTATGCATATATGTTTGTGGTCAAGTCAGGGACTTGGTGATTGATGCAGGAAGAGACATCATGGGTAGCTTGGAATTGTGTGTATAAAGATGCTTTGTTTACGCGGGGGAAGGAGGAAAATACTTTGTGTTCTGTAGCTGTTACCCTGTGGGGTTTCTCACTTGAAAGTTGAAACTGTATGCAGATACAGTTGTAATTTAAAATAATAATGATAGTACAGTCTGTGGGATTTTTTTGGGACACTGGGAAGACTGAGACTACGCCTGTGTTGCTGTTTGAGTTCCATGTGTAGACTCTGTACCGTCTATCCTCATTATTCACAGATTTGGTATTTGCAAATTCGCCGACTCATTAACTTTATGTGTAACCCCAAATTAATATTCACGGCATTGTTGCAGTTATTTGGGAACATGTGCAGAGTGGTGAAAAATTTGAGTTCCCTGACACACACTTTCTCAGCTGAAGTTGAAGAAGGCGGTGCTTTGCCGTCTTGTTCCAGCTCTCATTCTGTAAATGTGTCCTCATCATGGTCTGTTTAGTGCCGTGTTTTTCACATTTGTGTGCTTGTTTTTGTGATTTCACTACCTAAAATGGCCCGCAAGTGTCTAATGTTCTTAAGTGCAAGAGACTTTGATGTGCTTTAGGGAGAAAGGACGTGTGTCGGTAAGCTTTGTTCAGGCATGAGGTTATAGCACTGCGGCCATGAGTTCAATGTTAATTAATCAACAATGAATATTAAGTAAGGGCTCCTGAAACAGGAACACACATAAAACAAGGTTAGGTATTGATCTGTTGATGAACTCTTGTGACCGGAGGCTTGGAAGAATCTACTCCTGTATCTCCCCTAAGAGCAGTGCTTCAGTATTCACTAATTCAGTGTTCGCAGTCACTTTACAGAACGTAACTACCAGGAATAATGAGAATTGACTCTATTTAGAGAAGCTTATTGGTCCTACTCGTGGTTCTGATGTCTGGGCGAACATGGGAAATTTTTATGCTTTTCAAAAGATTAAAAAAAATCCTCTTGAGAATTAAAGGAACTGTTTAATTTGGAACTAAGAACAAATAATAGCACATAGGTGAAGTTTGACTTTCTGAACTCTTTATTTAAAGTTTGACTTTCTGAAGTCTGCTTTTTGAGGGCACCAACTGTGATAATGTCACCATGGTGAGCTTCTGAATATAGACAAAATCTTGCTACAACACATTCCAAAGACCGCAAGGCTTGGAGACATTTAATTCAAGTGGTCCTTGCAAGGTCTGCAGACAGTTCTTTGAATATCTTGGACTCCAGGTGTTGGCTGACTGTGGTTGTATCTCTGCTTCATTAGTGGTTCTGAGTTGACAGCCAGGGAGCCCCTTCTTCCACTGGTTTTCAAACACCATATTCCTTTTACAGAGCCCTTCTTCATAGATATGGTCCTTCCAGAGTGAACACCTAACTTGAATCTAGGAAATGGTGGGAGAGAGTTTTCCCACATTATTATTATAACTGCTGTGAGAGAATGTACTTAGATAGGGTGATTGGATGAATTTTGGGAGAGCATGTTAGAGGACAGAGTCAGTTGGACATCATTATAGTATCATTGCTTGGTGTTTTCTTTTAGTAGCATTAAAACTGAAGTTTTGTTCTTTAAATTTACCAGTAACCTTCGGTGTCCTTCCTCTTTATTTTCCCTCATTTACTTTTGTCTGAAGAGTATTTCCTTAAACCAGTCTTTAAGGTCAAATATATTTAAGAAGTTAACAGAAAAAGAAGGTATTAGTTAGGCACTGTCAAACTAAAAATGCTATTTGTATAATTTCATCTAGAAGATGTCCTTTGACCATATGATAAAGGAAGTTAGCGGAGATATACCCACTTTTATACGAATCAAATATCTAGGAGTCAGTCTTCAACTTTTGCCTGAGTGGGATATCCAAATGTTAACCGTGATTTACTTTGTAAATTTTTTTTCTGTAAAAATTGTTAATGTAAGTCAGCTTCCAAAATCTGTTTGAAATGATACTTGTTATGGACTGAATGTTTGTATCCCCTCAAAATTCATATGTTGAAGCCAGCATCTCCAATGTCTTGGTATTTGGAAGTGAAGCCTTTGAGAGGTAATTAGGTTTAGAGGAAGTCATAAGGATGGGGCCCTAATAGTGGAATTAATGCCCTTATTAAGTGGAATTAATGCCCTTATTAAGAAGAGGAAGAGAGACTAGAGCCATTTCTTCCTTTCTCTGCCATGTGAGGAAACAGTGAGGCTCTGCAAGCCAGGCAGAGGGTCCTCACTCAGAGCTAAATCTACCAGCACCCTGATCTTGGACTTCCCAGCCTCCAGAACTGTGAGAAATAAATGTCCTGTCTAAGTCACCCAGTCTGTGGCATTTTGTCATAGCAGCCTGAGCTGACTAAGACAATACTACATGGGCAGTAATAAGGAATATATAATGTCATGGTCCTTAGTTCTTGACACAGAACTTCAAAAACTCTGGATTTCCTGAGTGTTAGGAGTTATGCTGATGAGGTGACTCATGGTGGGTCTCTAGATAGCATCAGGATAGAGGCTGGTCACCAGAAAGACCAAGCATGTGATTAGAGGGGTGAGAATTTGGGCCAGCCTGACCTCCGGGGAGGGTTTAGGGACTGGAGATTGAGCTCAGTCATGTGGCCATTGATTTAATCAGTCATGCCTGTGTGATAAAACCCCAATAAAAACTCTGGACACTGAGGCTCAGTGCTGCTTCCTGGTTGGTGAACACATTGATGTGTTGGGAGAATACCATTGCTGGATTCCACGAGGAGAGTGCACAGGAGCTCTGCGTTTCCCCCCAGCCCCATCTCACCCTGTATGTCTCTTCATTTGGCTGTCTCTGATCTGTAATTATAAATGTAAGACTTTCCTGAGTACTGTGAGTCATTCTAGTGAATTATCAAACTTGTAGGAACCCCCAAATTTATAGCCAGTTGGTCAGAAGTGTGGGCATTCCTGGTCAGGGAACCAAAAGAAATAAAAGAAGTGTGGGTGGCCTGGGGATTCCCGAAGTGCATCTGGCATCTGAAGTAAGGGAAGTCTTGTGGAGAACTGAGCCTTAAAGCTGTGATGAAAATGGGACACTGCATTTATGTTCAACACAGTGGACAGCTTACTATTAGCTCATATATTTGATAATACTTTATAATGACAGATCTTTTCATTTTTACCATTCGCATGAGTATAAAATGGTACCTCATTGTGGTTTTGTTTTTTATGTCACTGATTAAAAATCTTGAGCATCTTTTAATTTGTTTATTGGCTATAAATGTTTCCTCTAATCCTTATACTTGTGACGACTTTTTCTTTTGTGCTACCTAGGGTTTCTACTATGATGTTAAAGAGTTAGGCATCTTTGTTTTGCATTTTTATAGAATTCACTTTGCCATTGAGTATGATTTTGTTAAGGATTTTTGTTTTTTTGGTCAATACCCTCTATCAGGTTAAGGAAGTTCTCTTTTATTCTTAGTTTGCTGCAGTTTTTAACATGAAAGAATTTTGAATTTAATCAAATATGCTTGCTTTGCCTATTGAAATGATTATATTATCTTTCTTTAATTTCTAGCAATGATAGATTACATTAACGTGTTTTAAAAATTGTTGAACCAACCTTGCATTCCTGGAATAAACCCAACTTGGACATAACGTAATATCTTTTTTATGTGTTACTGGAGAGGACTTACTTCTGCCTCTGGTAATGTTCAGCTAGGTTTTTTAGCATAGTCTTTCTGAAGGGCAAAAAACATCTCAATGCTAACAAAATAGGTAGGAATTTCTGGGTATAAACCTAGGAAAAGGCAGGAACCACAGAAGGAAGCCTTGAATGCATTTTCCACTCTGAAAGAAACAGCTACAAAACAAAGGTTTTGGCAGCCTCACAGGCAGGGGAGACGGGGTCAAAGTCCAGGACCTGTCAAAGGTAGATGGTCTGATACCCCTTCTACACCTTTAAACCGGGTCCCTAAAAGGCTTTTATCTTCTGGGTAAGGGGAAAACAGAAATACCATCCCATGAATAGGCTTCAAACCAGCTTTGCGTCATCTAGGTAATCCAGGGACACTCAAGCCTTGAACTTGGATTAAAGTTGAGCCAGTTTGGTGTCATTCCTAGTGCCTGGAATAAGCAATTGAACGTTGTTTTGTAGGAAGATACTAGGGCTCAAATTATTCATATATGTGTGTGTGTGTGTGTGTATACATGTATATGTGTATTTTTAAAATTAAATGTCCAGCACATTATCAAAGATAACCAGATGTATAAGAAAACAAGATATAATGAAAGAAAACCAGCAAAATAATAGACAAGAGAAGCAGATACGCAAATTTCACATATTGAAATTATTAGACACAGTCTATAAAACGTTTGTAAACTCAGAAAAAGGACAAGTTTGAAGACTTCTTCAGGGAAGAGGAAACAACAAAAAAGTGATAGATTAGAAAAACCCTACATAATTCTAGAACTAAAGAAATACATTGCTGGATGTTTTACATCTATATTCACAAGTGATTATGGCATTTTCCTTATTCATCCTGCCTTTCTCTGATTTGGTATCAAAGTTATACTAGTTTCATAAAATAAGTTCAAAGTATTCTTTATTTTACTATTCTCTGGAAGAATTATAAAGAGTAATTGAAATTAGTTAGGATATTACTCAAATCAGATATATAGTGACATTAGTCATATGTGTCTTATGTAGACTTACAGGTTAGTGCCATTGAGTGTGCATAAATTTGTCATTCATTTAGTGTTTCCATAAAGAAAAGTGATGAATTTAATTGCATTTCTTATGCTCTTATTTTCTTAAGCTCTATGAACCTACAGCTTAGAAAAGGTTGAGTACTCAAAGAATGATATTTGCACTTGGAAAACAAGAGATGTTGTCTAAAAGGTCCATTCATACAAGTTTACCATACAGTGTGTGGTTCACTCTTGGATCGTGCATGGAAGGTATAAGCATATAAACCCACATAGGCATGGTTTATTAAGCATTCCTCCAGTCTTCACAGGGTCCTGGTTTAAAGCTGAACTGTCAGGTTGTGAAAGACTCCAGTCCATAGGGACCTTGAGGAGAGAGGACATTTTCTGTATGGACGTGTTTGTGTAATAACATAGAGCCTGAGATACGTGTGTTATTAATGAAGAGGAGGTTGAGTACTTACCTAAGGAAGAGCTGGATATAGAACACCTTTTCCGTCTACTCCGTTGCAGAGGATTTTGACACTTTATGAGTTAGAAAAAGTTATCTTATTCATTCTGGCCTGTTAATTTTATGTTTTTAATTCACAATCTTATTGGAGTTTATAAGAAAAAATCTTGGAAATTCCTTATTCAGTGCTGCAAGAATGAAAGATGAAACTTTACCTAAATATCAGGCAACTGAATAGAAGTAATTGAAACCTCTTCCATTTATCTTCCTTTGGCCTTTATCTTACGTAGGTTTAAAAAGAAAACTTATTTCCTCCCAAATTCAAACACAACTTCAACCCCACTTAAGTCTAAAAGAATTGTACTGAGATAAGATTTATCCTTTTCTTATATTTTTCTTGTCCAATGGGAAATGTTTTTTATTACTAAAACAGGTTGTTAAAATTTTGGACACATTTGAGCAGGAGTGAAAGGATGTTAAAATTAGGAAGTGAACTCTCAGATTATCTCAAAGTCCTACCCAGTGTTTGAGTCTCTTCACAAGCCTGGCTTCTAAGTGGCTTTCTGGCCCTAGGGTCTCTAAACTTTTTTGATCAAGCACACTAGTAGTGAAATATTTCTGGGCAGTTACCCATAATATATGTATATTGATTTATTTGTAAATGATACACATGTGCTATAGTAATATATTATGTATGTTCTGTACATAATAAATGGAAAGTTTAGAATGATAAGACAAAGCTAAATAGAGTTGCTAATATTTTCTTCCCACACATCCCAATGGACCATCTTGTTTGCTCATTTTGGATAGCAATGATCTGGCCTCCCCTGTCTTTCCTCAGAGACAGGGAATTTACAACTTCTAGAGTTAGCCCATTTTAGGTATGGTGTTAATTTGTGTAGTACAGTGATTGAATGAATAGCTCCAAGCATTTGGTAGAGAAAGCTCTCATATGCTTGGAGAGTTTTTAAGACTTCGTTTCCTTTAAAGCAAATCCTCGATATTCTGAGTGCTTGAAATGATTTGGCTTGTGACTCTCAGCTGCCTCCTGTGTGGAGAGGAAGGGTAAGAGATTGTACAGGAACAGAGTTTCTTAATCTCTTGGCACACTGGGACATATGAATCAGTGGATTCGACATCATGTTGTCTGGCCAATTTCTATAAATGCTTCTGCAGCTGTCATATGCAATGTATCAGAAAACCTCATTCTGTCATTTTACCAGATCTTAGCTATTAGAGGGAACTTTCTTTTGTTGGCCAATTCCTTTCCAACAGTGAATCTGTAAATATACCTCCACAGTGGTAAAGAAGGATGAAAGGGAAGAATCCATTCACCCTTTGAAAAGCTGTGCGCTTTCCAAGCTTTTTTGTGATTGTTAGGTAGGCTTCTTGTTAATGCCTTCAGCTCTCTTTCTTTTGACTTTATCCCTCAGTAGGGAAGAAGGACATTTTGTCTAACTGAGCTTTGTCATTTTTATTTTTTAGCAATAAGGACCAAAAGAGTGCTGTCATGGGATTTTTGATGAAAAATAAGAAACATGAGGGAAAATGCCTCAGTAGTTGTATTTTATTCCATTATCATGTCCAGTGACTATTTATTTGTTTATTATCCTTTGCCATCTTTGTCTATCAACATAGAGAAACAGTGGAACCAAGCTGGGCATTGGGGTGGTGAGGCAGGAGGTGTTCTTTTTTCTGTCTTCCCTTGTTCTGTGATGGCTGAGTACCAACCTTCACACATCAGCGTGTCCTACTTTAGGATCATTGCAGACCTTTAGGATGAGACAGTGTACCTGGACCATAGTTCATCTACTACCACATCAGGGGCTGGCTCGGTGGCGTAGTAGTTAAGTTTGTGTGCTCCACTTTGGCAGCCCAGGGTCCACGGGTTCAGATTCCAGGTGTGGACATACACACCACTCATCAAACCATGCTTTGGTGGTATCCCACATACAAATTAGAGGAAGATAGGCACAGATGTCACCTCAGGGACAAGCTTCCTCAAGCAAAAAGAGGAAGGTTGGCAACAGATGTTAGCTCAGGGCCAATCTTCCTTACCAAAAAGAAAACAAAAAAACTACCACATCAGAGCCAAGTTAGTCTCCACTTGTTTTCCTTGCTTTTCTGCCATGTCAGTCATCCATTCATTATGTGAATGTACACTCTAATTAATGTCGTAGGTTTGATCACTGGTTATTGAAGCTTTGGTGTAAATGTTGACAGAAACTCACTCGGCATTCAAAGCATTTGTGCACATGCAAAAAAATAAAAAAATTACTTTTCGCTTTGAGACTCCAGAATGTCTCTCCCCACCATCTAATGCCTTGTTGTAAATATTTAAACACAGAAAAATATTTTAACTTCATGCCCAGCTAGTTAAAGAAGGGCCTGTTGATTTTAGTTGTTACCTGGTGACTGACCTTTTCAGTGCCTTCTCTTGAAGGAGCCTGACAGGCCGAGGTTGTGCTTCCTCAGTTCGTTTTGGTAACTGGTATAATTAGGAGGTACCTTGGGGGAACAGTGTGGCTTCTTTCTAATTTAGAGAGAACAGAAGAAAGGACCTAAAAATGCAAACAATCACAAACCTAAGTTGCCCCTCCATTTCTCCTTTTTTTTTTTTTTTTGAAGAGCCGGTACACTTGCTGAAAGTTTTGGGGAAGTGTGGGGATTCGTTTGAAGTACCGGGAAGTTCTATAGCGTTTTCTTTTTACGCTATGAGCCCAGAGATAATCCTCTTGAATCGTTTGGAACAGGGGAGACTCATGGTTGTGGACGATGCTGACTATTTGCACGAATGCCTTTTCCAGAACCCTCTTCCCTGGTCTGTCAAGTCTCTTCTCAGTACTGCTGCTGTGTTGATTACCTCTTACCAGTTTTCTCTCTCATCTCTTCATTTGAAGAGTTCTCTCTTAGATTGCTTGAACTCTGGTGTTATTTTTTTCCTTAACCTTTAAAAGTTGTGTTTTGCTTTTTGTTTCCTGTGTGTGTTTGTGTATTCTAATGCACTTTTTTCCTTAATATTTTCAATACAGATTAAAATTATGAAGGGTGTTCAGAAAGATTATTCTTTACAGGGACTTTATCATGTTTGTTATTTATTTTTGACTAGTTATGGATCCAATGAATTTCTACATCTGGAGATAAGGTCTTAACTGGGAAGATGCATATTACATTGGAATGTTAATTGCTTTTTAAAAATTATTTTATTGAGCTCATATGGGCTTATAACATTGTGTAAATTTCAGGTTTACATTAGTATATTTCAGTTTCTGTATAGACTGCATCATGTTCACCATCAATGGTCTAGCTTTTATCTGTCACCACACATATGTGCCCCTTTATCCCTTTCACCTTCTCCCACCCCCTTCCGCTCTGGTAACTGCCAGTCTGTTCTCCTTATCTATGTGTTTGTTTATCTTCTGTGTATTATGCTAGGCGAAATAAGTCCATCAGAGAAAGACAAATACCATATGATCTCACTCCTGTGTGGAAGTTAATTGCTTTTTCGAATGCACTTAAATCTAAAAGCTCGAGTAATGAGATCAGCTCCTTAAATGCCCAAATCTGGAGTCAAGGTGAGAAAATTAAACCTATAATAGATGGAGTAATTTTAACTCATTTTTATGTTATAGTTAAAGGCAACATTGCAGGATTAAGGGAATCATGACATCTGTAATAATTTTTAGTGACATACAAGGAGTATTGATAAAGGAGAAATGAAGAGTAAAATTTTAATGTGTTGCATTCTCTGGGAGAGAGAGTGCTCTAATTTTAGACAACCGGTCTGATTATTTTTAGAGAGAACTATCTCTAGACTAGAGAAGGGCAGTTTGCCATAATTTGATAGAACTATTGCCTAAGAATGTTCAGCTCCCATTTGCTCCATTTCTCTGATTACCAGGCGACCTTCTGGTCTCTAATGTGGTCTTCTGTGAGGACTTGCCCTGTGCAGATAACCGCTCCTATTGTTTTGACAAAAATAGCTGTCATCAAAAATGGACATGTGATTGTTTATGGGATATAAATCAGTTTGGTTGAGTCCGGTTAGCACAAGTCAGTTCCCAAGAGCCTAATTCAGCATTTGATGGACTGATGAAAGTTAAATTTCTGAATTTGAAAAGCTGAAGATCACATGAGTTTGCTTGAAATAACTAATCAGTGTTACTAGTCTTTATAATAGATTCCATGGAATTCTCCTGACTAGAAGCATAAATGTTTCTATTACTGTATGTAGTCATCTTATAATGACACAGGATATCTTATTAAGGACAGTGCCAAGAAAATGTAAAAAAAAAAAAAAAAAAGTTTTTTATAATGCTGTAAATTTTTTCCACAGGTGATATTTAAGATACCAAGATAGTTTCTAGGCTGTATCTTTCATCTTTTGTTATCCATTTCTAGAGAGCACTACACTGAACAATGATGAAATATACATGGGCAAACCTGAAGGTGTGGACGCTTGTTTTAACTGTAGCTCCTGAGGGAGCTGGATGGCATGGGGCATATCCCTGGAGTCCTCAGAGGACCAGCCCCACCTGCCTCCATCCACAGTGCTATCCCCTGGACCTCCCTGTGGAAGCTAAGGCTTCCCTGTTCCCTCCCTTATCGTCTCGGACTGCAGACTTGGGGCTTAGGACCATTGAGAGTACCCCCACCTACACTTGGTGGTCAGTGGGTTGAGTCACACCTTCGGGGGATCAGGTTTCGTTTCTTTTTGTTTGTTTTTTCCAGATTGAGTAGCTAGTATGTTAAATCTCAACCATTATAGTTTGATGCTAGTGTTTTAATACTACGTTAAATAGAGAAATTTACGTTAGATTGTGTGATTTTATTAGTGTTGTTTTATTTATTTTGTTAGATTGGTAAGATTTTATTTTTTAGTTGGCTTTTTATTTGAACTTAAAATACTGGCCTTAGGACAACTTCTTGGCAGTACTAATGTTCTAAGATTTTAATATTTTTGAATGAAAAGCCTTTGAAAGACTATAACAAAGTTCATTTGGCTTCTAAAAGAAGTTGTTTAAATGAAATTAGTAACGCTCTTTTTTTTTAAAGATTTTATTTTTCCTTTTTCTCCCCAAAGCCCCCCGGTACATAGTTGTATATTCTTCGTTGTGGGTCCTTCCAGCTGTGGCATGTGGGACGCCGCCTCAGCGTGGTTTGATGAGCAGTGCTATGTCCACGCCCAGGATTCGAACCAACGAAACACTGGGCCGCCTGCAGCGGAGCGCGCAAACCCAACCACTCCGCCACGGGGCCAGCCCCCTAGTAACGCTCTTTTTTAATTAACTAGTTAATTTTTTTGTGAGGAAGAGTGACCCTGAGCTAACATCTGTTGCCAATATTCCTCTTTTGCTTGAGGAAGATTGTCGCTGAGCTAACGTCTGTGCCAATCTTCTTCTGTTTTATGTAGGACGCCGCCACAGCATGGCTTGATGAGCTGTGCTAGGTCTGTACCCAGGATCCAAACCCATGAACCCTGGGCTGCTGAAGCAGAGCACGTGAGCTTAATCACTATGCCACTCGGCCATCCCCAGTAATGCTCTTTTTTAAATTAATAGACCTTATTTTTAGAGCATTTTTTGGTTAACAGCAAAATTGGACTGAAAGTAAAGTACAGAGATTTCCCATGTACTCTCTCCGTCCATCCACAAACACAGCCTCTCCCACTGTCAGCATCCCACGCCAGATGGTCCATTTGTTATAATCGATGAAACAACATTGATACATCAATATCCCCCCCAAATCCTTAGTTTACCTTAGGGTTCGCTCTTGGTGTTGTACATTTTATGGATTTGGACAATGTTTAATAACATGTCATCATTATTACAATATCATATGGGATAGTTTTACTGCCCTGAAAATCCTCTGTGTGCCACCTATTCATCCCTCTCTCCTCCCCAATTCCTGGCAACCACTGATGTTTTTATTGTCATCGTTGTTTTCACCCTTCCAGAATGTCACGTAGTTGGAATCATACAATCTGTAGCCTTTTCAGATTGGCTTATTTCGTTTAGTAATATGCATTTAAGGTTCCTCCATGTCTTTTTGTGGTTTGATAGCTCATTTCTTTTTATTGCTCAATGATATTCCATTGTATGGATGCACCACAGGTTATTTAATTCACCTGTGGAAGGACATCTTGACTGCTTCCCAGTTTTGGCAGTTATGAATAAAGCTACTATAAACATCCATGTGCAGGTTTTTGTGTGGACGTATGTTTTCACCTCATTTGGTTAAATACCAAGGAGTGTCATTGCTGGGTCGTATGGTAAGAGTATGTTTAGTTTTGTAAGAAACTGCCAAACGGACTGTATTATTTTTAATCCTAACGAGATTGGCATGCTAAATATATTTTTGATGCCTTCCTTGTGAGGATATCATTTTGTCAAAGGACTATGAAGTTTGAAGGGTCAGGGTAAAAGAATTGTGGTGTGTGATGTGTGTGAGTGTGAGTGAGTGTGTATGTGTGCATGGGTGCCTGAGAAAGGGGAGGTGAAGGGCAAGGACTTTCCAACATCTTCCCTTTTCCAAATTACCAGCTCATCTAGAAACTGGGTCTTACACTTTGGAATCATTGTTGGAAATAGAGTCATGTCGTTAATGTGATTATAGCACTGATGCTCTGTCATTATATTGGTATTGATGATGAAAATATCTGTGGCATTTTAGGCATGTACCTGGACCTCTAGAGATGGCTTCATTTGGGTTTATTAGAGTCAGCGCCAACCATATCCCAGTGCTGGGAGTTGAAGTGAGAACAGTGACTTTGGGCAGTGCTCTTTAAAGTGAGGGTAGTTTTCCGGTGGGTTCTCTCAGGAGTCTTGATGTGGGTAATATCATCATTTGTCCTGTTAGTGATACAGTGCAGCAAGGGCTCTCTGGCCTTAGATAGCACAGCTTGTACAAAGTTAGTCAAGTGCTCAAATGCTCACCACTTTCCTGCTGTCTGTGCTACTGACTCTTCCAATATTTTTGCCCTTCACAATGACTTGTGTGGATGGGAGGACTTTGGAGGAAGCAAAGAAAGGTGATAGTTTTTTGAATTGGTGCAAAGCAAGGAAGAGAAAAAAAAGACTTTTCCCTAACGTTTTTCTGTTACCATCAAGGGTGCATCCCATACTATTGCTCCATATTGATCTCTGTACAGATGCTCTTTTCATTGTATTAATGTTGATGATAATTGATCTGCGTTTAAAGTTGATTTTCCTGTTTAAAGTAGGAATCAAATGGGAAGGGAATGAAGAGTGTCAAGCAGGGCATCGTTCCATTTGGGTGACTTGTAGGGACTGTGTGGGAATAGTAGGATTCATACCTGGACGAGTGGCTGGCCTGCCACCCACATGCAACCTGAGTTGTGCTGATATCTTCTGGGACTGAAACTTTGGTGTGGGTACTGCTCTGTTAAATATTGGACAGTTCTAATACAAAATCCCCTTTGGGCTGCCATCTTGTTTCTTTTTGAGTCATAACGTGAAATTTACCATATGAGTATGTGTAGAAGACAACCCCCAATATTGAGCTATTTCTCATTTTCCCTTTTAGAAGATTTTTAAAACAGTTTTTTGCCAACTTGAGTATGTGAAAATTTTAGGGATATAGGTGAAATAATCAAATGTCTATATAAAATATTTAACCTGCTAACTTATGTGTTTTAAATAACATATATAAAAATTAGGATTGTTTTCCACATTCGTACATCTTATGGAATCATTTTATTCCAGTTCTTTAGATACGTCTTTGACATCAGTGATTATTAAAAATCACTTTTTAGCCATCAGTACAGTTTTCCAGAACATATTATATTCATTTTCATGAATAAATTGTTTATGCTACAGTACTTTTTAAATTCTTTTAAGATTGCTATCATTGGAAATTTTATCTTAAGCCAAAAATATTGATTCATACAATATTAGTATATATGTTTTTCCATTTCTTCTTTTGGTTTATTTGGGATCTTCACAATATAACCACTTACACTCCTGCCTAATAAAGTATTCTTTAAAAGGCTTATTATTTACAGTGTTCAGCACTTTTAATTTTAAAGCTGTAGCTCCCAGGGATAATTACATAAAGCTGGGTTAATTGCCTTGCCTCCTAAAAAACGAAAAACAAAAAAACCTTCTATTATGTGTCCTATATAAGCTTCCAAAACTTGTATTACTTGAGGTCATTTCAAACTAATTTGATTTCCCCACAGTAATTTCTGGTCTGAAATGAAGTAATTGGGAAGCTTTGTAAGAACTAGAATACAAAGCAGTTCTCCCTTTTCTGAAAGGATAATGTAGTGGAGAAATTCTTTTATAATATCCAGGCACATGTAGTATTTAGAACTAGTCTCTGTCCTTGTCTGTACATGTATTCACATAAGTTCTCTGTGCGTTCCTTACAGTGCTCCCTTTTTTTATTCTGGCATTAAGAGTGACAAGGCCAGGCATTTTACTCCATGTGAATATTCTTAAAACTCATATACTGAAATATCAGGAGAGGCACTGAAAGAAAATATGGTTCAGGGTATATATTATGTCGGTCTATTGTGTCAAAAGCACCTAAATGTATTTTATCAGTTATTCAGAAGAAGAAATCTAAATTTGTCCGTGGCTGCTTTTTAAAAGTTTATGGACTCGTCCATTTGGGATCCGTCTGCCCTGTGTATATTTTTGCTAAAACTTAGCACATCAGTTCTGTGTCACACTTTGATTTGTGGTTCCGCTAGATTGTCAACTTGTTGAGGGAATAGAACACGTTCATCCTTATATACTCTATTACTCTAGGCATTCAGTAGGTGCTTAGAAATTAAATTAGAAAGTAGGTGCCACGGGGTCAGCCCCGATGGCCGAGTGGTTAAGTTCGCGTGCTCCGCTTTGGCAGCCCAGGGTTTTGCCGGTTGGGATGCTGGGTGCCATGCTGAGGTGGCGTCCCACATAGCACAACCAGAGGCACTCACAACTAAGAGTATCCAACTGTGTACTGAGGGGGCTTTGGGGAGAAAAAGAGGAAAAAAAAAAAAGATTGGCAACAGTTGTTAGCTCAGGTGCCAATCTTTAAAAAAAAAATTAGGTGTCACTAAAAAGGGTTTATAAATGTACTTTATAAATTCTAAAGACAGAAAACTCGTTTACGCTCATGCTGTCTGTTCTTGTTTTCTACCACTTAGCCCCTTTCCCCCTTCTCATATGCCTTTCATTTTTCATAGTAATATTTTCCTTTTTAGGTTTTCACTGGACATTTAAGAACTTGGAGTGTTTGACCATTAACATGTGTTCACTGAGTCAGGCCTTAGGAGGGCTCTCGAAAGGGTTGGAAACAGCACTAAGTATAAGCAGACAAATTAAAAAATGTAATGCCTGTATCTATTTAAAACATATAGACAGGCCTATTTTATGCTAAATTACACATCTATGTTATGTGGTGTATTTGAGATTGTATTGCTGTGGAAAGAAGGAGAACAGAGAGAGAAATCTAGAGAAGGCTCCCTTGACTTATCAGGGTGGAATCACTGTGCGGTAATGTGCTACATGGCTGCATTGCAATTCTAATCCGCCTACATGCATAAGTCAATGGGGTCTTTGTTTCAAACTTGTGGAAGAATGCATGAGCCAAGTAGTCGTGGGAGTTCAGTTTAGTTCCACTGTTTCGTAGATTGGGCTAATTTTCAAAGGGATCCAGACATTTACTTTTTCAAGTGAGAGAAGCAAGAGCAGAAAATCCATTCTTTCTTGCTATGAGAAACTTATTCTAAAACATTACATGTCACTTGTCCCTCATGGCTAGATCTGGATGGAGACATTTGATAATTTGTTCAGAACCTGGAGACTGAATAACTTCATCTTTTGTGGACACAGAAACCAAGAGTTATCTTTTTCTCATCCAAAGATGGAAGCAACTATTTGAGAACTCTGTGCTCAGTCATTAGAAACGTTTTAACCTTAAAAATGGAACCTTAGGGGCCGGCCCCGTGGCCGAGTGGTTAAATTCACGCACTCCGCTTCAGTGGCCCAGGGTTTCACCGGTTTGGATCCTGGGTGTGGACCTCGCACCACTCATCAAGCCATGTTGAGGCAGTATCCCACATGCCACAGCTAGAAGGACCTACAACTAGAATATACAACTATGTACTCGGGGGGCTTTGGGGAGAAGAAAAAAGAGGAAGATTGGCAAAAGATGTTGGCTCAGGGCCAATCTTTAAAAAAAAAAAAAAAGGAACCTTAATTTCTATCTTTTGCAGATTATTCAATATTAGCTCACTGGCAGCTGGGAATATAGGACTTGACCGAGCACGGAATATGGGCAAGAGCATAGTATAGGTTCAGAAAATTATTAAAGTCTATATAGAACTGAAGTTAATTGGAAACCAGCTGATATTTCAGTCTCTGATGTCGTTTGTCTTTGTGAAATTGGTTCCTATGGCCTTTTAGCACCTCCTCCTTAGAACTGTTGCTGACACAAGATTGTAGAATGAAGCTTTTTGGATCTGGACGTTAAAGTTCATCTTGTCAAAACTATTTTATGGATGAGAAACAGATTTATGGTTGCTCCTTACCCCTAGTGCAGTACTTCCGTCACTTTGCATTTCAATTATTTGTGTCTTCCCTTATATATTGTATGGAATTTCTTTAGGGCAAGGACTGAATCTTATTTCATCTTTGTATCTTTAGTGCCTAACCAACTGCCTGACATGCAGTAAGTTTTAGCATATTTTTCCAAAACAAATGAGCGAATGAATCAGTGAATGAACGAACCAAACATCAAACCCGACTTACCTAGATCATTCTCCACTTGGGTTGGTGCTTTTGTTACAAACCAGACACTTCTCTCCCTTTAACAGGCAACAACAAAAATGTACCTCAAAGTGAAAGGGTTACAGGGGACCAGACAAGAGTCTTGGTCTTCAAAAACTTACTCTCGTTTGTGTGTGTTGCGGGGGCGGTGGGAGAGGATATAAACAAGCATGCTAAAAATAAGTGAGATAATTCCAAGTACTGATAATCCATTGAAAAAAGTGCCATGACATGAGACATTGAGGACTGAGTTTCCCAATAAATATACCAATGTCGTCTCCTTAGTAGAAATCTAACCCCCATCACTGGGCATCAGTCCATCTACTCCACAGACAGGAAATCCTTGCTACTACCCTGAAGGCTTATCACATACTCATGGCTGAAGTTCTTCTGGAACCAGAGCTGCAAAAAAGAACTTCTTTGGAAAGATTAGTTCAGGCAGAATTGATGGCTTCTGGCCCTCTTAGGGATGCCATGTTGATGAATGGAATTTTTGCCTGTTAGCTTTAGGAAAAGGTTGGGTTGGGGTTTTTTTTTTTTGATCTTGTTAAAAGCTGCCACATACAAAAGTTGTTTTTTATATTGTCCTGTTTTTAAAATAATTGGAAGGAGGTCTTGAAAGGCATTACCTTAAATTTTGTCAGTATCCAGAAAATATGGTTTCATTGTAGAACTCTGACCTGTTGAGTGTAGTAGGTGAGTCCAGTAAACACATATTTATTGAGCACCTGTTTTCGTACCGAGGACGGTGCCTGAGGGATTGCAGAGTAGTGCCTTCCATGTTGTGAGCTACAATCTCTAATGTCATAAAATCAATGTAGTGAACTGTGACTAGCATTTTTTAGCAAATGGAATGGAGAATAGAATAGAATGTCAGATTGCATCATAGATAATATTGCATTGTTTTATCAAACTTGTTTCAGTTGTGTATGTGTGTTCAGGGTTGCAATGTGTTTTGTGCCGTTTTTACTGTGTATCATGGTTAGAAAAGCTTGAAAAATACTATTGTAGAGGATTCTCAAAAAGTATGCTTAGATTCCTTGCTTTTGAATAAGTTAAACTCTCATGGGGGAAAATACACGAAGGAGTAAATACTCAAGTACTGAATTATGTGGTTTGGGATAGTAGGTGCTGTGTGTTCTGAAAAGTAAATTGATCGTACAAGTTGGAAGTGTCATGGAGACAGTGGCACTAATCCTGGAAAACTGGGTAGAATTTGGAAGGAGTGAAGGCTAGAGAATGACTTAGAAGTGAGAAATGGTATATGGATAAAAAAGTTGGCAAGACTGGAGTAGAGGTTTCAGTTTACATTGGAGTTCTAGGATATGGTTTGTAGGCATGAAATGAAGCGCAGTTGTTCAGACTAATGAGTGCCTTGCAATAACAAACCTAAGGAGTTTGCACTCCATCAGGTAACCTGCACAGATTCGCAGGCTGGGGAGTGATATGATGTAGGGTGGGTTTATAGAATATTTTCCAACACCTTGCCAACTCCTCTTTAGTCATGGAGCTCCCGAGGGAATTGCTTCTAGGGGGGTGTTGGATACCAAGTCTCTGGCATCAGATCAAAGAGAGCTAGGAAGGACGTTGGCTGTTCTCCAGAATGTAAATACAAAGGTAGAACAGGTCCCATTGTGGTGCATGTGAAATACTCCCGTGGATGAGAACTGCAGCACTGTCTGTTTGAAATATGGTGAAAGATGGATTTGAAGAACATTTCTTCTGATATCACTGCTAAATGTTTGCTCTCAATGTAGAAGAAAAACCAGATAAGAAAGCCTCAAGTTTTTGAAATACTGGGAATCTGACCGACCTACCTGAAGTATGCTATGTAAATAATTTGTCAGATGATCTTCTCTTTGCCCTGCACGTCCCCTCACTGCGTGTGGTATATATATAATTTGTACAACGGTTTTGGGAGTGATCACAAAAAGTTTCGTTGAAACTCTTTACTACTTTCTAATTGAAGAGAAATTTAAAGCAAAGAAGTTTCTGAAATTATAATATACATTAAAGGAAAGTTGATTTAACTAGGAAAAAAGCATATTTACATGCAACTATTTAATCTGTAACACTAAATACACCAATAATTTGATTGACTTCTGGTTGGAAGTTTTGATTCTTTGTTGTGGTAGATTATCAAATGTTCTAAATTGAGGCTGTGCTAGAGAATATTCAGTGTTTAAGTCATTAGAATAGATAAGCAGACACTTTCATCTAGGAATATGAGATTACTTTCAAATAATCTAAGGAGATTGCATGCATCTTAGATTTTTGGTAGGGGGCATAATTTAATCAGGAATGCAATAGAAGTCCACCCACAGCCCATGAAAGATGAAGGGACATGAAGATCACAAACTTTGGTTTCTAAAGGATCGTATGTAAAGCTTGCATTTCCCTTCCTCTGCAAAGAGGGTGGATGAATGAAAAATGAAGAAGGGGGCGTATTCGTTTATACTTATCTTATGAAGGCATCTGCTCACAATCAGTCGCTTGTGGAGAGAGTGCCAGCTGGCAGAATATTTTCATGATGTAGATTGTCCATCCGCTCCGAAGAGCAGAAGTACAAGGAGGCCTGTGTGTAGGACTGAATTCCTACCCAGAGGACAAGGGAGGGAGGTTCCTGCAGAGGTCTAAATGAGGTCTACTCGAATTTTCTATTTTATTTGCAGTTTTCAACATGTCATTTTTCCTACTATCCTAGCTCTGATTGCTGTTTGAGTTGGCTAATCAGTTCCCTCCTTTCACTGTTATTACTGCTTATTACATCTCCACTTGGGTGGGTCTGAGAGGGGGCACCACCGGAAAAATGGTGCTACTTTTTCCAACAGTGTCGTTTTCCTTGTCTTTCTGCTTAACTGGTTCACTTTTGTGGGCTGTGTAAGAGCTAAAGGTTATTATTACAGATTTGATTTTCGAAATGAATTACATCTTTATCCTCTCACCTTTTAACTGCTAATCTTTTTGCCTGTTCATTTACCAGGGAAAAAGAAGTGTTGTTTTAGTCTATGAAATAATAAAATAAGTAATTCTAGGTATCAAATGTATTTGAGTTGTTATTACTTTTGTAAAATTTCTGAATTAGATGTCTTGCTCCTTCCGTAATTTTTGTGACGATAGAGGACAAATTCAGATTTCCTTGGATCAAATTTTAAAACAGTATACCTTGCAGAAAAGAGGTAGAAGAGGGTTTAGTAGAAATCTTTGTTTTTATAGTCTTTGATTTCTTAGATCAGGATTGGCAGATATTTTCTGTAAAGGGCCACATAGTAAATAGTTTAGGCCATGCAGCCTCTCTCACCATTGCTCAGCTGTGCTCTTGTAACAGAAAGCAGCCATAGACAAATTGCAAATGAACCAGCATGGCTTTGTTTCAGTAAAACTTTATTTACAAAAATAGGTGGCGGGCTAGATTTGGTCTTCGGGCTCTAGTTCGCCACCCTTAGATTCTAAACTACTAAAGGTGTGTCCTAAGGCTTGAGTCTGGAAGGAGATGGGAATACCTAGAAATACATAGCGATACCGCAAAGTATTTCTAAAATGAGAAGAAAGTAGATCAGGTGTGAATGTTGTGAGAAAATTTAAAATCCAGAATATCAAGTCTGGATTTTTCAGTGTTCCTGTAATTCTTCAGTCTCTTCCCTCTTCCTCTCCCTTGCCTCCTCTCTCCCCCTCCTCCTCTCCCTCTCTCTAATACCGATACGAATGTCTCCTACTTTGCTCTAGCCCACTTTTTTATATATATATATATATATATATATTTATTTATATATATATCTTGTATATATTTTTAAATTAAATACCTGAAATTTCTTCTCTGAAAAGTAAATATTTCTACATTGGTCTTTAACCAACAGGATGTAACACCCTCTCTGAAGATACCAACACTACTGGACACAGACTGGGATTAAACAAGTCTAGGCTTCTAGACAAAGAAGAAAAAGTGTTTTCTTATCTTTTTGAGTGTATTGAAGCTGAAGTTAACTCTTTGCTTCCAGATTTGTTCCTTGCCATTGAGAATTGCTGTTGGTCTTGCATCATTTGATTAAATATTAGTCATTGTTGGGAGGAGGAAGGAAGGATGGGAACCATAGGGGATGGGGAATTTGGTTTACAGGGAATGCAGACCAATATCTGCATGAAAAGAGCAGCATTGTGAAACCCCCGGCAGTAGCTGAGTTTTCTCAAAATCAAATGTATATTTCTACTTGCCTGGGAAATAGGGCCTTGAGGATTCAAGTTCAATGACAGAGGAAATTGGCATGGAGAACAATATTGGGGAGTGTGAATTCAGCTGGCCCACTTACCCCAAGCCTCCTTGGTTGTAGAGTTTAATATCTATATGTGTCTTTTTTTTTTTTTTCTTTTAAAGATTTTATTTTTCCTTTTTCTCCCCAAAGACCCCTGGTACATAGTTGTGTACTTTTTTTAGTTGTGGGTCCTTCTAGTTGTGGCATGTGGGATGCCACCTCAGCATGACTTAATGAACAGTGCCATGTCCACGCCCAGGATTCGAACTGGCAAAACCCTGGGCCTCCAAAGCAGAGCGCGAGAACTTAACCACTCGGCCACGGGGCTGGCCCCTATATGTGTCTTAAAGAAGATGGACTCCTATTATTCTGGTTCACTGCTCATACCTGCACAGTTAACACTTACAATTAATTTCATTTTGAAATACGTGACACGTGAAAGTCAAAGTCACCACTCATGAGTGTCTAAGCTCCTTCTGCAGTGTAGCACCAAGATCAAAAGACTTTTCCTACCTAAATCTTTAAAGGGTGAGAACCAAGACAGAGAAGTGTTTACAGTAGGGCAATATTTCTCAAATATAATTGTATATAAAAATCACCTAGGCCTCTTCTTCTTTTTTTTTTGTTTTTGGTGAGGAAGATTGGCCCTGAGCTAACATCCCTGCCAGTCTTCCTCTCTTTTGTATGTGGGACACCACCACAGCATGGCTTGATGAGCAGTGTGAAGGTCTGTGCCTGGGATGTCTGAACCCTTGAACTCTGGGCTGCCAGAGCAGAGTACACGAACTCAACCACTAAGCCACTGGGCCAACCTTTTTTTTTTTTTTCTTGATGAGGAAGATTGGTCCTGAGCTAACATCCATTGCCAGTCTTCCTCTTTTTTCTGTTTGAGGAAGATTGTTCCTGAGCTAACATCTGTGCCAGTCTTCCTCTGTTTTGTGTGTGGGTCACTGCTGCAGCATGCCTTGATGAGTGGTGTACAGGTCCACACCTGGGATCCAAACCTGTGAAACCTGGGCCGCTGAAGCAGAGCGTGTGAACTTAACCACTGTGCCACCAGGCCAGCCCCATAGGGTTCTTTTAAAAGTTCGTATTTGGGGAACTTACCCAGAATCTACCAAAACGGAACTTTTGGGTATGAGGCTCAACAATTTGCGTTTTTTCCAGAAGCTCTGTAAGTGATTCTGACCACCAATCTGGTACCCTGTCATGGGCCAGATTATGGGAACCACTCTAGCAGGAAACCTAGACCTGGGCTGGTACCTTCCAGTGCTCCTGTGGCTTTAAGCCGTTTGGGTACCAGATGATTCTTTTTAGTCTGGATCTGAGGGAAATCTTTGGGAAGACTCTCTCAAAGAACTTTACTGTGGACCAATGTGGATCTCTTTTACCCACTCTAATCCATCTACACCACCAGAGATGATCCTCACTATCAGTGTAAATTCAACTCCTACACTGGGTCATTCCCATCGATTTAACACATACTGTCTTCCCACCTTAAGCAGTTTTTTCTTGAACTCCCTCTTCTCCCCTCTGGCTGCCACCTCATTTCTTTATAGCAAAATTACTTAGAAAATTGTCTTTATTAGCTGTCTCCAATCTTTGCTCCCTCTGCCCCCCGACATTCTCTACCTTCAATCCCTATCATTCTACCAAACCAGTTGTCAAGATGAGCAGTAACCTCCAGGTTGTTAAATTCAGTGGCCAATGCTCAGTCTTCGTCTTTCTCGGGCTTTCAGGAGTATTTGACTCAGTTGATCATTGTTTTCCTTTTGAAAAGTTCTTTAAAACTTGGCATCTGGGATTCTGCTCTATAGATTCTGCTTCAGTGGTTGTACCTTGTGAATCTCTCCTCTGCTGGGTCCTCCCTGTCTCCCCCATCTCTGAAAGTTAGTATGTCCCGAGACCCAGATCCATTCCTCTCCTCTGTCTATATCCCTTCCCTAGATGTTTCCATCTAATCCCCTAGATTTCAATGCTGTCTGCATGCTTCCAGGTTTCTCTCTCCTGCTTGGACCTCTCCCTGAAATCCAGACTTGTATATCTTCATTGCTGACTTGATATCTCCACTCAGATCTTTCATAAGCATCTCAAAGTAAATATCCAGAACTGAACTCCCAGTTTCCTTGCTCTCCATCCCCACACCTGTTCCTCACATATTTTTCACTATCTTAGTAAATGGCAGCTTCATCTTTCTAGTTGCTTAAGCCACAGCTTACACCCCAATCCAATCCATCAGTAAAACTGGCCCACTCTACCCTCAAAATATGGTTAGAATCTGCTCACTGCTCACTGCTTCCACCCTGGACCAAGCCACCATTATCTTGTGTCTGGATGATTGCAAGAAACCCCTAACTGGCCTTCTTATCTCCCTCTAGTCCCCTCTATAGTCTTTTGTCAATAAAGCATCCAGAGTGATCCTTTTAAAATACTAGTCAGATCATGTTACTCCCTTGTGCAAAATCCTCCATTGGGTTTTCGTCTCATTCAGAGTGGCCTATAAGGCTGCATGGTCCGCAGTTCCTCCTTGCCCTCAGCTTCTCTGACCTCATCCCTAGACTTTCCTTCTTGTTCACTCTTGCTTCAGCCGCGCTGGCCTCCTCACCATTCCCTGGAACTTGCCAGCATTCTCCTGCCTCAGGGTGTTTGCATTTGTCCTTCCTCGAATGCTCTTCCCTCATGTCTGTTTCACTTGCTTAGCATCCTCCTGAGATGTCACCGTATCCATGTCTGTGAGGCCATCTCTGATGATGCTGTATTAAATGGCACTCCTCCGTGCATTCTATCCCCACTTTGTTCATCACCACATCATTTATCATCTGACATGTAAAATTTGTGTTTTTATTTTTGCTTTTTCTCTCTCTCTTACCCACTCCCATTCCCTACTGCACTGGAAAGCCCTACAAGGTTGGGACCTTGTCTGTCTTATTCTCTGCAGTAGTCCCAGTGCCTAGAACAGTGACAGAGTAGGTACTCAATAAATATTTGTGAATGAATGGAAGAATTTGGACTTGCAACTATCAAGACTAGTTATGGCTGTTAACCTTGACCTAATGGGTGGCTGGTAAGAAATTAAGCAATTGTAAAACTGAGAAAGGCATTTTAGTATTTAAGGTATTTTAGGTAGTTGTAGTTATTTCTTCTCTTGAGAACAGATGCAAATAGTATATGATCTAGGGGAATAAGGGGCCAAGTTAATTAGGAATTAAAGAAACTGGAGAGTAAAAGGCCTTGTAGCAGAATGGAGGATTAGCTATTTTAAATCGCTTGTCATGGTGGACTTTCACTTAAATTCACTTAGCAAATAGTTGTTGAATAAAAGTACACTGTTGGTTAATTTCTGTGACACTGTCTGTGTGTCAGGAGGATTTACTAGAGTTGATCTGAGTCTATTATTGCACCATTATAACTGTATATTAGAATCTCTTTTTCCCCCCAGATTTTCTCACTATTTTATCATTCTTCACTCTTCTATTATGAGTAAAAGACAAAATATAGCCAGTGCTCAATAGTATATGGATATCAAAGAACAAGAAATAGCTTCCCATAAAATTGTGGTGTCTTTTTTCCCTTTTGTATTTTAACAATTCGACATTTTTAAAATATGGGTTTTACGTATGCAGCTTATATTTCATTACTTCTTTTTTTTATTCCCTTAGTATTTTAGTTAACTTCTTTGCTTTCTTTATGTGACTCCATTAAATCCCACGTGTCAGTCACTTCCTTGTAGTTAGGACTCTTGTTCAGCAGAGTGAATTTTTTGCCTTGGCTTGGATGAGTGGGAGTAAATGCTGGCTTCATTCCTTTCACTTGGCTCAAGGATTTCAGGCATGCTTGTGACCTACTAGCCTGAATTAAGGCTGGTATCGAGTCTTGTAAGCCTGAGGTTTAGGTTAATAAGGCATATGCCCAGTACTTGGCTTGGAATTTCGCTTTGGAATCTTTTCTGGTGAAGGTTTCAAATCAAATGACAAAGATATACAAATTGGGATAAATTTCTCTTATGTTTTGACAATGGAAAAAACATGCGCCTCTAACAGTAATTTGCACCTATTTGGAATTATCCTCTAAGAGTGTTTGATGTTCTAGTGTTCAATTAAGAATTCTCTCTGTTCGCATAATGGCTGTCTGATGATCTCATATTTAATTAGTGTGTTAAGCCAAATCAGTTTTGAGCCTTCAATTTGCTGAAGAGGATAGGGCGATTTTGGATATTGCAGTTGGGCAATATGAGCAGAAATTTTATTTTTTGAGGATTGCAACACTAGGTTACTGCCATGGTCTTATTCAGTATTAACATCAAGTGGTCATTTCAGGAGTGGTGGGGAGAGAGCAGGGCTGTCTTCTTTGGCTTAAACTTTAAATTTGGTACTTTATGGAAACATCTAGTTTCCATAAGAGATTATGGATTTATCTTCCCCAAAATCATACCAATCAATGTCAAAACTTTTGTTTTCCCCTTAGCTCCGTTATAGCCACACTGTTATTTTATAAATAGCCTTTGGTATAGAATTTTAGTAGCTTTTTGACAAATTCTAAAATGATTATCTTCACTTCTTCTCGTTTATCTACCTGCTTTGTTCTGTTCTGTTGTGGCAGCTTGGAATTAAAGCTCTCCATGTTCCAGCACTTACTCATCTCAGCATGTCTTCCTGTCATGACAGTGGCACATGTGTGATAGGAAGGGCTTATTACATGTATGTGGGAATTTTGAACCATTGAAGACTTTTGTTTATACATTTGAAAGGGCCTCCTCACATGTATATTCCATTGTATCTGTTTTAATAAATTTGATTAAAAATGACTTTTACAAAGCTGTAAAGCTTACTTGTCCGCATTCATAAGTTGTGCTGATTTAGATCTGCTTCCTTTGGGGTTGTCTCCTTGTACTGTTGGCATTTAGCTGACTGACAGGAGAATGGCCATAAAAAAGGAGCACTGAAATTTAAGGGAAAGGAATGGAATAATAAGTTTTTAAAAATGTATTTTGAATATGAGTTTTAGGCAATAGAAACCAGCCTTTCAACAGGCAATTAGGACTGCGTTTTCTAGCAGTTGGAATGACTCCATGTACCCAGACCACATCAACACATTCTGTATGTGCCTGACTGTTCCTCTTCATGCTTTCTGATCATCAGTCTGTGTCTACTTGAGGATCCCACGTTCAGCATTAACTTGGCCCTGGGTCATCTTGATTGGTGAGGCCGTATTTGTACAGTCTGTCTGCTGAGGTGGAACGATAACAGCTGGTACGCAGCTGTACATGTTGTCCTGGGAACTCTTATTTCAGCCAGCAGTTATGCTAACAAAATTAAAAACATTTTCAAATAGTTGCTTTCTGTGACTACTGTTTGTGTTAACGTTTGGAGAATCTCATTTAGTAGCCTAAACGTCTACCATCTCTAACTGACTTTATGTACTACTACCTTATTAAAGTTCTATATTCCTAACATATAGTCTGACTGTAAGAACAGTCGTTTTCTTTTTTTTTTTAAAGATTTCATTTTTCCTTTTTCTCCCCAAAGTCCCCTGGTACATAGTTGTGTATTTTTAGTTGTGGGTCCTTCTAGTTGTGGCATGTGGGATGCCACCTCTGCATGGCCTGATGAGCAGTACCATGTCTGCGCCCAGGACTCGAACCAGCGAAACCCTGGGCCGCTGAGGCGGAGCGCGCAGGCTTAGCCACTCGGCTACAGGGCCGGCCCCAGAACAGTCGTTTTCTGATTCTAAGGAGTTAGCACCTGAGAACAATAGTGAATCAGTGACTCCTAACTTTATACTTTAGAATGAACAAGTTTTCTTCATCTAATGCAGGCCACGGAAGGGCATTTGAAGTTTTGTAAAATTCTTTGCGGCCACTGTCATTCATTACTTCACTGTAAAGGAGGCTGTTTCACAGGATCGTCATGGAATTCTTCTGAGCTGCACATAACAGAGAAGCATTTCTGTTCTCCAGCGGTCAGCACTTGAATCCCATTCTAAGACAGGAAGGGTTTCTTCCCTACTCAGAGAGATTAGAAATACTTCACTATGTAGGAGGCTTAAGCAGAATTCCTTGACTTGGCCCTTCATGAACAAAGGCTGGATTCTCATTGTTCAGGCAGCCCCCTTCCCTTCTCTTATTTCCTCAGCCAGCATGAACTGTAGGATTCAGAGCAGGAAGTATTAGTTAATTTTGTGTGCTTCATTCTGAACATCTGCACTTGAGTCTCTTTGTTTATGGAAAGAATGTGGCGGGGTTGGAGGGAGGCAGTAGAACATTCAGAAGCTAAATATTTTCTTGAGGGTGTGTATATATCCATGGTCAGTCGTCTTGTGCGTGAACGTGAGGTGAGGAATGGAAGGTGTTCTAGTTGTACCATTGCTGGAATACTTTCCAGACATGTACTTACTGATTTTCTTAATTGTTTGGCTTGGCTTCTTTACCTTAAAGTCATACTGTCTACTTTTGCGTGCTCTCAAGAGTGTGAAGACGGTACAGTAGCTGTCATTGCACTGGAGAATAGGAGGCCTGGTCCTGTTTTCTCTTCATCTACCGTTTAACTAGATCATTTTACTTTGTCAATTGTGAATTGAGTAGGATGGACAGATAAAGAGTAGGAAACTATGGTGAGAGAGAGAGCATGCATGTGGTAGGTCTCAACTGTAGCTGTTTAATGGAGTAAACGCTAGCTCCTTAGTTTTCCAGTTCTTGATTATCCATGGTTACAGGTAATTCCGGATAGCACAGATAGCTCAAGCCTTGACTCTTCCACTCCATTTTGTGTATTTGCTTCCTTATTTAATCAGATTAGATTCCAAATTCCTTGAACTAACTTCAGTTCCCTTGTCTTACTGTCCTTTCATTGCACCTGGAAAGGGGGCGCTAAGTGCCGCTGTAGAAAATCACACCTCCACAAAGATGTCCATACAAAGGCATGCCCTCCCACCCTCTTCCCAGCAGCCTCGTCTCTGCCCAGCAAACCTTCTTTTTCTCTAGTCAGCTCTCTCTGCTAGTCTCTACAGTGGCTCTTATGAAATTTCTATTCTCTCTTTGAATATTCCCACCCAACACTCACCACTGGCTTTACCCTCAACCCCTTAGCAAGTACTCTTTGATTTTACTGCACAGAAAAAATGAAGTCAACAGTTAGAACTCTTTGAACTTCTATCCTTTAAAACCTACAGAGTCACTTGCATTTGCGCCCAGATAGAAAGCAAGGATGCAGGTTACCTCCTGTATGGAGCCACTCCTTTCACCAGCACCGAATTGCATTCTGGTTCCCCAGCCTTGCTTCCCCATTCAGTCTTTCCCCCTCTGCTGACTCAAGCACAACGGCATATAATACAACCTTGTATCTCCTATCTAAAAACAAGACAGAAAGAGAAAAATCTTCCTTTGACCCTATATACCCTCCAACTATCGTCTTCTCTTTGTCCTCCCCTTTAGCCAGATGTCATAACAGGTTGACTACACTCATGTGTCTACTTTCCTATCTCCTATTCATTCTTAACTCAAATCCATCATGATCCTTGCCCATGGGACTGCTTTCGCTAAGCACAGCAACAAGCTCTTTGTGACTTAAAGCCAATGGGTACTTCTTAGTCCTTATCTTACTTGACTCTCTCAGCAGATTTTAACACCATTGATGATTTCCTCCTTAAAACCCAAGAAGGTTTTAAGCCAAGAAGGTTGCGTGACATTTGTCCTCTTTTACTTGCCCTCCTCCCTCTGGCCTCCACAGTCCCCTCTGTTGTCTCTCATCTGTCTGTGATTTATTTATTTATTTATTTTCCTGCTTTTTCTCCCCAAATCCCCCCAGTACATAGTTGTATATTTTAGTTGTGGGTCCTTCTAGTTGTGGCATGTGGGACACCACCTCAGTGTGGCCTGATGAGCGGTGCCACATCTGCGTCCAGGTTCCGAACTGGCGAAACCCTGGGCCACTGAAGCAGAGCGTGCGAACTTAACCACTCGGCCATGGGGCCGGCCCCTTTCTGTGCTTGAAATGTTGACACTCCTCAGCGTGATCTCAAAAGTCAGCTCCCTTCTCATTCAACACACTTGCCTCGTTGATCTCAACCATACCCAAATCTTCATTATCCGTCTACATGCTAATGAATCCTAGTTCTATATATTTAACTCAGATGTCTCTCTTGGCCCTTAACACCACTCACATCTAATGCCCTACTAGACCTGTCCTCTTGTCTAGATGACCGCAGACACCTCAAAACTAGTGTATCCACAATTGAGCTCATCTTCCTCTCCTACCCCCTGCCCCTGCTTCCAATCCTGCTTAACCTCCTCTTTTTCAGTGGGTGGTAGTACTCTCCATTTAGTTATTTTTAAACCAGAAAACTGAATGCTGTTTTTAATCCTTCTACCTTATGGAATTAATAAAAGAAGCTTTGACAATGAAACAGAACGTCAACAGGGTAAAAGAAGAGGAGGCTTTCCAGTGGCTCCTGTTCCCCATCACCCTCCGGTTACTGAGTTACTATTGACGTCTGCTTCCGGTGTCTCACCGAGGTCCATTCCTTTCTCTCCATTCCAGCTATCCCTGTTAGTTCAGCCACTGTCATCTCCAGGATTTCTGCCACATCTTCTTAACTAGTCTCTCCACCTTTAGTCCTTTCCCTTCCAACCTAATCTCCAAACAGTGGCCAGAGTGATGTTTCTGAAAATCAAATCTGATCATGTATTTCCTGACATAAATCCTGCAATGGCTTGCCATTGCCGTCAAGTTGGAATTACTCTTTAACATGGCCTTAGTCCTGGCACGCTCTGCTTCCTAGTTAGCTCACCTTCAGCCACTGTCTTCAGTACTAGCCATACTGCACAAATCTAATTCCTCCAGTGGTCAATCCTCTGTGTCCTCTGGGCTTTCGTGCATGCTGTTTTATCTGCCTGGACAACTGATCCCTGTTTGCTTAGCTAATTCCTCTGCATTCCTCAGCTCTTGGATTTAGATGTCACTTCCTTTAGAAAATGTTTCTTGACCTCTCAAATCTGGGTTAGGGGACTTTCCTCCATGTTCCCAAAGCATTATGCACTTCCCCTGTCATAGCACTCATCACGTGGCATTGCAGTGGGCTGTATCCCCTACTGGGTTGACTACAGCTCCGAGGGCATGCACATGGCTGTCTTGTTGTGTGGGATGTGGGAGCCTCCTTTACAGACTGCCACAGAGCCCTTTTTCTCTTCCCACTGTGGCTGTAGGTTAGAATGAGAAAGACAGCTCTGAAAACGAGGCTTGGTGAGGTAAGGCCAGCACCAGCAAGCTAGGCCGCTTCAAAGTTTAATGCTAGCAAAGTTGCTTTCTTAATGTCCTTTCACCCATTGCTCTTTGTCTGTGGCAGCAGTGGGAGTGACCACATGTGCCCGTTTTCTCTAGAGTGTGGCTTTGTGGTGCAGAGGTTGGTCTGGAACACAGGCTTCCCTGACCCACTTTATCTTCTCTCCTTTGATCCAGTCTCCTGCAGGTTGGGTTGCTAAAGAACAATGAGGTGTCAGAAATGTAGACAGAGTGGAAAAGCAAGGGTAATCTGTGATCCACAGATTAGTGAGTAAGCCTTCGAACATCCCAGGTCACCTACTCCTGAGTAAAACTAAATTGTTTTACCATTCTGGAATGTTTTAGATAGTCTCAGGAACGCCGTGGAAACTGTATTATAGCCTTGCCCTCATTCAAAAGTGACATCTTGACATTTTTGACACAGAAAAGAGATACAGGTTAAATGTGCATTCTTTTAACAGGAGGGTTATAAACCATATTTGCATGACCTGTGTCCAGGCCAAATGTTGTTCTGCATCCTAGGTAGAAGCTCTGGATTTGTATAATATTCTTTGGCAACTGTACCAGGTAGCTCCTGGTACAATCAGGCACTTCTGTATGAACATATCCAGGATCCCAGTTCAGGAATTTTCTTCTAAACCCTATTATAATAATGCTTTATATTTGTATAGAGTTTTACAGTTAATCAAGTATATGTAAGATCTTAGTTTGACTTTCCAACAACCCTGAGGTAGGAGGCTCAGGGATTACCCTCATTTTTACAGAGGGGAAAATGGCAGAGCAGAAATCACACAGCTGGTGATTGAAGGAGTCAGGACCTGAGCTCAGGTCTCACAAATGCCCAGTCCTGTGTTCTTTCTGTCATGCCATATGCCTTTGTGTTCAGGATTGTATGTGCATGAGTACGTTTCAAGTATATAGGGGACAAGTTCATTAAACCTCTCTTTTAAGATCTGGACCAGTTGAGAAATACAGTCAGATCAGTAGAATAGTGCTGATCATATTCTTTCTGCATCAAGAAGTAATGTTAGAGTTAATAAAGAATGAGCTTTTAGGGGCTGGCCCAGTGGTGCAGCAGTTAAGTTTGCATGTTCCGCTTCGGCAGCCCGGGGTTTGCTGGTTGGGATCCTGGGTGCGGCCATGGTACTGCTTGGCAAGACATGCTGTGGCAGGCGTTCCACATATAAAGTAGAGGAAGTTGGGCACGGATGTTAGCTCAGGGCCAGTCTGCCTCAACAAAAAGAGGAGAATTGCCAGCAGATGTTATCTCAGTGCTAATCTTCCTCAAAAAAAAAAGAATGAGTTTTTAAAAATCTTGAAAGTACCCAGAAGATCCATTTAGAAAGTCAGCAATTTTCTTTTCTGTCTTTAATTAAGCCTTTACAGAAGCACCAGCATTAAGAATAAATGCACCTTTTAATTGAATTTTATTTTTCTTTAGTAGTGGAAGTATGGTACTGATAGATGCTACCATTTTTCACAGCAAACAAACTTTCAGCAATGCATGTGATAAACAGGCTTTTATGAACCAACTTATGAACACAATCATACCTTGTCATTTCTGCGAAAAAACGTGCATTGTTTCCAGGTTTAGAATAGCCTATTGGACGCAACCAATGTGCTGTGTGGTCTGGAACCTTCCTAGTCTAGTGTGCACAGGGTGGTTTATATCCTCTTTCTTTGTCAAGTTCCGAAGTGAACTGGGGATAGAGGGTATTTTTTTGCTGCATCCATATGACCTTTGATGTATTTGTTCCACAGGAAAAGCCTTTGATATCACATATGTGCGCCTCAAGTTCCACACCAGCCGCCCGGAGAGCTTTGCCATTTACAAGCGCACGCGGGAAGATGGGCCCTGGATTCCTTACCAGTACTACAGCGGCTCCTGCGAGAACACCTACTCGAAGGCAAACCGTGGCTTCATCAGGACAGGAGGGGACGAGCAGCAGGCCTTGTGCACGGATGAATTCAGTGACATTTCCCCTCTCACCGGGGGCAACGTGGCCTTTTCAACCCTTGAAGGAAGGCCCAGTGCCTACAACTTTGACAACAGCCCTGTGCTGCAGGTAGGCATCCGGAGGTTGGCGTGGGAGCCAGTTAGTGCTTCCATGTACAGGATGCAGGAAGATTGTTGTACTGGGGATCTTTGGTCCCACTGTTGAGGTAAGGAGTAGGAGTAGAGTCCGCTCCAGCAAGATAGACAGCTGGATTCTGTTCTGCTCTCCTGTGAACTCTTAATAAGTGAAGGAAGTAGTTTTGTTCCTGCTACCTAGTTGGTGTTTGTTCTTATGTTCTCATGCACTTGCAAATGTATTCTGGGATGTATACTTTACACATTTTTTAAAGAGTTGAACAGTTTTAACTTTAGCGTCAGTACTTGAGGTGGAAACATTTTGCTTCTGACCTTTTGAAGAGGGTATTTGAACTAATCTGTCCAGTTTTCTTGCATCCTTTCTTCTTTGATTTGACAAAATAATTATTTTTTTAAAATTTGCAAGGGAGAATGACTGAAGCAAGATATTTAAGAACGCCACCTTCCTGCAGTATTGTGCAAGGAAATTTTGATTGGGTTTGTCTGGCATCGTTGCCAATCATTATGAAAACTCTTCATCACCTAAAAGCACTGATATTTGTAACAGGATGTAAATTTATATAAACCGGGTACCCCTAGTATAGTGCTTAAGCTTTGTGATAGAAACTTTTCCCTATTTGACAATAGAAAGAATTAAGGATTTCTTTTTTTCTCATTAATTCTGTGTGCATATTCCTTATACACCATAATATGGAATCTTTCTGTATTGCTTATATTTCTGTGAACTTTTCTTACATTCAGCCTGTTTGATTATGGAGAGACTGGCGAGCCTCATGCCATACTCAGCACCTTAACACAGAATTGGAGATGCTTCTATCCTATGGCTGAAGTTAACATTCTAAATGGGGACAGCCTGTGTTAATTGACTGAGACAAGAAATACTGAATGTGGGTTTGCAAGTGCTGTGTACATTTTATGAGAAGCTGTTGTGATTTCTCAGTAGGGAATCCCCCAGTTTTTCTAGGTTTTATGCTTTTGTGTCTCCTCATTCTTTCTTTCTGGAATTTATTATGTTTAAAGACTCTTTTTCTAATTTGGTTGTATGGTTTTGGACACTGGCAGAAGATGAGAGTATATTTCTCTGTGGGTCCAGTTCTTCCCTTCCATTGTATTTCTCTAGGTTGCTAGGAGATCATAAATCTTGATCTTGGTAAACTCTGAGGTTATAGTGAGCAGTGAATATGTTTGCAAAGGCCTTTCAGAAAAGTATTTCTTGCGTTGGCAATAAGATGTGTTCAAAATAAATGGCAGAAAGAATCGCTGACTTTGATAGATGAAAAAGCAGGCGATTGAATGCCTGGAGAGACGTGATCTCCAAACGCTCTTTAAGTCGATCACCTAGCAAACATTTGCTGGCTTTGTTTCTTCCTACACAAACTATTGTATTTACTGTCCTAGAGAGGCAACAGTACAGACAATAGGAAAAAGCCTCGTGATGTAACGCGGTGACTGTGGTTTTCTGGCACCTTTGCTAACTGTAGGCCTCGTCAGCCTGTCTTGAAGCAGTTCCTTCAGCTATAGGAATTCTGGTGCTTGTTACTTTTTATGCTGTAGGAACTTAGGAGACTGAAGGTGATTAAAAAAAATGCTATGGGCATCTGCTGTAGATTTGGTCAGTTGTTACCGTTATGCAAAAACACTAATTATGTGTCTCTGGATGTAAGAGCTCTGGCTCTGATATCCAATTGCCAAGGAGGTTTAACTGATTTGACTTTTAGCTGATCTGACAATGAGGAGAGAGCGAGTCGGCCTCTCACCTCATTGCTCTCTAAGCATCTGTACAGATGCTGTGTGATCTCCCAGATGGGAGAGGAAACCCTTCCTGGTTTCATTGTATATGAATATTACTATGTATGTATTGATTTATAATAATTAGCATTTACTATAGCACTTACTATAATGTGCCATAGTATGCCAAGCATTGTTCTAAGCCCTTTAGATCTATTAGATAAATTAACACGTTTAACCTTCACAGTACCCATAAATAACCCATAAGGTGCTTTTATCATCTCCGTTTTACAGATGAGGAATCAGAGGCCCAGAAAGGATAAAAAAAACTTGCCCAAAATCACAAAGTTTTAAGTGGCAGAACTGGGATTCAAAACCTGAAAAGTCTAGCTCCAGAGGCTGTTCTTTTTAAGGTGCCTATTGGGGGAAAAATGGCTTAGATTCAGCCCTGAGAAGCTTTTATTCAAGGGGAGCTGATGAAGATGAAGTCTGTAGAAGATGTAATAAGCATTAAACACAGAGATATGTTTAGCTATTTACATTACGGACGACTGAAAGATTCCTAACATTGTGGCCCCGAGTGGGAGTTGTTATTGGAGTTCCAAGTTTGGATACAGTGAAATCATCATCTCTTCTCCTTTCTAATTATACTTGGAGGCTTCATGGAGATTAGCTTTTATGAGTTACGTTGTTCTATACACCAGGTGTTTGGCATGGTTTAAGCAGTGGTTCTTAATCAGGGGCGTGCCTCCCAGTCTCATGAGGAGCCTTCAGAAAACATCGATGCCTGCAGCTCTGCCCTTGGTTCTTACGTCTCTGTAGGTGATTCTGATGTGCAGTCCCAGGAGAGGATTTAAAGTGGAAATGGTGTCTTTGGGTGGTTAAGTGTAAGACACCACTCCAAAACTTAATGATTTCTCATGATTCTGTGTTGGCCTGGGCTCACTCTCTGGCAGGTCAGCAAGGAGCTGTTTCTCTCTCTCTGTGGTCCTTACGTCCTCAAGGAGACTAGACTAGACTTCACTTGATGGTGGAAATAGTCCAAGAGGGAAAGTCCCAGTGCACAAGTGCTTATCAACTCTCTGCTTGTGTCACACTTCCTTATGTCCCCTGGGCCAAAGCAAGTCACACGCCCAAGCCTAGAATTGGCGTGGAAAGGGACTCCACAGGGTGTGGACACTGGCAGACATGATTCATTGGGATCATTCCAGTAACAGTCTACCACAGATGTAAACATCTGTCTAAAATTAGCTCAACGAAAGGGCATTTATTGTAAGGGCTTAAATCTCATAAAACCTAAGGAAGGACTGTATAACCTTCATTCTTGTCCCCTGCCATTATGGTACACTTGCTAGATTGATCAATTGTGATTTCTTCAAATTTGTTCATTTGTCAACAGATGTTATTTGAACACCTACTGTATGCTAAGCACTAGGGAAATTGTGATGGACAAAACGAAAAATTCCTGCCCTCGTGGGGCTTACAATCTGCTGCTGGTGGTGGTGGAAACAGACAATATAAATATAACAGGGAAGGGAAATAGGGAGTTGAGGAGGAGGGAGCAATTTTAGATAGAGTGGTCTGGGAAGGCATCTCAGAGAGGTGACATTGTGGGAAGGGTCTTGATGAACAAAGACTGCATCTGATTGGTCCAGGCCGGTGTAATGATATCTTACTTTGTACTTGGATGTGTCTCCCAGATCTGCCAGTAGTGGTTTGGGTTTGGAGGGAGAGAGAGATGGTACAAAATGGCCAGGAGGAGGCAATGACCAGCATATGTAGTACAGATGTGGTGCTACATGCACTCTCTGCTGGTATCTCTGACTGGATTGGGGTGTAGATACGGACTGGAGAGAAGGGACGTGTGTATTGAGTACTGCATTTAAAAATCTATTTTGTTTAAGCCTCTCAATAGCCTTGTGAAGAAACTAGTATTATTCTTGCTTTTTGGGAACTCAGCGGTAAAGCAACAACTTAGGTCAAAGAAGGGAAGAGTCAAGAAAGAGAAAAATATCAGGAAATTAAATGAGTCATGGGTATTATAATAGATTTAATGCTAGAAGAGGACATTAGTTAAATGATACATTAACTGTTTACAAAATTTTGTCACATTTATGTCTTCGTCTCCAGTCCCTTTACCTGTCTTTTCTGTTTTTCTTTTTTGACAGGAATGGGTAACTGCCACTGACATCAGAGTAACTCTCAATCGCCTGAACACTTTCGGAGATGAAGTGTTTAATGACCCCAAAGTCCTCAAGTCCTATTATTATGCAATCTCTGATTTTGCTGTAGGTGGTAGGTAAGTAAACTATTAGATCAACCTTGAAAGTGATTAAGCTTTGGTTTAGAAATGAGTGTAGCAACTTGTTTACAACTATTTTGATAATGTTGTTAGACCTTCTCGTTATTGGAAACAAAGTAATTAGGTTTTCCAAAACCTTGTTAAATCAACATACTTAGTGAATTCTTATTGAGTGTTTAAGTGCAAAGCTCCATGGTAGGCACTATGAAGATACTGAGGAAGTGTAAGACTGACCTTCACCTACTGAGAAGGACCCAACCCTCCAGGATCCTATAAATGAATGGGGCAGGTGATTTATGAATATGTGAAAAATTAAATGCTACTAGTCACATGTTTTAGATAAAAAGATCAAGCAGCACTAGAAAAGATGCCATATGTCAGAGAATGATACCGAACTGTCGGACTAGAGAAGCAGATGGGATCTGAGCCAGGTCTTGAAGAATGGGTAAGATTTGGATGAGTAGGGAGGATGTCTGGGTTGGGTGCAGGAGGGTGGGCATGTTTTGAGCAAAAGTTTAGACCTGAGAGAGTATAAACTTACTTGACTTAAAGAAAATCTCTTATATGAATCTGTAGAGTTGTAAACCAGAGAGAGAGAGAGTTTGGTGGCCAGAAACTAGACAGCAGGCTAAGAATCTTGGACTTACCTCCCACGTATTAGACTATGAGGTCTCAGGAGCAGAAATGTTATTTTTGTATGCAGTGTTCCTGGTATGGAATTGACGCTCAGTGAAAATTAATGGAAACTGTAACCAATGAGAAATTATGTACTTTTTTGGAGTAGAGCCATGATATCAAAACAGTGGGTTAGGAAGATTAATATGCGGACAGGGTGAAAGTAGAGTGTGATCGAGAGAATTTACATTCCTGTTATGATTCTGTGTTCTAGGTGTTAGATGACAAACGCCTGACATTAGGGTGGTAACGGTAGGAGGGAAAGCAACATAGAGATGCATTTTATTGTGAAGGAAGAATTATCAAGCCTTTAATCAAAGGTGATTTTAAGGTTTAGTGATCAGGAGAATGGTTGTACCATTAAAGTAAATGAAGAAGATGAGCTGATTTGGGGAGATGATAGATTTAGTTGTAGACATAAAATGTAGACATAAAACTCAAACAGCCATTTCTTAATCTTGTTTATTAGTTCCTCAGTTTACAGTTTTGAATGGTAAAACTCAAAAACGTTCTGAGGTTGTTTTTAGTTCTCTGTGTGTATCATTTTTTGGCATCCATTTCTGGGACTTTGTAGCTGTTTCATATTTGTGAACGTCTCTTCTCTTCCTAGATGTAAATGTAACGGACATGCAAGCGAGTGTGTGAAGAATGAATTCGACAAGCTGGTGTGTAATTGCAAGCATAATACTTACGGAGTAGACTGTGAGAAGTGTCTTCCTTTCTTCAATGACCGGCCATGGAGGAGGGCAACTGCAGAGAGTGCCAGCGAATGCCTGCGTGAGTGCCCCTTGGTGTCAGCCTGTTAAATTGCCTTGAGGACTTCCCGAGGTGGAAGAAGGAATGGGTGACTTCTTTTTATTCCTCCTTTGAAAGGAAAATTCTGAAAGGCAGTGCTGCTTCCATAATTTGAGAGTGTAGAACAGTAACTGCATGCACGTTGGAGGAAAATCATAGCTGAGGGCGATTGGCTGTAAATGTAAACTGTGCTGGGTTTGTGTTTCCTTTATGAACACACCTACCAGAGCGGGAGCAGCATCTTCAAGGTTTGGAACTTTACTTAGATCCAAATACTGGGCCAATGTAGCCTTCTCCAAAATACCGTTTCTCTAGTCTTGTCTTTCTTGCCCTTTAAAATATTCTTCTTCCTACCAATGCTCATTTACTCAAGCAGCCAAAGTCATTGATTAACATGGGTCAGGTGTGTTGAGTTCTAGACTAAGACCGTCATTCAAAATGTTATTTCTCAAAATTATTTTTCCCTTATCTCACTAAAGAGCACAGTGGGGAGAATTCTCCCCTTCCCTCCATGCAGAGGAGAGTGGCTCCGGGAGGAAGAGTAGATGCCAGTATTCCTAGGAAAGGGTAGAATGAAAAAGGTTACATGTTGTTTATCCCTGCATAATGGCCTGGTATATTTCAAGAAAGGAATCTCAGGAGAAAGGAACCATGAAACCATGTAATCATGATTTGCCAAGGGCTTAATAATAAGAAACTTTAAAAGGAGTTATAATTTTCTTGTGTCCTTATAAATATTTCTTATCATACTCTTTTGGGAATAAAGGGAATAAGAAAGAAGACCCTGAACTTGCAGGAATTATTGGCAGAAATCTTGAGAAAGGACCGATATCTTGACTCATGACTATTTCCAACAACTGCCTGGAGCAGATTTTCTTAATCATCTTTTTCCCTTGGCAAATCTCAGATTTGCAGATAAATTTTACAGCCTCCTCTTGCATTCCTAAGTACTTGCTTGAGCTTCTTTAATTCTTTTACTGAACTGTAATATCCAGTGTTAGAAGCTACATGATAATGGTTGGTAAAAGAATGAAATACTCCTAAGATGTGACATCTAAATAAATGTACACATGTGTTTGAAAGGTATTCTGCTTAATGATGTGGTTATATTTTGTCAGGATGTCAGGATGCTGGGATCGGGGAAGAAAAAAATTACAGCTTCCTTCTGTCTTACCAGCTGATGATGAGGGAGACACAGCATCTGTTTTAGCTGTGGATTAGGACACTGTAGACATGGGAATTGCTCTGCCTCATAGTCTCAGAGCACCAGATGATTTGGGTGGGGCTGGGCTGCATTGACCGTGGGATAGTCTTGGGAGGCTTGAGGGAAGAGAAGTAAATAAATAGCTAATGAAGAAGGGAAAGGGAGCTATAAAAGTTACTTAACACAACTCTAATTTTTGGTGCCAGTGATTCCAAGTTTCTAAAAAGTTTTCAAGCATAATACTATAAAAGAACTGATTGTAAAGGAAGGGAGGGGAAAAAAAAGAGAAAATACATATATTCAAATATTTTTTTAAAAACAACTTCCTGCTCTGAAATCAAATAAAACTTCATTTTTATTTAGTGCTCAAGATACTGCCTCTACTTTGGGTAGAGTCAATAATTCTGAGAAAATCACCTTAATATGAATATAATAAAGAATTTCTATGACTCCATGTACTTGTTCTTAAAGTATGGTTGTGCCCTGTGGGGAATATAGTTCCTTACCAGCTGACCCAGTTGGCATCGTGGCTCCCCAGTACATGGGTGTATCTGGTGGACTAGATTTCCCTTCAATTCCGCTTCCATCTACGGAGGGACTAATTTTAACCCACGTGTCTCAGGTTACCCCTGTCTGGATATGCAAGTAATCTAGCCCTTTGAAAGTTGGTGTCTTAATGTATTTGAATTGTCTAAGGCCTGAAAAGTTAAGGTAAATTGAAGTTTGCCTATAAATCGGCACCTTGTTCTTGGAGTTGGTATTAGAATGAAGGATAAAGATTCAGAAAAATTATTTGACTTGGCTTTTACTTGCATATGAACAAATACCTCGAGATTCCTTTCAAAGTATAGGAATTCCTTGTATTTTATGATAATGCTCTTTTTGATAAGGATGAACATTTCTTTGTAAGCTGATACCTGGCTACCTAAACTATTGACGTACTGTTTTTTTTTGTTTTTTTTTTAATGAACAATGGATCTGGTAGTCATTCTTATTCGCCTGTCACAGAGATGTGGGAAATTATGGTTTGGTGTTCTTTGAGTCTTTTAAAATGCTGTTTGTAAAGGAGCATGAATCTGACTTAACTCATATGTTTTGGCCGACAGCCTGTGACTGCAATGGCCGATCGCAGGAATGCTACTTTGACCCTGAGCTATACCGGTCCACTGGCCATGGTGGCCACTGTACCAACTGCCAGGATAACACAGATGGCGCCAACTGTGAGAGGTGCCGGGAGAATTTCTTCCGCCGTGGGAACAGTGAAGCCTGCTCTCCATGCCACTGTAGTCCTGTTGGTAAGTGAAAGGCAGTGTCTCCTTCAGCCTGATGAGTTGAAAGACAAAGTAAGCATTCCCTGTACCCCTAGAAAATAAAACTTTGTTTCCTAGGGATTCAGATAGGTTAAGTATGGAAGCGTGTACGTTATTGTACCGTTGAACCACGTAAATGATTCGGGACCTGCCTCTACCTCCCACCTTCCAGCTCTTTAACCAAGTTGAACTCCCAGATGATTTTCTAGTGTGTATAAAAGTGTGGAGTTGGCCTGAGTAATGGTTTTGTAAATAATTAGCAACAAGATCATAGAGACCATTTGAACTTTGTCTGTAAAATGTTAGCTTCTTCGTGAGTCCTTCCTTGTTAATGATTTTGTTTAGTCTAACCGCCTTAGAGGGCTGAAAGTTTTCATCATTTAGGAGTGTGTTCAGAGATGTGAAGTGCTCTTAGTCCGTACTCTTCCAAGAGTTTGACCTTTGTTGTTGTTGTTCGTGCCTGTGTATACTTAAATTCTAGACATGGGCCTTACGGAGCCCATGCTTGCCCACAGAGCAGTGACTGGCCTTGGGTGCAGTCACTGGGTGCTGAGTGACTTGTTAGTGTTTTACAACTTTGATTAGTGTGTGTCTGGAAAGTTAAACTGTTATGGCTTAAAAGGGTCTAATTTTGAGAGAATTCTGATTTAAAATTTGATCTTTCTTCTCTCTGTAACCATCTAGAGATTATGTATGGATTTTAAGGCATGGTTTTCTTTCTTTGACACATTTATTTTACTTACATATCGGGTGGTTGACAAGCTCTTTAAATTTTAGGTTCTCTCAGCACACAGTGTGATAGCTATGGCAGGTGTAGCTGTAAGCCAGGAGTGATGGGTGACAAATGTGACCGTTGCCAGCCTGGATTCCATTCTCTCACTGAAGCAGGATGCAGGTAAGATGTTTTCAAAATCAGAAAAAGGGGCCAGAATTTAAATGTAGTCTATTCATGATAATCGATCTGGTGCCTTATCTGCAGCAGTATAAACATTTCCAAAATAATTGTCAACAAGATTCAAGTCTTTAACTGTAATGGTGATTCGGGATTGGTTTGTCAGAGAGTAAGCAGAATTTTAAATATCTAAATGTGATGGGTATATTTAATGAAACCAAATCCAAATATAAAAATGACTTTAGGATTCCTTTTGCTTTATTATGTATTCCTTTAAAAAATATCTATTAGCATGTAAAACAAAAGGTTGCCTTTAAGAGTTGAATTTTTTTCCTCCTTTCTCTTCTCTCATTGTTTTATCCATTTTCCATCCATTAGGCCATGCTCTTGTAATCCTTCTGGCAGCGTAGATGAATGTAATTTTGAAACAGGAAGATGTGTTTGCAAAGACAATGTTGAAGGCTTCAATTGTGAGAGGTAGCTCATTCTTTCTCCACCTGCATTGTGTTTTCTCTGTTATCCTATTTCAAGTACAAAAAATACCTGACTGTATCTTTACCTTTTCCAGATGCAAACCTGGATTTTTTAATCTGGAATCATCTAATCCCAGGGGTTGCACACCCTGCTTCTGCTTTGGGCATTCTTCTGTCTGTACAAATGCCGTCGGCTACAGTGTTTATTCTATAACCTCTACCTTTCAGATTGGTAATTGAGACCTTTCCTTCTCTCGCATAGAAATGTAAGACTAGACTTACAATATTTAAAAAGATGAGGACTTTTTGGTGGTGGCAACACTTGATGTTTTTTAATGTATATGATTTTTCTTGTTTGGCTTTTTAATTTAATGAAAACGTACATGTGGTTTTAGAATTTACCGTACGATAAATGTTACGTGAAATAAAGCAAAATATAGCTTGAGGGGTATAGCATATATAAGTACTGTTGTAGTACTTTTATTGATGATTTTCTATATGTTTTTGTGGAACAGAGAGGACCTGAATTCAGGATGTTTACGATGTAATGGGGTGTTTGTGTTTTCATTCTCTGCTTGCAGATGAGGATGGGTGGCATGCGGAACAAAGGGACGGCTCCGAAGCATCACTGGAGTGGTCCTCTGAGAGGCAAGACATCGCCGTCATCTCAGACAGCTACTTTCCTAGGTACTTCATTGCTCCTGGTAAGTGAGGCTAGAAAGCAGTCTGCTTGATGTGGGCTCCCATTTAGTCTCATTCTCATTCTCGTTCTTGTACCCCATTGTGTCTGCATTCCAGCAAAGTTCTTGGGCACGCAGGTGTTGAGTTATGGTCAGAACCTCTCCTTTTCCTTTCGAGTGGACAGGCGAGACACTCGCCTCTCTGCAGAAGACCTGGTGCTTGAGGGAGCTGGCCTCAGAGTGTCTGTGCCCTTGATCGCTCAGGGCAATTCCTATCCGAGTGAGACCACTGTGAAATACGTCTTCAGGTAAGGTGGTCTTTGTAAAATCTGACTTGACCAGAATTCTAAAAGTGATTTCTTTATCTAAGCTTATCAGGGCTCAAGGTTTATGCTGAAGAAAAACTTCTGGTTATCAAGGTGACTTTGTGAAAGGGGGCCTTCCCTTTGTTTGCCTGTACTGTTTCCACTTGTACTGTCAAACCAACAGACTCATTTCTGACTTGGTTAGTTTGTCAGAGCATTGCATTGCTTGTGGCATAAATGAAGTAAGAAATGATTTCTCAACACTCAGACTTGTCCTTACAGAGGTTACAGTGGCCCTTTCTTTCTCTCCAGGCTCCATGAAGCAACGGATTACCCTTGGAGGCCTACTCTTACCCCTTTCGAATTTCAAAAGCTCTTAAACAATTTGACCTCTATCAAGATCCGTGGGACATATAGTGAGAGAAGTAAGTTATGATATAATTTAGGGGAATTGTTTAAGATGTTGATTAGGTAGAAGCATCCATAATAATGCAAAAATTTATCTCTAAAGTCCTAATACATAGCACTGACCTTAAAGAAGTAGTATAAAAATACCTCATTATTCATAAATTATGTATAAAAATAATGTGTTTTTTAACTACTTTCAAGGACCTAGAGAAAATTAGCTAAAATTAGTAAACAGCGTTGTTTTATAATGAGTAAGCCTATTGAGTTTGCGTTACATATAAGTAGATTCTTCTAAGAATGCTGAATATAGTTCTGCTGGCTTACTTTGCTTAATTTTCATTTCCTTTTATTTACGCTATGTAATTATCAAGTCTTTTTAACCATTGGCTAAATTATGAAAAATTATAAATTATCAAATAAACGTGTTAAAATTTTAGATAAGACTGTTTTAAGTATGCCTTTAAAATTTTTTTCCTATAAAACTGTCTTTTGATGATGACCTTTTTCTGTAGAAAGGTAAAGCTGTTTGGGGGAAGTGGAGTCAGAGTGGTGGTGTAGCATTGGGAGTGGCATCAGCAGTTTGAATATGTTGATTTTTGAGATGCCTGCATGAATATCCAGATGAAAATGTCTTTATAAGTAGTTAGAAATATGGGTCTGGGGTTTAGGAAGAAGTTAGGACTGGAGGTCTAGAATTGAAAGGTTGTCAAGGTATGGCCAATAATTTTTAAACTTGGAGATGTGATCAAAAAATATAGAAAGAGAAAAGAAGGTGCAGTCCTGGAAACATAGTTGCCTAAGGACCATGCCCTGAGACTTAAAGGAGAAAAAGAATTTTAAGGAGGAGCAACAATTAAAAGGTTTAGGAAGATAGCACCATTGGATTTTGGATTGGGTGACTGAGGACTCATTGGTGAGGGTTTTTTTTTTAAGAAGTGTTGAAACTGTGGTTAGATTGCAGTGCTTTGATAAGTAATTTGAAGGTCATGAAGTAAAATAAAGATTATTCTTTTAAGAAGTTTGACTATAAGAAAAGGAAAAGAGATGGACCGTGATTTGGGAGTAGGGACAAGACTGAAGAGTACTTTTAGCATGGGGAGACTTAAGGATGTTTAGAATTGGAAGCACATTAATCAATGGAGATGCATCTCATGATCTAAACAGGGAAAAAATCCAAAAACATTAAAAGTTAACTAAGTTCAAAGAAATAATAGAAGAGATGTCTTTCCACCTCAGGTTGTTGTTTTCTAAGCATTATATAAACAGCAAGTGATATTTCATAACATGGGGAAATGCACTTGAAGCATAAGTCTACAAAGAGACAGGACTGGAATGGAAATTAAAGGGCTGTACGATGACATAATCAAGGACTGCCTCTTCTGTAGGATGTTCCTGCTGAGGCTATCACTTGCACTGTTGGGTTGGATGACCCATTGGTCTAAGCCAATATAAGGCTTCCTCTATTTTTATTTTTTTCTGGAAATAGGAAAGCATTGTGATATATGGCATAATGGCTTTAGAATAATTGTGTATTTGTTGAAGTAGCCCTGAGTATTAGAACTTACTTATTTTTGCTATTTTATGCAGGGCAAAGAATATAATTGAGTGGTACTTGTTGACAGGTGCTTTCTTTGCTTTCTTCTCCTGGACTTCTCCGATCAGTGCCTGCTTTTGTGGCAAAAGAACAAAACCGCTGCTTAATGGCTGCAGACCTAAACTCTTCTTGTCCCCCACATTCTTGCTCTTATCTTTTCTTGCCCCGGATTATTACCCAATGCTTTTCATTTTTCACGTTGGTGTTTGGAAGAACTGTAGAATCCAACAAATCTGGGGGGGTGTGTGTGTAAAAGTATGCATTTGCTGCACTGCTATTCTACATGCTTAGTATCAAGTACCATCTGATTGTTCCAAATGCGATTTTCTAGTTATCTTCTCCAATAAATGAATTAAACTATGGTTAATTATCTCTGGAATTTTGGGTCTGGTTACTCTTTAGCATTATTGACTTTTTGTGAGCTTTTGGAAAACAGAAGCCAATTCAGTGATTTTCTTTTCCACATCAAACACAGGTGCTGGATATTTGGATGATGTCACCCTGGCAAGTGCTCGTCCTGGGCCTGGGGTCCCTGCCACTTGGGTGGAGTCCTGCACCTGTCCTGTGGGATACGGAGGACAGTTCTGTGAGATGTGTCTCTCAGGTTACAGAAGAGAAACTCCAAGTCTTGGACCATACAGTCCATGTGTGCTCTGTACCTGCAATGGACACAGCGAGACCTGTGACCCTGAGACAGGTGAGAAGATGATCTGGGGGGACTGCTAGACCTAAGTTCTCTTTAGCAGCTGGGTAGGAAATGCTTGTTGTCTTATTTGCTCGTACACTTGCCTGCTTTCTCATACCCGCTCTCCAAACAGGTGTTTGTAACTGCAGAGACAATACAGCTGGCCCCCACTGTGAGAAGTGTACTGACGGGTACTATGGAGATTCCACAGTGGGCGGCACCTCTGATTGCCAGCCGTGTCCATGTCCCGGAGGCTCAAGCTGTGCAGTTGTCCCTAAGACACAGGAGGTGGTGTGCACCAACTGTCCTACTGGCACCACCGGTAAGTCCATGCTTTCCATCTGCTTTCAATGTTCTGTCCTATAAAACTATCTCGGACAGACAAGCTTTGGGTTTTTTGGACTTTTGTCTTTTTCTTGATATAAAGTGGTAATTTTTAAATTCTTTGTTTTCTCTCCAAATAGTTCTTTCAGTGTATCAGAGCCCATCACATTTAGTTGGGAAAAAAAATATTTTTATAGCTTTGGATAGGGCTCTGTTCCCATTCTCTGAGTTTCTTTTTGGTAAGAACATAAAACTAGATCTTCCCTAGCTACTCAGGGAACTGCCTGTGCTGAATGACCGAGGAGACTGAGGCTCGCTGGTGCCTGTTTCCCCTCTTCCCGTGACTTCAGCCTCCACGTAATGGGGAGGGTCCAGCCAGGCCTGATACAGTCTTTGACTCCATGACAAGCTTTTTGTTCAGAAGATTTTACTCTAGAGCTTGAAAATAAGTAGAAACCAAAACACTGAGCTAATAATCTGTGTCTCTTGAGCCTCATCAACATATTTCCTTAATCATTGGGAAGCATCAAAACACTCCTTTTTCCCACCACTCCACTGACCTCACACTGAGCTCAAGGACCTTGCAACACAGAGAGATATAGTCATTTGTTTAAGTTAGTTGAGAAAACAAGGGGTAAAAATTAGGGTTCTGTTATCACCTGGCTCGAGTGGAATGATCTATAGCAGTTCTAGAGGATGTTAATTAGTGTATAGAGGTCTCTGAAAAACAGCATAGACTTTGTAAAAAGTAATACCATCACTCTTTATTTCTATATGCTACTTTACTTTTTAACCATTTGCTATTTTTATGTTTATTCAGTTGTTTATTGTCTGTTTTCTCCCTTCACTCCTCCGCCCCTAGTTTAAGCTCCATGAGAGCAAGGACTTTTGTCTGTTTTATTCACTTTTGGGTCTCTAACAACCCAGAATAGTGTTTGGCATATGTGTTTATTGAACGAATGTGCATGTTTACTGAATGAATGGAGAGAGATTGTAGGTACAAAGTAGGATGTTCCTCATTGAGAAGACTCTTGAAGAATATGGATAACTACTGATAGGCCCTGAGATCTTCAGGCGTGGTGTGCTTCTGCATTTAATCTTTAAAACAATCTTGAGGTAAATTAATTATACTCTTTTTTCAGCAAATTTTTGAGCACATGGCTTTGGGAATACAAAGATGAATGAGGAATGATCCCTACTTTTCAGGGGCTAAAATATGGAAGGAAGCACACAAAGTTAGAAATTGTTAGGTTCTGTTAACTGCTCCCCCCCCCCCGTGAGGCCCAGGTTAGGGAGCCTATGGCTACTGTTCCAAGTGCTACGCTCTCCTTGTGGTTTCCATGACGTCTGCCCATACTTCTATGGGTAAGATCTTTATTAAACTCTCCTTGAGTCTTGCTAATCTGAATGTGCCATTATTTTCTGCTGTGATCTTGAGTCATATGGCTAAAGGAATCTCAAATTTTAGCAAATCTAAGCTAAATCTTTGATTTCTTCCCTTTTTCTCCGACTCAACCCTGTTCCCTCCCCAATCTTGTTCATCTCAGTAAAAATACTACCATCCACCTAGTTGCTCAATCTAAAATCCTAGACTTATCCTTGATTCTTCTTTCTTTCATTTTCCAGAAGCAACTAGCCCACATGTATTAATGATTCTATCTCAAATCTGACCACTTTTCACTACTCCCACTGCCACCACCTGGGTCCACACCCCTGTCATCTCCCACCTGGAATATCCTCCTTGGTTCACTCTGCTCTCCTACAATCCATTCTCCACACAGCAGTCAGAGTAATACCTTTAAAATGTAAATCAGGTCACATCACTTTTAAACTCTCATCTCACTGCACTTTGATTTAAACCCAAATTCCTTACTGTGACCTACAGTGTCGGCTCTTACTGCCTCCATACGCTTGTCTTGCTTTTCTGTAACATTCTTTCCTTGGATATTATCGTGGCTGGTTTCTTCTGTCTTTCCATTGTCATCTCAAATGTCTCCTCTTTACAGAGGCTTTCTCTAACCACCCAATCTAAAGTAGACTTCACCCTCTTACTCTGTCATGTTGCTCTGTTTTAACTTTTTTATGCTTATCCCCATCCGAAGTGATCCTGTTTGTTTGTATGTCTGTGGATGAATTGTCTCCCCCACCTGTAGCGTAAGCTTCGTGAGAGTGGAGACATTGTCCACCTTGTTCATCACATCCTCCTGTCAACCTCAAACAGTGTCTGTATATAACAGATGCTCAGTAAATATTTGTTGAATGAATAAATGAACAAACCTCTGTTTCTGCAGAAAGTTTAGGCTAATTCAGGCCCTGTTGTCTACAAAGATGTCAAGAACCCAACTTGAGCCAATAATGGTGAGAAAGTGGAAAAGGAAAGATAAGGAACAATGAGTTTAGTTGGTAGAAGGAGACCTGGATTCTAGCTCTGTCTCTCTTACTATCAGCTGTTTGGTTGTGGGCAAGTTAACTTAACCTCTGTTCCCCAAACTATAATAGAAACAGGTGGCAAATGATGATCTCCAAGTTCTCTTCTAAAATGCTCTGATTCTGTGCTAGTTGACACTACTCAAGTAAGAATTAGCATATGCCTTTTATTTTTTAAGAGAATGATCCTGCTCACCCTGTTGTATAGGAAAGTTATGGTATCAAGAGTCATCTTTCACCTTTCTTAATATCATCACAAAAACAAATATTTATGAATGTGGCATCCCTTGGGACTGAGAGAGTTACCCTCTGACTCATTTACAAAGCACTTTTAGTGCGTGATTTCAGTTAGTCCTCAGAACAATTGAAGTGAAGTAGGAAAACCAGGTGCTGTCTTTCTAATGAGGAAATGGAGATGCACCCAAGGTCACTCTGCTGGCCTGGCACAGTGCCAGAACTACAGGCCAGGTCCTCTGCTCTCCTAGGCTGCTGCCGCATCCCCTGCACCCTGTTGCCTTGCATCTCATTGTTACATTAACCTGTTAATAACCAGTGTTAATTTGTAAGCAGACTGTGTAATCGGTAGCACCAGAAATGCCTAAGGCCATTCTTTCATAACATCAGATTGTCTCATGCCCAGGTAAAAGATGTGAGCTCTGTGATGATGGCTACTTTGGAGACCCTCTGGGTAGAAATGGCCCTGTGAGGCTTTGCCGCCTGTGCCAGTGCAATGACAACATCGATCCTAACGCAGTTGGAAATTGCAATCGCTTGACGGGAGAATGCCTAAAATGCATCTATAACACTGCCGGCTTCTATTGTGACCGGTGCAAAGAAGGATTTTTTGGCAATCCCCTGGCTCCTAATCCAGCAGACAAATGCAAAGGTAATCAGCCATCAGCCAGATTCTGTCACAATTGTACTCACTTATTCTGAAATTCATTGTGTGGTCTCTTTAAATATTTACAGTTGTTTGGTCTGATGCAGCACTGTTCAATAGAAACACAGTGCAAACCACTTAGGTAATCTAATTCTTTGTAGTAGACGTATTAAAATTAAGAGAAGCAGGTGAAATTAGTGTTAATAATATATTTAACCTAATATAGCTAACATTTTCATTCCAATGAGTAATCAGTAAGGAATTGTTGAGATGGATGTTCTTTTGTTCCCCCTCCAAGTCTGCAAAATCCAGTGTGTATTTCACATTTACAGCACATCTCAATTCAGACCAGCCACATTTCAAGTGCTCAGTAGCCACGGGTGACCAGTGGCTACTGTATCGAACAACGCAAGTCTAAAGAATCTGTTTGTATTGTTTATATTTTAGTATTTCTCTCAGGTGATTTGCATCTTTTGCTGTCTGTCTTCCTGCCTTAGCCTGTGATTGCAACCCCTATGGGACCGTGAGGCAGCAGAGTGGCTGTAACCCTGTGACCGGGCAGTGTGAATGTCTGCCTCACGTGACCGGCCGGGACTGTGGAGCTTGTGACCCTGGATTCTACAACCTGCAGAGCGGGCAAGGCTGTGAGAGGTAAGATATCAGCTGCTTTTGGTGGAAATAATCTTTGCTTTTTGTATTGTAAGAGATGAATTTTTACGAGTTATGTTTAATAGTTAGCTTCACTTTATTCAGGAATTATTTGAGTGCCTAATCGAGACAAGGCACCCTTAGAGGCAATACTGGAGAGTTATAATTAAGCTGATGGGGGAAAAGAGTGGAATGCAGTGGCTCCAGCTGTATCAGAGTCACCTGAGCAACGTTTTAAAAAATGTGAATTGTGAGGTTCTTTTTGAGACACTTAGAATCAAGCTTCTAGGGTCGCAGTCTGGGAAGTCCTGTTGTCAGAGCTCCTGGTCAGCACCTATATGGTGCCAGGTTAGAGGGCCACTGGTACTGGTTTTAGTGGTGGGATAACAGTGCTTGTGTGGGTTGGGTTAGAAAAAGAGGTTCTGAATAGAACTCATGAATATTACTTGAACTTCATAGAATGTTAAGAGATTAGAAACATCCTGTTTTCTAACGCAAATTACATCAGTCCTATGCTGAGAGAAAAAAAGCAAGTTTGCTTGAAGTCTGTTTTTCTTACCTGAGAAATGTCACGTGTTCATTTTCAGGTGTGACTGCCATGCTTTGGGTTCCACCAACGGGCAGTGTGACATCCGCACTGGCCAGTGTGAGTGCCAGCCTGGCATCACCGGTCAGCACTGTGAGCTCTGTGAGGTCAACCACTTTGGCTTTGGACACGAAGGCTGCAAACGTAAGGGGTGTTGGTGGCGTAGAACTCTAAGTCTCCCCTAATTCCGGTTAGAACCGTAAGTCCAGGAAGGAATTTGGCAGCCTCAGTCTAGCCACACGGCTTAGAGTCAGGGCTGTACCCAAACCATCATAGATGCGTTATTTGATGAAACTCTGGGGATTGAGAGCTTCTCTGGTTTCTTTGCAACCACTTTATTTACATCTTCTTTTATAGTGCTTCTGATTTTTTATTTTTTCAGTCTTTTGTTTTTCAAAAAAAAATCTCCCTTTGATTACTGAGCCTTCCCACTGTGCTTAATGAAACTTTTTTATTGATCGCATTCTTAATGCAGATAATGAAACAGTGAGAGATTCTGCTCACAATGTGTTTGTTGACTTACTGGCTGCAGTTGCTTCCCACCCTTGGGGCCCTTTTGGTACGGTTACGTATAAACATCTGCTGCTTCTTGGCATAAACACTTGCCTGGAATTAGGCCTCAGAATAGTCTGGGGTTTTGCTTTCTGAATTCCTTCATTTCTCCTGTGGAATGTAGCATAAGTCATTGACTCAGTTCAGAGAACAAAGGGAGTAAACAAACTATAAAATAATGCAAAATAAGCATTAGCATTTGGGTTTTCTAGTTCCTTAGTGAGAGGGAATATTAAACAGTAGAGAAATGAAGGTAGAGGTGAGTTCTTGAAGTGTACAGAAAGGGCACTGATTGGTTTACTAGACTAATTTCTATAATTATTAAGTAGGATGAAATGTGCCCCCTCCAAAGGATGCACATTTTACTTTAAAACTTACTTTTGATTAAAATATTTGTCTTCTCTTTTAAGCGGACTTAACCATTTAAATTCTCATAAATCAGCTTGTTTTTCAAAAAATGTCTACTCACCATGATAGTACAGTCAGCTTATTGATATCAGTCTGAATTACAAGAAAATGTCCTGTTCCTTCTTTTTCTTATGTAATTTTCCCTTCATTCTGCAGCCTGTGACTGTCATCCTGAGGGATCTCTTTCACTCCAGTGCAAAGATGATGGTCGCTGTGAATGCAAAGAAGGTTTTGTGGGAAATCGCTGTGACCAATGTGAAGAGAACTATTTCTACAATCGGTCTTGGCCTGGCTGCCAGGAATGTCCAGCATGTTACCGGCTGGTGAAGGATAAGGTAAGCTGTCAACAGTGCATGCATGCATTCATTCAGCAATGGGCACTTGCTGTGTGCTAAGCTCTAGAAAAAAATGGTGAACAAGATAGACACAGTCCCTGTTCTCAAAGACTCGTGTTCCACTTGAGAGACAAATAATAAAAATTAAAGAAAGAAATACTGAGATAAGTGCCAGAAAGAATACAAACAGAGAATAACTGAGGGGAACTACTTTATATACGGCCTCTCTAAGGAAATTCATTTAAGGTGAGAACTTAAGGATGAGAAGAGCAAGCCAAATGAGAAGTGATGGGTAGGCTGTTCCATGCAGAGGGAACAAAGGCCTCGAAGCTGGAGGGTGTCTGGAGCCTGATGAAGGAGTGGTTTGTGATAAGACTGGAGAGGTTGGTAGAGATAGCTTTTGTTGTACCATGTTGACCATAGTAAGGAATTTAGATTTTATTCCAAATCCAATAGGAATGCAATGAAGAGTTTTAAGCTAGGAGATCCAGTTTATATTTTAAGAAGAATGCTTTGACTGCTATGTGAAGAATGATTGTTAGGAGTGGGGCCAAAGCTGAAGCGTAGACTGGGTTGGTTAAATATGTGTGTTTGCAGGGGCACGGCATTACAGGGGACGAGGATAGGGAAAGAGGAATCAAGGATAGATCTTGGGTTTTTTGCTTAAGGTGGCTGGAGGCATTATTTATCGAGATGGAAATGACTTGGAACAGATTTAAGAGACAAAATCAAGAGTAGGGTTTTGGAGGTAAAGTTGAGATACCTATCAGAGAGCCAAGTGGAGATATCAAGAAGGTAATCTAAAATGCAAGAGAGGAGTCAGAACTGGAGAATCATCTGCGTAGAGTGTTTAAAGTCAAAGGAATGGGCCTGGAAGTTTTTCTTTTGTTCAGACTCCTTTTTTTTTTTGGTGAGGAAGATTGTCACTGAGCTAATATCTGTGTCAGTCTTCCTCTTTTTTATGTGGGACACCACAACAGCACAGCTTGACAAGCAGTGCTAGAGCCGCACCTGGCATCGCAACTGCTAATCCCAGGCCACCATCGTGGAGCATGCAAACTTAACTGCTATGCCACCAGGCCAGCCCTAGTGTTTGTTTTGAAGCTAGAGAAATAAAGAAAAACTACTCATGCTCTCTGTTTAAAAATCAACATACATAGAGTGTATAGACCTACATATTTATAGAGTGCTCCTTTGATTATTATTCCTGCAGAAAGTACAATTGAGTTCTTCAGGAATATTTGTATGTCCTACGTTTCCTTTTCTTCCTTCCTTATGTTTAGGTTGCTGATCATCGAGTGAAACTCCAGGAATTAGAGAATCTGATAGCAAATCTTGGAACTGGGGATGAGATGGTGACGGATCAAGCCTTTGAGGACAGACTAAAGGAAGCAGAGAGAGAAGTTATGGACCTCCTTCGTGAGGCCCAGGATGTCAAAGGTACGTATGGTTAAACAGTGGGTAGCTTCTGGGAGACGGGCCACTCTTTAGATGTGGCTCCTAATTCAAGGTTAATTAGTATGGTTTTATAAAACTCTCTCAATTTTTAAACCATTTGTAGAATATGGATCATTTTACATTTTAAACAATATATAAAAATTCAAGAACTCGTCAACTTAGTGTTTTAAGATATAGTAAGCATAAAATAATTTTCCCAACACATCAAAAACTATTAGATGTTAAAATTCCAAGCGTTTTATAAATCTCTTCCATTATAGTGTTTTAAAATAGTTTTAAAAAAATCATCAAAGGTATGCATTTCGAGTGTGTGTTACTGTAAGTAGAAAATTTGAACTTTGATTTTTTTTATCATTCTAGTGAGTGAGAATTTATTTTACGCACCGCTTTAGTTCCTTAGAGAGGACTCTCATAAGGAAGAATTGTGGTCTTCAAGTGTTGACTGAACAGCTAGCTACTAAATATATAACACTCAGTATCTATGAAAGTAAAGATTAGAAATTAGTGCCTACTTATGAAATTTTCTGTCTTAGAGAACAAATGTGCTAATACTGTTATATAGAAGTATATATTTTATGTATTGTGTGCGTATTTAATCTCCTTTGCAATTAGATCAGTCCTCTGTACGTTAGCTGATGACACTGATGATAAGCAGAAAAGGGGTTGACTTAAGATTTAGAAAATTTATTTTAAAATACTTTATTGTCTTTAAAAGAACCTGAGGTTTTAAAACTTTGAAAGTGAAAAAGACGCGTTATTTTAAATAATTTACTTGCTTTTTAAATCACTTTAAAATTTTATTATTTCTTATTCTCTGGTTAAGCTTTTTTTCTAAATGTGGGCAAGTCCTTTTCTGCACTTACTGAGTGCCTGTAGTACGCCCAGCATTGTGCTAAATGCCAATAATGAAGAGATGCCTGAGACACTGCTCCTTCTCTCAGGATGCTCCCCCTCTGGCCCAGGTCACTTTCGTTTGGGGGCTTTGTGTCATTGAGATCCAGGTGTTCACAGACAGTCACAGTGAATGTGCATTAATGTTAGTACATGTGGGACCCCAGTATTCGACTTCCCTATTGAGTTGATGAATCTGTATCCATTTAGAGTTAGAGAAATCTTCCTTTCAGAGTACAGGTCAACAAAAACTAAATATGTTGCTTATTTCTTATTGTAAATATCCCTAATATATAGAATTTTGATTTTATAAAATTATTGAAGTAGAGGAGGAGGTAATTGGATGCATCTCGTTTTGGCCAGTATGTTTGCTTTTTATTTGAGAGTCTAGAAATCATTTTATGAGGTAAGTTTTTAGAAATTGAAAAATAAAACGAGAGGTCAATAGCTTACATTAGCTTTAGGAGTTTGTATTTTGTTTTGGTTCTTGGTACCTTTTAAGTCTTATAGCATAGATTAAGAAGAATTTAAATGTTTCCTGTTCTATATAAACAATAGTGGTTTTTTTAGGATGTTCATTTTTCAGCAACAACTTTTGACGTATGTCTTTCCATTACGGTAATGCATTCTCTTGTAACAACAAATTCATGTCTGTCCTGCCATATACACTGAAGAACTGAATGTGGCATTTAAGTGCCAGTCAGTCCACCTGAGAGACGGAGTTTGGCACGCAACTCTGGTGCCAGCACCATCAGTAGGTGGGCGTAGTCACGGGGTGAGAAAGGAAGGGTCAGCCAGCACTGCCATTCATCTAAGCCCCACATCTCGGGGCAGCCCCAGTCACTTCTAGCTCTTTTCGGCCACAGTGACTACCTGCTTTCCTCTGCCCAAGCAGGTGATTCTGTTGGACAGAAGCTCTGATAGGAGTCATGGCCATCATACCTCCCCTCCAGCAACCTGAGGGGTGGGGAGCATAGTGGGCTGCTCCTTCTGATAGCTTTGGGAGCACCATAGTGAAGCTGGGTTGAAATCCATTCCTACTAAGACCAGATTCGTGAAGTTCTTGGCTGATCTTTCCTACTTAGGTTCAATCTAGCCAAGAATAAAAATATCGTCATAATGATTTATCTTTTCAGATTATCCTGTCTTTTTACTTGCAGTTTAAACTTGGGTTTATTCTGTAGCTTTGAAAGAAGACTACATGATGCAATTACATCTTGCTGTTAGACACTTGGCATTGAAGGCATTTGAAGTGATCTTACCAGTTAGGTCATCTATACTATTTTCACATACTATTGTGTCTCTAAAGAACTGGCCAGAGAGATCCGTATCTTGAAGGTCTCAAGAGAAGGGGCTTCCATAACTTCATTGGCTGCTTATGCTTCCTAAATCTGAATGATTTTTCCATGATTTCACCTTGTTTTTATCTTTTGTATTTCCTTAAAAATGTTCTTAAATATCTTAAAAATCTATCAAAAAATTGTTTAAGTAATCATCCAGTCAGGCCCACTGTGTATAGTTAGGCAAGAGTTTTGCAGCACACCAACTTTGCACGTGTGTTTGGTGGCCCTACTTACAAGTTGCTATTTTCCAAACTTGTATTCGTCTTTATTGAGCTTAACTTTGACCTGTCATCTCTTTTACATTCCTTGGAAAATTTAGATGCCAATATTAAGCATCATGCTGAAATAAGAACTGGTCAATTTTGAATAGGACTGACTTATGGTTCTTGTATATTAATATAACTGAATGACATGAGAATTTTAATGATGACAATTATATTTGCATGAGCTTGTATTTATCTCTTGGTTTATTAGGACCCAGGATTGAGGTTTAAGTTGAATGGGCGTAATTAATAACAATTTGAAGAACTGTTCAAAAGCAGAAATCAATTTGAAAGAAATTACATGAATATGCCAGGGAGTGAAGGGTGGCAGCAAGAGTTTGTTTAGTTTAAAATACAAAATGAATTTAATTTGCCATACTTGAGCATCTGTTTTGAATGTAGTTTTTTCCCAGTTTAGAAAAATGTCCAGTTCTTAGAACTGGTAGTGCTTTTAATAACATTGCGTTTTTGTGACTAAATCTGTCATGCACTTGAATATCAATTTTTCCTTCATCAGGCATTTCTTGGGTGTCTTCTCTTGGCCAGTCACCATATTAGGCTGGGGATGTAGTGATGAAGGAGGAGCTCATAGTCAAGTGGGACAGACAGGCACACAGTGTAGCCATGGAGGTACTACTGGGCACAGTAAAGGCTGACCAGGTCTGCTGATGGGCTTAGGGAAAACTGGTCAGAAAGATGCTGTGTTTGGAAGCATAAAGAGAAGTGGTGCCTAGGATTTCATATGAGGTATGTCCCCCACTTCAGATAATTTATGGACTTTCTTCTGCAATGCCATTGCAGATGTAGACCAAAATCTGATGGATCGCCTCCAGAGAGTGAATAACACCTTATCTAGCCAAATTAGCCGTTTACAGAATATCCGGAATACCATTGAAGAGACTGGAAACTTGGCTGAACAAGCACGTGCCCGGGTAGAAAGCACAGAGCAGTTAATTGAAATCGCATCCAGAGAACTGGAGAAAGCAAAGATTGCTGTTGCCAATGTGGTGAGTGATTGCAAAGGTCTGAGGTAGGGGTAGGGGGAGTCCCTTGGTAACGTGTAGCAAGTCTGTTAGCAGTGGAGTGCTTCTTCAGCTAAATCAACTCCTTGTGTCTTTTTGTCTCTAAGCATGGAGCAAGAAAGCCACATTGCTCATAGTTGTCATGAAATAGTTATCATGAACTGGGTAAAAACCAAAGGACAATCTGGGTCCTTTCTCTAGCTTTCTTCCTTCTATGAAAGCAGTGAATTTAGGCTTTCTTTATCCTTTATGGAAAATAGAAATAGTCTGCAGTCAAGGATGCTGATATTAAGTAAAAGTCTCTGAAATTAAGGAGGGGCCTTCTTTTTGCTAAGTAATGCTAATGAAAATTTAGTTTTGACACTTGCTTTATTAAACTTAAATAATTCAGTCCTTTGAGATTAGCGCTTTGTTTATTTCCTCTGAAGTCGATCACTCAGCCAGACTCTACGGGGGACCCAAACAACATGACTCTTTTGGCAGAAGAGGCGCGAAAGCTTGCTGAACGGTAACCTCCAGACAATGGTTAAGTTATGGCTGTCCTTGTGGTGTTTACGTGTCATCTTATTCTATACCCACAGACACTTTCCACAGAACCCACTTTTGCAAAGTTTGCTCTCTTTTCTGAAATGTTACCAGCTAAATGTACTCTTTTCTTCCCTTTACTTTGAAATTAAAATATTTACTTTGAATATTAGAATATGATGGTTTAGAGGGAAGTTAGATTTGCACATCTCAAAGAAAACCATAACATTTTTAGATTTTTAATTTTGAAAACTTAAAGTTAATAGTTAACTGTAAGAAGTTCAGTACAATTTATTATTTTTTTAAATTTTTAACAAAAATGTGTAGTTTTCAAGTTTCAATAGAGAACATTTACTGGCCCATAGTACTTTTGAAAATCAGCGAAAGAGAACAGACCATTTTATTACTGACTTTTTTATTAAGTGTAAGGTAATTTCTTAAGAAGACTTTAAATTGTGGAGGGCATCAAGTTAAAAAAGATTTTTTTAAATAAAATTACTAGAATATTGGCTCCATGAGGGCAGGTATTTTTGTGTGTTTTATTCACTGCAGAAGTCCCAATGCCTGAAACAGTCTGGCATGCACTAAGTACTCAATAAATGTTTGTTGAAAGCATTGCAGAACAGCTAGTAAACCTCATGGCTGTAGGGTGCTTAGGAAAGCCTGATGTTAGAATTTTAACCTCAATGTCCAGAGCAATTACGTTGGCTTCTTGCTTTAACTGGTGCTCCTTTTCTGTTCTTTGTAACTGTAAATGTGTAAACTGTGTAATTTAGTTCATAGAACATTCATGATTTCAAAGCCAGATTTTCTGATTAAAAGAAGACAGCTGAAAACATTATGGAAAGCTCCCAGGAAAATTAGGTCTTGGAGAAAAATTAATTCTGGTGTACTTCATAAATGAATTTGGAAGGAAAGTTTATCATACCAAAAAGAATGGCCACGTATTGCAGCACGACAATGTAATATGAAATTTTAGAGCTAAAAAAAAACCTTAGCAGTTACCCAGCTAAAATGCATTATTGGGCTGGAGTCCCTGTTGACACGTTCCTTGCCATTTGTTGTTGAGTTGCTTTTCCTGGCCAGTGATTAGGTTCTGTGTGAGAAATCTGAATATCAAAGCTATTTCAAGACTACATAGTGACTGAACCAGAGTAGTGATTAAAGATTAGCTCTGGGATTTATGTTTATGACTAGATAAATGAGTTCTTGCTAACATAAATGGTTTTTTATATCAATTACTCTTAAATAACTATATTTAAAAGTAATTTTGCGGGGGTTAGCCTGGTGGCATTAGTGGTTAAGTTCACGCGCTCCACTTCAGTGGCCCAGGGTTTGTGGGTTTGGATCTCAGGCATGGCCCCACACACCGCTCATCAAGCCATGCTGTGGCAGCGTCCCATATACAAAATAGAGGAAGATTGGCACAGATGTTAGCTCAGGGACAATCTTCATCACAAAAAAAAAGTAATTTTTTGAAGAAATGTAAAACATTTGCCCCCATAAATTTTATACCATTAATTTTCTTGGAAAATAACGTTTTCTCAGATTACAGAATGCTGTTTGTAAACTCAGCCCCACTGAAATGATTGCAAAATTCCAGATTTTCCAGTATTTGTAGAACTCTGCCCACATTAGTATATGTATATATAATAAGCTAAGCATTACCTAAATGCTTTTTCTTTCTCTATTAGATGGTTCTGTTTCATGGTTTATTTGTTCTTTTGTTATACAGCCATAAACAAGAAGCCGATGACATTGTACGAGTGGCAAAGACAGCCAATGAGACATCAACTGAAGCGTATAATTTGCTTTTGAGGACACTGGCAGGAGAAAACCAAACGGCATTTGAGATTGAAGAGCTTAATAGAAAGTGAGTGTAATTTAAAAATGGCTTGTAGCCCTTCAGTTGTTCTTGTAAATAACACCAGTTCAATGAAAAATTAAAGGGTGGTTGATTCAGGGCATGCATTCATGCAGTAAGATTCTTTTGTTAATCATGCTTTTGCAATGGCACAGTAATTAGAACACAGGATGTAGAGCCATCAAGATTTTATTTGATCTAATTACTCTAGCTGCAGAGAATGGAAACAAGACTAGCCATGATCCTTAAAATTCTGCATAAATGAAAAAAGAAGATAAAAAAATCATAAAATAGAGAAAATATACTTGAGTTACAAATATTTAAAAGGTATCCAAAATAAAAAAGTATATGGTAAACCGTATGTTATAAATAGAAGTAATGAGATGAAATATAAGTTTAAACTGTTGGTATTAAGTAATAGCATTTTCATATAGTGTTTTCTTTGAGGTTTGGAAATAGTCACAGTGATTTAAACTAGAATGAACCTGGTTAACATTAAGATGCTAATAGCAACTAACTTTTCCATTAAATCATGTCTTTTGTGCCTTAGGTATGAACAAGCAAAGAACATCTCAGAGGATCTAGAGAAGCAAGCTTCCCGAGTACACGAGGAGGCCAAAAGGGCTGGTGACAAAGCTGTGGAGATCTACGCCAGCGTGGCCCAGCTGACTCCTGTGGACTCAGAAGCGCTGGAGGTATGGGCTGGACAGCCTGTATGCAGAGGGCTCTGCTGTCACTGCCATCACCCATCCACAGTCCCCACCCTCACCCCCAAACACACACACACCCCTCACGGTCTGGGTGAGAGCTGTTCTCACTAGATAGCTGCAGCTGTCACTAGCACCCACCTCCTCTGTCCTCCTACTTACTCCCTGGTAAAGCTGAGTTCTATTTTAGATATGTTCATAGACCTTATGGAGGTAAAGAATCCTCTGACTATAAACATTAAATCTCAAAGACGACTTTAGTGATATGCATAATCACTCCTAAATCTTTAATATAGAGATCCAAATTATAATATATCTGGATTAATTAAAGCAGATTACAGCTAGACCCTTACTCCCAGGCACTATCTGCTTAAGAATGAGAAAGAAATGAGGGGGAATGGTTTAAATGAAAGAACTGTATCAAGATGCCCTGGGGCAGGTAAAATATTTTGAGATTGGTAATATTTTATTTCATATGTACTCTCATCATGAACCCCCATACCAGGCTGAGTATAAATGATGTATTTTTTACATTAAACTTCAAATTTGTTAAGTTTCACTTCTTACATCTGAGGTGTGGACTTGATTTTTACCATACAGGTTTGGGTCTCTTCAGACATGTACATACTGTGTGATTCCACGTATATGAAACTTGAGACTAGGCAAAACTAATCTATGATGATAAAAACCACACCAGTGGCAGCTGTATTGTTGGAAAGATGGGTGTGGAAATTGAGTGGAAAGAGATGCAAGGGAATTTCCTGGGGTGGAAATATTCTGTATCTCGATTGGGGTGTTGGTTACAGGGGTAAATATATTTGTCATAACTCATCACACTAAGCACTGGGCATTTCACTGTGTGTAAAGTACACCTCAGTTTTTAAAAAAGAATCCTTAAAACCTTGACCTGCACTGTTCTTTCAAAAATACCTATTGAATGTTAAATATAATTGAGTTATTAAGCTTCCTTTTTCATCAATTTATTTTCTCTAAAATGTAATGATTTTAATTGCTTTTCTCAGAATGAGGCAAATAAAATAAAAAAGGAAGCTGAGGATCTGGACCGTCTGATTGACCAGAAGTTGAAAGATTATGAGGATCTGAGAGAGGACATGAGAGGGAAGGAACTTGAAGTAAAGAACCTTCTGGAGAAGGGAAAGACTGAACAGCAGGTTGGTTTGATATGTAGGTTGCTTCATTTCTTGAGGCAGAATTTGAAACTGTCCAAGTGGAAGCTGTGTCTGTCATGTCACCACAGTTGCAGAAACAGCAAACCACAAGTATTCAGAGGAGGGCCTTACGTGGGATGCCCAGGCCCAGCTGGCTGTGTGCTGGCATGTCTCAGCGTGGTGGCTTAGGGGTGCCTGGCCTCTTAGGAGAGAGAAGGGATTTACCCTGGAGGGTTTGTCCTCTGATCTGCCATGTGTTTGCAGACTGCTGACCAGCTCCTAGCCCGAGCTGATGCTGCCAAGGCTCTTGCAGAAGAAGCTGCTAAAAAGGGACGAAATACGTTACAAGAAGCCAATGACATTCTCAACAACCTGAAAGGTATGAAAGGGTCAAATAGGATAAATTTGTATGCTTCCTCCATTAGGGTGATTTCCTTTTTTTTTTTATTTTAAAAAAAATTTTACCATGTGACTTTCTGAACATACACAATGTGAAAGATAATAGTATAAAAAATCCCATATACCTCTCATCCAGATTCGACAGTTATGATTTTTACTACACTTACTTTGTCCCCCAACACCCACCCTACTTTTTTTGTGCTGAAGCATTTCAAAGAGGAATCCCAGAGCTCATGTCGTTTTACCCCTGTATTCCTCAGTATGAAAACCACAAAAAGGGAATTTTTTTTATGTTAGGATAATTCATGTAACCAAGATATGCCTATTTAGCTGACTTATGTTGATAAATGGAGATTATCTTTAATTTTCTCTGCCAGTTGCATCTCAATCTTTGTGTTTCTTTCCTCACCCAAGATAAAAAAGAAAGGTGCTCACTTCAGTGTGCGGCCCTGGACTCCGCTCTGATAAAATTGCCGTAGGTTCTATAAACATGGAAGCCTTGCAGGACAGTGGTTGAATGTGTGGACTGTGGTGTCAGTGGGATTCAGTCAGAATCCCTGATCCATCTCTTGTGTACTGTGACTCCTTGGGGAAATCGTCTGCCTCTTCAATCCTCAATTTTCACACATATAAAATGATACAGGCCCTAAATACTGGTTGAGGTGGTAGTGATGACATCCTCAGTGCTCTGTGCAAAAATAAATTTTTCAAGTAAGAGTTTGCTTTCCAGAAACAGATGTTCATTCATCTGAATCTTCCGTGAAGGGCTGTGTGCTTTGTTCTTCTAGGATTTCAGTCCATGCTGTTTTTCGTTTTTCTCCCCTGACTTTCGTTGTTCATATAACAAAATCCCATTGCAGCTCCCTGAAGGGTCCCTTTTGGCTTGCCGAGAGTTTAGTTCACATGCATTCCTTGAACTTGTTACAGATTTTGATAGGCGCGTGAACGACAACAAGACTGCTGCCGAGGAGGCGCTCCGGAGGATTCCTGCCATCAACCAGACCATAGCTGAAGCCAACGAGAAGACAAGGGAGGCACAGCTGGCGCTGGGCAACGCTGCCGCCGACGCCACCGAGGCTAAGAACAAGGCCCACGAGGCGGAGAGGATCGCCAGCGCTGTCCAAAAGGTGTGCATTTCTCTGAAATAAAGTCTTTGCTCATAGATTTCTCTCACCATTGTCCACTTTCTTTCCAGACCCCAAAAAGCCTTTGCAATGTTTTTCCTTGACTCCAGTAAAATTATCTTAAACCATCCTCGTCGTTTATTATTTTTTTTACTCGGCGTTAGGATAGGTAACCACCTTGACTGAGGCGGGAGAATCATTGAAATCATCCTTTACCCTAAAATTTCTACCATGTCTCAGTGGCGGGGTCTGCGTTGTGAGGATGGAGATGGCTTCGGGGAGCCATAGAGCCCCCTCCCACCAAAAAGTCAGACTCTTCCTGAATAAACACAGCTCTTTGACATGGACAGTTGACATTTTTTTCAACCTTGCACAGAGTGCCAAGTCAGTACAACTTTCGAGCTGCTCTTTCAAGCATATTGCTGTATCTCAGCCCCACCTATTTAGTATTTCTGTAGCTGCCACTGCTAGGATTCTTTCTGCTCATCTTAAAGAATAATTTCTGTAGGCTGGCTTTTTCCCACTTGAAGGTCAATCTCATTGCTTTAGTTGAAGGGGAGATTGGAGCTGATTCTAAAATTATGTGTTCGAGAATCACACATTTTTTTAGTTTCTTTAGAACAGTTGGATTTTGGATTAATTATATTTTATAAAATACTCATATTTCAGGATTATGGTCTTTTTGTCCATTACGATAAACTGCTAAGTAGAACAAAACTAGCTTTGAATTTAAAAATTAACCAAATGAAAGAGTCTTAATCACTATGATGTGGTGGCAAGTGTACACGGTTTAAATGTTTATCATTTGCTAGCTGTATGACCTCAACTGAAAATGGCAATAATAGAACAGGAAGTTTTAAGGATTAAATAAGAGGATACAAATGAAAGTACTTTATAAAATATAAAATGCTATTATGTTAGGTGGTAATGTTATTTTTTTATTACTGCTGTTTGGAGCCCAAATAAGTAAGTCAACATATGGTATAAATTACTGCTATGTTCTTTCTGGGTTGTATTTTTTGAGCCATTTTACAGATTTTAAAAGGAGTGGGAGCATATTTTAGAAAAAGGAAAGCTTTTTTTTTCCATTAGCAATTGTTTGTTTTGTGCCTAGAATGCTACCAGCACGAAGGCAGAAGCTGAAAGGACTTTTGCAGAGGTTACAGACCTGGATAACGAGGTGAACAATATGTTGAAACAACTACAGGAAGCAGAAAAGGAGCTGAAGAAAAAACAAGATGATGCTGACCAGGATATGATGATGGCAGGGATGGTAAGTGATTCTGGCTTGTTTGCTCATAGGCAGGAAGTGAAGGGTGTTTAATCATAAAGATCCCCAACTTGTTGAGAAGAGTCTCTTTCATATTTCATTCATATTTCATCTTCTGTTTTTCATTGCATTTTCTGGTCAAGAATTGGGTTAGAACTTACATAGAAGACAAAGAATTTGGACTTTCTGCCAGGTTGTTGCACAATTGTCCTATCCCAAAGCTACTCTGAGTTAAAAGCAAAATGTTGTTTTACACATTTGAGGTTGTAGGACTTTTAAAAGTATGTATTTATATTTTTGAATGGGTAATTCATAGATGTTGTAAAATCAAAAAGGAATACCATGAAAAGTTAATTTATTTCCTACTCTTGTTCTCCCAACAACTTGCTCCCTCAAGGCAAAGATCAATTTCTAGTGTAAAAGGACGTTTTTGAAGATGACAAAACATACTAAACTTAATATCCAATTTAATCTTCCTTTTGTGATGATGTGTATACATAACACCGTTCGTAACAAAGTTGACTTGTGAATGCATGGCCCGACAAAGAACTAGGGTCCATTTTTCTGTTTTATGTTGTGTTTTGCTTTTGAAAGACTTTAATGGAGTCACAATGGAAATATTCCTTTCCAGTTTAGTCTGATTACAATCACAGTAATGACAGACGTGAACTTGTTTAATTGGGCACTTTCAGTGCAAGGAAGGGACGCTTCTTCCTCTCCTGCTAAAGAACAGACCCTTCGCTGTGGATTATTTTCTCCTGGGATGGAAAAGAGAAATACTAAGCCTATTAATCTAAGTAAAGAAGACTCGATAGAAATGATTACAGGAAGCCTTTCTATGCAAACACCTTATTTCATTGTGCTTTTTTGGGATTTGTGTGTGTGTGTGTGTGTGGATTGTCCTATTTTTCTGTAGCGAGGTATGGCTCAAGTCCAAGTTCCCATATAGTAAAAATATGTATTTCTCATTTGTGCTGAGGGTCTCTAGATTTCATTTTTAATATGGTTGTAGAAATGTTAGATTTAGAGCCTGTTGAAAGAGGAAAGGATATGTTCTTTATGGGCTTCCACAAAGGGTATGGATTCAATTCAAAGGGTGGAAAAAAGATTAATGTTTTTGTTCCTTTTGGTAAATAACTTCTAAGGAGCACAAAGCACTCTCACTTGCACTGTCCCAATTATATTTCTATCAACCCTGAAAGGTCAGCATTGGCCAATTGAGTCTGAACATATTTTTTGTAACAGAAAGAGTGAAGGCTTATGGTTGTTCTGGAAGAGGAGGCTGGAGACGACAGATTGAAGGCAGTAGTGTTGCTCTCAGCAGACCTTAACTAAGTCCTTGACCCTGCTCCTAGTATACTCGCAGAAAACCCTGTGAAGCCTCAATAAGAACAGCTGTGATCTGGACTGAGATTAATCATTTATTTGTGAAGGTTTTTTCCCTTGCTTTCTTTTTCTTTATTAAATTTTCACCTTGCTTCTATCAAAAATTTTGCATTGTCTTGACCCAAAAACTAGGCCAAACAATTATGTGGTAGGGAGCTCAAAGCCACTCATTTAGATCCTGACTGGATTTATTTGTGAAAGCATCTGTTTTCTGATATTTAGACATTTCCTCTTCCATTGCTGTTTCCTGTGACTCATGCACAGTGTATTTGTTCAGGTTTCATGGGATTTTCCCAAATATATTTACCTTTGGTTGACTTTTTAAGCGTAAATTGTATTACCCTAATTGGGGTCTGGGTGTGTGTGTGTGTTTGCAGGGGGGGAGGGAGTTACAGAAGAGTGTCACTTGATTATGAAAATTTCCTGAGAATAGGACATTTCTAATCAAGTCCCTAAGATGGTTCTGAAGGACATGTTTTAGTTCTAAAATGTAGTTTTTAGACTCATCCTTAAAAAATAACTTGTTTCTGCTTGATGGATTTTATTATGAATACATCTTCATGTGTTCCAGAGTAAAAAAAAAGGAGATAATATTGATTTGTGAAATACAAATACAGTCAGTGCAGGCAAACTGAATACCTGTTCATGACTATTAAATGAATTAAAAATAGTGACATCCTGAACATGAAGATATGACCAAAAAAAATTGAACGAGAGATTGTCTTTTCATGAGTTAGGGAAGGGGAAGGCATCTGGAAATTGGTTTTGTTGGTTCATTGGGGAAAAAATATTTCAAGAAGATGAGAACATACCATCAGGACTATTTGTGTCATTTATCCTTTTTACTTGTACAGGCTTCACAGGCTGCTCAAGAAGCCGAGATCAATGCCAGAAAGGCCAAAAACTCCGCTACCAGCCTCCTCAACCTTATTAATGACCTCTTGGAGCAGCTGGGTAAGTAGCCGTAGGGTCATTTTAGGCAGTCTCTGAATTCTCTGTACCATCCTTGGCATCTGGTGTAATTGACTCAAAGGCAGATGTTATAGTGTGAATATTGTGTGAACTGAATCATGACTTCAATAAACAAATACTGAGCAGATCCTTCCATGGAATCTGACCTGAGTATTGGAATCGGACCTTGGTCCGAGAACTTATAAAGTTTTGAAGATATGCTGCCAGCTGGGGTGGCCCATTTATGGTCGAGGTTTATGATACAGTTGAACAGTAATTGTTCTTAGCTCATCCTGCCAGCAGAGTGTCTTTAGAGGATTTAAAGTTGAAGGATTTCAATGATAGAATAAAAGAGCACTTTAAACTGGTGGTGACTTCACTGCCTGGAATTTTCTTCGTTTGCTAATTAAAGGATAATCTGATGAGGTGATGTTTTTATCCCATGAGAGAGAGAGAAAGCTTAAATTTTCAAGGAAATAGAAGCATACTGAAAAGCTCTTTTAATCCATTTTGATAGGGAGCAGCCTTCATTAGGGGACAGATGCACTTTTGTCACCAGCCTCCAGTATAAAGTGGTCATACTGTAGCCAGTACAGCCCTGGAGCAAGGCACTGTAGTCTCATTTGCTGGCCTTTAGAATTTGGTCAGTGTTTTGTTTGGGGGATGGGGGATAGTATATTTTTTATCTGTCTCAAATGTCAAGAATAATAAATTATGGCCTGCAGATGGATTTAAAAGTATGCTAGAAAGTATGCTTTTTGTGGCAGAAAGAGCTGAATTTTAAAGTTAGACTTGGGTTGGAATCTCACTTGGTTGCCTGTAAGCTGTGGAGTTGGGCAAATTCCTTAACCTCTGAGCATCGCTGATGTAAAATGGTCTCGTGGGCATTTAGTTAAGTACAGGATGCATAGAGTGCTAGCCGTTGTGTGGCTGTCTGCTTTCATTTATTATGGAAGCAATTCTTTTCAAAAGAACCTCTTTTTCTTGCTAATTTTAAAGTGAAGCTTTGCTGAAATTATTGTAGCATTTCAACCCTGGCCATTTCCGTAGGAGGGCAACTAATAGTGTCTGACTCCTGCGAGCAGGGCATGACTCCCAGAACTAACCCAGCTTCCCCGGAATCTAAAAGCTGTGGGTTTAGGATTCTAGCTTAAAGATTTTTATGTTCCTTACATGGCACTAACATGACTGACAGATTACATATATAAACATGAAAAAGGTATTAAATGTTACCAGATGACCTTCAAAACTTCAAGTGAGGCTTAAGGTCTGAAACATGGTAGCTGTGTATTTAGAAAACCTTTTACAAAAATCATTTTCTCAGAAAAAAACATCCAGCCCAATATTCGTTATACGCTGTGACCCATCCCCGCTGGGTTCAGTCAAGTGTTTGTACTTGGTTTGCATTGTGTACGCCCTTGTACGACATGAACAATCTGCAAGTCACATTTGCAGGCTGCTTTTGCATAGTGGCAGCTGCCGGGCTTCGTTTATAGAAAGGCTAGTGGAGGAACTTGTGGAGTGATGTTGTAATTCTTACTGAGTGCGTCTGTTCTCTTCTGTGTCCTTTCTGACTCTACAGGGCAGCTGGACACAGTGGACCTGAATAAGCTAAATGAGATTGAAGGCACCCTGAACAAAGCCAAAGATGAAATGAAAGTCAGTGATCTAGACAGGAAGGTGTCGGACCTGGAGAATGAAGCCAAGAAGCAGGAGGCTGCCATCATGGACTATAACAGAGATATTGAGGAGATCATGAAGGACATTCGCAACCTGGAAGACATCAAGAAGACCTTACCGTCTGGCTGCTTCAACACGCCGTCCATTGAAAAGCCCTAGCGTCTTCCTTTAGGGCTGGAAGGCAGCACCCCCCGACCGGGGAGCCATTGTGAGGCCATAGAGTGCCTTAACACAAAGATTACATTTCAGACCCCCACTTCTCTGCTGCTCTCCACCACTGTCCTTTTGAACCAGGAAAAGTCACAAAGTTTAAAGAGAAGCAAATTAAACAACGTGAATCGGGAACAAAGGGTTTTATCCAATAAAGTCTCTCTTCCACTTATGGCGCTCCCTTACCCACACTTTCCCTTCTGAGTTGTGTAAGGACGTGGCATCCTATGTCACTGTACAGTGGCATAAATACTTCGTGGGAACCATTGTATGCCAGGGCTGAGCAAGTAGCCCTCCCCTCCCAATGACACCAGCAGAACCTCCTCAGTCTCAACACTCTTGTTTCTATGAAGGAAAGTTTGGCTACTAATAGTAGCATTGTGATGGCCAGTATATCCAGTCTGTAGATAAAGAACGTGCGCCTGCATCTCCTGCCCCTGCTCCTTGTAAGCTAAAGAAAACAAACATCCTGTGCCAAAGGTATTGGTCGTTTAGAATGTCGAGAGCCATCATCAGTTGTTTTAGCTATTTTGAGTATAGGACACTGAGCCATCCACGGGTAAGGATGCAATTATTTATGACAGTCTCCAGGAGAATATGAGACTGCAGAAGTAGGTTGAACATTTTCTCAATTGTTAATAGTTGACTAGGAAGGTAAACTTTTTCCACATCTTTGGGCAGCTGATAATTTAAATCTGGATGGGCAGCTTGCACTCGCCAATAGACGTCTTTTGATATTCCTACAAATGGAATTTATTCAGAAGAAATAGGGATATGATAACCACTAAAGTTTTTTTCAAGATTAAACTAATTCTTAGAGCTTTTTTAGTATGTTACTCTTGGAACTAGTGTTATTATCTGACAGAGAACAGTCGGTCCCTAAGATCTTGACAAACAAAACAAAAGGTAAACAACCATCCTTGTCTTGGTCTTTTCTAGCAAAGGGATAAAATTTAGATGCAACTTGTATTGTCAGGTTACCATATATCCATTTTTCTTCCATTGGGGAGAGAGGAACCATTTGACCCTTTGCCTCAGTTTTCTTCTCATGTTCCCATCTTCTAGAATCCCGCAAACACATTGTTTGCCAAATCCTGGTGGCAAATACTTGCACTCAGTATTTCACACAGCTGCCAACACCATCTAGTTCCTGCACTTTGTGATTTAAACCCACTCTGAACCTTCCCTCTAAGTGTTGAGGGAAGAGGCTTATGTGGAGTTTCCTAGTGGGCTTCTCAACTTTTGATCCTCAGCTCTGTGGTTTTCGTTTAAGATCACAGTGTGACAATTCCCTGCCACACAACCCCTTCCTCCACCCAGTCCGCCTTCGAGATTCATGTATAGCCTTTAACACTATGCAACTTTGTACTTTGCGTAGCGGGGGGGAAGAAACTATTATCTGACACACTGGTGCTATTAATTATTTCAAATTTATATTTTTGTGTGAATGTTTTTTTGTTTATCATGATGATAGAGTAAGGAATTTATGTAAATATGCTTGGTCCTCTTTCTAGAATGGCACTGTCCACTTTTTCACTCCATTTTTCCTCTTCACTGGCATGATGTGTCTGCATACCTCCTTCCCTTCCATCTGCAATTCTTCGGATTGTGTTTGTTCCCCATTGCTTTGCTCTTTGCCTTGTGTTTGCAGCATGTCCATTCTCTAACACTAGTGTCAACCTGCTTTCCTCCACACACAGCCACTATACAGAGGTACCTAGAACCCTCTTCCGTTGTGCTCATGGTGATCCTAAACTGCAGCACGAGGTTGTTCTCAATGCCTGCTCCAGAGCAGGAACGCCAGGTTGACAGGATAGGGTGAAATTAGGAAATTTTGCCAAAGGGTATCTTTGACATCAATGTGGATCTAGCCGGGAATGAGCTAGAAATGCCCTTTCTGGCAGTTATTTGAGCTGGATGGGTCAAGTCTATAAGGAAGGGCATCAGGGATAGGCTACATGTAGGTAGAGTGGGAGAGGTGGTGGAACTTACTTCTTGCCCTTCCATTTCCTCCTCACATACCGGAGTTGGCTACAAGTGTCTTGACGTGGCATACCTCTAAGCTTTCACTCTTTGCTTCTCTCAGGGCTCTTCTGCTGTCCCAGGAGGCATGGCTCTTTCTTGCCAAGTTTTCACATCAGTGTTTCCTAGCTAGTTCCTCTTGCTAAGTGGCCACATCCTAACAGAGACATTTTGGTCAAGGTTGCAGGAAAAGGACTGAAGATAGATTGCCAGGGTAGTTTTCCATCTAGCCTCTGGGTCAGGTTCACTCCAGTAAGTCTTAGGCCACGGGGAAATTTCTTGGTTTTGTTGGTTTTTTTTGCTTTTCTCCTCCATCTGTATGGTGTATTTTTAAACAGAATTTTATTTTTAAAATAAAAATTCTTTATAAGACGATACCTTAATTACACTCCTGCAATATTGCCATTATTTTATTGTATAGTTCCAGTTATCTGTATTTTATGTGATAAAATTGACAGGGTGGCTGCTGCAGAATGCTGGGTGTCACAGGGAACATACACAGCTGTTCCCTGGAATTTTTCCTTTTAATTCCAACTGTGGCCCTTTTATATGTGCCTTCACTTGAGCTGTTTGCCTTAATCTCTACAGTCTTGCTCTCCAGGGTGGTGAAGAAAATGCAACACTCGGCATTTTTTATGTTAAAAAAAAAAAACCAGTATTTTATTTATAATAAAATCTGAATATTTGTAACCCTTTATATTTGATGTGTCCTGAGTCTGGTACTGGGGACAGAAGATGTTTTGAAAGGTATGATGAAAGGGAAGCTGCTCATGTGGCTTCTTTGGGTTACTTGTTTTCTTGAGAGCAATCCGATATGTGTGTATGTGTGTGTATATTTATATATATAATTTTTTTTTTTACCCTTCTCAGATTGGGATACTTTTGTATATATAGTCCAGAGGTTGGCAAACTTTATCTGTAAAGAGCTAGAGTATAAATACTTTAGGCTTTACAGGCCATATATTCTCTGTTACAACTTCTCTGCTGTTGTAGCAGGAAACCAGCCGTGGACAATATGTAAACAAATGAGTGTGGCTGTGTTCCAAAAAAACTATTTACAAAAACAGGCCATGGGCCTCTGGGCTGTAATTTACCAGACCCCCTGGTGTAGTTTTAATACTTGATTAATGACTACTGGGGCCTATTTTTAAATTATTTGGGCTTTGTAAACTAGCAGATGTATGTAAAAAGTTGTCTTTCCACCTCTTAAATATGCACATGTCTTTGGCTAAAGGTAGTTTCTTCAGATGATGAGAAACACTTTCAAACATATAATGGAATAAAAAGGGAAAGTGAGTGAGTCATGTGCTGGACCAGCAGGCCAGAAGGAGCTAATTGTCTTCACCCCATCTGGGAGGCTGACCCAAGTGGAGTAACCTGAGGCCAGGTGAGGAGTTCTGGAACTACAGAGACAGCAGAAAGGCATTGATTTACTCTTCGGTGCTCTGTTTATAGCCCCGAGTCCCTGTGGATGACGTGCCACCTTCCCAGTCTTATAAATCATTATAACTACCATACCTGTAAAGAAGAACCTGAACTCGTCAGACTTCCTCAGAGAGAGCTTTAGAGGGCACTAGTTACTAGCTTTCTTACATACCCTATTCTTAACCCATTTGTAGGATCTGATTCAGATGCAAATATATCTCCTTTGTAGTTGCTGTCTCAGACTGATGAGAGATTTTTCAAGTGGCTCCTATTTTATTTCAGTCAGCAGTTTCTCCAAAATTGGTGTCGGCATAATATGATTCAAAGTATTGCCAAACATTTCCTCCTTAAATAAGCATTCTAGCTCCCTCATAAATCTGAATTCACCAGCCCCACTCCATTAGGCTTAAAATGGAATTTCTGAAGAAGACCCCTGGCACCCAGGGAGTCATGAAGTGGAAAAGCAGTGGCACCTTACTAAGGTGAGGAAGGACAGAGCCTCTCCAGGCCCATACCTTACAGAAACAGAACAGAGACAATTGTAAATGGCCGGTAATTTTGCCTGTTCACACTAAGCAGGTTTAAATGAAGTGAGTATTAATAGTTGGAGTGAAAAATAAGAAACTTTGTAGTAAGTAATCTATCAGAGGCTCCACTGGTCCAGGGGTCATCAACGAGAGTGCTTTATATTTGTATTGAGTCTGCTAGAATGATTATACCTGCTCTCCATGAATAAGTGAAATTCTACATAAAAATCAAATGTGTGCTGGGGCCGGCCCGCGGTCAAGTGGTTAAGTTCTCGCACTCAGCTCAGGCGGCCCAGGGTTTTGCTGGTTCAGATTCTGGGCACAGACATGGCACCGCGCATCAGGCCACGTTGAGGTGGTGTCCCACATGCCACAACTAGAAGGACCTACAACTAAAAATACACAACTATGTGCTGGGGGGATTTGGGGAGAAGAAGAAAAAAGAAAGAGAAAAGAAGATTGGCAACAGTTGTTAGCTCAGGTGCCGATCTTGGAAAAACAAAAAATCAAATGTGTGCTTAAGAAAGGGAAACATTTAGCGGAAGTCCAAAGAAAAGCTAAAAAATCCCTGATTTGGAATTCAAATAGGAGAATCCTCAACATTTCAAGTGTTGTTGTAACACCATGTCTTTGCTTTAACTCCTCTCTGTCTAGAATGCCCTTTCTTTCCCTTCCCAGTACAGGAGAGCCTGAGGTCAAGGTGTCACCTCCTTTGTTGAAATTGGCCGATCCTTCCTTGTGTCCGCCACCGCTTCCTGCCTTGTACTGGCTGCTAGCGTGGCCTTTGGACACGTGTTAATTGATCAGGTGTCTCTCAACCACCTTTCCACTCACCTCCCTCCCTCCCCAAGGTCCAGGTCTGGTTTATTCATGTCCACATCCTCAGGGCAAGGAGGCAGACACTAGTCGCTCAGGTTGTCTAAACGTGGGAAGGTAACCAACATTTCTCATCTGCCTGTTCTCCCATTCCTGTTACTTTTTTGCTGCTGTGAGGAGAGGGAGGTTTATGCATACTTGTTAACTCTCTCTCCTCCTTCCAACAGCATTCTGCTCCCTCAACACTCCCACCTAAGGAGGGATTTGTAGCACGATAAATGAAACCGCTGTCTTACTTATAGCCTCACGCTAGGTATTCCCGTTGCTCTGCATGTGTGTGTGTGTTTTACCCACAGCCCCTTCTGTAGCTATCTCTGACTCCTGGCCAAAGTTATAACATTAATTCCATTTTTTCCCTCCAACTCCTGGGAACAGTACCAGTAAATTTCAGCAGACTGGTTGGTGTTTTATCCTGTTTGCGTATGTACCTTAGGAAGCCTTGTAATATAGGCTATAGAGGTATTGCTTATAGTTTGCTTTTATTTCTATAAAAAGTTGAGCATCAGGCCCTTGATCAAGAATGTAACCCTCTATTACAGCGTTGTTCCACGAGTATGTCCAAGTCAGTTAAAGTGAGTCTCTATGAAACGTGACTAGTCATACCTTTGGGGACTGCCCTTCCATCGTCTCATAATCCTTTTTCACCATAGATAGTAGCAAAAAATTCTACTTGAACCTTAGACTGATGCTTTTGGGGCCCATTACATGGTGTCTGCCCTTATACTGAGATGTTTTGTCATTTCAGTAACTAAGCTGTATCATCAAATTTTGTGCCGTGGCAACCAGTTTTAAAAATTTCTAGTACAATTTCTTTCTAAATATTTCTAAATATACTCTTCTCTATTAATTGAATCCCAGCCATTTCTTCCGTGGACGTTTCTTTCCTCCTGAGCGTCGTTTCTAAGTTGAGGTTAGTGCAGAGTAAGCACAAGTCCAGCGGTGAGCAGAAATGTCTGGGGAAGATATGCAGTCCGAGCGTGGATTACACGTTCCAGGGCTGCTGAGCCAGCGTCCAGGATAAAGGCTCAGGAGAAACAGCTGTGATTTTGGTGATTACATGTTTCCCATGGTCAGAGAAGTTTGTGTTACAACTTGCTGATCCCTCCTGGCTCAGACAGTCTGCCTTCTGTGCTGTCTCGGTCGAGCTGATACAGAGGCCCAGACCTGGCCAGAGAGATGAGTTTTGCCACCTAGATTTCAAACCAACTGCCCCCTTTAAGTTTCTGAGGGACTCAGGAAGGACTAGCACTATCAAGATAGCTCGCCTTGTATACCCTGTTTTAAAGGGCAACTTCATAGTTTTTTCTTTCATTTTCCCCTCATTTGAGTAGGGTCTCCATCTAACCAAGGAGAATATTCAAACCCTGGTTTGCTGCTCCATCACCCTCACCACTATTTTGGCGCATTGCCTTATTGTCTCGTGATTTTGATCCATTTTTCTTTTAAGAAACCCTATTATAAATGTATTTTTTATTTTAAGCTTCCTCAAATCCCTCTTTTAGAGGGATCAAGGCAGGATTTAAATATATCAGTAACTTTCCCAATATTAAGGAACCAGTTAGTGGCAGAATTATTACTTGGAACCTGATTGTCCTCAAGCCATGTGCACCACGCAGCTCACAGCCCTCTTGCTGCTCATGGGTTTCCCTGCCTCTCTCTTCCTCCTCCTGAGGTTCAGGGATGAGGCACATAAAGCTGGTTCACCTTGCTTTGCCTTCACCTGGCTTCCTCTAACATTGAATATGACCATGGTACATTTATCAGAACTAAGAAACTAAAATTGGTAGAATACTATTAACGAATTAATATTGGTAGAAAATTTTTAACAGTCCTTTGCCTACTTTTTTAAACAGCTGCTTTTCAAGACCCCATTTTTTAAAGTAATACTGAATTTTAAAACAGAAAATGAAAATAGTCAACATCAATCCCCAAGCTATGAGGAAATAGGAGTGTGGAGTCCAAAGTAACTGATTTTACTTTTGTAATACACTCAAGACTGCCCAGCGTATAACTTGTTCATAGTTAATTGCAAATAATGTCATTAAACAACTTGCTAAAATGTCCTTAAAGTTTCAAAAGAGGTTTTTAAAGATCCATCAGAATGAACATATCATTTATGATATGTCACAAATTTAAGTATTTATTAGAAATAGGAAATTTACTTACAAAGATTACATTAAAACTTTTTAATTACTATCTAATTTCAGACTTACAGAAAAATTGCAAGAGTAGTACAAAAAAACTCTTATACTCTTTACCCAGATTCTGCAAATGTTAATATTTTACTACATTTGCTTTTTTGCCGCTCTCACTCTTGCTCTCTTGCTCTTGCTCTCTGGAGAGAGAGAGGGAAAGAGAGAGAGAGAACTGTTTTAAGTTGCAGACATGAAGCCCCTCTACCCACGAATTCTTCAGTATGTATTTCCTAAAGACAGGGAGCTTTCTTACATAACTACAGTACAATTATCAAAATCAGGAAATTACCATTGATACAATACAATTATCTAATCGACAGCCATTATTCAGATTGCGCCATTTGTGGCAGGCAGAATAAGGGCCACACAAAGATGCCCACATCCTGATCCTTAGAACCTGCAAACATGTTAGGTGACCTGGTAAAGGGGTATTAAGGTTTCTGATGTAATTAGGGTTGTGAATTAGGTGATCTTAGATAGAGAGATTATCTTGGATTACCTGATGGGACGGTGTAATCATAGGGATTCTTATAACTGAAAGAGGGAAGCAGAAAAGGAGGTCAGAGGCAGGCAATGTGATAAGGACTCGGCCCACGGTTGCCAGCTTGAAGATAGAGCATGGGGGCAGGAGCCAAGGAATGTGGGCAGCCTCTAGAGGCTGGAAAAGGCCGGGGAATGGAGTGTTCCCTAGAACCTCCAGACGGGAGCAGCGACCTGCCAACACCTCGATGTTAGCCCAGGGAGACCCCACCAGACTTCTAGTCCACGGAACTATAAGATAATAAAATTGTATTGCTTTAAGCCGCTAAATCTGGGGTAATTTGTTACACAGCCTTTGAAATCTAATACACCATTTGTCTCAATATTGTCCTTAATACCAAAAGAGAACCTAAAATTAGGTGTTGTGTTCAATTGTCATGTCCTTTCATTTCCTTTAATCTGGAACTGTTCCTGAGTCTGTCTTTGTCTTTCACGATGTAGACATTTTTTTAAAAATACAGTTATTTGGTGGAGTGTTTCTCAGTTTGGCTTGTTGGATGTTTTCTCTTGATTGGATTTGGTTGTGCTCTTTCAGCAGGGAAATCCTAGAAGCGATGCTGAATTCTTTTCAGCACGTTTAATCAGGAGGCATGTAACTTATTACTGGCAATGTTAACTTCGACTTTGACATTTGCTTGGCGTGGTACTTTCCAGGTTTCTCCATTGTAAAATTACTCTGTTACCTTTTGTAATTAATAAGTATTTTATGAGGAGATACCTTGTGACTATAAATATCCTTTTACTCTTCACGCTTTTACCCACTAGTTTTAGTACCCATTGATGATGGCTGCCAAATGGAGATTTTCTAATTCCGTCATTCTTTTTGTGTTTATTAACTGGTGTTATGCTCTGAGGTAGACCTTTTCCTTCTCTTCCTTATATATGTATATATATATGTATATACACCATTTCATATCTGTGGATTTCTATTTTATTTAATAGATTACAATATGTTGTTCTTAATATTTATTTTGATTCTTAAATGTCCCTTTTTGGCCAGTGGGAGTACCTTGAAGCTGGCCTCTGTGACTTTTTGATATGTCCCCATCATTCTTTGAACATTGTCTTACTTTTGGCACATGAAGATATTTCAGGCTCATCTTGTACTTTCCCTGCCCTAAACTTCTTGAAAAAGTAGGTTTTGCCAATTCTCAAAATGCCAATAGCCAACAACAACAACAACAACAAAAAATAGGTCACTCAGATGGATGCAAAAACTCTTGAACATGGTGCTGAATTTTAAGCAAATTGTTCATTAGGTTACTTGGGTTTAGGGGACATGGCCTGTTCCCTCCCATACATGATTGCCTATTTTATGCATTATCAACAAATATTTTTGGAGCACCCATTGTTCTTGAAGTCCACCTAGTAGTGGTCCCCATGGGTTTTATACTGTGAAAAAGGCAATTATTCCTACTTTGAGAAGTGTATTAAGTAGGAGAGGCAGCAAAAAACAAACATAAAAAACAGTTCAAATAAAAATAGAGGAAAACATATTTCTATAAAATAGGGAATGCGAGCATGTTGGTAAATAGATACATAGGGACATTATATATATATAATGATGTAATTATAGACATAATATATATGTACTATAATTATATATTATAGTTATATACATAATAAGTGAATGCTCAGGACAGTTCATTATAGGAAGTCTTTGAAGGAAAAATTATATTTGTATGAAAAGGAATATTTTTTAGCCATGTTGGAGAGAACAAAGATCTAGGGAATGGGCTTGGGGACATTGACCCAGATATCAAAATGCAGGCATAGCGAATTCAATGATGTGCAAATGAGTAGTTGAGTTTTCCTCCCGTCCATTCCTCTCTGCATATTGAGGATGTTCCAGAACCCCAGCCCTGTGGTCTCTAATCCCAGGGAGGGAAGTCTTATGCTCTATGTGCTCATTTGCCATGTTCTAGTTTTTGATTGATTATTGTTGGCTACTCTTGCAGTGTGATGCTGTCATCTTGTAAGACCAATGACAACATCACAAGTTATTTGGTTATTTCAAACTCACATTGTTTATTTGAGGTTCTAAAGAAGTTACTAGCCATGTTGAGATCAAAAAGGGTAATTACCAAACCACTGGTAGTTTATTGATGTCTTATCAGATTCTAAAAAAGGGCTGGAAAAAAACCAGTGCAGGCTTTATTGTACTCTCGCGCTAAGTTTTATGAAGGTTGATTAGGTAATAAAATGAAGTTTGTATACACATAGAATTGTAGACTCAGAACGTAAGCAGTGATGCTCAAAGTGAGGCCCTGGGACCAGCAGCATCTACCTCGCCAGGTAACTTAGAAATGCACGTTCTCAGATCCCACCCCAGGCCTACTGAATCAGAAATTCAGGGGCTCTGGAGAGGTGAGGGGTCATCTGTGTTTCCACAAGGCCCGTGCAGGGGAGTCTGAGGCTGACTAGAGTGTCAGAGAGTGCTGTGTATTGGTTCTCAACAATTTCTCCCCTGATGTTAACCTTCTTCCTGGTATATCCTGTGTGTCTGCATGTTGGACTCAATCAGGTCTCACCTTTGCTTTCATCTACCCTTGCTAGGAAACAGGATGTAATCTCTTGAATTGGGGAGAGAGAAGTTCAGAATGTGTCTATGCTGATGACAGTGTTGGAGACAATGTTAACTCTTTTCTATGCTTCTTAAAACTGCTAAGAAACTCTAAGTCTTATATAACATCGAATTAGTTAGTTAATCAAGACATTCCTCCTATGGAGTACAAAAGCCTTCTTAAAAAGTAAGTAGCGACGGACAAATGTATTTTTTAAATCTTTAAAAAAAATTTTTTTTGCAGTAGGGGCCAGCCCCTGGCTGAGTGGTTAAGTTCGCGCGGTCAGCTGCTGCGGTCCACGGTTTCACCTGTTCGAATCCTGGGTACAGACATGGCACTGCTCATCAAGCCATGCTGAGGCGGCATCCCACATGCCACAACTAGAAGGACCCACAACTAAAAATACACAACTATGTAATGGGGGACTTTAGGGGAGGAAAAGGAAAAATAAAATCTTTAAAAAAGTTTTTTTTGCAGTAACATTGGTTTATAACATTATATAAATTTCAGGTGTACATCGTTATATATTTCTGTGTAGATTACATCATGTTCACCACCCAAAGGCTAAGTACAATCCATCACCACACACATGTGCCTAATCACTACCTTCATCCTCCTCCGTGCCCCCTAAATCTTTTAATGTAAGTATTTTAGTTCCCAGTTGATTTCTCCATTTTTCATAAGACCTTCTAAATAGTAATTTTATCCACTAGAGGTGAACAGGCCAAAAGATCACAGGATAGACTAGACCTTTTATGAGTCATCATGACCATCTAATGCTATGACTTTGGTAAGCTCGTTCTGAAAAGCATAAAAGAAAATAGAGCCGAGTCATTCAATGTGGGAGATCCATTTGAAATTAGGATAACCAATAAATATAGCTACAGACATCAAAAGAAGTTGAATTTAAACCTTAGGGCCTACCGAGTGTCCACAATTCATGGACACTGTAGATGTGTGCCCTCAGGTAAGCCTCTCAGCCTTGCCTGTGTTTCCTATGGATGGGGATGGCACAACCTTAGAATTATTCACATAAACGAGAAGTCTGTGAAGCTATGTGAAATTTAGTATAGTCAAGTAAACTAAGTTTTTGTGGGGCCTGAAGCTTGTGCAATTTGGGGCCCTCTTTAAAAAATAATGTAAGACCACAAATGCAAAAGGAAGTACAGAGGCCCATGAGCTCCGTTGTCTCCACACGGGAAATCCATCTTTGTGTAGGTGCAATATTTGTTTTCAGCTGGGGAAAGACAGAGCAGTTGCTTCCTTTATGTCACTGTGTCATCGGGTGTGTGCATGACTGTACTTCTCTTCCGCTGCAGACACCTCAGCCGCCGTCTAGCCAGGCGAACCTGTTCGGTGCGCTCACTGCATGACAACGGTGGGTGCGGCTCGAGGGGAGTGCCTGGCCTCCAGAATGTGCCCGGAGGCTGCAGAATCAGACTTTTGCCAAGGGAAGAAGGAGCGCCCCAAGGACCACATTCACTGGGGCCACAGGGAATGGCTCAACTGGGCGGGGCCTTTGCTGTCTTCTTCATTTAACCTGTATAGCTCAGAAATGGAAGAGGCAAAACTCAGTTCCTCATGATCCCTTCTTAAAATAGAACTCCATCCACTTCCACGGCGGGAAATTGCATACCAGAGACGGTCCAGCTCTGGAGCCGTTTTGAGTTGTTTTCAGGCCCACGCCTGCTCTAAGCACACACTGTACTGAACAGAACATAAACTCTGGACAGCAGGGACACAGACTCTGGCGTTTCAGACAGGACTTGGTGCTAGGTTTGCTTTTATTAAGACAAAACAAAACGTCATCAACAACAACAAAAACAGTGCTATTTTAATGAGTTGAAAGATCTGATCTCTTCAGCTAACCTTTCTGAGTCTATCTTTCCAGAGTCTGTGAGATGGCTTGGGATAACAATAGTGTCCTTTCTTTAGGGAGCCCCTATCACTGGGGACCCCAGAGCACCCTGTGGATATTTGCTCTCTTAAATGACGCTTCTGAAAAATATATTGGTCAGAAAACACTGAGAGGAGCCTCAATTTAGGATTAGAACACCTCAGTTAGTTCCCTTTTATCAAAGGAAAACGATTTTTGATGTCTTACTAAAATAGAACCAGTGCATGCCCACTCAGCACACGGAGAGTCTATTGTGTGACTTTCTGAAGTGACCCAGGAGAGAGGCTTGCCACCTGTGAATGACTAACACAGATTTATCTCGGCCCATGCCAGCGTCTGCAATAGGGGACCTCTAGTTTTTGTTCATATGTATGTCATTATATTAAAGAAATTTTTAGCAAGTTTTCCTTACTGACTCTTGAGTGTCTAAGAAACTTTAATGACCTGTCATTCTACAACTGTATCCTGAGAATAGCTCTGTGTGAGGCCCCGTCCTGTGTGGTGAGGATATAAGAGTCCAAAACAGACAAAACCCCTGCCCTATGACACTTACAGGCTAGTGGGGGAAGCATAATATACAAAAGTTGGACGAAATATCTAGGTGTTAGCTAATCATGTAGCACTTAATAAGTTCCAAATACTCTTCTAAGACCTTTGTAAATATTAAACCTACAACCTGATGAGGTGGGTACTGTTATTCCCATTTGATAGTTGAGAAAAGTGAAGAATGGAGAGATTCTATCCTGACTACTGGTAAGTGATACAGCCACACCTTGAACTCAGACAGACTGATTCCAGGACTTATCTGTAGCCTAACCACCCCATTATACTGCCTCTAAGTGGCACACCAATGTCTAGTAGGGTAGAAAGTTCTATGGAAAAAAAAAAAAGCAGAGAAGGAGGAAAGAAAGTATTTGGGAGGTGGAGCTTGAAATTTTTGTACAAGATGGTCGAGAAAGGCTCACTAAGAAGATGGCATCTGAGTAAAGACCTGAACCACATGGATATCTGGAGAAAACATATTCCATGTAGGGGCACTAGAGAGTGCAGAGGTGCCCAAGTGGATGCAGCCATGTGGCTGGGGGTGAGTGAAAAGGAGGACAGTGAGGTAAATGGGGATTGGAGGTGGAGCAGGACACACAGTGTAGGATCTGAGGCTATTACAAGGACTTTCACTTTTACTAACAGTGAGAGGGAATGCCGTCAGAAGCTTTTGTAACAAGGCATGATGCGATCTGAGTTATACTATAATAGGAGTAGGCTGGCAGTTGTGTTAAGGTAGCCTAAAGGAGGACAAGGGCAAAAGCAGGGAGATGAGATAGGAGGCTATCACCATAACCTACGCAAAAGATGAGGGGGCTTGGATTAAGGCAACTGCAGTGGAGGTGATGAGAAGCAATCCACACGTTCTGATTATGATCCGAAGGTAGAGCGAGGCAGCAAGATTTGCTGTGAGAGAAAGAAAAGAGTCAAGAATGACTTTAAGGTACTTGGACTGAAGGTCAAAAGGATGAGAAGACTGAGACAGAAGAGGCATAGGAGGCAGACTATCAGGAGCTCAACTTTGACACCGGGGATGTTAATTACCCATCCAAATGGGGATTTCAATTAGGCAGTTGAATATGATCTTAAGAGTTCAGGGGAGATATGCAAGCAAGCTAAAGATATGAATTTGAAAGTCATGCAGATATGCTTAAAGCTATGAGACTAAGCTGAGAAAACCAAGGGAGTGAGTATAGACAGAAAAGAGAGGAGATCCACGGCCTGCGTCTTGAGCGGCTTCTTCTGTGTTAACAGGGCAGTTCTGTGTTAAGAGGTCAGAGAGATGAGGAGGAATCATCAAAGTAGACCAAGAAGGGGTGATCTGTGAGGTAGGAGAAAAGCCACGTGAGCACACGATGTCCTGGAAACCAAGAAGAGTGTTTTAAGGAGAAGGGAATGATCAATTATGTCCAATGATGCTGAAAGATCTAAGAAGATGAAGGCTGAGAACTGGCCATTGAGTTTTACAACATGGAGGTCCTTGAAGGTCTCAGCAGGGGCAGTTTCAGTGGAGCGGTGGAGGCAAAGGCCGAATTACAGTGGTTGGAGAGGTTTCTTTTGTTTTTTTTTAAGGAAGATTAGCCCTGAGCTAACATCTGCCACCAATCCTCCTCTTTCTGCTGAGGAAGCCTGGCCCTGAGCTAACATCCGTGCCCATCTTCCTCTACTTTATATGTGGGACGCCTACCATAGCATGGCGTGCCAAGCGGTGACACGTCCGCACCTGGGATCCGAAGCAGCGAACCCTGGGTCGCCGAAGCAGAATGTGTGAACTTAACTGCTGCACCACCAGGCAGCCCCAAGATTTCTTGAAATCCAGTAGCAGCAGTTTCAAGAGAGACTGGGAGGAAAGAAACTGGGGAGCACATGTATAGACAACTCTTTTGTTCTCTGTAAGAGAGACAACTCTAAAAGGGAGCAGAAAAATAGGGCAAATGCTAAAGTGTGACATGGGTTCAAGGGAGTTGTTTTTTTTCTTAAGGTGGAGAAAATCCAATGATGTGGGAGACAGAATGAAAAATCCTCCAGAAGGTGGAATGCGTCTTTGTCTAGAGGAAAGGATGGCCCTAGATGGGTATGTAACAGCAGAGGAGGTGAAAAGGAGGGCAGGTTTTTGGATGGGGCAGTAAAGCTGTGTGGTAGAGCTTCTCTTCTAAGAGCTTCTGTTTTCTTTTTTTTTCATTTATTTTATTGAGGTCATAATGGTTTATAACATTGTGCAATTTCAGGTGTACATTATTGTTTATCAGTTTCTGTATACGGCATCGTGCTCACCACTCACAGTCTAGTTTTCATCTGTCACCACACATATGTACCCCTTTACTCCTTTCACCCACCCCTCAACTTCCTTCCCCTCTGGTAACCATTAATCTGTTCTCTATCCATCTATTTGTTTATCTTCCACATATGAGTGAAGTCATGTGGTGTTTGTCTTTCTCTGTCTGGCTTATCTCGCTTAACATCATACCCTCAAGGTCCACCCATGTTGTTGCAAATGGAACGATTTTGTCTTCTATTATGGCTGAGTAGTATACACATTTCATTGTATATATACAGCATATCTTCTTTATCCATTCATCCCTTCATGGGCACTTAGGTTGCTTCTGTGTCTTGACTGTTGTGAGTAATGCTGCAGTGAAGATAGGGGTGCATAAATCTCTTTGAATTGTTGATTACAAGTTCTTTGGATAAATATCCAGTAGTGGGATGGCTAGATTATATGGTATTTGTATTTTTAATTTTTAGAGAGATCCCCATACTGTTTTCCATAGTGGCTGCACCAGTTTGCATTCCTACCAGCAATGTATGAGGGTTCCTTTTTCTCCACATCCTCTCCAACATTTCTTATTTTTTGTCTTCTTAATTATAGCCATTTTCACAGGTATAAGGTGAAATCTCACTGTAGTTTTGATTTGCATTTCCCTAATGAATAATGATGTTGAACATCTTTCCATGTGCCTGTTGGTCATGTGTATATCTTCTTTGGAAAAATGTCTCTTCATATCCTCTGCCCATTTTTTGATCAAGTTGTTTTTTTGTTGTTGAGTTGTATGACTTCTTTATATATTTTGGAAATTAACCCCTTGTCACATATACAATTTGCAAATATTTTCTCCCAGTTTGTGGGTTGTCTTTTCATTTTGTTCATGGTTTTCTTTGCCTTGCAGAAGCTTTTAGTATGTTGTAGTCCCATTTACTTTTTCTTTTGTTTCCTTTGCTTGAGTAGACATGGTATTCAAAAAGATGCTGCTAAGACTGATGTCAAATAATGTACTGCCTATATTTTCTTCTGAGTTTTATGGTTTCAGGTCTTACATTTAAGTCTTTAATCCATTTTGAGGTGTTTTTTTTTGTGTATGGTGTTAGATAATGGTCTACTTTCATTCTTTTGCATGTGGCTGTCCAGTTTTCCCAACACCATTTATTGAAGAGGCTTTCCTTTCTCCATTGTATGTTCTTGGCTCCTTTGTCGAAGATTACCTGTTCATAGATGTGTGGTTTTACTTTTGGGCTTTCAATTCTGTTCCAATGATCTATGTATCTGTTTTTGTGCCAGTACCATGCTGTTTTGATCACTATGGCTTTGTAGTATATTTTGAAGTCAGGGATTGTGATGCCTCTAGCTTTGTTCTTTTTTCTTGGGATTACTTTGGCTATTTGGGATCTTTTGTTGTTACATATAAATTTTAAGATTCTTTGTCCTATTTCTGTGAAGAATGTCATTGGAATTCTGATTGGGATTGCATTAAATCTGTAGATTGCTATTGGTAATATGTACATTTTAACTATGTTTATTCTTCCAATCCACATGCATGGAATAACTTTCCATTTCTTTATGTCTTCCTCAATTTCTTTCAATAATGTCTTAAAGTTTTCAGTGTACAGGTCTTTCACCTCCTTGTTTAAATTTATTCCTAGACATTTTATTCTTTTTGTTGTGATTGTAAATGGGATTGTATTCTTCACTTCTCTTTCTGGTAGTTCATTATTAATGTATAGAAATGCAACTTATTTTTTGTAAGTTGATTTTGTACCCTGCAACTTTGCTGTAGTTATTGATTATTTGTAATAGTTTTCTAGTGGATTCTTTAGGGTTTTCTATCTATAGAATCATGTCGTCCACAAGCAGTGAGAGTTTCACTTCTTCCTTTCTGGTTTGGATACCTTTTATTTCTTTTTCTTGCCTAATTGCTCTGGCCAAAACCTTCAGTACTATGTTGAATAGAAATAGTGAGAGTGGGCACTCTTGTCTTATTTCTGTTCTCAGATGGATGGCTGTCAGTTTTTCACTGTTAAGTACAATGTTGGCTGTGGATTTGTCACGTATGACCTTTATTATATTGAGGTACTTTCTTTCTATAGCCATTTTATTGAAAGGGTTTTTTTTTTTTTATCATAAATGGCTGTTGGATTTTGTCAAATGCTTTCTATGCATCTCTTGAGATGATCGTGTGATTTTTTATTCCTCATTTTGTTAATGTGGTGTATCACATTGATTGATTTGTGGCTGTTGAGCCATGCCTGAATCCCTGGTATAAATCCCACTTGATCCTTGTGTATGATCCTTTTAATGTATTGCTGTATATGGTTTGCCAATATTTTATTGAGGACTGTTGCATCTATGTTTTTCTGTTATCTCAGTCTCAGGAAATAGCTCATTAGCAGAGAGCGACATGGGGAGGAGGTGTGAGAGGTTTGAAGAAAAGGGGAAAATGTGAAATCATCTTCCAGGAGATTAGGAGAACCAATGGAGTGGGGAAATGGAGTCTGATTGCTCAGAACCCCCTTGACATTAACGAGCATGAATTCAGAGTGTGACAGTAAGTTGTGTGTGGGATTCTAATGGGACTCTAAGGGAGGATTCTAATGGCTGACTAGGGCATTAAAATGGGTGAAGAGGGCTATGATTGTAAGAGGAGGTAGGAGAGTGCAAAGTGGGTAGGTTCAATGGATTGTAGGTCCCAGTGGGGTTGAGGTATTTTTAAAGTCCAGGCACTGGAGAGACTGACCTTCAAAAACCAGAGGTGGTGATTAGAGATTATTGGGTGCTTGAAACTGAGGTTCTGGAAGAGGTAGTGTTACTTGGAATGGCAAGATCCAGATGTGATCGCAGGGCCGAGTAGTCAAATAGGGTATGTTTTATTAGAGTATTTATTTGGTTAAGCTGCCACATTTTTCTCTCTCTTCAATCAGTCCCAGTTGAAGCCACCTCAGTAAATTGTCCAAAAGTTTTATTTCTCAAATGAAGCTGAATGAAATCTTTGTTCGCCGGTAGCTCATAGGCCATGAATGACCCATCGTGACTCATAGATGCCCTGGCTCTCTGCATCCTGCACACAGACACATGACTGGGACATTTGATCAGACTCTTTGATGGAAAAGGATGGGTTTGAATCCCAAATGAACATTAGCATACATACTTGGGGTTGATGAAGTATACTTGAGTAATTTCTGTAAAGCCAATGGTTTAAGAAGGAATATTTGATTTGCTCAAACCAAATATCAGATTACTGTATTTCCCTTGGTGGTTGCCGGGTGCATTCTGCGAATTGGTCTTCTTCTAAGTGTACTTCTCCAGGCAAAGAATTTGAATAGCATTTACCCAGAAATCCTTAATCAGAACCCTTAATTTGACTGGATTTTTTTCAGCAATTGAATTAATTGAAAAGAAAAATATCTCCAGAATATAAATTCATATCCATTATATCACTGGAGAAAAAAAAAAAAGACAAAGAACTATCCAAAATTTCCAAGCGAGGTCAAAGGGTGGGCAAAAACTTGGTTTATACTGTCTGTATTAACTTATAGTGCTGAAGAGTAAAAATAATAGTTAAGAATGAACAAGATCTGAAATCTTCCAGAAAGATGATGATAAACGTGCTTTAGACAATAGGGGGTGACACAGAGAGAGCACCTAATTTGTAAAATGAAGGCATGAATGCCTTGGTCTAGAAATTGAAGTGCCATACTTCAGAAAAAACCATCAGCAGGGGTTTAGTTAGCCAGAAACCATATTCGACCTCAACGTCTTCTTTCCTGAACTTTCTGTTTAATCAGGGATTCTCCATTTGTTGTGTTTATAGGAAGTGGGAAGTTCAGAAGGCTCTGAACTGGCCAGGATAATTCTTTTTAAAAATCTTCCCCACAATTACACTGGAGCTGTTTAAGGGCTTTTTTCCTTCTGCTCATTTTCATGGCCTGAGATAATAGATCAAATGAAGGCTGGTGCTGGGGTGTTTGTGAAAGCGCAGCAGAATGGGATAAGGCAAGAACCATGGCCTCCACCGCTGGGAAATGGATGCTTCTATATACCACGCAATGGGTGGGCTTCCAAAGAGGTGTGTCAGAGCCGCGAATGCTGCCGTGAGGGCTGTGCCCGACCTAAGGGGGCGTGAAAGGAATCCACTGAGCACATGAGAGGACTCTTTGCCTTGAGGTAAACTTTGGAGAAATGAACACACTCGTCTATTTCTGTATGCTTTGGAAGCCAATTTTGAATTGCTTTAAGTGAAAAATTTCCTGATAGAATGAAGACAATGGTGGCTAAAGTTTGATCTGACCTAACAGATGTAGAAATCTTACAGGCTAATCCAACAATAATCTTGCCTCCATTTTCTTTCAAATGAACAACCCTAAAGATGTACTTTTTAGTTTTACTAGAAGTCTTCCCTTAAACACTGCACGGGGTAAAGGGGCACGTATGCATGGTGACAGATAAAAACTAGACTATGGGTGGTGAGCACAATGCAGTCTATGCAGAAACTGAAATATAATAACGTACACCTGAAATTATACACTGTTATAAACCATTATGACCTCAATAAAACAATTAAAAAAAAAAAGAAGCCTTTTCAAGGAAAAGTTCGAGTGGATTTTCAGCTACTCAGCCAATTATTCTAATTGTAGTGATTCTAATTCTAAAACACGGAATTTATTCTCTAGCCGTTTGGTGGTGTGTATGTGATTTTTAAGAGCATGTTAATCTTAGATCGCTCTGAGTGTTTTAGGAGATGTGTGTTTCAGGAGAGGCACAGAGACAGCTTCCTTTTTGAGGAGAGGCAGGATTCATGCCTACAAAAGGAGCCTCACAGCCTGGAACAGTGAAAGCACATTTTCAGGGCATGCTGAGGTAACTCGTTTAAACTTGCCAAAGGATGCTTTTCCACTTGGCTCACAGCTATTCATTCATATTGGTTTTGACCATCCCACTCATTTTATTTTTAATTCCTTATTCATTTTCAGGCCTTTCCATATAGGGTTAGCAAGGAATCGCTAATTCCAGAGCTGCCATTTGCGACACTCAACTAGAAGATTGTCAGGTTTTAGAAATCTTGCCTTTCTCATATTTCCCCATGCCTAGCTTGAGAACAATACTTAATTACAGAAAGTGGTGAGTTTTAAGGACATCAATTTGGGGGAAGTTGGCTTCAGACTATTTTTCAGTGGTGCTTGGTAAAAATAATTCATTCAAGCAAAGATCAGACTAGAAAAATTACTTGAGGAGAAAAGATAAGTCTGCCATACAGAAGAATTCCAAATAATTTCCATAGATGCTCTGCCCTCAAGGAGATGGAGGGTAACTCCCCACCCGTTAAACGTGGGCGGCATGTAGTAACTTCCTTTGAAAGGGTATGATCTGGAAAGCAGGCAAAAGAGCACTTTACAGTGGAAAAACCTGGCAAACACTCCCTCAGCCAGGTGATCAGGGTCAACATCAACAGTGATAAGTGATGTTGACAGCATGGACCCTTGATACGATGAAATGAAAATGGCACTTGCCTCCCCAAAACCCTAACCCCTGTCTAATGGTGAGAAAAACATCAGACAAGTCCCAGCTGAGAGACATTCTACGTAATGCCTGACCAATGCTCATCAGAACTGTGAAGGTCATCAAAAACATGGACTGTCTGAGAAACTGTCACAGCCAAGAGGAGCCTAAGGAGATGTGACAGCTAAACATACTGTGGTATCCTGGATGCGATCCTGGAACAGAAAAAGGACATTAGGTAAAAAACTAAGGAAATCTGAATAAAATATGGACGTTAGTTAATAATAATGTGTCAGTATTGGTTCATTAATTGTAACAAATATACCATCCTAATGTAACATATAATAAGAGGAACTGGAAGTGGGGTCTATGGGCAATCTTTGTACTATATACTCAATTTTTCTATAAATGATTCGCTTTTCTAAAAAATAAAATAAATTTTTAAAAAATGACTTGCCTGAATGGTAAACCCTACTGTCTCCTAGAGTCAGTCTGGTGCAGAAAGTCTGACCACGAATGGGGTGGTTCTGGGCAGTCAGAGCCCTGTAGATACGGACTCCAAGGGCAGGCAATGCTGTGAAGAGAAACAGCTTCCGAAGCTCCCAGCTTCCCCGTTCTGAACCCTTTCTCCTCACACAAATAAGAGCCAATGCTTACACAGTATACTAGGCTAAGTTTTTAGCCCATTTATTGCCTTTCACCTTCACAGCAGCCAACACTATGAAGTAGGTGAGTGCTATTAATATCATTCTTTTTTCCATGAAGAAAATCAGACTGAGAGGGTTTAAGGACCCAAGATCACCGTGCCTGTGAGGGTGGAGCTGGGATAAAAATCCAGACAGTCTGGGCCCCTAAGCCGGTGTTCCGTGAACCTCTATCATTTGTCTACTTCCCTCCCCCATTCACTCCTTCTCTTCCAGGCATTCAGGGGCTCATATTCCCTTCAACAGGAATTATCCTTAGGCTATGAGTGGCCAGATTCATTATGACCCACGGTGTCAGCAGTACTGTGTGGACTCTGTGAGAAATAATGGCGGGGGTTGGGGTGCTGTGAGCGGGGTAGGCAGCACGACTCTCTGAAGTCATGCCTGGTTTCTAATTACGTTGGCCCTGATCCCACTCTCAGATCCCCACGGGGATACTGATCCCATCCTATAGTCTATTCTAGCCCTAAACCTAACATTGTACCCATCTGATGTCTTGGAAACAACCCAACCTTGGGGCATTTTCAAGTGGTTTCTATAATGAGTGATAGTAAACCCACAGGTGCGCCTAAATGAGGATCTGTGAGGCTGAGCATGCTTTCCCAACCCTATATTTCAGAAAGATTGGCTCCCTTTTATTTACAAAATAAGGTGAAATTGTATATACCAGCCCCAATGAAGAGAAGTAGGTTCTCTTTCATGTTTGCAAAAGACGTACATAAGACTTTGAGAAAGCAATTGGAAACAGCAACTTCTCAAACTCTGCCCTTTTCCATAAATTTCCTTAGATGGTCAGAAAGTTCACAATTTAATAAAGCCCCTTAGACAGGCTACTCAAAAAATAGACCCTTTCAATAAATATAAGGGGCTGAAAAAAAATAAAAGAGTCCATCGTGACTTCCTACTGGAAAAGTCAAAGCTGGTTAGGTCACTCGGAGGGAGAGTGCATCTCCTGAACATGCTGTTTTGTTTTAAAAGTTCCCCGGGGTGTGGGATGGTGACAAGTTTTCTTGTTTTTCCTATGGTTATCTGTGTTTTGTAGTGTTTCTATGGTGGACGTGGATCGCTCCTGAAATCGTAGAAATAAACAAGAAAAGCTATAACAAAGAAAGTTCGGATTGGTGTTTCGGCAGGAAGTCACTTACCCAGAAAATCATGATGTGGGCATCTGCAGGAGCCGTTCTCCTGTGACGGACCAGGCACTACGAAACTGTGCCCGGGTTCGAGGGCGATTCTTCTAGGACAGCAGCAGGACTCGGGAATTCCATCTAACACTCTCGGTGGGTTGAAGATCTGGTAGAGTGTTTAAATAGTCTGCTTCCATGGAATTAACAAATGACTTGAAGACAATTCAGAAAAACAGAATAAAACAAACCATCCAGCCAAGATTAGAACCCAGATCAATGTAAGGAACCCATATGGATCTGGAAGAGAGGAATGAGGAAAAGTCAATGGACTTCAAGAACCAAGGCTTCCATTCTGAAGCCTGTCCATTCATTTCTTTTTCAGCTCTGCTCAGGAAAGAACAAGAGAAAAAAGTCAACTTAGGCTGGCATGTGGAGGACTTACATTGATCCCATTGAGTCCAGCTTTCTCTCATTGTGTACTGGCATCGTGATTTAGGGGAGAAGACTCAGATCCAAAGCAGGTCCATGTTGACCCAAGCCAGCAGTTGGCAAACTTTTTCTGTATAAGGCCTGATAGCAAATATTTGAGGGTTTATGGGCCTATGGTCTCTGTTACCCACCACTGAACAGTGCTGCAAAAGTGGCCATGGATAATATGTCGAGGAAGAGCAGGACTGTGTTCTAACTAAATTTCACAGAAACAGCTGGCAGGCAGGATTTGGCCCACTGCCATAGTTTGTGACCTCTGCCCTGAGCCAATCATAGTTATCCCGTCCCTCTTGTCAGTGATTAGGGTACCCGGGTTTAAACCAATCATCATCGTGCATTATCCTGGTAACAGTTATGGGTTCAGAGTTAGGCGTCTGACTTAAATTGGCCCAATCAGGAAGGGGAAAGATTTTTGTCGGAAGTTTTGAGGAGAGGGATTTGATTTCCTTCCTGCTACATGAATAAGGAAGCATACAACCCTGATGGCTACTGGCAAACAGTCTCTATCTATGAGGGGAACCAGCCTGCAGATGAAGTGGACTCTGGATGACAGAAGAGAAACATAGAACCCAGAACCTTGATGGTATCGTTGAACCACAGGGTAATTTAAACCTATTTCCCACCCAACCTCTGGATTTTCAGTTATGTGAGCCTATAAATTTGCTTATTGTAAAAATCACTTTGAGTTGGGACTTCGGTTACTCATAGCTAAACACATCCTAGCTGATGGAAAATTTAAAAATAAATTTATGACTCTCAAAGTTTGCAAACACTAAAAAGAGTTGACACCTGTTTCTATAAAATTTCCTTTCCATCATTAAAAATAAATGTGAAAAATAGAGAATAAAATACTATAGTTCTTTATAACTACCTAGATTGGTGAGTGTGGGTTTTTTAGGGGGCAGGGAAGTTTCAATTAATTGACTTTTAATTTATGGACTATCAGGGTTGAAGGACACTTTCTCTGTGATGGGACCAAGAAGATGGAGGCAAAGAACACTGAGGATCTGGACTTTCTCTTTGTCTTCCATTGTTGCCCTTGGTCTTAGGTGCAGGTCTCTTCCCTTAGTCATTTTCAAGCTCTAAACATAAGAAAGTACTTGTTAAATTCCTGTCTAAAACTGGAAGAATGAAAAAGATCTCTTTTTTGGTGAGGAAGATTGGCCCTGAGCTAACATCTGTTGCCAATCTTCCTCTTTTTTTTTCTCCCCAAAGCCCCAGTACATAGTTGTATATCCTAGTTGTAAGTCCTTCTAGTTCTTCTATGTGGGATGTTGCCACAGCATGGCTTGATGAGCAGTGTGTAGGTCCACGCCCAGGATCTGAACCAGCAAACTCCAGGCCACCGAAGCAGACGGTGTGGACTTAAGCACTATGCCACTGGGCCAGTCCCAAAAAGGATCTTAAACCTTAGGCTTTAATGAAAAGAGTTTATCCAAAACAACAATAATAAAATGAAAAAAAAAAAAGTGCTATTCATAAGCAATATCTCATTTTGAAGTTTAATGTTTCTTATACCATTCTTAATATGGTTATATACTATTTTATATTCGTTTTAGTCTCTCTTAGTTGTATGAATTTATAGCTTTGGTGATCTGTGCAATTATCTTAATAAAATAAGAGGACTTGAGTTTTAGAATTGCTTTCCTGCCAAGCAGGTCAAATCTGTATAGTATTAACTTAGTCATCTTTCTAACATTCTTAAGGTGTAATTTAGATAGGATATATTTTCCCTCATCATGTTAATGTTTAAACTGAAACATAGAAAGGCGAGTTTCATCTTGCAAAATAAGTGCTAAACATGTATTACTCATTCATTCAACAAGATATTGCTAGGGATCTGCTAAAAGCCAGGCACTGTTCTAGCCCTTGTTACGACACAAAGGACACTCCAGGTGTCCAGGACCTTATATTCTACAGGGAGAGACAGATAATAAACACGTAAATCTTATGTTGAGTGGTAGTAAGTGGTAGGAAGGTGCGTGAAGCAAAGTAAGAAATAGAGAATGATTGGGCAGGTGAGGGAGGTGGCAGGTGATCATGGTCATCCTCAGGTGGGATGGGGTCTGAGGTGGATGGGCTCCCTGTAGGAGAAACAGCAGAGGGAGCAGGGTGGCCAGAGCAGAATGAATGAGAGAGAGAGCCAACAGCAGTGGATGGGTTGGAGAGGTAGGGTGGAGCATATCACGTACGACCCTAGAGGCCTCATGACAATTTTGGGTTCTATTCTGAGAGAGATGGCAATCACTGGAAGCCTACTAGCCTACAGACTCTCTGACAAGCACAAATGTCCCCAGAAATACCAAAGACAGTAAAATTTACAAATTCTTACTGTTCATCAAGCTGATTTATAGTCTTCACAAGGAGTTGAGTAGCCATTTATTAGATAGATTGAGGGGATTAATGCATTGTTCTCTTTCAAAGCAACCTACTTTACCAGGGCAAGTCTTCGAAAACGTATTTCATAATAATATTTTTTCCTTTCGTTCCCTTCGTGCCTAGTAAACTGTGTTTCTGTAGCACCTGTCTTATTGTCCTTTTTCCTAGGTAGAATGGAGCCATATTATTTACCAAGTGTCTACCACCACACCTGGCTCATAGTAGATGCTCAAAAAAATTCATTGAACAGTAAATGAAAGAATGAGCACAGCAAAATATTTTATTACAATAAAGGATTCTCTACAAATTTCTCTCTATAAATAAATTTGTCAGACTTTAATATAAAGAATTTAGCCTAGAGTCACTGAAAAAGACACATTACAAGCACTTCTTTCCTCTTTCTCATGTCATATTATTTTCTTTAAAAAGATCAAACCATATAATCAAAATCTGCACTGTGGTGGCTGTTTTTGTAGGTAAATTCCATTTGTAGGTGATTACAACACCTGAGTAAGTTTTAAGAGAGTTCTGGAAAGCAATTTAGAATACGTTTTCTGGTATTTGACAAACACTGATTACTTCATTTCTCATAGAATACCTTTAAATATAGCAATGTGAATGCCTTACTTTATAATTGTGAAAATGAAAATACGTGCAACTTTCCAAATTTTAGACTCAAGAACATGAAACTGAAAGTCAGAGCAAAAAAGTTATGCCCCATTTCCAGGCATCTAGTACACAAGATTTTATTAACATAAAAGTGATCTTTGCCAAGAGAAATGCAGGATCAGAAAAGTTTAGATAATACATAGGATAAAATTTCTGCTGGATAAAATTTTAATGGTCAAACAATAAATTGTTAAGTATTTACTTTGATAAATGATTTTTTTTTCCATCAGAAGTGGTTCTGTATACTCACCAATTTTGCAAGAACTCAAATTATGGGACTGCTGACCACAAGATACAATACCTGAGTTACAAGAGGACGCTGTGAAGGAGGTACTGAGTGAGATGCTCTTTTAGAAAAAGAGTGCCCGAGAAGACCTTGGGCCTGTGCTGTCCAATATGGTAGCCACTAGCCACATGCGGCTATTTAAATTTAAATAAAGTTAAATAAATGAAAAATTTAGCTCCTCCATTGCACCAGCTACATTTCAAATGCTCAATAGACACATGTGGTTAGTTGCTACCCTATTAGGAAGCACAAATATAGAACATTTCCATCATTGCAGGAATTTCCACTGACATCACTGCCTCAGAAAGTACAGATAGGGGAGTCAGCATGATAGAATCTTGAATAAAGGGAGGCAGGAAACTTACCCTGGGAAAGGAAGCATGGATTCTGGGAAAAAGGACATTGATCACACCAAAACAGCAATTTGGGAGCATAAACGAGTTTAAAGACAAGATAGAAATAATAGTTATTTGTTTGAATGTTCAAAAAAGTTACTAAACTTTCACACCAGAAATTATTTTAAAACTTTTTTTACCCTAGAACCAGAGATACAGTTTTGTTATACATAGGGAACTTGCTTAGAGAGAAGAATGGGCAGTTTTTGGATAGAGGAAAATGTGTTAAAAGCAATATCCTCCAAAGATTGATGTGGTAAGCAATGTTTTCTAAAATGATTGTAAATCACCTGCAAGACATAATACGTTGCTTAATCTCCCAGACGCTGTTTTGCTGAAGTTGGTGCTAAATATCAAATCAATACAGAGAAAAGAAACTTTTTGGAAAAGCTCACAAGAACAGAAGTAATCAGAAAGGTGAAATGTGAAATTCAATGAAAACTGGTTATTAATTATCACACTTAAGGAAAAATAATCCAAATTAGAATAATTAAATGATGGTATCTGAATTACCAGCCTCACATCAAGGACTGAATGAAGGAGTCATGTGGACTGATCCTTTAGTTCCCGTTTCCTGCTCATGTTTAAGAGGACCCCTCTGGGCAGACCAAGTAGAGAAAATTTTCCTTCCTCCGGACGCACGTAGGCTTGTGCCAGGGCGCACGGCTTGGCAGGAGAAGCTCTGTGCTGGACTGTAGTGCTCTACCACCCCCTCCCGCTGCACACCTCCTCTGCCCGATGTTCTTGTGCTGGCCTTAACCATATAAGGTGGCCTGCAGGGAGTCCTCCATCTAAAACTGTTATGCTGGGGCTGGCCCGGTGGTGCAGTGGTTAAGCGCGCACCTTCTGCTTCACCGGTTCAGATCCCGGGTGTGGACATGGCACCGCTTGGCAAGCCATGCTGTGGTAGGCGTCCCACATATAAAGCAGAGGAAGATAGGCATGGATGTTAGCTCAGGGCCAGTCTTCCTCAGCAAAAAGAGGAGGATTGGCAGCAGATGTTAGCTCAGGGCTAATCTTCCTCAAAAATAAAAAATAAAAAAAAATAAAACTGTTATGCTACCAGCATGCAAGCTATGGCACATCCAAATGTAAGAAGTTTTTACAACTGGTCTCTTTGGGTCAAGACATACTTGGAAAAGCTTGGAAACATCCTGAGAAGATAACCAAAATCATGGCCGGGGCATGAGTCTAAAAACGGGATTTTTTCAGCCAGAAAGGCAAAGGGACGTATAGATAGTTTATACAGTCATAAGGGGTTGGGAAATGGTGAAATATACTCTTGTTTATCAATATTTAGCAAACCCTACAGTACGAGACCCAGGGATAATTAAGAGGTCCTTTTAATAACATAAAAGAAGTTTGATTTTATATAGCATATCAAAAACTTCCAGAAAATATAGATATTTAAAAGAGAGAGTTGGTTAAATTGACAGATGACAATTCCATAATATGCTAACAAGTAAATTTTAGGATATTTTGGACTGTTTTCCTGAATATTTAAGGTTAGTGTCATGGACGCAGCCTACCCCCAAAACATCCCCTGGTGCTCCTGGGAGGTTCAGAGCCCTCTGTGTAAGCGGACATTGATCTGAATCAGCATGACATTGTATGTATTATCGCGTTATCACTCTTTTGGCTCTGTCTGGGTTCCAGAGGGAAAATCAACATTGTGGTTGACTGGTTAGACAAGATCTGGTTCAGAAAGGAAGCTCATTAGATTCATTTTTATTAATATAAATTTATTTATAAAGTTAGTAAGAATTCTTTAGAAAATTTCAACAGGAAAGATTAGAATGGGGATAGAATTGGGGCGGTTACCTCTAAAATGGGTTTTCCGTCAGGCCCTGAAGGGTCAGAAGATTTAGAAGTGCTCTTTCCTTAGAAAATATTGAATGTAAGATTAAAACGTAAAAAACAAATGAACCGACCAAAAAGCCACAAGTTTTACTCAAAAAGAGATTTTCTACCTATGGCTCAAGCACTATATATCCGTGTGTGTGTGTGTGTATTGAATTTTTAGCATAGGTATAATCCATTTTAAGTTTACCTGAAGCACATAAAATGTATTTCATTCCATATAAACAATTTTTTTTAAAGATTTTATTTTATTTCCTTTTTTCTCCCCAAAGCCCCCAGTACATAGTTGTACATTCTTTGTTGTGGGTCCTTCTAGTTGTGGCATGTGGGACACCGCCTCAGTGTGGTTTTGATGAGCAGTGCCATGTCCACGCCCAGGATTTGAACCAACGAAACACTGGGCCGCCTGCAGTGGAGCGTGTGAACTTAACCACTCGGCCACGGGGCCAGCCCCCCATATAAACAATTTTGCTGCAAAACCAAGTAGCCATATTCTGCTTTAGCTGAAATTTTCCGTTACTTCCAAGGGTTGTATTAATAGAGAACCCTGAGACAAGAAACTAGCAAAGGCATCAGTAGCTTTGATAAAGCCATGCCAATTCAATCCTGCTTTGCTGGGGATTCATACTATAAAAAGCAGAACGTTGAAACAATTGCCAAAAAAATTCAGGCCTAAAATGTATCCACCTAACATAGCCAGATAGTTGAGGCAAATGTGTCATTTTGGTTTAAGTTGTCTGAATCACTGCATTAATTCTCCTACTTAATCTAAGTAGACATATTGAGGCTGTGAGAAATTTTTAGGTTAGTGAGGAATGTCTCTAAATTTTTCTGTGATTATTTGTAGCTCTCTCCGTAATTGCAGTGAACTAACAATTCCATCTTTTAACCGAAGTCTAATCCAATCCGCAGGCGTCCTGCAAAAGAACCACCCAGGAATGTTTGGGGATTTCTGTGTACCAGGCCCTAGAAAAGCCAAACCCAGGGAGACCACTCCCAAATTCTGGAGCTCTTTCAGACCGCTCAGACTCTTTACACTACACCAAAAATAATTTCCAATTATTCCAGAGTTCAAGAATTGAATGACTTAATAACAAGCTCTTACACCTGGATTAAGGTATCAGACCGAGAGAAAACCATCAAGACCTGATGGGACGATGTAAAAGGATGTTGCATAAGAATCCGAAGTCGTTGCCCACTGAAGAATTACCAAAGGTAATGTGGAAAGGAAAACGCACCCAATGACCCAACATTTATTGCTGACCTGCAGGAGACGAGTCACTGTAGAATATAGTATATTTTATAAAGACTAGGCATTTCATCTTTTATTTGAAGATCCAACTCAACTTTTGTTTTAATTGGAGAAGGGTGTGTTTATACAGTGAGAGGCTTAATTTGTTTTTATATTGTAGTTGAATAATAACTCTAGAGAGAGGTATTGGCATAGATTTGTGAAGGAGCCTGGGGAACCTCAAAATGAGGGTAATAATAGGACCTGCTTCATAGGGCGGTGGTGAGGCATGAACTCCAAACCCTGCAAGGCTCCCAGCGCAGAGCTGGGCACAGGCAGAGTATACAGCACTGCTTTGCTGTTATTATTGTAATTGTTAAATTTATTATTAGATGTTTACAATGTGTCCAAGGTCTCCTACCTAAAGGCAGAGCATTAGACTCCAAATGCTACAGAGTTTTTCAGACTTTATAATTTAAATTATTAAAGGTGGAAAAGTTTCAGATTGAAATTAAGAAGCGCATCTAGAAGCATTGTTTCCTGGATTCTTTCTTACTTTGGAAGGCAGGGCTGGAATCTCTGATCTAAGGGTGGCTGCCTCTCACTTCCAGCTTATCCTGTCAAGCCTGCAGCCCACTGCAATCTGGGGAAGAATTTTCACTGCCATGGTCTCCTTCACCTCTCATTAAATCTGAGTATCTATGGTCCAAGTATTCATACTTGGTGGTTGAGGAACCGTGGGCAGCGTTTACTCTACTGATGGACATTTCACACCTGAGTGGTTGAGCAAATTTCAGTCTAAGGAAACAAAACAGCTGGCACACCCCTGAGTCTACTAAAGTTCCCTTTCTCAGAATCTTTCACCCTCTCTGGGTTGTTTTCTGTATCTATTTTGTCTTTGAGCATGTGTCCCTCTCTTCTCTGCTTCTCTCCACTTTTGTGTTGGTAAACAAATAATGGATTTGGATATTTCTGTCTGTAATAACTATACCAAAAAAGATGCAAATGAAGCTGTTCTTTGTGCGTAGTTGTTGACTTCCCACCACATCCCTGGCCCAGGTGTATCATCAGCTACCCATAGGAAAAGGATCATCTCCCCTTAAGAAGTTAATGGCATTTCCTGAGTTCTGGTCTGGCCTCTCCTGCTGCCTGAAAACTAGCTGTGGGAACACCATATACGTTTCTGCATAAAATGGAAGGCTGCCACTGCAGCCAGGGTACTGCTTCAGAGAACATTGTTTTCTGGAGTCTGGCCAACCTCAGAGAATTTAACCAGACGATCCAGGAAACACTGAACCATTTCCATTTATGGACATTTTCCTTTACCAATTAAGAGCAAAGGGGAGTTGTTGGGCATTTTTCCCCCTGATTGCTGCATTTTACACTTAAAATTTTTATGCAAATGCTGACGCAATTAGAACTATCTGGGGAGATTAAGGGCAGGGAATGAGATTAAGGCCCTGTCTATTGCTGGCATGTTAACAGCCAGTGCTTCAGTTTTTATCATAAGTGAGTTTGAAAGCGGGTGACATGCCAGACATTCCTTCTGAAAGTTAACTAAGGTAATAATGGAACTCAAGGCAAAAATCAACATGTCACTTGCAATTCTATTTGGGAGGTTGAGGTGGAGAGATGACAATTCTGTGAAGTGACTTACACAGCATTATAAAAAGAAAAGTCCCCTGGCTGATGACTGGACAAGGAAACTATGGATAAAGCGCACTTCCAGGGTCTCAGCCCTCCTGCGCCCCGCGCGCTCCTGTAGAAATGCCCCGGCACATTTCAGTGTCAGGCGTGGAGAACTTCTGCACAGAACGTTATCTTCCTTGGTACCAGAGGTTACACTCTAGGTGAATGTGACAACTTTGGGCGAAGACAAGAGAAAAACCCAAGTGCCGACTTTCTAGAAGAAAAGTCCAGGTGGGTTTAAAATTCGTGCCTGTAAGCAAACATTTCAGAAAGGCCTCTCTTACCTTTTGTAAATTGCCAAAATAGAGAGGTTTCCAGAAAAGGGGGTGGTATTTCTGCCTGAAGGCCTGAGATGGGCTGCTGCCCGAAGCTCCTTAGAGCTTATCAGAACCAGCTGGACACCTTGGCCGGCCTCCATCCTGAGACTTTGTCACAACTTATGCAGACATAGTGATGTTTCTAGTCCTGGGTTTGAATTTGTATATTTGAATTGAAGTATCATCTTAATTGTCATATGATTTTTTGAGATTTTCTCTTACGTTTATACTAGTTTTATTGAGGTATAATTTATATATAATCGAATTTATTTATTTTATGTATATGATTTCATTACTTTTGGCCACTATCATATTTCAGAATATTTCTTTCATCCCCAAAATTTATCCTCATGCTGCATTGCAGTCAGTCCCCTGCCCTTGGCAACCACTGATCTGTTTTCTTTCCTTGTAGTTTTATCTTTTCTAGAAATTCATATAAATAGAATCATAAAGAATCTAGTCTTTTTTTTTTTAAGATTTTATTTTTCCTTTTTCTCCCAAAGCCCCCTGGTACATAGTTGTATATTTTTAGTTGTGGGTCCTTCTTGTTGTGGCATGTGGGACGCCACCTCAGCATGGCTTGATGAGCCATGCCATGTCTGCACCCAGGATCCGAACTGGCGAAACCCTGGGCCGCTGAAGCAGAACGCGTGAACTTAACCACTCGGCCATGGGGTCTGCTCCTAGAATCTAGTCTTTTGTGTCTGGCTTCTTTGACTTAAGACAATGCTTTGAAATTCATCCATGTTCTCTATCAGTAGTCCATTCATTTCCGTTGCTGAGTAGTATCAAGTTGATTTTTTTTTATTGTGTTAAAATATATGTAACATAAACTTTATCATCTTAACCATTTTTATGTGTACATCAACTTGATTTTTGTCTGGATTTGAAAAAATATTTATTTGGGTCATAAGGAAAAGCAAATCGGTATTTGTTGCCCTTTTGAAAAACATGTTAATTAAAGTTAATCATAAGAGTATACTCAAATCCTTCTTACCTTTATATTTTCCCTGAAATGTCAGATCCTACTCCACTTTATTTAAAATGAAGTTCTAAGTGCACAAATTTTGAAACTTGTAGGCAAACCTGAACGTGACAGAAATTTCCAGATATGGAGCAGAAATACAAACTAATTAACAACTTCCAAGTAAATGTTGGTAAACTGGACGTGAACACGGATTAGACTGAGAGTTTCACAGAAGTTTAAAGTTATGATTGAACAGTCAATTAGTAGAAGGGTTGAAGTAAAACCCCCCATGTTTCTCATATGGGTATTTGTCAGCTATTATAACAAGGAAAAAACTGATGGAGCTTAGTGATAATATTAGTAACAACAACAGTAACAGTAATAATTATCATAGCTTACTCGTATAGTGCATGTTATATGCCTAGCGCTGCTCTGAGCACTGGATAGGTCATTAACTCATTTAATTTTCCCAACAACCCTGCCGGGTGAGTGTCTTTTTATTATCCCTCTTTTACAGATGAAGAAACTGAAGCTCAGAGAAAACTAAGCAAGCTACCTTGATGAGCAGTGAAGCCAGGATCTGGGAAACTGCTTCCCAGGAACTGGGCAACTGGGCAACTGCTCCAGGGCCTTGAGCACCAGAGCGCTCTTAACCCCAGCAGCACACAGAGACTTCTCAAATTGGCAAAGGGGGTTGGTATTGTCCCTGAGCAAGGTGGGAGATTAAGCCAGGGCAGAGGTCTCGCGCCTGAGCCGGGCAGGTTGTTTAGCTGTGCGAGGAGGCCCAGAGTAAGGCAACGGGAAGAGGGAGGGGCTGAGGGAAACTGGAGCGTACCGTCCACATAAAAGCTGGGACTGGTTGGCCTGGTGCCCAGGGCCCTGCTGCCCATATTCCACCCCAGGTCAAGGTGACCTCTGGGGGTCCCTTCAGAGCTAGCATGTTAGGGAAATCAGAAATAGTATCCACAATCCATTGTGACTTGGCTTTATCGATGTGGACCGGCAGTCCATCATCTGGTTGAATTGTAATGGATGTTGATAAATAACCATTGACTGTATATCAAATTCATTCAGTGTTGTGAATTTGTCCTTTTTGTGGTGATTTTTAATCTGACCTAACAAAGAGCTTATGGACTCTGGAACTAGATTACCTGGTTTTGAATCTTGGCTTTGCCACATACTGGCAGTGTGACTTTGAGCATGTTACTTGACCTTTCTATGCCTCTGTCTTCTCATCTGTAAAAGGGGGAAATTAACAGTACACCTATTTCATAGCACAGTTGTTTGGAGTTTTTTTTTTTTGAGAAAGATTAGCCCTGAGCTAACATCGGCTGCCAATCCTCCTCTTTTTGCTGAAGAAGACTGGCCCTGAGCTAACATCCGTGCCCATCTTCCTCCAATCCACATGTGGGACGCCCACCACAGCACGGCTTGCCAAGCAGTGCCATGTCTGCACCCGGGATGCAAACCAACGAATCCCAGGCCACAGAAGTGGAACATGCGAACCTAACTGCTGCACCACCGGGCCGGCCCCTCATAGCACTGTTTTAAGATTAAAGGGTTATTATGTATAAAAGGACTTACAACAGTGATGACAAATAGTAGGTACTATATATGTGTTAGCTATTATTATTATCACTATCCAAAAATGATGGTAGATGAAAACATCTGTTCCAACTTTTGAGACATAATAAACCATGGTAATCTGTACCAAAATGAACGCTACCTTCAAGACTTTATTTTGCAGGTCCCTCTTCCTTGTTCCTGCGGGACTGTGGGGCACTGCACAATACTGATGGGTAGAAATGCAAGGATCAGGGGCCTCAGGGACATAATTTCAGCCTCTACAATGTACCAGCTACTAGAAGGGACGATTCTAAATATCTGGTCTCTGTGAACTGAAACTTTAGCAGTAATTGGACACTATGAGTCTTGAGAGAGAAGAATCTTTCTGTTATTTGTTTGAATCCTGGACAGAGTAGAAGAGAATCAACCTTGGGATGAGAAAACTGGAGTTGCCTTTCTATTCCTCATTTTTTGTTGCTGGGGGTTTTAGAGCAGGTGTTAGCCGGTTGCAATGACCTGCCTCGCCCCCGTGGGTCTTTGGTGCTATATGCAGATCCTGGTTATTCTTGAACACCCAGTCCATGCTCCACGCACTGAACAAAGCCATGCCTCGCTCTCCCAGTTAGCCCACACAGGTCTTGAAAAATTCTTTTTAAAAAAAAATTACTTTATTGAGGTCATATTGGCTTATAACGTGAAATTTCACATGTACATTATTATATGTCAGTTTCTGTATAGACTGCATTGTGCTCACCACCAATAGTCTAGTTTTTAACCACCGCCATACACATGTGCCCCTTTACCCCTTTCACTGCTCCCCCCCAACCACCAATCTGTTCTCTTTATCTATGTGTTTGAATAAACTGAAATTCTTACACCCATTGACAATCATATTCTATTTTATACTGCTTGTTGCCTTATGTTATCATCTATAGAACTATCTAGAGAACATTCATTCACTTAGTGAACAACAACAATTTATTGGGGGCCTTCACAGGCCTTGATGATGAAAAGTTAGGGTGGTTGTTTTATATATATATATATATATATTTATTTATTGTTTTATATATTATATACACATATAATACATATATAGTGTATATATAAACCTCTGGTACCTTTTAAATCTCTAGTAGGAACCAAAGCTTTCTCTTTGACAGCCACCTCTCTGAATTATTCCCACCGGCCTCCTTAGAGAAAGGGACGATGTAGGATACACTGCGATCTGCAGTTTTGGGACGTCACCCATTTCACCTAGTACAGTGGACATGAGTGACACTCATGGTTGGTCTCAACAAATATTTTCTGATGGGCCCACGGAGAATGGCATGGGAAATATGCTCTAAGATGTAAAAGGAATGGGAACTCTGGATCCTCTTTCTTATTCAACAGAACATTTACTGAGCATGGAGTGTGGGCTAGAGACTGTACTGGTTGTTAGGGACACAGAGTGATGCCTAGCCTTCAGAGGGACACCGACCAGTCAACAAGCGACAAAATGAGTCACCAGCCCAGGTGGTCAGGAGGTTACCGGGACCCAGGAGAGGAGCCTTTGGTCCTGCCTGGTGATGGTGAGGGAAAGAATGAGGTGTGGGCAGAGTGGGCCGGCTGGGGTAGGGTTGCTGTATCTCAGAGAGAGGTTGAGCCCAGGCCGGAGAGCAAAGAGGACCCGGTTGTGACTCTCAGACTGGTCTGTTTTCCTTGATGTCTTTTAGACCAGAGCTGATCAGGGCTGCTGACTTCTCTCTGAGTTCGTGCACTTGAGACTGGGCCTCCCGGGTTGAGGACGGGGCAGGCTGCTAGCTACCTCTGTGAATTCTGTCCTAGACTACCCCGGAAGAGAAGGAGGGCTCTGGCGCATTCCTCCAGCAGGATCCCCGGGCCGCAGCCTCTGCACCACACCCTTAGCCCGGGCCAGGTGTGCGCCCTTCTTGCGGCGAGGGGGGAGCCCGGCGGCTGGGGTGAGCGCTTTTACAGCTCGATGTGTGCTGTGTGTGTTTGTCTGCCTCCCGAGGGCTGGGTCCTCCTTATTCACAGGTGAGTCACACCCTGAAACACAGGCTCTCTTCCTGTCAGGACTGAGTCAGGTAGAAGAGTCGATAAAACCACCTGATCAAGGAAAAGGAAGGCACAGCGGAGCGCAGAGTGAGAACTCCCAGCGGCGAGGCGCCGGGCAGCGACCCCTGCAGCGGCGGACCGCGCGCCGGCCCGGCCATGCCTGCGCTCTGGCTGAGCTGCTACCTCTGCTTCTCGCTCCTCCTGCCCGCAGCCCGGGCCACCTCCGGGAGGGAAGGTGAGTCGGCTTCCAGGAGGAAAATTCGCAGCCCTGGGCTGTGAACTGGCCTTTCTCTGCAGACCATGATGGCTGAGTGCACCTCGGAGGATTCCCACTGTGTCGAGAACCTCTTTGGAGCTCTCTCTTCCTCCCCTATCTGGGGCTTCTCCAGAGATGGGTTTTAGATAAGGCTAATATTATATAAAGCTGTCTGATTTAAAAATGTGAGGCCAATAGGTGTGCTAAACTAGGGTTTGCCTTACTTTTAAAATGTTTCTTCTTGATTGCTTTTTTGGATCAAGGAGCCCCTGTTTGATCAGTAATATCAGCCATATTTTGGTATATAAATTCTTTTCCCATTCTGTATTTTTACTGATATGAGTTAGGTAGGAATGTTTTCTATGGCTGTGAACACCACAAAGATTGAAAAGGAACCTCTTTAATAATCCTTCTGGAATTCCCCTTCCATCTTTGGGATGGAAAATGAGCCTTAACAATGCTTTGCTTTTGCATAACGTTACTTTCTATGGTATTTTCACGTAATGTTCATTCAGCAGACATTTATTGGGTACCTGTGTCACAGGTCATTTGTTCTTATCTAGAGCACCCAGTGGCTGTCATATCATGAGAAGTTCAGGTCACGTAAACAAGACTTTATGAGAACCTAGCAACTGTTTACTGTACATTTGTGTCACTTAGTTTTACCAATGATATTTACTTGTATAATTACCCTGGAGTTTCATGTTTATATCACTTCCTGCACCTGATGACATTTCAATGATTATTTCAGTAGGTCCAAGAGCCATTTTCACACATGTGCATGCATGATTTTGAGACAACATTCACGTGCACATGGAATTATCTTAGACATTCCATTTATTACCATGCAGTCTGGGTGATGCTGGCCTGAATTGTATTTGAATGACATGAATATTTTAGCATGTGTTGAATGCATTGATACAGTCCTTTTTTTCCCCTAAAATAGTCTTGGAATTAACTTCCAACCCATCATCCTTGACTACCATTTAAAAACCATTTGTGAAAATGATCATGTAGGTCAGGTTCCCTTAGATAAATAGGATAAAGGAGCTTTAACCTAGTGAGAAACATCATAAAAGTAAGGGTAGTTTCCGAATATTAGAATTCAAGAGGATGCTCACAGATCAACTACTAGAACCCCTTGGCTTACACAGTGAAAAAATGGAAATGGATTTGCACAAAGCCACACAAGCAGCTGTTGGCAGAGACACATCTGGCACTTGATCCAGGGGTGCTTAGGCTGGAGCTTTTGGGACCACATTATAAAAATAATAAGGGAACAAGATACATGTGTTTTATATAATGGATAATTATTGAGGCAATTTTCCCCTTAGCTGTAGTTGAGTATTTGTGTGTGTGTTAGCATTAGATAACAGAAATAAATATGTAGGATGTTATCAATTACTTAACGAAATCAGACTCAAGAGGTCAAAGCATAGACTCTCAGTTCTCAAGGATGGACAAGCTGTGAGCATTCTGTCTAGACCATTTAGTCAGAAGCAGTGTTTGGACTCATTTCCAGACTTTCTCCTTCCTTGGAGACAGGCCACTTAACATATTAGGCTCCCTTCTCAAAGGGTGCATTTTGGGGTTCAGTGAGAGTGTGAAAAGCTTGGTGTTAGAGGTGAACACATATGCTTTTCCAGTCATGGAATGTTGGAATGTAGTGGAAGTTGGACTGAAAGTACGGTACTTGCCACCTCCCAAAGTGACCCCCATATGTGTGTCCCATGCACTGCACCTATGGGAGCCTAAAGCAAGGATGTTGCTTCCTGGTTGTTTCCTCGCAGGTGGAATAATGTGCTAGATGTAATCAGCGAGAATTTCAGGGTTAGTCTCAGTTAAAGCACAGCTCGACCTGGCTTCAAATTTTGGCTCATTCACTTACTATTTCCTTCTGAGTAACCTTTCAGGCTCCTTAGCTGCTTGGAGTGTGCTTCTTCACCTGTTAGACAGAAGCAACAGTACTGTGCAACCTTGTAGAGTTGTTGAAAGGATTAGAGATTATGGTAAAGTGCCTTAAAATGCCTGGAACCACATTTCTTTAAAAAGTCTGAAGCCAACGGTACAGGTATAGTGAACTTGGATGCCCAGAGATCAGTAAGGAAGATAAAGACTCCCCTTCAGAAACTTACAGTTGATGTGAGAGAATATGGCACATAGCTCGATATCTGGATCATGGTTCACATGGAGAGGTCTGACTGCAGAAGGCATGAGAAAGGGATAGGAATGAGACTAGAAATATAGCCAAGAATCTGGTTGTGAAGAACCTTACATGCCAGGCTGTCCAGTTGGGTTGGTGTCCTGTAGGCAAAGAAGGGTTGCAGATGGTTTATAAGCAGGAGTGGGTGTGGTCAGATTCACGTTTTAGAAAGGCCACTCACTTAAGGGCTTAGAGGGTGGAGTTGAGCTATAAGAAGCAAATAAAGGGCCATGGTAGTAGTCCAAATGAGAGATGATGAAGGCTTTCATCGTGGTGGGGGAAATAGCAAAGAGGAAACAGATTATAGAGACTTTTAGAAGGTAAAATTGAAAGAATTTGGTGATCCAATGAGTGTGTGTGTTATGGATACATCTAAGGGAAAATTGTGAGAAATAAGGAAGAGTCCAAGATGGGTCCAAGGCCTCAGGTTTGGGTGATTGGTTAGACAGTGCGCTGTTAAAGGAAATGAGGACTATGAAAGAAGGATCAGATTTGGAAGCAAAATTGGGCAATGGATAAAGAGGAGGGAGTCAGTTCCTGTGGGGACCTGTTGAATTTGAGATGCAAGTGGAGATGTCCAACAGTCCCTGGGAAGAGCTGGAACTATGATTTTGAAGTTTAGAAGAAAAGTTTGAAACATAAAATTGGGAGCCCAAAAGTGGAAATCAAAGCCTTGAAAATAGATGACACTATCTGGGATATGGAAGTAAAAGAAACCTCAACACTTGGCAAGGAGACAGAAGAACACTGAAGGAGAATAGGAGGAATGAGCATTGAGGATGGAAGAGAATCAAGAAAAAGGAGTGTTTTGCTAGCCAAAGGACGAGTTTCAACAGGGTGGGAGTAATAAATGGTATTCAGATATCAAAATACGAATATACAAAGAACGAGGACTGAGATCACACTGTCGGATTCAGCCACCAGTTATGTTTTGAAGCAACTGTTCTTCTAGAATAGTGAGCTCAGAATCCAAGATTATTATAGACCACAAATCTTGTTTCTCTCATGCCTGATACTGGAAAAGTGGTGCTGTGGATAGTGGAAGGGACCCCTGGAAAGACTTATACTCTCTCGTAGATTCCGTTATTTAAATTGGTGAAGTGGTACAGCATCATGCATCAGAGGGCAGGCTCTGGAATAAATGGTCTGGTTCAAATCTCGGCTCTGTCATTTAGCAGTTGTGGCATTTGGGTAGGTTACTTCACCTGTGACTCAGTTTCCTCATCTCTAAGATGAGGATAATAAATTGTTGTGCTCATTGCGTGTAAAGCACTTTGCACAGGGCCTGGTAAGCACTCACTATGTGTTCAGTATTATTGGGATATAACTAAATGCCCCGCCAATACTGAATGTCAGTATGTTGCCTTCTGAGTTTTAAGAGGGGACGATTTTGAAGTGGCTCCTCTTTACTCTCCTTTCATCAGCCCAAGAGAGATGATGAGGGACCCTTCTGCTCAGGCTGAAAGGAACCGCCAAGTTTTACCCCATGGGAAATAAATGGAATACCTGGCAAGGAACCCAAAGTAGATTGGAATGCAAATCCTTTCTTCTCCTTGCCTTTTGTCAAGCACCAGAACTCATCACAAGCAGATTCAGCAAATCGTAGACAGTGATCCCAGATAAGATGGTCTCTTACTGCTCAGTGGGAAAATCTCCCCGCCACCGCCAAAAACTGCGTTTGGAGAACTTGATTTATGAAAATATGTAACAATATAGATGCAGTGGTCACATGTCTCTTTATATTTAATTTAGTAAACTAGCTAAACAAACATATTTCAAGTCACACAATTTATAAAATAATAACTTAGAAATATTGATTTCTTCATTCACATTTCATGAAGTTATATATTTTTTCCATTCATCTTTAGCATTCCTAAAGCCACTTTAATGCAGTTTCTTCTTCACTTCCGAGTGGGTGGCTTGAGATACAGATGTGTTTGAATCTGTTTTGATGCTGTAACCGGACAGTACGCCATTTTCAAAACATTTAAACATTATCCTGAAGTGCACATTGTGATCTTCACAGCGTAAGCATCTTGAAAGTCTTATTTGTGACAACTTTCAGCACTCACAATTATGAGGATTGTGTTCAATGTCTTGGCCTCTTTCTCACTAAGTATCCAAAACATTGACTGAGCTCATTTCAAATTAACATGTCTTCCCCAAACAATACTTTATTTTAAGAATAAGGTAATTGAGAAAGTGCATTATAAAATGAGAGATTTTTAAAAGACTTAAATGTGACCTTTTTTTCCTCTAAGGGAAAAAAATTGAGAAAATAAAAACCCTCACCTTATATTCAAGTATGTACAATAAACAGGAATATAGAATCGGGTTAAAATGTAAGTTGGAAATTCCTATGTAGGCTTAAATTTTGGATGTCTTGAGCTTGGGGCAGCCGTTGGTTTAGCTCCACTGGTCCAAGAAGCTGAGGAAGAATGTGGATTTGTGATCACGGTGTCTGGGAAAGTCAGGTGCATGCAATTTAGGTGTTGCGGCAATCCTGGGAATATTTTTCCCTTTTTAGTTCTTAGTGGTTCAACGGTATTGACTTTTCTTTTTTCCTAGAGAAATTTGCAAGGACAAGGCTTGAATCATCCATTACAGACCAGTGTAGAAATAGGAGCTCCATGGATTCTGGAATACTCTAATTTAGTCACAATTAGACCTAGTAGATTTCTGCACCATGACTGGGCTGTGTTCTAATATTAGCCCCAGGTGCATGATGTAATATTTGAATCATATCCAAAGCCAAAAGCTAAGTCTTCCCTGTGTCTGTGGGTGACTGTATGTCTTATATGTGTCTCCCCAGCAAATACGTGCTTCCTTATGTCACAATTATGAAACGAAAAGAATGGCTCTTCCTCCAACACTGATCAGCGTAAGGGCTTGAATCTTTCCCTCCTTCTCCATCATAGGACGGTGGCGATCAATGGGGCAAAGGTAGCTGTATCCGGGACTTCTTCAAGCTTGTTATTAACCATTTACAGAATTCCAACTGTTTCTTTTCTAGATTTTATTTTATTCATTGTATGAATATGAATCTTCACATTCTTAAAAAACAAAATTAAATTGCAGCCAAATCATTCCCCACACTAACTTAAACATTGGAAAAATTATCCAAATCTTCAGCTCCACTTACGTGTGGCATTTCTTACAAAAAGCTTTGCACGTTTCACCATTTTGTTCTCTTATTACAGCATCATGGAACTAAATGAGAATGAAGCTTAGGGGTTTTCTCTATGAGAACTTCTCATTTTATAGATGAAGAAAAGGACACCCAGGGAGGTAAAGTAACTGTCCAGATTCTCACAGTTGGTTATAGCAGAGCTGGGCTCCAACATGTGTAATCCTCATTTATAGATGGGAAACTGAGGCACAGAAAAGTGATTACCTTGACCAGAGCCATGCATTTGGTAACAGAACCACATTTCAGTTGCTCATTTAATGTTCTTTACAAGATCCCTCCTTGGCTTATTTCTAATTCTTATTAAGAATTTTATTTAAATTAATTTTCAGAGGATGGAATCTTGATCTATTATAAGAACATACCTTATGTCTCTAAATGGGACACCTGTGTCCTGTCTATTCAGAAGTCTCTATTTGTCTATGTGAGTCAACATACTGGCCTTTCCCTTACACATGTCGGAGAACAACGGGTTAAAACCAAGCACAAGGGGCTGGCCCCGTGGCTGAGTGGTTAAGTTCGCGCACTCCGCTGCAGGTGGCCCAGTGTTTCCTTGGTTCGAATTCTAGGTGCGGATATGGCACTGCTCATGAAACCACGCTGAGGCAGCATCCCACATGCCACAACTAGAAGGACCCACAACGAAGAATATACAACTATGTACCGGGGGCTTTGGGGAGAAAAAGGAGAAAAAATAAAATCTTTAAAAAAAAACCAAACAAGCATAAACTCTAGTTTCTGGGGCATTGACAAGAGAACAGATTCCAAATTACCGTGTTTCCTCTTCTCTTTGTTCAACTCTGCTGTCAGATTATCACACAGCTTGGAATTGACCAAGGCGCTCAGGTTAAAAAAAAAACAAAACAGGACAGTTGAGGGACAGCAATAAACCTTTCTGTTTTACCAGTCATTGTTCTTCAAGGGCTGTTGACGTTTTGAATCTACATCTGCAGAGTTGTGTCCAGAGGTTATTTTCCTCTCCCTGCTGGAGACTGTTGGTATAAGTTTTGGAGTCTTCCAGGATCAGGTTAGTTTCACGGGCAGAACATTGACCATGTAAGCTTTACATAGATTTACTGCGATTTCAAATCACTACCCATTTTGCTCTTAGTAAAAGAAAGTTCCTAATGTTTAAAGATAATTTCTGAGCTCAAGCAGACTAGTCTACTTTGCGATAGCAGTGGGTCCAACAGTAACGTGAAGTTGCTGCTCCTGCCTTATCCGGGGGGTTGTACATGATAGGAGGGGATCTTCACATGCTGAGAAGTTCGAGGACAGAGGCGAGGCCACATGGACCTGGCGTGGGAAGTGGCAGTGGAGTAGTAACACATTTGTCCAATTAAGAGGCAGGACACACATTGTTCCCACTCCCTGGTGGAGTTGTCATGGTCCAATCTCTTCTTGGAATATTTGTTACTTCTCTTATAGATGTATAAAAATGGTTGGTCTCTTAAAAGGCCATTTAATTCATTCTTCTGACTTCAAGTAATACGGTTTTAATTTATCCTTTACAAATGGATTTTTTTTCAGAAAGGAATCTTGAAGGAAGATGCTATAAATGCACTCCATACGTACTTTTCCCACATTGTAAATGTGCACGAATTACCATTGTTCTTTTGTCAAAACTGAGAACTCCAATGGTGCATTGTAAGCACGCACACACCTAAATGCTTGTATCTTTGTGAAGGGGCATAGTGATAGCAAAACCTCTATGGCTAATCTCCTTACACAAAAATATATTGTTCCGAAAAGCAATAAAAGGTTTAAAGAGGGAGAAGTATTTATTAGGTAACTTTTTTTTTAAGGAGCCAACAAAACATAAATTTAAATGATTGAAAAACCACATTTAATGTGTACTCCCCAAAGCATTTCAGTACAAATCAGAATTTCCTTTTTATCTTTCTTTATTCAGATTCTTTATACAGGATTTTTTCCCTTTGGGTCCTCATTGCTTCAGATGTCACCTCTAGCTGTCCTGGACTCCCTAATGTCCTTTACTTCAGTTGCTTCTTAAAGAGGCATATGACACCTTTTGCTGAGCCATGTAGGAAGTGCTCAAAGAACACTATGCTCTTTGAATAACAGTTAAATGTGCCTTCTATATTGGAATGCTTTTCTTTATGGATGATCTCATAGAAATGTAGAAGTTGCAATTGCTGTCGTCAGAAGGGTGTGGGGTTACCTGAGGGCGATGAATACTTTCATATAGAATCCTTACCACGATCACTCACTGAGTCTCCACCCTGTAGCTGACACCAGCTGTCTTGGAGCAGAAACCTGAAAGGTGCCTTGTGTCCGAGAACGACGCTCTTTTAGCTCTTGTGTCCTAACCTTCTCTTCCCTTTCATCTTTGAACTCAGACTGAGCCCTCAGCTTCCTCATTTATCCTCAACCCCTTTGCTAGTGAGACAGAAATTGGCGTCCCCAACCTCCCTGTCCACTGGGACTTTCTTTCCCTCTCCCCACAGTCTGCCTGGGTCCTGGGGGGCTGTTAGGGGAAGACATCTCCAGGTGTGGTCTCCTGGCGCAGTCCTCACCAGGCTGAGTTACCCACAGTCCACCTGTGCCGTTTCCAAGTCTAGGTTGTAATATAATGTGCTGTGAACTCTTAGGGAAAATAGATGACTCCTGTAGACCATAATTATTCAAAGGAAAAATGTAGAGACTTGAGTTTCATTGACTCTTGTTGACTTTAGACCATTTAAAGTTGAAAAGATTTGTCCGTATTTTATCATCCAAAATTGCCCGTGTGATTAGAACACTGCCTCTGTTGCTCCTCCCCTCGGAGCATGTCACACTCCAGCCTTCTTTACGCTGCTTGGGCGTTTACACGTCCTGGGAGACAAACGGATCGGCAGGATACGGCACCAGGGGTTCTGGTGCGTTGGTTTAAAATGTGGTTGTGAAAAGTATGAGAGAAAACTGAATTCAGTTAAGACTCTTGGCGAGAGAAGTGCCATTTCAGTTTTCTTATTCTAATTAGAAAACATATTGTGACATACCTTAAAAGGATAAAACTGGAAGCAGGCACTCACACATTAAACCATGAAATTCAAGTCCGTTTAAATGATGAAATGTTTAGATTTTGTTTTAAAATATCCATCCAAGCTGAGAAACATATTAAACCCTGGAAAGAAAAATCTCATGTAGGAGGTTTTAAAACTCGAAAGTATTTATGAGCATTTTCATCATGACATGTAAGGATAATATTATAAAAATATTCATCTTGTCGTCTTGAGTATCTCAGACTTGGTGACTTTGATTTTTGCAAATAGGATGATAGCTTCCAATGCCTTTGATACCAAACTGATAGATGACAGTTGTATCTTGCTTTAGATTTCATAAGTAATGCACAATTTGAATATTTGTAAAAATAATTTAAAAAATACATTAGAATAGGTTGCTATTTAAAGGACACTTTCAATAATTGCTTTTGTTCTGAAAATAAGAATTTGCCAGGTTTTTAAAAAGTGAATGTACTATTTTCAACTTTAATTTTATTCGCCATCTTTAGTCCAGCTATTCACATTTGGACTTCCTATTTAAGGGCCTCATCACAACTGACTTCATGAAGGTGATGGTTGCTTCTTTGAGCACAAAAGTGTTGTCAGTTTACATGAGACCAGTTCTTTGACTCAGAGGAAGGGAATGGTATCCAGTAAGATAAATTAAGATTTAATTTTTAGTGTAACTTCTTTGAACAAACAGAAGGGAGGAGTGTGGTTGGGATCGTTAGTCTCAGCACACCTCTCCCCACCATGATGCTTTTCCTTTACAAAGCAAGAATGTTTAGAAGCAGAGGAAGTAAAGACCTAAAATGAAGTATAAGTGAAATGAATGGGAGAGAGATGAAGATGTCCCAGCGGGGAGTGTTACGTGAAATTAGGCTGGAAAAGTAGATACTATGGAAGTCTTTGTGGGAGATGGGGAAGGAATTCTGGTCTTTATCCTAAAAGGAAAGGAAAGGGATCAGAGAGTTTTAAGCAGAGAGGTGTTGGTAAAATTTGTTTTTTATAGAGGTTTTCTGACTGCTGAGTGGAGGGAGGCAAGAGGAGTTGCAGGGAATTCAGTTAGGAAGCCATTGCAAGCAAGAGGTGATTGGGGTGTGGTCTAGAGTGGCCGTAGTGGAGAGAGACTTGCATAGACTTGAGCTATTTAGTGGGCTCTATCAATAAAATTTGGTGTTGAATAGAAGATGGGCAGGTGAGAAAGATGGAGAACCTAAAAGGATAGCTTCCAGCTTTCTGACTTGAAGGGATGGCAATCACGAGTTTGGTTTTAAACGTGTTTTATGTAAAGAGCTGTTGAGGCAACCAGTTGGAGATGTGAAGTAGACCGCTGGGCATGAGGGTCTAAAGTTGAGAATGAAATCGGGGCCAGGGAAGTATCCCTGTTGGGATGTCAACACCTATGATGGCTTTTGAAACCCCTGGCCTGGATGAGAGAGTTCTAGAGTGAGGAGTCAAGGAGGTTCAGGACCGAGCTTAAGGAACGCCAGCATTTAGAGTTGGGGTAAGGAGAGGGGCCAGCAAAGACTTGAGTGGGGCGGTGCGAAAGGTCAGAAGCCAAGGTGGAGCCTGACAGCATGGCAGCATGGTATCCAAGGGAAGAGAGTTTCAAAAAGGAAGGAGACAAAAAGATTCGTTTTCTCGGAAAGGGAGTGAGGGGCACAGAATGCTGGAAAGGAAACACAGGGTACACTCCTTTCCTCTAAATCGGGAAGAGAATGGAGTGCCGTCTCGAATGGTCTAAATGTGGCCTCATCCCCAGGAGATTACAGGTAACTTACTTTATCAACTTGCTGTTGTTTAACTCAATCACTATGAGTACACTGAGCAGCTGAAACAGCAGCAAGAGCAGCAGAGCTCTACGTAATAGCAGCCAGCACCCACAGTCAGGTTCAAACATGACGCTCAGATTCCCAGCTCCTGAGATAGTCCCACACACCAGCCAAGTGCACGACCTGTCGAGGCTGCCTGATCCCTGCAAACTGATCTCATGGTCTCGAGCCAGCCTCTTCCCTTTGCCCCTCCTCCCACGCAGCCCTACACTTGCTGCCCTTCTAGATGGCAGGCAGAATGTCACTGCAGCTCCAGGCTCACAGACCACAGATGGGCAGGAGGTCTTGGTGCAGAAATAGGTCATCTCGTGTGAGCAGCAACCTGAAAGAAAGTTCCAGACACTCCTACTAACTGAAAGTGTCATGTTCCTCTCACAGGCCCTTCTGTTCTCATCTCACCCTGCAATTTTTAGGTTGAAACATTTTAGGTAGAATACCATATATGTAGACACTGCAAACTTTGTGTGTTGTATTGAGAAAATTTCATATTGGGTCTCTGGACTCCTGGGAGATTTCTGTATGTTCAGGTTCTTGGTTGGCTTTTCTGAGGGTCAGACTGCCTGTCTCTCTCCCTCCCTCACCCCTTTCCTTCCTTCCTCTTCTGTCCATCTATCCTTCCATCCATTCATCCATCCATCCAACAACCACAGTCCCAAGTCCTATATTAGGTCCTGAGGGGATACCACGTGAGATGCTATAGAGGAGGTAAGATGTGCACACAGGTAGTGATCATTCAGGATAGAACGTGAAAATGCCAGGAGAGAGGTGAGGATGAAGTCTCGTGGGCAGAGGAAGGAGACGCTTTGAAGGAACCAGCAGGAACCAGATACGATCTGATTTATGCTCCTTAAGGAGATTACTCTGGCTGCTCTGTGGGTTTAGGGAGAGTGGGAGCAGGTAGTGCCCCAAGCAAAGGAAATAGGCAGCCTAAAGGCCTGAGGAGGGAAAGAGCTTGGCACCTCCTAGGATTCCTGCAAGGGTCTGTGTCCTGGAGCCCAGTGAACAAGAGAGAAAGAGGAATGAGGTAAAGTTGGAGAGGCCAGCAGGGCTGACCGCAGGGCCTTGAAAGGAGTTTGGAATTGTAATTTTGCTGTTACTGTTAAAGCACTAAGGAACACGATGATTCCGTCCTCCAAGGATGGAAATCAGATCACCTTGGTGGAAAGCTGAGCATGTTTTGAAGTTTATAACAATAGAAAGAGGATCTGCTTATACACAAACGACCATATTAATGCCAAGTTGTTAAAATTTCTGGTAATTGCCTGCACCGTTTCCTATGGGAAATTTAAAATGAGGTCTCCATGAACTGCAGCCACTGATGCTGATTGTTCCAAGGCCTTGCCCCGAGTGCAACCCTAGGAAATATTTTCGGTTTCCTTTCATTCTCCTAAGGATCGAGCTTGGAAGCAGCCTCTGCCGTGTGCTTCCTGTCCTGACCTGTTGGCGCTGTGTGTTCGAGTGAGGGTGGGCGTGTTTGAAGCGAGCCCGAGGGTTGCGCACACCTTGCTCCATTGTTTGCAGAGGTTTGCAGCTCCTTGGAGCTGCGGCTCAGGGCGCGTGGGTGGTGGTGGGCGGATCAGCCCGCGTCTGGCTGCCGGGCTGGCTTTTCTAAGAAGCACCTTAAGGGTCATCGACTGTCTGCTATTATAGTTATTATAATAATAAATACTTAAGTGCTAAAGAAGCGCATGCTGCGTCGTCAAACACAGTTACCACCCACGCTTTACTAGACTGAAAGAAATATGTGAAAATCTGAGGGAAAGGACTCCGTTTCAGATGTGTTTACTCAGGGCTTGAGGTCGACTTGATGAATCTCATTCCTTTAGCTCTGGAGAGAAGCCTGGCTGACAGAGACTAGGATTTCGGGGGTTGGAGTGAGGGGACAGAGAGAGGAGGAGGAAACTTTGAAGAGATGCCCCTGGTTTGGAAAGATGTACATACAGTACAAATGAATAATCAAGTAAGAGTAGTGGATGGGACCTGGCACCTAGGATACAGAGGTCAGTGAAAGAGGGAGGAGGAACCTGCCTGTCTTGATTCCTAGATCCTATAAGGGCTTCAGGTGTGTTGAGGGTCCCAGTCTGATTTGTTTCTGTATTTTCTGGTGCAATGATATCTTAATGCCAGGCCCCAGACTCATGCCAGTCCATGGTGAAATGAGGAAAACATGGACAGTGTGATGAATATCTGACGAAGCCCAGTCTATATCAAATAAATATATATATTTGCTGTCTTAGTTGACAAAATGAAACATTGGCAACCCCCTGTTTTGAAATCTTGCTGGCTTGTGAAGTTCCAGGGCAGCTTCCCTGTCAGATGTGAAGTGATATTTATTACATGAATGAAATAAATGTGGTACATCCCATTGACTGAAGACAGAGGAAGGACAGGGGAAAGGAGTAAGAATCAGTAAAACAAAATCTGGCAGTGAGGTACCTGGAGAGAATGGGGATTTATCAGGAGGAGTAAAAGAAAACGTGCAACAAAATGACAGGCAAATAGTTTGACGTTTGCTATGTAAATAATTCATGATAATTTATAAGAAAAACATCATGCTCAATAGATACATAAAAACATCATGTTCAAAGATCATGAACGGATCAGTATCAAAACAGAAACAAAATAGTAAACCAGCATATGGCACTTTTCAACCTTCCCTCTAACTTCCTATTTCCCTCACTGCTTTATGAATTTCTCCTTGACAAATATTACTATCCAAATATTATCTCTATATGACATCTTGTTTATTTTCTTTCCCTCCAACTTGCTTGTAAACTCCACGAGGGCTGGGACATCTATCAGTTTTGTTTACTCCTGTATCCCTGGTGGCTACACAGGGCCTGGCACATAGCAGATGCTCGGTTCATATTGACTGAATGAATAGATCAATGGTCTGTTGATCAGTGGTTCCCAGTTGACCCAGGAAATGTCTAAGACCCCCATCTTTTTTTTTGAGGAAGATTAGCCCTGAGCTAACATCTGCTGCCAATTCTCCTCTGTTTGCTGAGGAAGACTGGCCCTGAGCTAACATCCATGCCCATCTTCCTCTACTTTATATGTGGGATGCCTACCATAGCATGGCTTTCCAGGCAGTGCCATGTCCACACCTAGGATCCGAACCAGCGAACCCTGGGCCGCCAAAGCGGAATGTGCACATTTAACAGCTGTGCCACCGGGCCAGCCCCGACCCCCATCTTTATACGTCCATTGCTTGCATTTTGTGTCAAGGCTCCCTGATGGAAACTAGAGACATTTACAAAGTTAGCAGTTAGCCCAAAATTTGGGAGTGTAGGGGTGGAAGAATTATTCCTCTACCCTCTAGGTCCTTCTGGCTGGTCTAAGAATTAAACTGACATGAGACAGAACAACAAGGAAAGTCAAAGTTTAATAACATGTATACAGGGGAGAAAGCCAGGTGAGTAACTCACCAAAATGGCAGAAGCCGCCATCTTAAATACCATCTTCAGTTAAAGACAAAGAGGATGTTGGGGTTAATGGTTTGGGACTTCAATGGGGAGGAAGGCAGTTCACATGGAGATGGAAAAGCAAGTGTTTGCTGGGCCATCTATAGACAATGTAACTTGAGAGAGAGAAACTTGTTAAAAACTGGCTTAGCAAAGATCCTCCCAGTCTATCAAGCCCAGAGTTATCTATGGTGATGGCGTGTCCTGAGACAGGCCTTCTGTCTTCAATCCTTTTGGGGCAGTTAAGGGGAAGGTCAAAGTTTCAGAGTCTTTGTCTTTAAAAATAATCAAACCGAAGAGACACATTTTGGGGTGGCCTATTCTTATCTCCTACAGGAGAATGGCAAGTAGATTACAAAATAAAAATGAAAAAAATTCTAGACACAAAACTGAACAAGGCTAAACATAAAGGAAGGAAAGTATAATAAAATTTTTTTTAGAATTTCCTCATTTTAAAATGTATTATAGGCTTGTATTTAGGTTTGTTGACCTAAATATATCCTTGTACTGTAAGTTACCAAGAAAGGCTGTTTTCTGGACTAGGCTCCTGTGAAGAGAAGCCTTCCCTCAAGGAGCAGAGAAGAGAGTGACTGCTAAATATTGGTATCTGTGTTTTTAAGGCATGTCCAGACATGTAGGGACACATGGAATCCTTTAATCACATCTAGGGGTTTCCTGAAGTTCAAGAGAATGTGCATTTGGTTTTTCATTAAAAACATTAGGTATGATTATGGACCTGGCACTCTGCCATATGCTAGGGCTTTCACTGTTCCTTTTTTCTAAAGCATGAGATGTGTTCTCTGGCTGTTAGAAGAGCAGAGTCAAGTTCAGAGATTTGCCCTTGGATACAGCTTTATTTTTAAAAGAAATTTAAAATATTTCTTGCCCACATTTAAAAATCAGTAGATTTCATACCCAAAGCCAGGTTTCTGTCTTCTTTAAGACCTAAGTGGAAATGCTGACTACGGTAGGCATCATGCCCATGTGACTGCAATCGCCTGGGCATGAAGCACTGCTTCACCCTTTAGCCCTTTTGGCAGAGTCCCCACTGCTCCCTGTTGCTTTATTCCTAGCCTGGCACTGCCCTTCAGCAACCAATATGCCCATGACAGGGGTTGTGCGGAAGTTGGTCACAGAATAAAAAAGACCAGGCACAGGCTGGGTGAGGCCCATTTGATTAAGCTCAGTTGCAGGAATATTCTAGAATTTGAAATATAAAGATTTTTTTTCCCCCATAGTGAGAATGAGGAATAATTGCTTTTAGAGAAGTTAGGCTAAATTTGGGAGATGATTTGAGAAAGACCGTGTTTCAAATGCATCGGTGACAAAAAGTATCATTCCGTGCCAAAGGAGCAAACTCTCTGGGTGCGACTGTTTGCAAAACTCAATATTGAGCTGAGTGCAGTGCAGATTGGTGACTTCAGAGTCCTGCAGGCAAGATGAGAGAGTGACTTCATGGAGTTCCCAAGTAATACGGACACGGGAGGTCAATACACTCCCCGGACACGAGGCACATATGTCCCCTCACTCCAGCCAGCATAACCCTGGGCTTTAAGGGAAACTCAACTAAGAGAGAGGAGGGTAGCGTAACCCATTGGGCAAGTTCCAGGGTGGACACGCTGGCTGAAGACCCCCCTTGCTGGAACTGTAGTGCATCTGTATGGAAGGCTGGGAATTTAAAAGAACATAGTTCTTTCAGGGTAAAGCTTTCAAGAAGGAAGGATAGAAAGAGAGGGAGGTGGTAAAAGAGAGATTCTAACAAGGTTATCTATTTTTAAAATATTGCTCTAAAGAAATTTATCACGTGCTGTCCTTATGAAGTTAACTCTTACCAGCAAAAATTCTATTCTGAATAAGAAAGGCACAATGAAAAGTTTGTAATTATTTTGAGATTGCTCCCAGAAGGCATCCAGGGCAGAGGAGGCATTGGCTTACTGTGTGATCCAGCTGACCAACCTCGCCAGGCTCGTTGGCTGGAGAGTTTAGCTCTGGTACGTGCCTGACGATGGACTCGGTAGAAATTTCACAGCTGTGTGGCACATCTGTTCAAGATCCAAAAAGTCAGTCACACAAGCATTGGTTGGGAAAGATTTGGCTTGGCACCAGTTCTCTGAAAAAGCTCTGGGAGTTTGAATCAAATGCAAGCTTAATATGCTGTAAGTTTAATGAAATGTTAGGCTGCATCCATGGAATTATAGCATTTAGTCCCGTTGTAAGCTGAGCTGTTCAAACCACACTTGAAGTACTGTAATAAATTCCAGTCATTTTAAGAAAGATATTGAAAATTAGAGTTTGTTTCTAGAAGGGTAGTCAAGAAGAATCTAGAAGTCATGCCATGGGAAATGGTTGAAAGACCTGGAGATGACAAGTCTCCAGTTTAACCTGAAGAAGAGAAGACTAAGGAGGGAGATGCTATAGCTTGTCTTCAGATACTCAAAGTCTTGGCTGATGCAGTGCGTTGTAAAATAATATTTGAAACAAATGTCTGATAAATAAGTAAATGAAGAAGAGAGTAGGTGTGACTGTGTGAGTGTGTGTGTGTGTGTGTGTGTTGTTTTCCAGGGAAGAACAAGAACATGTGGTAAAAATTACAGGGAGGGAGGCAGATTTTAAACTCCATTAAACATAATTTGTAACAACCAATGCTGTCTATGGAGGGACAGGACATCATCCTAGATTAGGAAGGATTCGAGAAGGGGCCGAATAACTCTGTGAGGGATTGATAGAAAGAATGCCCCCATGCAGTAGTAAACCAGATTCCCGAGAAGCAGGGTTAAAATGGAACGGTGAGGGCTTTGTGGTTGGACAGACCTGGGAGCAAATTGTATCTTTGCCATTTAGCTGTGTGACTTTAAGCAAGATATTTACCCCCTCTAAGTGTTCATTTCTTCATCTGTTAAATGGAGATGATAAAACCATGTTAAAATGTTATCGTGAGAATTAACTGAGCTGATGATGTCAAGTCCAGAAAGTGGAATGGGCTGGATTGATGTTAGTTGACCCTCCCTAGATCACATGGCCCCCAAAGGAGTAAGAGAGTGAGTTTGAGGAGCTGTCATGAGGAAGTCACCTAGGAAGCCCATCAGATTTACTTCGTCACCTTTGCCACCTCTGTGCCTTCAGAGCCTGACACGGCCTGCACAGGGCAGCTGTTCAGTAGGCGTTGGCACATTTGTTGACTTTTTTATCCTACTCTGGGTAAGTCATGGCCCTAGGCACTTCTAGAAACACGCTCTCACTGGGGCTGTGTGGCCAATGGAGACGGTATGTCTGGTGGAAAGAAAGCGGGTTTTGGCATCAGACAGAGGTTCAAATCCCAGCTTTCCACTGGGTCAAGTGACTTAACTTTTCTGAGCTGTGTTTTTCTCTTCAGAGGCAATGCCTGTCTCATGTGAGTGACGGGTGAAATAGCATAGGCAAAGGAGCTGATATTCTTTCCTCAGTGGAATCCATCCCACAATCCGGGGAGGCACAGAATGCTGTCTACATTTACAGAAGATGAAACAAGACTCAGAGAGTTGAGTGATTTGCCCAAGGATATAGCAGAACTGGTATCTGATACAATTCTTTTAACCTCAAGACTCATCATCTTTCTCTTCTACACCATGACAGAAACATTTTTTTGAATGTCTGCTGTGTGCCAGGTGCTATGCTAAGTATTTCCACCTGTTACCTCATTGGCCGTTTAGGTCCAACTGGAGATGTTAGTCACTGCATCACTCCATGAGTCTCTTTGGAACATCCACTTGTTCACTAGGGTGAACTTTCCTAGACACTTGAGAAAGGTCATTCCTCATGGGACTGTGGTTCTCTTTGACGCCTGGCTTTGGAGGGACACTCAAGGTATAGTGAGGGGAGAGGAGATAGCTGTCCAGACAGTCATATTAGCTCCTCAGCCTTGACCATCATTGAGGGGACGAATGCTATGTATCTTGAACAGATGACACCATCAGCTGTTAGAAAGTTGTTCTAGAGTGCACAAATTGGCAGTCCTTGGTCTTCTCTAGCCCGTAGACTTCTTCTGTGGGGTTGCACAGGGTTTTAGAAATAAATTCCTTGCAAATATTTAAATCAAGAATTTTCACATAAAAACACGTAAGGTTTTTGGTTTCTCTTGAGGAGTTGGACAGTCTGGCAACCGTAAACTCATCTTCTCCCAGAAAACACCCCACCAGCACTGCGTAACGGCTGCTTCCTTTAGGTAGAGCAAAAAATCTCACAGTCCTCAGGGGTGCATTTCACTCCCTTACCTTATGCCATCGAGCAGTTTAAATTAATGTGTGGTAGCCCATGCATAATTTATATTAATAATAATAAAACACCTGGGAGAATTGTCCCTGAGTTGTTTTTTGCTAATGATGTCTTTTTTTCCTGATCCCCAGTCTGTGATTGCAACGGGAAGTCCAGGCAATGCATCTTTGACCAGGAACTTCACAAACAGACAGGAAATGGATTCCGCTGCCTCAACTGCAATGACAACACTGATGGCATCCACTGCGAGAGGTGCAAGGCAGGATTTTACCGACAGAGAGAAAGGGACCGCTGTTTACCCTGCAATTGTAACTCTAAAGGTAGTTGGAAAAAAGGGGGAAAGAAAGAGCGAGAGGGAGAGTTGGGGGAGATGGGGAAGGAGGGAGGGAGAGAGAGAGGCAGAGGCAAGCAGACGTTCAACGTCTAGAGCAAATGAGAATCTGCTAGACACTGGTCTTCTTAGCAATTTCAATCTGAAAGGAAACTTGTTTTGCTTCAGTCTGGGTGGTAGGAACCAGCTGGGGTCTTTAGGACACGTGGGTTTGAATTCTAGTACCAAGAGGCACATGATTCCCTTTCCCGGCAGGTGACAGTCTCTGACCCAGGGACAAAGGAAGCTTGCTCTCTTCCAGTGATGGCTCTTCATATCCATGACTATCCCTTTGACCAAACTCTCAGAAAGTAAGAGATTAGAGAGATCTGTTTCTGGTGCTGAGCCAGATGCTAGCAGTACAGAGCGGTACCCGTAGAAGAGACAGACGAATAAACAGGCAAATTAGAGTCTTTCACAGAATTGTTAACAAGAGAAAATAGAATAACACATAGCGGGGCTGGTTCATAGGAGGGCTTGTTTTTTTCCCCAAATGTATCACCCAGTGATGTAGCTGCAGGACTGTAGTTTTTATGCACACAGATGCACACATCATGCTATTATTCATCATGGGCAGACAGTAAAGACAAGTTAGTAAGTATAAAGAAGGGGAGAGAGGAAGTTCTGTTAAATGAGTTGAGTTTTTTTTAAAACTGCTCTATTTGTCTGTTATCTTTCTTGGCAGTTTCTGTTTCTTCTCTTTGCTAGCATGTGTTTAATAGCGTGACACGATAAATATTAATCCACCTAAAGGGCATGGCCTTTGTGCTTGGCAGTGACTCAGCGTAGCTCTGTGGGACCAATTCGGTTTCAGCAGTAGCTGAAAGAATCTAAAAGTGGGCAGATTTTGGTTCAGCCATGAGTTGCTGGTAGATTGGGTCCGGCAACCTCATGGAAAACTAGGGTGACCCTGAGGTGATACAGACCCTGATCCCAGCAATCACTCCCAAATTCACCAGAGTTGCTGTTATGATGTGGTCTGAGTCAGATTTGCCCAGCTTTGTGGCGTAGAATCAGCATCCAGAATCTTTGGGATTTAACAGTTCTCCTTATGAATCAAAGAACTTCATAAGGAAAAATTGAAAGAAAAATGATTCCATTTTAATGGGCATTTAACCTCTCTGATGAGCCCATATCCCCTGAGGCTAGGCAGCTTCGTGGTGAGTCACTGGAGTTGGGTCATCCCAGCAAAATGATCAGTGAGAATGTAATTAGAAATTTAATTGGCTCAGCTGGAAAACCTGGCCTGAAGACAAGGTTGTTAGTCTCAGAGTAGACGAGGAGCCTGCTGCCTAGCAAAGAGCGAAGGATTTACCACGTCGTCTCTCCTTTGTCACTGTGTAGTCCATTGCTTGCCCAGCAACAATGAGGCTGGCTCTTTCTTTTCTTCTGGGGAATAGATATCCCGGATTCAGTGTGAACAGCCTGGTAGGAGGTAGTGGAGCCTAGCGATGATTTATATCTTGTATGATACTAACATGCATTCCTCGCTTACTCTGTGCCAGGCACTTTTCTAGATGCTTTCATCCAGTAATTAATTTAATCGTCACAAATAACCTTAGGAAGAGGGTGCTATTATTATTTCCATTTTACAAATGAGGTAGCAGAGGCTTGGAGAAGGAGGTGAAGAAACTTGTGGAAGGTTGGAGAGCTATATGGCAGAGAAAGGGTTCCAGTCCCAGGGGTGCTGAAATCAAAGATCACGATGTAGAGTACAGCGGCGGGGGTGGAGCCAGACAGCCCAGGTTCAGATCTTGGCACTGCTGCTACTGCTGTGTCACTCTGGGCATGTTCCTTAACCGCTCGCTGTCCCTGTGTCCTCCTCTGTGAAAGACTGGTCGTACTATTTATATGACAGGATCGTGAGGATAAAATGATGTTTGTTAGGCACATGGTAGACAACTCAGATGTTTTCCTTATTAGGGCAGAGGTCAGGATCCCAATCTCCTGGAACACTGGTTTTTGGTTTGTTTGCTTGTTTTTTTAAAGATAGGCACCTGAGCTAACAACTGTTGCCAATCTTCTTTTTTTTCTTCTTCTTCTCCCCAAAGCCCCCCAGTACATAGTGGTATATTCTAGCTGTGAGTGCCTCTGGTTGTGCTATGTGGGATGCTGCCTCAGCATGGCCTGTTGAGCGGTGCCATGTCCTCGCCTGGGATCTGAACCAGTGAAACCCCAGGCCACCGAAGCAGAGCGCATGAACTTAACCACTCGGCCACGGGGCTGGCCCTGGAACACTGGTTTTTTAAAAACTTACATTCCAGCTTAGACAGAAGCCTTGCAGAGGCCACATATTTGGTCTAAAACTATTTATTAACATTTTATTTATTATTAACATCCAGAAAATGGCCATTAGCTTTTCAAATGTTTTTTAACAGTGGGGAAGCTAAGATCTAGAAGAGTTAATGAATGGCCTAAAGTCTCCCAGCAAGGGATTGCAAGAGCTAAAGTTGTAATTCAGGTGTTCTGATTAATTTAATATAATTATTAAATAATAATAATGTTCTTTTAAAATGCAAGTGCATATATATTTTTCAAGTGTTCCCAAAAAGGGGACCGGCCTAGTGGCACAGCGGTTAAGTGCGCATATTCCACTTCGGGGGCCCGGGGTTTGCCAGTTCAGATCCCAAGCAAGCCATGCTGTGGCAGGCGTCCTATGTATAAAGTAGAGGAAGGTGGGCACAGATGTTAGCTCAGGGCCAGTCTTCCTCAGCAAAAAGAGGAAGATTGGCAGCAGATGTTAGCTCAGAGCTAATCTTCCTCAAAAAAAAAAGAGGAAAAGTGTTCTCAAAAAGAAGTATACTCTCTTGGTTTAAATTGTAATCGTTTTAGAATACCTTCCTGAGTCCTCAAGTGCATGTAGACTACATCTGCATAAGCCCTATACAGTGCTTATTGGCACAGGACACTGTTCTTCATCTGTTCTTTAAACCCAGTTGTTCACAATCCCTAAGAGTAGCTCATGATGTAGGAAATGGGGCAGGTGTTTTTATTTTGATGAGATTCTTTGAAAACCCAGTGCTATTATTTTAGAAGTTTTGAAACATGCAATAAATTAGTCATGTTCACAGTAAGAGCCTGTGTACGTCTCCACGTCAACTTTGCAAGGCTCGAAGGAGGCCTAGAGATTACAGTATAAACTACACTTTTTAGGCACCTACTACGTGTGAGACGCTGAATTAGACACTTTATGTATTTTAGCTCAGAGTCTTCCAACAGCTCTACAGCTAGAGGTTGTTAACCCCAGTGATGAGTAAGCATTTTGCCCAAGGACACACAGCTAATAAGTGGCCGAGCTCGTATCTGAAGTGAGATCTGTTGGACTTCACAGCCCGGGCTCTCCTTATGTCCCCCAGCTTCTAGAGCTGTATTCTCTAGACAATGTCCTATGGCACACTGTGTTCCTCAAGATAATAGTAGGTGTTGCCTATAAGAATGTCAAATAATGTTTGGAAACACTGGCATTAAAAAGTTAACGAGCTTCATGCCTACTGAATGTACTATTATGTTATAAATTTCTGAAAGATTTAGTATGTACCATTTCCCAAACTCTAAGAACACAGAATGCCTATTTTCCTGAGATGATGGTTAATAGCCCTCAGAAGAGTTTTGTAGAGTACCACCCAGTTCTGTAGAGTACTCACCCAGACTCCTCTAATCCAGGCCATCATGTCAGCGGATGATTCCTTTCACGAGGGCCTGCTGGTCCTTCCCTCCCAAGGCATCCTGCAGATTGCTTTAGAGCTGTCTTTCTAAACTGCAGGTCTGATCTTATCACTGCCTGCTTGAACCTCTGATAGCTCCCTATTATCCACAAATGGATCTGTTATCCTTCTGTTAGCTCTTGCTTCAATAGTAGATAGCATGAACTAATATATATATATATGCATAGGGCATAACTTGGTGTCTCCCACTTGATAGTTGCTCAAAAAATGTAGTTTCTACTGTTATCACTGAGGGCCCCTTCAAGCCTTGCAAAACTGACATGGAGATGTTCACAGATTCTCACCGTGAACATGACTAATTTGCTTCACCATTCCATATGTGGCATAAAAGCCTTTACATAGGCGCAGAGCCAATATTTTTATTGATGTGAATTCTGACTACTAGTGAATTGAAAGCCCACAGAAGGACAACAGTTTAGAAAAAAAGGGAGCAACTGGTTAATATTTTGCTGGCTTTATAGATTATGGATAGCCTAATTGTCGCAGTTGTTTGAGATATATGGATTATTTTATAATTCTGCCAGCTGCAGGGAAATTATAAAGTAAGTGAGGTAGACCTCTAGGCACCTTTCACTTCATCTTTTGGTGCCCTCCTAACTCCTTTCGCAATAGCCCCATCCTCTTTCCTGGTGTACATGTATTAAGCCAACAGATTTCAGGGCCTCTTCTTTGTGTCAGGCAGTGTGCTGGGCACTGGGGATACAGCGGGGAACATGGGCTGAGGTCTCGTAAGTCAGCAGGGCTGAGGCCTGGAGCAGGGGTGGGACGGATATTTTAGATCAGGGGGGTCAGAGAAGATTTCTCTAGAGAAGTAATATTTAATCAAGACCTGAGTGCTGAGAATGGGCCAAGTAGGGGACGTTCCAGGGATGGAGCATTCCAGGCTAGGAGAGCAGGAAGAGTAGACACCCTGAGGAGGGAAGCAGTTGGCACGTTCTAGGAACAGACTGGAGAGCTGGGAGCTGGAACTCAGTGAAGGAGGGTAGGAGATGAGCTAAGAGAGATCGAGTCTTACAGGCCAGCATCCAGAGTTTGCATTTTATTCTGCTTTTAGTGGGGAGAGACCAGAGGACCAAAACAGACGAATAGTATGATCTGAATTGCATTTGTGAAAGGGCACTGGTCGAGAGAATGGAGCCCAGGGAGGCAAGGATGGAGGCAGGAAGGAGAGTGAGAGGCAGGGTCCAGGTGAGAGAGGACAGAGGCTTGAACCAGGGTGGTGGAAGGGGAGGCGGTGAGAAGGGCTGGATTCCAGACTGGCGCATTTTGTGATCCTGAGCACCTCTTGTCTTTCATCCGCACTCAGTCTGAGAGGACCCATTTACAAGTACGAGCATGTCTATAAAAAGTTAATCATAGGACAAGTACTCCAGTGCACTGAGCCGGGTAGATGCACAGGTCCTCCATTCTTCACAAGGGCTGATGCCCCAAGGATGAGAATTTCTACCACTCCAGGGTGGTAGAGATAATTTTGGTTAAGAGGCCTTTTTGTGCTCTTAAAAAATTACACCGTTCAAGCACTGACCCTTAAAAGATGACTTTTGTCTGCCAGAAATAATGCCAGAAATAAGGGAGAATGTTGCTCACTTTCTCATACTGTCTTCGAGGAGGCTGATGTGCGCGTTCGCAAATTTTCCTTCTTGAGATCTCAAGGATTTGATGAACTTCTTCTTAAAGGCAGTGGCTGTCACACTACTTAATGTTGAAATCAGAGTAGATCCATAAATAAAAATGCTTTCAGGAGTAATTTCCATTTCTTTCCTTGAAGAAGCCATCCTGGCTGTCAGAACTTTCCCTGGTGGGCGGATGGATCTCAGATGATGTAAAAGAATGGCCAGAGGCAGCAAGTGGTGGTTAGTAGTGTTTCTTGAGTTGCATAGGATGACAGTTGCTTCCTAATGCCATATAAATTAAATATTTCCTCATCCCGACCTTGTTGGTTACAGGTTCTCTTAGCGCTCGATGTGACAACTCTGGACGGTGCAGCTGTAAGCCAGGTGTGACAGGAGACAGGTGTGACCGATGTCTGCCCGGCTTCCACACACTCACTGATGCTGGGTGCGCCCAAGACCAAAGGCTGCTGTAAGCATCTGTACTCAGCACTGCTGCTTCTGCCATGAATAGTGACGATTATATGAACATTACTGACCACTTGCCTTTACTGATGCCTACTGTATGCCAAACACTCTTTTGAGGAATTCACGTGGGTTATCTCATTAAATCTTCACAATAACCCTAAGAGGCTGGGATTAGCATTGTACTCATGTTTAAGATAAGAAACAAACCATAAGAAGTTAAATAGGTTGTCTGAGGTTACTGGGGAAGGTAGTCTTAACATTCAGGCCTGAGTGTTGGCTTTGGAACCCGTGTTCTTCACCCTAACAATTGCCCCCCGTTTAGACGAACTAGGATGGAGGGAAAGATTCTAACCTAGGACCCGTTTCAACCCAAATGAATTTGGAGTAGAAGGACTTTTCTGCATAATTTTAATCCCCTTTAGTTTGAAGAAGACGGAGCATACATTATAAATCACATAACTAATCTGCAGAGATGCAGAGCTGGCAGAGTGTTGGGAGGGAAAGCTTAGCAGTGAAGCCGTTAGCTAGAAGGCGACCCACAGAGGAATCGCTTCCCCATTGCCCACTTTTCCAGCCCCTGCCCATATGAGAACCGCCCTCCACCCGTGCTTGCACTGTTCCAGTTATCATTGTCCCCAGTTCTCTTACCCTCTGGGCCTTTGCATGGATTGCTCTCTTCCAGACTTCCCTGACCCCTTTTAGGTAGTTTTCAGAGACCCTCCCTTGGGCCCAATCTCCTTTTTGTAACCCTTTTAAAACATGAAGTAGATCATTTCACATCTCTGCTCACAACTCTCCATTAGCACCTTTTCCCACTCAGAATGAGATGGAAACTTCTTATCAAGGCTGGCAGGGCCCTGCAAGATCCTCACACCCCCTTCACCCTCAGCGGTAGGCTCCCACTCGATTTCTCACCACTCCCCTCTGCATTCCAGCCACAGCAGCCTTCCTTCCCTTCTTCAAAGGTGCCAAGAGTATGTGACCACGGCCTTGGCCTCCAGCACTCTTCCTTCCCGCAGAACAACACAGTGCTTCGTGTGACTCCATTCCCATGTCATCCAGCTCCTCACAGAGGCCTTCCCTGACCAGTCCCCAGCCCTCCATGTTCTGACTCTGTTGTTTTAGTTCAATCTCTTAGTTTATATATGTATTTATTTGTCTCTCTCTCCCACTAGACCTTAAGCCCCATCGTGGTTTGGTCTCGTTCACTGCTGTATCCCCATGCCTAGAGTAGGAAGAGGCACCTAGAGGGTGTCCCAGCTCAGCTACACTGGCATTATGCTTTATGGCTGTTGCTGTTCACATATCTGCCCTGCCTTGAGACTCCTAGAGAACAGGGGCTATTTCCTATTTCTTAGTATCCCCAGTGCTTAGCAACAAGTAGATGCTGAATACACATTTGTCAAAGGGTCCAGATAAGTAGTATGGAGGGGCTAAGACAGGGAGCTGCCTATGGGGATTGAAAGATGAAGATTGGGAGAGGAATCTTCAGGAAGTCTGACAGGACTCGGCATCTGATTGGATGAGGAATGTAAGGGAGAGAAAAGAGTCAAATCCAGGTTTGGGCAGGATTTGAATGGGGTCATAGGGCAGTCAGAGGAGGAGGAGATCAGTAAGGAACAGACAACAAACTTGGTTTTAGATCCATGAGATAGGTGCGTGTGACTGTGTGCCAAACAGAGTGACAGAGAGCAGTGGTGTGCCTAGTCAGAGACCAGTGCACGAGTCACAGGTCTGCACGAGACAAGGAGACTGCGCCAAAATTAAATAATGAAAGCAATGATTTCCTTCACTGAGAAAGTCTTACAACCAAACAAACCAAATCAGCCAGACTCAGCAATTCCACTCCTGGGTATACACTCAAGGATATGAAAACATATGTATCTGCACAGAAACTTGTACACAAATGTTCATAGCAGCATTGTTCGTAATAGCTAAAAAGTGGAAATAGCCCAAATGTCCATCAGCTGAGGAAGGGATAAACAAAATGTAGTATATCCATATGATGGGATTTTATTCAGCCATAAAAAGAATGGCGTACTGATGCATAGTATGACATGGGTGAACCTTGAAAACATACTGACTGAAAGAAGCCAGACACAAAAGGCCACATATTGGATGACTCCAGTAATAGGAAATGTTCAGAATAGACAAATCTGTAGACGCATAAGTAGATTAGTGGTTGCCTCGGGCTTGGGGGATGATTGCCAAAGGCACAGGGTTTCTTCTTGGAGTGATGAAAATGTTCTAAAATTGATTGTGGTGCTGGTTGTATAACTGAGATTCTACTAAAACCATTGAATTGTCCACTTCAAATGGGTGATTTGCATGGTAGGTGAATTATCTCTCAGTAGAAGTGTTACCAAAAGAAAGAACCAAAGGAACTAAAACAAGTAGATGGAATCAATCATGATGAAAGCAGACAGTATTGAATTAAACAATAGAGAAACAAATGATAAATTTTTAAAAAGTGTCAACTGAACCAGTCAACTAAACTCAACAGTTTAGTGAGGACTTTGGTTTACATTCTGGCACAAACCCCTCCTCTCCTTAGCGGTTGGTAGCAAACAGTTCACAGATTGGCTGTCGCCCACAGACCACACTTTGAGTAGCACTGGCAGAAACAAATGAGTCCTTAAAGAGTCTGAGAGAGATTAGTGTGGACAGGATGGCTAAGAGAGGCGTCATTGAAGATGAAAGATCTGTTCAAGTTGCTGACATTTGCTTATGAGCACTTGATCTTTATGTATGTAGTTGCAAAGCATTTGGAACACATTCCTAATTTTCTTTGTCTTCTTTCCCAGAGACTCCAAGTGTGACTGTGACCCAGCTGGCATCTCAGGGCCCTGTGACTCAGGCCGCTGTGTCTGCAAGCCGGCTGTCACTGGAGAGCGCTGTGATAGGTCAGTGTGAACTGTGCTCCTACAGACACAGCAGGAGAGTCCCTTGGCAGCTAGCCTGAGAATTCATCCTCCGAGTGCAACTATGGAAAAGGAATACTTAACAAGTGTTGATGACCTTCCTGTCCTCGGTCCTCAAAACTAGGCTTTTTTTTTTTTTAAATACAGCTGAGCTCCCAAATCTCACTGGACTCCACGCTTCTGCCGTGGCCCCTTCTTTTTGTTTACACTGTGGCAGAGGCACAAGGCCCCAGTGAGTCCCCTCGCCAGCTGGCTCTGAATCCCAGGTGCTCCCATACAAGGTGGTATGCAATAATGAGATCACAAGACTCAACTCAGCCCCAGAAAAGGCCTGGCCTAATTAAACGTGTTGGGAAAATCCTAGTAAGAGGGAATATGGCAATGTGGTATGGCCATATATAACCATCGTGTGCAGAAAAGGAACCGCCCAGGGATGGGGTGGCGGTTACATGCACGCACATGAACTGCGGGAAGATGTAAGAGCCCTTTGGGCCCCGCGCCATGTTGGGGCAGGTGGCGCGGTAAAGAGCGATCCACCCTCGGCTGCTGCTGCAGGACATTCCTTAAGTACAAACTGCTCCGACTTAAAACTTCCCTCCCCTGAGATGTTGTGAGCAGAGGGCTGTGAGTTTGGCTCCAAAGGTAGTAAGAAAGCAGTTCTTTGGCATCCTGACAAGTACTTATATCTGGGCAGAGGGAATGGCAGATAGATTCTGAGCTTGGGTTTTCAGGGGGTTCTTTTTGGCTGAGGTGAGGGTAGGGACGTATAGCTTAAGAATGAAACGAGGAGGGCCGGCCTGGTGGCGCAGCGGTGAAGTGAGCACGTTCCGCTTTGGTGGCCCCGGGTTCGCTGGTTCAGGTCCTGGGTGTGGACATGGCACTGCTTGGCACACCATGCTGTGGCAGGCGTCCCACATATAAAGTAGAGGAAGATAGGCATGGATATTAGTCAGGGCCCGTCTTCCTCAGCGAAAAGAGGAGGATTGGCAGTTAGTTTAGGGCTAATCTTCCTCAAAAAAAAAAGAGTGAAAAGAGGCGTCACTTTTTTAAAACGTTTTTCATTTCAAAACATAACACAGAAATAGAAAGCCACATAAAACAAATGTCAGCACCACCAATTATATGAAATAGACCTTTGCTATAAAGGTTCCATCCCAATCCTGGAAGTGACCCCTATTCTGACTTCCATGTTAATCACTTCTTTGTTTTCTTCATAATTACCCAAGTGCATCCCTAAACATTAGTGTTTAGTCTTGCCTGATCCTTTTCCCTCCCCCTCCCCCCTTCGTTTATCATTCCTTCCCTACTCTTTCTTGGCCTCCCTTTCTCCTCCCCTCCTCCCCTCCTTTCCTCTCTCTTTTCCTTCTTTTTCAATCTCTTTTAATCTACAGGTTTCCTCCAGAGAAACCATATTGATTTTTTTTAACCCTTTCTCTGCAGAGAAAACACAATGCTTAGTTATTTATAGCCGTTCACTGAAGCGTCTACTGTTCACAGCTAACCTGCTCTTCTGTGATTTTGCACAATGATCATACTCCTGACATCTGGGCCAGTGGATTAGACCACATGATTTAGAGGCAGATGTACCTGAGTCTGAATCTTGCCTCAACCGCTTACCAGCTGTATGATCCTAAACATGTCTCTCTGGCCATGGTCTCTTCATCTAAGAAATTGAAAATAACAATTCCTATCTCATAGGGCTGTAGTGAGGATTAAATGAGAGAGCATACATAAGGTGCCTGGCATGTCGTAAGTGCTAAATAAATGATCATTGAAACTATCGTTACTTCATGTAGAAGGATGCAGTTAACTTGAACAGACTGAAAACAAGTCCCTCTCACCTTCTTCTCTGTGACCCCAACATCTGGGATTTGTCTGGCAGCTGTGGCTCTCAGAGAAGCTAGTGGAGAGCTTGAGCTTGGAGCGGAGGTGGAACGCCAGCCTAGGCTTTGCTTTTGTAGAGGGCCAGCCTCTAGCCATCCTTCTTTGTCATATCCTCACCCGCCCCTTTCCCCCATGGGCCAGAGCCCAGGTACAAGGGGGAGTGATGGTGGGCAACACCTAGTGGTCTTATAGGGGGGTCAGTGCAGTTGAGGGGGTGCTGGGGCTGGAGCATTTCCCTTTCCTTTCTTGGCCAACACCTCCCACTCTTTTTTTTTTTTTTATTAATGTTATGATAGATTACAACCTTGTGAGATTTCAGTTGTACATTTTTGTTAGTCATGTTGCACCTCCCACTCTTTTGCCCCCATTAAACACTTGCCCCAGGACAGGGCCAGCTCTGCATATCCCTGCCCCACCCCTCCCTCTCCTGCCCATGTGACCCCCACTCCATTCCTCAGCGAGGATGGGAAAATCACTAAGTTTCGAGACAATCAAGTCAAAGGTGATTCTGCTCTACCAGAAGGAGAGAAAGTGAATGTTCCTCATGCTCTCTCAGTGGGGGGCTGTGATTGATTGTCCACGTGGTGGTCTGGGAGTGGGGGTGGGATGTGCAATGTAATATTTCCCACCTCTGGGAATTAATAGTGCCGGGTGGGAGAGAAAGTGGAAAAGATCAGTCATCATATTCTCTATATGGAATAAGAAATAACCTATAATATTGTCGTGATTTCTAAAACGCCACTGCAGGTGTCGACCAGGTTACTATCACCTGGATGGGGGAAACCCTCAGGGCTGTACCCAGTGTTTTTGCTATGGGCATTCCGCCAGCTGCCACAGCTCTGGGGACTACAGTGTCCATAAAATCATCTCTGCCTTCCATCAAGGTACAGTGTTCTGTCTTCTAGGATTTTGTTTGTAACACTGCATAGGGCTTTGTGCTCACAGACAACCACAGGATGGGATCCTTGAGTCATCTTTAGACACTCTCTTCTAGCTGTAATGGACATTCTTCCATCAGGGCATTAAGGCAGACCCTTGTGTCTCGAAAAAGTTACAGCTGAACAATTTACTCATACCAACGTGTGATAACTTAAAAGAATAACTAAAGAGACCAGATTTTCATCTCCCTGTATTTCCCATCCCCCTCTATTTCAAAACCACAAAAGAATCATTCCTTTGGACTGGGGAGTTTATGAAAGTCTTCCTGGAATTCACATTCACTACTAATTCTGCTGTCACATACATTAATTGAGTTAATATATGTAACATTAGTTACCAAGCTACAAAACACTATAAAAATATGGGAGATTGATATAATTTCAACTCTGAGTTTCTCTTTGAAATACTGGACCCTCTTACCTCATTAAGGCAGACGTTGTTTATGTAAATAAAATAAAAATACAAATTACAGGCAGATGAAAACACGCTCTCTTATTACAAGGGTCAGACTCAAAGACAAAAAGTCCAAGCAGCTGTAGGGTGGGAGCGGGTGAACTTGAGACCCAAGTAGAGAGGTACATAGGGAATTTGGAGGACTGTACACAAACGTGGAAATATTAAGAAAACCTCACTTGCTACTCAGTGCTAGGACTTTTTGGCAAGCAAGTCTTGCCTTGTTTAACTCAACAGATGATGAGGTTTGTCTGAATGCAGAATGGTTTTATTTGTCTTCCAGATGTTGATGGCTGGAAGGCTGTCCAAAGAAACGGGTCTCCTGCAAAGCTCCAGTGGTCACAGCGCCATCGGGATATATTTAGCTCAGCACGACGATCAGACCCTGTCTATTTTGTAGCTCCTGGTATGTATGGTCTTTTTCCTATCAAAGCCAACTTATAAGACAAGGAAGTCAGGATAGGAAAATGGAGCTAGAAGATGTGGCAACCCTTTCACTCAGTGTTCAGGGCAGTAGTATCTCCAGAAGACAGCTGGGCTTCAGCTGCATTTGACATAGCCATGGCAGAGTAGAGCAGAACGGGGGGTCCAGGTGGTCAGACCCCGGGGGAGGTTCCTACTTTAATCAGATGGGGAGTTTCTAGGTTTCCCACCAAGACAAGAAATAAGGACTACGGTCAAATCTGTGGGTCTATTGAGAAGCAGATGGAAAAGCAAAAACAAGGCATTTCTCAAAGCTTTAAAGTACTTGTAAATTAAAAAGTATATGTTAGTCAGTGGTATAGAAAAGCTGGGTGGAAAAGCTCTGGCTAGAATTCTAATCCTAGTTCCTATCCTGCTCTAATACGTGATTCCTGGGCAAGCTGTCCTCTTAACCTTTCCAAACTTTAACTCTCAGCTATTAAATGGGAATAATAATGTCTGCCTCCAAGAATTATTGCCATCAAATGTGATGTTTGTGAATGCATTCTGGAAACCATAAAACATTGTGACAAATGGCACTATTGCTGGTATACCTGGGAACTTTACATCTTGGTCTGTCTTGAGGGCCATTCTGTGAATCATCTAATAGATGGAACTGTCTTACAATAGCCCTTTTAGCATTTTAGTAACTAACCCTCCTTGTAGCCAATAGCAGTGTGGCCAGGCCCTCTTCGGGCAGGGCAGCGGGTGGGGAACGTAGAACTCCAACAGAAATTGCCAACAGTAATGCAACCTTGCTCACTAGTCTGCTTCTCCACTTTCAAAACTGATCTCAATTTTTTCAAATTCTGCTTCACAGCCAAATTTCTTGGGAATCAACAGGTGAGCTACGGGCAAAGCCTATCTTTTGACTACCGTGTGGATAGGGGAGGCAGACACCCATCTGCCCATGACATGATCCTGGAAGGTGCTGGTCTACGGATCACAGCTCCCTTGATGCCACTTAGCAAGACACTGCCTTGTGGGATCACCAAGACTTACACATTCAGGTAAAAAGAGAGACTACAAGTGGGTCAAATAGAGCAAGCTGTGCTTGAAGTCCAGTTCCTTTGTTCATTCATTCAATCATCATTCATTCATTCATTCAACAAGCTTTTCTGAGTACTTTTACATACAGACATGGTGTTATGTGCTGAGACAGGACATGATTCCTGCCCTTAAACCCCTGATAGGCTCATGGGAGAGAAAAATAAACAGATGATTCCAGTGTGGCTTATAAGTGCCGAGATAGACGAAACACAGGTGTTTTGAACACACACAGGAGGCACAAGGAACCCACATTGGAGTGATCAAGGAAAGCTTCTCAAGAAGATATAACAAGTGAAGAGCAGCTCTCTAAGGAAGGAAAGGGAGAAGGGTCACCAAGGCAGAGGCGGTACCATGCTTGAGGAAGTTCTATGCATTTAGGAAATTCCGAGTAGTTAAGCATGAGTGGAGCATGGAATCTGGGAGAGGAATACAGTGAGAAGTGAGGTCAGAGAAAGAGGCGGGGGTGAGGTCATGGACGTCCCTGTGTGTGTCTAAGGAGGTTGCAGGTTATCCTGTAGAATGGGGTTTTTGAATGGTGCGTATAGAGAGGTCAGGGAAGCGGGCTGTGCCTGCTAAGTGCTCAGTACTACATTAGAGGCTGGGAAATCAAGATGAAGAAACATGGTCTTTGTCCTCCAAGAGTTCCTGGTCTAGTTAGATATATAACATGTCCAAAAGCAAACAGAATACAGCTCAATAATCACTTTAGTGGAGGTGCAAGTTCATGGGGACTTGTGGGGAGAGGAAAGAGTGCCTAATTCTGCCTGGAGGAGTCAGGAAAAGTGCCACAGAGGAGGCAGTGTGTGGGCTGAGAACAGAAAGACGCACAGGGCTTTTCCAAGAGGAAAATCAGGACAACCTGTACATGTGAATATATGTGGGGACGTGGAAAGGGAGAATACGGAAAGAATTGGCAAGCAATATTTATGGCTGGAACACAGCATATCTATAGCGGAGATGGGAAGATAAGATTGAACAGGCTGGAAAAGGACCCAGCATGGTGGGCTTTGTATGTCATGTCAAGGTGCTGAGATCTTGTTCATGATGGCAAGATGATGGAAGCCACTGAGAGATTAGAAGTTGAGAAGTGGCATGATCAGGTGTGAAGGCTGGGTGGAAATACCGTGTGGAAAATAGTTCAGTAGGGTCCTTAAGTGGGCCATCAGAACACAGTTGCAGTGGTTCAAGTGAGAGTTGTTGGGGCCTAACACAGGGCAGAGGTGATGGGGATGGAGAATGGACGACCCACAGCACGCACACAAGGGGTACTTAAATAACTAAGTGCAACTTATTCTAATAATACATGCACACAGCTACCCCAGCCTGAATACCCATTCCTACCTTCTCAGCTTGGTGAACCTCCCTCTTTGAAATTCAGCTTACAAGCTTCTTCCTTTGTATTAGCCTTCTCAGAATCCTGGTAAAGTTACACTCATGGGTTTCTACGGCATTCTGTACATACATTTGTTATAGCATTCACTGCACCATATCATAAGTATTTGTTTACCCACTGACTCCCCTGCCTGGATGCTGATCACCTCGCCCTAGTTGTCTTTGTATCCTCCAGCCTCATACATCATCTGGCCCAAACCAAGTGCACAGTAAATTTTTGTTTAGCAAATTAGTGAATAGAACAAAACAGTGTAGGATTGTTCCTAGAAGAGATATTTCAGAAAACAACAAAATTAATGAGAATGGCACAAGCCCTGGTGATATGATGCAGTGAGGCATTATGATGCCAAATTAAGAAGTATTAGATGTGGACAATGTAGAAGGTGGAAACTGACTTTTGAAAATAGCAAGTGAAACATGCTCAGATAAATTGTTTAAACAACAAAACCGAAAATGAATGGTAGCTCTTGCGGATCAGAGCTTCTTGAGCTCAGAGATGGTTCTGATGTTAGGTTTTGTGTGGCCAAGAATGGAAGGTGGTCTCTGATGACTTGGACCAGCACTGGATGCTGTGACCGCTGGAGCACGGCTTCCTACACTAGGATGTCCTCCATCATGTCCTGTGGAGCTTGCATTCCCCACGGAGTGAGAAAGCTCCAAGTTCTTGCCTACCAGGATTGCTACCCGTCCTTAGCCCCTTTATGCAGAGCTTCGAAGGGGCTTACCTGTTCCCACGTTCTCAGGCATAATTTGTGTCAGGTATACAAATTCTGAGATTTGATAAGAGTTGGATATTTAAGCTTTTGGTTTTAAATCATGCAGATTAAATGAACATCCAAGCAGTAATTGGAGCCCCCAGCTAAGTTACTTTGAGTATCGGAGGTTACTGCGGAACCTCACAGCCCTGCGGATCCGAGCTACCTACGGAGAATACAGTAAGTGACTGAGAGAAATGAAATTCCCTCTTCTTAGGTTTTTAGTTGAATTTGTTTCAACTCCCTAAGGTGGTGACAGTCTCGAGACAAGTAGATCAACTGCTTGATGGTTTTGATGTAGTCCCTGGTGAAGTCTAGAAAAAGCTTTAAAAAAGGAATTTTTCTCCAGAAGGAGGTCAGCACCAATGAAGAATGAATGATGCTACCTTGCTAAAAGAGTCTCCACATTTAGGTGAAAGCTGATTATTTGAAGAAGATAATCTACAACAAATGGCACGTTCCCTTGGCTGGGATACGGCATCTACCACACAGCCCTCTACTCCTTGAGTAGCTTTTCCTCTGGGATTATACTCAGTACTGCTGTGTTTGGACATCATCATGTATTCTGTTAATTCCTTTTATCGAATTTAACATGTTGGGTCCTCCTAATCCTGATTGGAATTATTTAAATGAGAATTCCTCCAGCTTTTTAGCACCCATGTGGAAAGGAAGCATGGCTGGCATGCACTACTTCCATTCCACTGATGCAGTGCAAAGAGCAAGAAGTAGAAAAGGTGTTTACTGACAACTTATTGAATCTTTGCTCTGTGCCAGGCACATTATAATATATACATTGTCTCATTTAATTTCACAAACATAGGAGCTGGACACCAGTGTTACTTCTCTTCTACAGCTGACGAAACACAGTCCTGGACAGGTTACGTGACTTGCCCAGTTCCCACAGCTAGTGAGAGTGGAGCTAGAATTCAAACCCTGATTTTTCTGATACCAGAGCCTGTGCGCTCAGGCATGGTGGACTGTTATACCTCTACAGATAGCATAGCGAGTGAATACCACCTGTTTTTGACAGGGAGTTAAGAAAAACAAACTCCAAAGAGAGCCTTGACTTTAGCTCTTTAGGCCTTACCACTTGCTACTTCTAACTTGTTCTCTCTATTGCAGGTACTGGGTACATTGACAACGTGACCTTGATTTCAGCCCGCCCCGTTTCTGGAGCCCCAGCACCCTGGGTTGAACAATGTGTATGCCCTGTTGGCTACAAGGGGCAGTTCTGCCAGGATTGTGCTTCCGGCTACAAAAGAGATTCAGCCAGACTGGGACCTTTTGGCACCTGTATTCCATGTAACTGCCAAGGGGGAGGGGCCTGCGATCCAGACACAGGTGAGTGAAATGACACCTGGACCAGGTGGCTGGGGGTGCAGCCAGGTGGCTGGGGTCTCCTGTGGCAGAGAAAGCGCTATGTAAGAAAGGCTGTGCCTGAACTCATTTTGGAGATGGGAAAGGGTTAAGGAAAGTAGGGCTGGAGTCAGGGAAGATGGATATGGCGCTTGATTACACTCAACCCTTTTCATTATGGAAATGCCACAAGGTTGTGAGAAAGGTGCTAGGTTACAGGAAGTGGCTGTCATGGTTCAGTGCTGGGCAGGGGAGTTGGTGTCGAGTTGCAAGAATTGTATAGGGAGATCAAAGGCGATGACAGGGCCTGAATGGATGTGCCGACAAATGGTGTCAGGCCCTGGGGGACGGGGGAGCAGCATTCAGTTATGGATTGTAAAGGAACTGTATGTCTCCTTAGCATGGGAGAGTAAGGGTGACAGTCAAGGGTCGTGGCCATGTTTAGAGTTGGTACGGGGGCAAAGGTGAATGCCAGTGCTCAGATACTTTGGGGAAAGCTTCAGAAAGGCAGCTTTGAGTTACTAAGCTCTGACTCCCATGCATCATCCATATTAAAGGAAGTGTGTAGTTTTACCTGGCTCACTTCTCTGCCTCCCAGGAGACTGTTACTCAGGGGATGAGAACCCTGACATCCCTGAGTGTGCTGACTGCCCCATTGGTTTCTACAACGATCCACAAGACCCCCGCAGCTGCAAGCCGTGCCCCTGTCGCAATGGGTTCAGCTGCTCCGTGATGCCTGAGACAGAGGAGGTGGTGTGCAATAACTGCCCCCAGGGTGTCACTGGTAAGGCCATCGACCTGCTTCACCCTGTCCTGATGCTGTGAATTTGCGTAAATAGTTTCTCTCCCAGGTAATGTCTAGGGAACTATAATTACTTGGGGGTTAATCTAAATGGGCTCATTCTAAAGATAGGAATATTTCGATGCCCGAGAGGTGAGGTAGATTGAGGAAGGGCAGAATGTATGGGGAGGAAACATCTAAAGCTGTTTCAGGAGGTTTGTAATTAGGGCATAACGTTTTCAGACAAAATACATGGTTTAACTAAGTTTTTAAAAATGAACCAAGGTAAAGAAGGAACACTCAGTGACCTTTTAAATGTCACACCTCTCTGCTGGCCAGTCCGAGAGAAGAGTTAATCCTTCAGCAGCAGGCTTGGTGGTGTTGCTCGAAACCTGGCCGTCTCCCGTCTAGCTAACTGGCAGGAAGCCTCGTAGAGATGCGCTGCGTTCTAAAGTCTGGGACCAACGCGAGTGGAAGAGCAGACCCCCTCCCTGGGCACCTGCTCCTGACGCTATGGTTCTGGGGTCCAGGGTGGGAAGCTCTTCTAGAATGTGGCTTGTATTTAGGCCTCTGCATCTGGTCTCGCTGCCAGTCGATAACCACTTGGCCTTGGCCATTTGTTCCTCCCAGGTGCCCGCTGTGAGCTCTGTGCTGATGGCTATTTTGGGGACCCCTTCGGGGAACGTGGCCCAGTGAGGCCTTGTCAGCCCTGTCAGTGCAACAACAACGTGGACCCTAGTGCCTCCGGGAACTGTGACCGCCTGACAGGCAGGTGTCTGAAGTGCATCCACAACACAGCTGGGGTCCACTGTGACCAGTGCAAAGCAGGCTACTATGGGGACCCGTTGGCTCCCAATCCAGCAGACAAGTGTCGAGGTAGGCCTGCGTCCCCAGACAGACTGTATGGGGGGGTGTGTGTGTGTGTGTGTACGCATAAGCTTGCTAGTGTGTACACGTCAGAACATACAAGTCATCAAGGCCAACAGCAGGTAACACTGTGATGCTACTTTGCTTTCTCTGACCAACCGGTCCATGAACAGCCTGGACCATTCACCTGTCAAAGGCCTCAAGACCAGTTTCCCCCGCAGCTCTGTCTGGAAGACAGAGCTGGAGGATGGTGAATGGGTTAAAGCTGGGTAGGAGAAGTGAAAAGGTCAGGTTTACATTCCTAAGTGGAAGAGGAGATAAAATGGGGCCACGTCCTATGCCCAATCCCAAGGCTGGAAGGCAGGAAAGTGGCTGCCAAACCTGTTACAGGAGAGTAATAAATGACTGGAGACCCAGCCTGAACACACGGAAGTGGGCAGGGGAGTGGGCAGTAAAGCAGTTTAAGAGACCCTCTCAGGAAGTTAGTGTGATTGATGTATAGAAAGAGAACCGTCACCCTTCTCCTAACAAGGCTTGCCTTCAAAGCAGCAGCTACTGTGGAGCATTCCTAAGGGCTGCTTCAGATCAAAGCGTGAACGTACAGATCGGTCCTCTTGCTCAGCCCTCCTTTCAAGCCATTGCACATTTATATTCTACAGGCCAGTTCCGTTCTAGGGAGCTGGCCTGCCCACAGACTCACTCTTAGTCATAAAGGTCCCAGGCCAGCCCTGGTGTGCGGAACTCAGAAGCTTGTTTATTGTAAGGTCCAGAGTGGCTCTGGGTCCCAGAATGGAGAACTCCTGGTTCCCTAGGAGGGCTGCAGGGAGCCCGTGCCTGCCCGCTCACCAGGCTCTCCGCCCCTGGAGATGCCGGAGGACTTCTCTGCAGCCCAGGCTTCTACTCAGGGCACGGATCCCACCTGCCCTGACCCCAACCTGGGGGTGAGCTATGATGTGCTGGAAAGTAGCCCATGACAGGAAGAGGCCACACAATATCAGCAGTATCGAGTTCAAGTCCAGTTTTTTAATATACCTGTTGTATTACGCCGATTATATCAATCTCTCTGAGCCTGTTTCCTCATAAGGATGAATAACATTTAACTCAAAGTGGTTGCAAAGACAGAATAAAATAGCATATGAGAAAGTACACTGTAAACTATATAATTCTAGCTATAAGGTGCTGGTAATAGAGACTTCACTGGCTTTAGACCATACATTTCTCCACTCACTTATCTTTTGTCAAGCACCTACCATATACCCAGTGTGGAGCTAGGTCCTGAGGTTATAATGGTGAACAAGTCAGCCCCAGCTCCCAAGAGCTCATATGTTAACCAGGAAGACACACAAATATGTAAGCAGATAAGGATAATACTTAGATATATGGTCATAGCACTATGTGCCGAGTGATTTGCAAGCACCGAAGATAGAGCAACCCAGAGAATCATTGTAACCCTGTCAGAGCTGTGTCTCACCTGCTGTTATATCCTCAGCTTCTAGAACAGAATGTGGCACATAGTAAGTACTCAACCAGTTTCACTGAATGAATAAAGGTACTGCTTTCTTACTGCAATTCCTACATCAAAGGCAGCAGAGCAGAAGGAAAAGAGTATTGGTTCCTTCCAAGTTCTCATTCCAGCTTAGCATTTACCTGCTGTGTGACCTTGGACAAGTTACTCAGCCTTTCTGAGCTCATATTACTCACCTGTAAAAGCAAGGCAGATGTATATATCTGGCATATAATAGGCCCAGAAGAAATGTTATTCTCCTTGTGAGCAAAGCGAGAGTGCCTGAAGAATATCCAAAAGGCTTACAATTTATTAGGAGGAAGAAAATAAGTGTCACCAGGAACGATGGACTGTTTTAATGTCTCTTCATCCACACACCCACCAACCTAACTTGCCAGATATTCCTAAGACCTGTCCGTATTAGGATGTGCTTGGAGGCACTGAACCAAGAGATGAATCTGGCACAATATGAATTCTTGAAGGATTCCTTGCCCTTGGTGACTTGAACTTCTTCCTTTTATCTTTGCT